>NC_138892.1:15881506-16481506 GCF_965194825.1 Balaenoptera physalus
TAGAAAACCTGGCTTCGCGCGCCTCCCTCGCCATCTGCCGCCTGGCGCGGCGCCTCTTGAGGTCTCCCCGCCTAGGCCGAGGCTGTGCTCGCCGTTCTGGAAGGTGTTGAGAAGAGTGTAGCGGTAAGAGGATAGTATCTGGACCTAAACCCCTTGTGAGGCGAGGCATCTCGCTCTGCGCTTCAGAGCGGGGGTTGTGACGTCCACCTCGCGGGTGGTTGCCAGGAGTAAGCAAGTTGCGAAAAGGCTACTGAACTAGATGAAAGGTATCTGTTAACTTTTGTCTGCCTCCCTTTCCACACCTGTAAAACTAAGATGACAGGAAGTCCATCATAGGTTTTTCGAGAGACTCAAAGGAGATGGTGGGTGTGAAAGGGATCTGTAAACTGAATTCCTATGTAGGTGTGAGATCTTCCTTCACCATTCGGTTAGCAAGACAAAACATACCCTCATGTGTGTAAATAACCTTACAAAGTGTTTCTTCGAATGCAAAATAATCAGGGAGGGGCAACTGAAGGATACGTGTTGACAAGGCCCAGAAAAGGGCATGTTAACTTAGCAAAGCATCCTGGAAGAAGCTGCCTTTGAGCCATGTCTTAAATAGAGTGGACCAAATATAGTCTGTGGTTTCAGCATAATGACCGATTTTTCAAAGCAGCGGCTTAAATCCACTTAGACTATTGTTCTGAGACTATCAAGATATTTCAGTTTTCCAGACCTTAAAGGAGAAATGAAATAATCTTGTCACTTTAAAATATGATTTGGATAGTTAGCAGGATCTATGGTTTGTCGTGTTTACCCAGCATGTGAAGAGGTGTGAAGCAACTCTATTTTCTTGTTGTCACAGAAACCACTTAATATGTGACCTTTCCAGCGTGAATGCTAGGCAGACTTTACTGGCACCATTACCTGGACTATTTCTGGTTTTCCTTTTTGTGCCCCAATCCTCAATCTTTTCTGTGATATAATAATGATAACTAAGACTTATTTAACGTTAAGTTTCTAACATGTACTCCAACAGTCCAATGAGGCAAGTACTATTATTATCCCCATATTCATATGAGGAAACTGAGGCATAGAGAAGTCAGATAATTTACTCAAGGGCCCACAGCTAGTGGAAGGCAGACCCTGGAATCAAACAATTTTTTCTGACTCTGGGGCCTTAAGCACTATATTCTGAGAAAGAGAAAAGCAGTCCCTGACATCGAGTAGCTGGGCTGGTGCTATCAGGTAGGTCTTTCTGTTGCTAGGAGCTGGCCTGGCACAGCTAGGCTTTGGTATCTTCTGTTGAATATAAACTGTTTCAGAGAACATCAGCATCCGAAAAGGCCATTTCATGATTGTGATGGATCAGGACAAAAATAAGACTACTCCATAATCATATCTGAACACAGACAAAAACATGAACCTTATCTAAGCCACCACATGAAATACACAAACTGAAAATATCAGACTATATGAGGGGCTGTTACTTCTTTACTAATTACAGCTTTATCCTCATTCTAGTCTTCCCTTTTTCTATATGATATTTATTAAGGGGGACTTCCTTGGTGGCGTAGGGGTTAAGAATCCGCCTGCCGATGCAGGGGACACGGGTTCGAGCCCTGGTCCGGGAAGATCCCACATGCTGTGGCGCAACTGAGCCCATGCGCCACAACTACTGAGCCTGCGCTCTAGAGCCCGCAAGCCACAACTACTGAAGCCCGCGTGCCTAGAGCCTGTGCTTCACAACAAGAGAAGCCACTGCAATGAGAAGACCGCACACCGCAACGAAGATTAGCCCTGCTTGCCGCAACTAGAGAAAGCCCGTGTGCAGCAACGAAGACCCAATGCAGCCAAAAAAAGAAAAAAAAAACACTCTAAAAAAGAAAAGATTTATTAAGGTACCCAATTGTAGAATTACCCCTGCTTCCTGACAGCATCCAGTTTAGAGCAAAGTCCCCCAAATCACCCAACAAACCCAAATCTTAATATTTAAGTCCTTTCTAACACCCTCATATTGAGATGCCTCATGGTTCCCCATAGTGTGTGTTCTCCCTTGCTGCAGTGAGTAGTAAGCGTAGCTTGTTCAGCCACCGGTGTGTTCCTGGTGTTTGGCTAGAGAGCATTGATAATTCTTTCTGGACTATCTTATACCACGCATGTATATGGAGTGGAAAGCATACTGTTTAGCCATTTCTCGCCACAGAAATTGGAAACTGCCCTCCCATCTCCAGCCATAGGATTTTCACACCAAAGCTAGAGGGTTACCTTCCTTTTTGTAGATTCTGCATAGATTCTCTGCTAAATAGAACCTTATCAAAAGATAGTGAAAAGAAACAAATGATGCTGGAATAGTTGCACGTCATTTTGCAAGAAAAAAAAAGAACTTCAGCCTGTTAACCCATACCGTGCACCATATGCAAAATAACTCAAAATGGATTATAAATTTAAATGTAAAATTATAAAATTTTTAGAAGAAAACGTGGAAAATTTTTGTCATCTCTGGTTAGGCAAAAAAAATTTCTTAGCTACAACACCTAAAGCACAGTCCATAAAAGAAAAAAAATTTTTAATTTATAAAAACTTCTGTTCTTTGGACGACACAAGAAAATGAAGCAGCAGACTAGGATAAAATATGTGCAAAACATATAAATGACTATATACAGACTATACGAAAAACTACAACTCGATAAAAGAGGCAAGTAAACTAATTTTTTAAACATCGGCATAATTGAATGACCACAAGAAATGGTGCTCAGTGTCATTAGTCATGAGGGAAATGCATATCAAAACACAATGAAGTATCACTACGTAGTTAAAATAAAAATAATTCCAAATGCTGTTGAGGATGTAGAGCAACTGGAATTCCCAGACATTACTGGTGGGAATACAAAATGATAGAGACACTTGGGAAAACAATTCGGCAGTTTCTTTTAATGTTAAATATACACTTGCCATTAGACCCAGCAATCCCACTCCTAGATATTTACCCAAGAGAAATAAAAACTTCACAAAAAACCTGGACACACATTTTCTAATAGCCAAAAACTGGAAACAATCTAAGTGCCCTTTAATTGGTGAATGGATAACAAATTGTGGTACATATATACAGCGGAATCTACTCAGCAATAAAAGGAGCAAACTACTGATACAACAACATAAATGATCTCAGATGTATTACTCTAAGTGAAAGATATAAACTCAAAAGTACATACTGATGCTTCCATTTATATGATATTCTGGAAAAGCCAAAATTATAGAGGGGAAAAAAACAGATCAGTTGTTGCCTGGGCATTGGGAGGGGTTGACTGCAAAGGGGCTTGAGCGGGTTTTATGGGGGTGATGGAACTTTTCTATATCTTGAAGTGTGATGTGGATTACATAATGTGTGCATCTTTCAAAACTCATAGAACTGTACACTAAAAAGAGCAGTTTTGTTGTATGTAAATTATATTTCAGTAAGCCTGACTTTAAAAAGAAAAATGTTGAATGGGAAAAAAGTTGGGATGAGGCAGGGCCACCCAGTACCGTGAATATGAAGACATTAACAGTAGCTCCCCAGATATTAAATTCTAAATCTAAAAAAAGAAAAGATAAATTATTAGTGGATAATCCACATCATGAAAGAACTTGTTCTTTTTGTGCAGTAACAAAGTTCACAGGACATTGAAATTTTTTTTACAAATGAGGAACTCCTTGGTTTATAGTGGAGTAACTTAAAACTGAAGTTGAAAGTCACTGCTGGCTGATGGTCAATCACAGATGAATATAAAACATCTCTGAGATCGTCAGAACTGTGGGAAAATAAAATTGCATTTCAAAAACTCTGACTTACAGTTTTTCAGGAACATGTTTATTGCACAAATGAGGTTCCTGTACTATACTGTAGAGGTAAGGGCATTTGAGAGCAGAAAGTAACCAATAGTGGTAAATAGTGGTGAGCAATTAGGCAAAAACATAAGAGCAAATAGTGCATCTTTAAACTCAGGTCATAATTACTGAAATTACCATGAAGTTGTGCCCTTTAAGAGCATAAATGGCTGCTCTGCTTTAGACTTTGGGAAAGGGAATGAGGATGAGAGGGAATAAACTAAAATGATTTAAAATGTGCAAATACATTTTGTAACCCCTATCATGTGATTTAGAGATCTAGCAGACATACAGGTGGATTATTTTGAGATTAATTTCACAGTTCATGCTAATAGTTCTACTATTGGAAGTCTATAATAATCTCTGCCACAGTAGGCAAAGTTCTCTCTGGCTAGTAGAAACAAACAGCCATCCTGGGCCTCACCCATCAGTTCTCAGAAGGCCTGTTGTTGATGAACTTTCTAATTTCCTGTTTCTCTAGTGGCAGTTGTGGCCACCGTCTTCATTCTGCTTAAGTGCTCCAGGCTCCTAAGAGGCCCTTAGAGAAGACTGCATAGTACCTGGAAACCTTCCAGTTTCACTTAGAGAATTCAGTCTCACTCATAGTTCCCTGGGTGAGTACGAAACTTCATCAGACATGCCATAGAACTGTCTGTCTCTCTGCTTAAAGGGTCTCAGTGAGCCAGGTTGGTTTATCTACCAACTCTTCTAGCATCAGTAGCTACTGTTGTCTTTGTTTTCCTGAAGTTTCTTAAGGACTCTGCCAAGGTAACTTTTTCCTGATGCAGTAGAACTTTGGGGTCAGGGATTGCATATCTAGGGTGTCTTTGGGGTCAACCGGTTGCACTTTCATATTTTTCATACAGCCATCTTTAATTTATATAATCCTAATCAGGGACTTCATACCACCAGACTTCCCTAGCATCTCTTCCCCCTGCTCAGCCACAGTGAACTGTAAAAAAGAAACTGCATCTTATTTACCCCCCGATTTTTAGTCACGAGTTCAAGTTCATCTTTGGCATTAGTTCTGTTTTCCAGCTCTGCAATTCTCTCCAAGTCTCCTAACCTGGACCTGCGACAGAGAGTCTATAATTGTTGAAAGATTCTCTCTTATCCTTTCTGTCAATTGCTAAGTTTGGTCTTCTTTTCTTCTTTCAGCCATTGAAGGTTTGTCTGGCTCATCTCTCCCTATGACTTCGAATTTTCTCAAGCTGGGTGTAGTCTGCATTTTTTGCGTTCCCTTCTCTAACCCCTCCATGGTCAGAAGAGACAGTGCAGGCTACAGTGTGTACACTGAAGGTGATGTTCTCTCTTCTCAATAGTTCCTAAAAGGAGGGACTTCAGTATGAAAGGTAAAAACCAATTTTAATAAATATCATGGTTGGGTTGAAATAATTTGGGTGCTTTAGTAGACTAATGCTGTATTGTGATCTTAATAAGGAACCATTTTATAGTAGGGAATTGGTTTATAGAAAGGGATCATTTTATTGTAAGAAAGAGAAACCCATTTCAGCTAGAGTCAAAAAGGAGGTGGAATTGAGGGGATGACTGTAGACGTCTCACTGAAGGCAAGGGCACTAAGTGCAACGAGACCTCATGAGCGTCTATAACCATGAACTGGTAGGCATTCCATGATCAAGGAAACTAACCTCAGCTTTTCTCAGTCTCATGCCTAGCTTCTCTTTTGAGAATTCTCTCTCATTCCCACTGTCATTATCTTTCCATATCCTTTACCGTATCAGCTTCAAACCAGCTTTCCTGCTAGAATCATTGGGACCCAAGTCTGTATGCCTGGGAGAAATAACCTAAGTACCCCAGTTTGAATTTGGTTTTTCTCCTGGCCCTACTTTCTACGGTGGTAGAATACTAAATATCCTATAGCCTGATTCTACTACAGACCCTGCTCTTCCTATGGGCTATTTGGCTTTGTCTGGTTTTTCTTTCAGTAGTCTCCCTCATTACTTGAGGGAACTGTAGCCTTTGTTTCTTGTAGCCAGGAGAATCTAAGCAAAACACTGGGCATTTCTTATATACCATTCCTGTGTCTAGCACTAGAAGATAGATGACATAAATCTTATCCTTTAAAGAGTTTACACTCTTAAGAAAGACATGCACATCAAGCATTTATATATCATTCAAGGATAATTTATATTAAGTAAGTGCCAAAATGAGTCATCAGAAAATGAGGACTGATTGAATGCAGAAAAGATAGATATGGATATGGGCTGCAGAGAGCATCTGGGACAGGAAAGGAGGAGGAAGTTATCTTTTAAATAATTATTAAGTACCTACTGTTATAAGGTCTTGAGCTGGATTCTTAGAGTAGAATGATTACTATTTTCCACCTACATCTAGTATAGGTGTTAGACCCATGGAGGGGACTAGTAAAAAACTTAAACTACTTCACCTTTTGGGGCAAAGCACCCAAAATGATAATATAGTTCACCAGGCATAAGTCTTTTCAATGGTAAAGAGTTAAATGGGGATTAGTGAAGATGGGCAAGGTGGAGCTTTAAAAAAAAATACAAAGTAGAACCCAGAGTTGAACCATAGGGTCTTTATTGTCATCTGGAATAGTCAGATTGAAAGAACATGTATGTTTACCATGAGATGGGAGACTTACTGTGTTAACATTTTTCATGTGACCCCAGAACACAATATGGTTTGCCTAGGATTTGTGTGAACTACACTAAGGGAACCTCTCAAGTGGCCTGTGTTTGGGAACAATTGCCCACCTATGATTTAGGCAATGCTGTGTGCGTTCTAAGGGGTATGATCCCTCTTTTTTTAGGTGAAGAGAAAGCCTGAGGATACCTAGCATCTTAAATCAAGTCCTCTGTAACCAGGGTAGGTGGATTTCTCCTAACGTGAAATACTGATATCAAACAATGTGCAAAGGCAAATGAGTTCTAGGAGGGGAAAACCTGTTTTAGGGCAACTTTTAAAATCTGTCCTTTATACTAACATTGAATGTGAGGGAAATAGCCACAGATCTTTCACCAAAGTGTAAAGGAGCCAACATTAATTGCTTACTAGATCTAAAACTGTCCAGCTAAAATTTGTCATCAGTGACTGCTTGACCTACTTTCCTTCCCTGATTTGAGAGCACATTCTTACATGGGGTCTAATCATTTATTTGCCAAGAGATTAATTAGCTTTTCAGAGCCTCTGTGCTAGTTAATAGTCCCAAAATAGACCACTAGTCCCACTGCCCATTGCTTCTTAGGAGGACTGATTGTAGGAGTGACAGAATTTGAGCAAGATATGTCTGTCAGTGCCTCTATACTTGTGGAAGATTTGACTTGCAACCCTCTTGACTCAGTTGATCTCTGTTGGGTCACCTTAATTATGCCCCTCCCCGCTTCCCTCAAGATTCCTGGAGTCTTGAGTAGATTAAACCTGGGTTTCAAGGTGATGTGACTAGGCAATATGATATGGTGAATCAAAGTCCAGGTGCTGTAACCAGACTGGGATTTTAATCATGACTCTGCTGCTTTGGTCAGGTTACTTGTCTGTGCTTCTTTTCCCTGATCTCTAAAATGTGGATTAATAATAGTCTTCACCTTCTAAAATTGTGGTGATCATCAAGTAACATAATGTATTAAACTGCTCACCCACAGAGTAAGTACTCGGTACATGGTAGCTGTTTGTATTGTGATAGCCAGTTGAAGGCACAACATCATCTCCCTTCAAGCTGTTGAGGCCTGTGAGTAAATTAGATCTGCTAGGGCTGTCAGAGATTCATAGGGCCTAAGGAATATGGATGTCTTTGATCACATAGTAAATTAATATAGAAGAATCTAAATTTTGCACACTATACTTAAATGTTTAAAACATATAGCACCCTATTTTCTGTAACTTGCCTTAATGCTCCCATTCCCTTTGATGGCAGGGGGAAAATCACAAATTTGCCAGTCATTAAATGTAACCTAGTCTCTTTCCATTATAAAGAGTCTTTTTAGAGTCAGTTCAGCCTCTTTTGGGATACTTAGTCTTTCAGGGTAGCCTTCCCCACCTTTCCCCTTTTCAAGAGACTATCCTCTTACTGTACAGGACCTCATGGCAATGTAGAGGAGGAGGCTGCTCTGTGAGTGGGTTCTTGGGCTTTCCACTGGGTCCTCACTGCTGTTTCAGGTTCCATCTGTATTTCATGTTTTAGTGCCTTCTCATTCTGACTTACTAAACATTTGTGTCCCAGGGCTCAGGCTTCAGACATCTTAATGGAAAGTAACTCCCTAGATTGAGTAACTAAAGTTACTCATCTAATTTTAGTATTATGGCTTTAAATATTATGAAGGTACTGATTACTTCTAAATATATAACTAGTCCAGACCTCTCCCTTGAATTCCAGACTATATGTATAATCAATTGTCTACTGGAAGTCTCCACTAAGATGTATGACAGGCATACAGACTTGATTTCCAAAACCTAATTCCTGATCTTGACCCTCAAACCTTGTCCTCCAGCAGTCTTCCCCCAACTTAGTTGATGACAACTGCATTTTCTAGTTACTCAGTTCAAAACCCTTGGAGTCATCTTAAGCTCCTACTTTTGCTCATGTCCCATATCCAGTCTTTGGGGAAATCCAGTTACTTATAACCTTCAAAGCATATTCTGAATCTAGTCATTTCTCACCACTTCCACTGCCTATAACTGTGGTCCAGGCCTCCATCATTTCTCACCTGAATCATTGCAGTTGCCTCCTAACCAGTCTCCTTACTCTCACCCTTACACCCTTACAGTCAGTGCTCAACAGAGTGGTCAGAGCGATCCTTCTAGAATTTAAATCAGATTGTCAGCTCCTCTGCCCGCAATATTCCAGTGGTTTCCCATTTTATTCAGAGTAAAAGCCAAAATGCTTTCACTTCCTACAAAGGCCTTATTGGAACTATATTCCTTCTCCCTTGCCTGCACCTTGACTTCACCTTCTATACTTTCCCCCTTAAACACTCCGTTCCAGCCGGATTGGCCCCCAGCTCTTCTTCAAACATGTCAGGTATTCTCCTTCTTCAGGGTCTTCATACTTGCTCTTCCCTCTCCTAGAATGCTTGGGATTTCTGGCTTGCCACTTCACTTCCTTCAGGTCTGCTCAGATGTACCTTTATTAGGGAGATCTTTTGCGACAAACCTGTTTGGTACTGCAAAATCTAGAAGTTGCCCTCCTCTACCCTCCTTAGGAATCTATAGCTAATAGATTTTTTCAGAAAATCAAATACAATTTTAAAAAATCCTCACAATGAAACTGTAAGAAAATGATGGAAAGGGGCAACAAAATGTCCCTGAGGACAAAGAAATTCAACAGAAAAATGTTGACCTAAAGAAAAAGAAAATGATTAGATTATCCAGCATCCCACCATGAACTTTGAAACTTAATGCTTCAATTGAATCTAAGAAGGAAGATCACACAGCAGAAGTAAAAGACCTCAGGAAAGAAATGGCCAGGTAATAGAAGGTGACAGCTAGATGATGGGAGAGGGTGAAGCATAAAACAATAGGTGTCAAAGGAAAAACAAGGAAAAAACAAAACCATTTCAAAAAATAAAGATTAAATTATAAAAAGCACAAGGAAAACTAAACGTGACCAAAAAGCACAGTTAGGGACAGAGTGATTAGTAATGAGAACAAATAAAAGAATAAATATCAAAAAAGGATTATAGAGAAAATGACAAATAATAGAAGATAGGCAAAATATTTAACTGAAGTCCCCTACAGAGAAAAGCAAAACAATGGAACATACAAATATTTATAAGCAAAATTTTTAAAAATATTGTTCCTGAAAAGAACATTTAAAATTCTGCATTTTGACTGGTATGTCATAATCTAGGGGAAAATTTGCTCAATAATGGCCAACATAATATTCTCCTAAAATCATTGGATTGTAAATGATAAAGACTATAACTTCTAGAAGAAAACAGGAGAAAATTCTCATGACCTTGGGTTAGACAAAGTGCTCTTAATTACAACACCAAAATCACATTCCAGAAAAGATAAAACTAGACTTAATCAAAATTTAAAACTTTTGTACTTCATTAAACACCATTAAGAAAATGAAAAGATACAATAGCCAAGACACAGAAACAACCTAAATGTCTATCAACAGATGAATGGTTAAAGCAGATGTGGTACATATATACAATGGAATACTACTCAGCCATAAAAAAAGAACGAAATAATGCCATTTGCAGCAACATGGATGCAACTAGAGATTATCATACTAAGTGAAGTAAGTCAGAAAGAGAAAGACAAATGCCATATGATATCACTTATATGTGGAATCTAAAATATGACACAAACGAACCTATCTATGAAACAGAAACAGAATCAGGGACATAGAGAATAGACTGGTGGTTGCCAAGGGGGTGGGGGTGGGAGGGGGTTGGATTGGGAGTTTGGGATTAGCAGATGCAAACTGCTATATATAGAATGGTTAAACAGCAAGGTCCTACTGTATAGCACAGGGAACTATATTCAATATTGTGTGATAAACCATAATGGAAAAGAATATGAAAAAGAATGTATATTTATGTATAACTGAGTAACTTTGCTGTACAGCAGTAATTAACACAACATTGTAATTCAATAAATACTACTTCAATAAAAAATAAATTTAAAAAAAAAGAAACTGAAAAGACAAGCCCCAGAAAAAATATTTGCAAATTATGTATCTGATAATGGACTTATATCCAGAATACAGAAAGAACTCAATAAGAAGACAACCCAATTTTAAAATGAGCAAAATATTTTAATAAACATTTCACCATAAAAGGTATATGAATGACTAATAGGCACATGAAAAGTTGCCCCAAATCATTAGTCATTAGGGAAATGAAATCAATACCACAGTGAGATACTACTTCACACCCACTAAAATGGCTATAATCAAAATGTAGGCTATAAAAAGTGTTGGTGAAAGTATGGAGAAACTCAGACCCTGAGACATTGCTGGTGGGAGTGTAAAATGTACAGCCACTTCAGAAAACAGTTTGGTCGTTTCTTAAAAATATAAACAAACTTACCATATGACCTAGCAATCCTACTCTTAGGTATCTGCTAAAGAGAAATGAAGGCATATATATCTACACAGAGATGTGTATACAAGTGTTCATAGCAACATTATTCATAATAGCCCAAATGTAGAAACAATCACAATGTCCATCAACTGATGAATAGATAAAATAGAGTACAGTCAATTCTCATTATTCATGGATTCCACATTTGCAAATTTGCCTACTTTCTAAAACTTACTTGCAACCCTAAATCAAGACAGTGATTTCCTGGTTCTCAGACATACACATGTGCAGAGAAGCAGAAAATTTGAGTCACCCAACAAACGTTCCCATCTGAGGTCAAACAAAGCGGCACTCTGCCTTCTTATTTCAGCACTTTTGCTGTACACAAGTGTTTATTTTGCAGTCTATTTAGTGCCATCTTTTTCACATTTTTGTGCTTTTTGTTGGTGATTTCGTTTAAAATAGTATCCAAGCATAGGGCTGACCTGCCGTCTACTGTTCCTAAACACAAGAAGGTTGTAATGTACCTTATGCAGAAAATACATGTGTTAGATAAGCTTCATTCAGGCACAAATTATAGTGCTGTTTGCTATGAGTTCAGTGTTAATGAATCAACAATATATATTAAATAAGGCATCTTTAAACAGAAACACACACAAAACAAGGTTATGTATTGATTAGTTGATGAAAATGACATTTTGCAGGAACCTAACCCTGTATTTCCTCTAGGGCTAATAATTCAGGATTCACTAATTCAGTGTTTGAAGCAACTTTATAGAACATAACTACCAGGAATAATGAGAATAGGTTATATATCCTTACAATGGGGTACTGTTCAGCAGTAAAAAGGAACAAACTGCTTATACATGCTACAGAATACATGAACATCAAAAACATTATGCTGTTTATGTAGGAGAAATAAGAGATTGAGACCCAAAGGAACATGCCAATTCATAAACATAGAATTAGATAAATTTATTATTGAGCAAAAAAAGTACCAGAGTGCATGCAAGTTACTCAAAAGTGGCCATAAAGCTATAGTGGATTTTCAGTTCTGGAATTAAAGGTACAGTTATTACACATCATCCAATTTTTAATAAACAGAAGCAGTTACATAGAGCTTACTCTGATATCATCTTTTTCATAATTCTTTATCAGGCTTACTCTGATGTCCTGATTTTCATAATTTATCAGCCTTACTCCAGTATTTTGTTCCTCATAACTCTTTATCAATGCCTCCTGTTTGCCTCTGCATCTACGACATATGATTAGTGACATGCTTTGGCATTGTTCAGTAATGTTGTCCACCTGTGAAAGAAACCAGATGCAAAAGACTATGTACTATATGATTGCATTTATGTGAAATTTCCAGAAAAGGCAAATATTTTTAAATTGATTGATATATAGCATTGTATTAGCTTTAGATGTACAGCATAATGATTTGATATATGTATATAATATTGCAAAATGATTACCACAATAAGTTTAGTTAACATCATCACACATAGTTACATGTTTTTTCTCGTGATGAGAACTTTTAAGATCTACTCTTAGCAGCTTTCCAATATACAATACAGTATTGTTAAATACAGTCACCATACTGTATATTACATTCTCAGGACTTATTTATCTTATAACTGGAAATTTGTACCTTTTGACCACCTTCACCCATTTCACCTACCTCTCCCACCCCACCTCTGGCAAAAACCAATCTATTCTCAATATCTATGAGTTCAGTTTTTTTTTTTTAAGATTTCACATATAAGTGAAATCATACAATATTTGTCTTTCCCTGTCTGGCTTATTTCACTAAGCAGAATGCCCTTAAGTTCCATCCATGCTGTTGCAAATAGTAGGATTTCCTTCTTTGTGGCTGAATAGTATTCCATTTTGTATGTATACTACATTTTCTTTATCGTTCATCTGTTGATGGACACTTAGGTTGTTTCCATGTCTTGGGTGTTATAAATAATGCTGCACTGAACATGGGAGTGTAGATATGTTTTCAAATTAGTATTTTCTATTTTTTGAATATGTACCCAGGAGTGGAATTGCTGGATCATATGGTAACTCTATTTTTAGTTTTTTGAGAAACCTCAATGCTGTTTCCCTTGGTAGCTGCAACAATTTACATTCCCGCCAAGAGTGTACAAGGGTTCCTTTTTCTCCCATCCTCGCCAGCATTTGTTATTTGTGTTCTTTTTGATGATAGCCATTCTAATAGGTGTAAGGTAATATCTCATTGTGGTTTTGATTTGCATTTCCCTGATGATTAGTGAGCACCTTTTCATGTACTTGTTGGCCATTTGTTTGTCTTCTTCAGAAAAACGTCTGTTCAGATCCTCTGCCTATTTTTTTTTTTGGCTGCACCTCACGGCTTGGAGAATCTTAGTTCCCTGATCAGGGATTGAACGTGCGCCCTTGGCAGTGAAAGCGCAGAGTCCTAACCACTGGACTGCCAGGGAATTCCCTCTCTGCCAGTTTTTTAATTGGATTGTTTGTTTCTTTTTTCTGTTGAGTTATATGTGTTCTTTAAATATTTTGGATATTAACCCGTTATCAGATATATGATTTGCAATTATTTTCTCCCCTTCAGTAGGCTGCCTTTTCATTTCGTGGATCTTTTCTTTTGCTCTGCAGAAGCTTTTTAGTTTGATGTTGTCCCACTTGTTCACTTTTGCTTTTGTTGTCTTTGCTTTTGGTGTCAAGTCCAAAAAATCATCACCATCATCATCTTTTTTTGTAATAGAAAAGACTGGAAGCAATCCAAATACCCAGCAATAGGAGACTAGTTGAATAAACTTTGGTACATCTACACAATGGAATCATAGGTACCTGAGAATAGGAATGAAGATGATCTCAGTATACTAGTATGGAGAGATTTCTAGAATAGGTCATTAAGTGAAAAAAGCAAGGTAGAGAAAAGTGTGCACTTTAATATATGACTGTTTAAGAGACAAATACAATTAAACATTTACCAAAGACTGCTAGTGTCCTGTCAGAGACTCAGGAGGCAGACTGAAGAGGCTTGCACTGACCAAAGGTGAGACAATTTGAGCATCAATAAAATGACAAATGCAGTGGAGTAGAACACATCAAATACCATTAAATCCGTGAGGTTATTATGTTATTCAAACCAAAAAACTCATAGTTGTTTTTGGAGGTTGCTAGTGAGCCAACTAATCTTCCTGAAAATTAGTAAATAAGGAGAAAAAAATGAAGCATTTAACCTGCCTTTGTTATATGAACAACCAAATAGTTGATGAAGGAAAGCTTTTCTTTATCCTGGCTAAGAAAGGAAGGATTGATAAAAATTAAAATATCACCATTCTGCAAGCCATTAATAAAATAATGGGTCTACCAATGTTGATCATTAATGGCCAGTAACATTACAAAAAAAAAGACAACAAGCATTAAATGCCTGCTGATGGAAGTATACACCTCCACCTATGAAGGAGGATTGTTGCCACGTAATCAAACCTGAATCTGATCAAACCTCCAGTTCTTGCCAGATGTTTTCAAGAACAGGAACAGAGAAACATGTTAAACAAGTGCACATGGATGAGATCAACAAATCCAAACTGTGAGAAGTTGTACAGGGAAAATGACCCATTTTGTCAATTTATTGCAAGGGAAAAAAGAAACTGAGTCATATCAGCCAAATGAAGTCATGGACCTTGTTTGGGTCCCATTTTAGACAAACCACTGTTTAAAAAATTATAAGACCCTAAGGGGAATTTGAACACTGACTGGATATCTAATAATATTAAGGAGTTATTAATTTTTTAGTTGTGATAGTGATATTGCGGCTATGTTTTTAAAAGCCCTTAATCATTTCACAATACATATATGTATCAAATTGTCACATTGTACACTTTAAGCTTGCACAATGTCATATGACAATTATATCTCAATAAAGCTGGAAAAAAGAGTCCTTATAACTTATTACCTCCTGTAATTTTTATGAATTAAATAATGTATATAATGTCTGGGATTTACCTAAAAGTAATCTGTGGGTAGGGGAGTCCTGGGGGTGTAGATGATACAAGACTGACCATTAGTTGATAATCATTAAAGCTGGATGATGTGTACATGAGGGGATGTGTTCTATTCCTTCCACTTTTGTGTATGTTTGAGATATTTTATAACCATTTTTTTAATTTAGAAAGAATTGGAAGTCAATTTAAAGTGATTCTCAATGGAAAAGATAGGACAATTTGAACGTCAAAAAGATTAAAACTGTTCATATATTCATTTAACCTGATTCTAATAAAAATATCCACCATTTTTTAAAGTCTAGGCAAATTGAATCTGAAGTTAATACGAAAAAATACAGAAAAGTTGCCCTAGAAAACTCTGAAAAAGAAAACAATGAGAGGAAACTGGTCCTATCAAATATTAAACATGCTGTGAAGCATCAGAAACCAAGGAAAGAGTTATAGGAGTGTGGGAGAAAGAAGCAGATAACAGTCGTAAATGCTACAGAAATACCAAAAATGACAATTGTCAGCTTCCTTTGCACACTGGTAGCTTAAAACAAAGCAAAACAAAACCCGAGACCCAGGTACTGCCCTAGGCTGCTTAAATCTGAATTTCTGAGGCTAAGGGCCAAATCTCTGGTGATTTTAACATACAGTTAGGATAGAGAACCAGTTGTGCAATTGTTAAGCAGACCTTTTTCTGTCACCCAGGAATTGACACTAGGACCTCAGCTGAAAACTATAGACTCTAGCTCTCCCCTGACAGAGGCCCCCCAAGTTGGGGCTAGACCTCTAGATCCCTTCAGTGGTAGGAGTGGAAATGCAATGGTTGTGGGGAGATGCTTTCCTCTTCCTAAAGCCAAGAGAGGGGTGGTCTCAGAAATCACTTGTAAATATCGAGGTGCCTGCAGTAAGAGAAGAATAACATCTTATTCCCAGTCTTTCACCTGCTTAGGGAAGTCTTTACCGATCCTTCCCTGGGCCTACCTGACAGTGGGAAGAGAATGGAGAGGGTAGGTTTTCCCTTCCATGAAACCAAGAATTGCTTGGAAAGTTGGTTGCCGGGGTAGGGGGAAGAGGTACGTGAATTGTCCATACCTTTCCAAGCATCACTTCCTCAAGGAAGCCTTTTGTGGTCCCCCCAGTGTAGACTAGCTTCCCTTGTCACCTATTCTCCTGGAACAATTTTCCTCTGGAGTATTTATCTCTTTATGATTATTTGTATGTTTCTTTTAGACTGTTAGCTTCACAAGGGTGGTGATCATGTCGTTTTTGTTTCTGTTTTTGTTTTTTAACCTCATCCATTGTATCTCTACCTGGCACAAAGTAAGCATTTGCTAAATTTAATTGAATAAATGAATGAATTCTAAAAGGAAGGAAATCTATTGTTTTGACAAAAGTTATATATAAAAGTACAAATATGTACACAATACAAGCACTAAAAATACTTGACAGATATGCACAAAATGTTACATTGATTTTGTTTCAGTTGTAAGATATCAAGTTATTTTTATTGCCTTTGTAATTTATAAAATTTCTACAAAGATGTTAAGTACTTTTCTAATCAGAAACGGAAATTAAGCAAAGAATACACCACCAGCTGCGGGGCGTATGTTAATGTTAATGTTTAGGCCCTGGAGCCAGAAAGGACTGGATTTGAGTTCTGCCTCTGCTACTTACCACCCATGTGACCTGGGGCAGGTTATTACCTCAATGACTATCAGTTTCCTCATCTGTAAAGTGGGGATCATCAAAGAACATTGGCTTAAGGTGGATGTGAGGATTTAAGTTGGAGAACACATGCAGCACTTGGTAATAAATGCTTAAGAGTTGACTGTTACTATTACTTTGGAAGAAAAGACCTCTTTCCCTTGGCACTATAATGAGTTTCTACTGTAAATATGTGTGTAAATCCATTAGGTTATAGTTAATAATATTTTAATACTTAACTTCAGCTTTGTTTAAAATTTAAAATAATTTAATGCATCACCAACAGGTGGCAGCATATCATGGTTTCTTCACAATATTGGGCCTGCCTTGGTGTTCCTTACTGGACAACTTTCCTTGTTAGAATCTGTTTTAAAAGGAAGAGACTGTTGAGTTTATCTAATTGGACTCCTTCAATTTACATATATGGAAACCTGGAGATGAAGTAAAAACAAAGAGCACAACCTATTCATTTGCCAAAAAGGGTGGGTTTGGGGGAAGAGGTGGTGAGAACAGTCTGTGTGTACGTCACACTGAATTTGGGCTATTTCCACAATATTCCTTTTAGCTAGTCAAATAAACTTAGAATATATGGCAGAAAATATTTTTTTCTGTTCTCAAATGGAAATATGAATTTGGGGAGTAAAGAATATATTTCTTAGTCATGCAAAATAAATGGTTGATGAGCCTCAAAATATGGAGATTCCCCTACCCCACCTCCTTTAAAAAATATTTTCCAGTTGACAGAGGCATTGCCCTTTGTTAATCAATGGACCTTCACAATAAGGGGGAATGATTATCATTTCTATTTTACAGACTAGGAAATGGAGGCTCAGAGAAAAAAATGCCCTCATAGGCAGAAGACATGAATTCAAATCCAGCTCATTCATTCATCCATTGAAAACAAGCATTTATTAAGCTCCTGGTTTGTGCCAGTACTTTGCTAGCTTCTGGAGGTACATAAGCTAACAAGGAATACACCTCTAAAAGGTCTTGGTCTCTGTCCTTATAGGACTACAGTGTCTGAACTTCAGGACACCAAATTTCTGCCTCTTTCCACCACACACACATCTGCACATTGCCCTGCACACATAGTTGATACCCAGCAAATACTTGTTAACATTGAGCAGCCTGGGCATGCCCCCCAAAGGCCCTTGAGGCCGGTGAATTGCAGTGAGGGTTTTACCATTAGTCAAACATTACAGGCTCAAAACTATTTTTTTAAAAATTTTATTCAATTTACTTAAACTAAAAAAAACCCCCAAAAAAACAGTTCACTCATTTCTCCCACCCCCCACTCCCCACCTCTGGCCACCACCCCCCACCCCCACCAGTCTATTCTCTGTATCCATAAGCTTGGTTTTTGGTGGGGTTTCTTGATTTGTTTTTTGTTTTTAGACTCTACATATAAGAGAGATTATATGGTGTTTGTCTGTTTCTGTCTGACTTATTTCACTTAGCATAAGATCCTTGAGGTCCATCCATATTATCATAGATGGCAAGATTTCATTCTTTTTTATGAATATATTTATACATATATATGTGTATATATATATTCACAAGTTCTTTATCCATTCATTCATCAATGGACACTTCGGTTGTTTCCACATATTGACTGCTGTAAATAAAGCTTCAGTGAACATGGGAGTTCGTATATCTTTTGAATTAGTATTTTCATATTCTTCAGGTAAATACCTAGAAGTGGATTGTATGCTAGTTCTGTTTTTAATTTTTTGAGGAAACTTCATACTGTATTCCACGGTGGTTGTACCAATTTACATTCCCACCAACAGTGCACAAGGGTTCCCTTTTCTCCACACCCTTGCCAACACTTGTTAGTTCTTGTGTTTTTGATCATAGCTATTCTAACAGGTGTGAGGTGATATCTCATTGTGGTTTTGATTTACATTTCCCTAATGATTAATAATGTTGAGCATCTTTCATGTACCTGTGGCCATCTGTATGTCATCTTTGGAAAAATGTCTATTCATACTTCTGCCCATTTTAAAATCAGATTGCTTGGGTTTTTGGGTTTTTTTTTTTCTCTATTAAGTTGTATGAGTTCTTTATATTTTGGATATTAGCCCCTTATCATATATATGATTTGCATTTATTTTCTCCCATTCAGTAGGCTGCCTTTTCATTTTGTGGATCTTTTCTTTTGTTGTGCAGAAGCCTTTTACTTTGATGTAGTCCCACTTGTTTATTTTCGCTTTTGTTTTCTTTGCTTTTGGTATCATATTCAAAAAATTATTGCCAAGACCTATGTCAAGGAGTTTACCGCCTGTGTTTTCTTCTAGGAGTTTTATGGTTTCAGGTCTTACATTTAAGTCTTTAATCCATTTTGAGTTAATTTTTTGTGCACAGTGTAAGATAGTGATTCGGTTTTATTCTTCTGCATGTGGCTGTCCAGTTTTCCCAACACATTTATTGAAGAGACTCTCCTTTCTCCATTATATATTCTTAGCTCCTTTGTTGTAAATTAATTTACCATATATGCTTGGGTTTTTTTCTGGGCTTTCTTTTCTGTTCCATTGATCTATGTGTCTCTTCTTATGCCAATACCATACTGTTTTAATTACTACAGCTTTGTTATATAGTTTGAAATCAGGGAGCCTGATGCCTCCAGCTTTGTTCTTTCTCAAGATTGCTTTGGTTATTTGGGGTCTTTCATGGTTCCATACAAATTTTAGGATTGTTTGTTCTATTTCTGTGAAAAATACCATTGGAATTTTGATAGGAATTGCATTGAATCTGTAGATTGGTTTGGGTAGTGTGGACATTTTAACAATATTAATTATTCCAGTCCATGAGCATGTAGTCTTTCCACCTATTTGTGTCTTCTCAATTTCTTTCATTAAGGTGTTGTAGTTTGCAATATACAGGTCTTTCACCTCCTTGGTTAAATTTATTCCTAGGTGTCTTATTCTTTATGATGCAATTGTAAATGGGATTATTTTCTTAATTCCTCTTTCTGATAGTTTCTTATTAGTGTAAAGAAAAACAACTGATTTTTGTGTATTGATTTTATATACTGCAACTTTACTGAATAAATTTATTAGTTCTAACAGTTTTTTGATGGAGAACTATTTTTTTAATATCTAAGGATTTATTTATATATTTATAATCTCTGCTGCTCCAGAAAGCACTTAGGGACTTCAGGATATCTGCATATCCAACAAAGTCTTTGCATGTTTTTTTTGTGTGTGTTTATTTGTTTATTTATTTATTTATTTTTGGCTGAGTTGGGTCTTTGTTGCTGTGCACGGGATTTCTTTAGTTGCAGTGAGCGGGGGCTACTCTTCGTTGCAGTGCACAGGCTTCTCATTGCGGTGGCTTCTCTTGTTGTGGAGCACGGGCTCTAGGCACGCAGGCTTCAGTAGTTGTGGTGCTCGGGCTCAGTAGTTGTGGCTCGCGGCTCTAGAGCTCAGGCTCAGTAGTTGTGGCACACAGGCTTAGTTGCTCCACGGCATGTGGGATCTTCCTGGACCAGGGCTCAAACCCGTGTCCCCTGCATTGGCAGGTGGATTCTTAACAACTATGCCGCCCAGGAAGTCCCGTTTGCGTGTTGAATAATGGCCCCAGACTTCTTTTTAAATGCCCAGGAAAAGCTGGACCCACACAGTCCCAGTTGGACTGCTAGATGGCAGTAGAAGCACACGCTGTCTTTAGATTCTGGTCAATAAATCTCACAGAGTGGAAGGGGCTTTCAGGGGTAGCTGTTTCATTCCCTGCCATTTTACAGGTAGGAAAGCTAAAGCCCCAGGGAAAGACACTGACCAAGGCTGGGTAGATAGCCAAACAATCTAAATTGTATACAGATTGCTGAATTTTGTGATTTAATATTTGTAGGAAAAATTTCCTTATGGATTCATTTGAAAACTATTTAAAATATCTGGTGTAAAAAATTGTTTTAAGTAGCAGTACAAACAAATAGAAATGAGATTAAAAGTAAGTCTGCCTCCCACCTGAACCCCATATTCCCACAGGTGTCTTCCCCAGAAACCCTGCTGCTGGCAAGTTCTTGAATAACTATCCAGAGATATATTTAATTAAACACACACACACGCGCGCACACACACACACACACACACACACACTTGGCTGTGGCACATTTGTAATATCCAGACTGTGTGTGTGTGTGATCAGATGGATATAATGTGTGCATGGAGTATAAAATGAACAAAAGTGGTAAAGCTGTGGACCCCAGGAAAATGTCTCCTTCACCTTCTCAATCGTGCTGGAAAAAAAGAAAAGAAAAAGAAAGTTCATGAAGTGGTTTCTAAACTCTGGAGTGGCTTTATTTTTACCATTTCTCTGTTGATTTAACAGATTAAAACTGCCAGCGACACCTATAGTATCGATGTTGGTAAATCCTGCCTTCTGAAGCTCTCCCTGATGTAATTAAATTACTGTAAATACAATTAGAAGGCCCCTCTAGGTGGTCTGTGTGACACCGACCTTAAAGGAATTGTCTTGAGATATTTGAACCAAAGTAAAGAGCAAAGTGGCGGAATCCCCTTAATCTTTGGGGGTCAATCCTTTGAGGATTTGTGGCCATGAAATAACAGGCAATCGGTTTTAGACGTGGAAAGCAACCCTTTCAGGAGATATTTTTCACAGCCCTCACTGGCCTTCAGGGTCAGTGTAGGGGCTCCAGCCCCTGTTGCCAGCTTCCTGACTCCCCCAAATCCCTCCACCAATGATTTGCAAATTCTGCTTCCAATCTGGAAGAGGAAAGTCTGAATAGTTAGTACTTTGCATCCAACACCTTTTGCATAGCGTTGGGAGCTGTTGCTATGTGGTCCACGTGTGTTGCTCAACAAGCTTAAACTTTGCATAGCCCGTGCTAAACTAATTTGCGTCAATTTGTCTACATCATGCCAACAATCGTTCTGAGAGTCTTGAATAGAACATACAAGCCTGCTGATAAAGGCCCTCGGAGCAGATGCCGCCGGCCATTCTGTGGGGCCTCACTGTGGCTAGTTCTTCACCATGGTTTCTTCATATCCTAGTGACAATGTTAGTTTTTCCACCCTGGGGTTAAAACTTTTTTTTTTCTAAACAATGGACAGCACTATACAACTGGCACTCCAACTGACTTTTTTTTTCTTTTTTTTTTAAAGAAAGACATGGCTGTGGCTGAATTCTAGCCCTAATGTTTCCTAATCACTTTCTTTCCCCCAAGTTTCAGAGAAAGCAAGTGGAGTTAAGTTATTTAGAAAGGATTTGTGCAACTGTGACAAGGTGCTTTTATTTTTTTTTTTTTTTTTTATTTTTTTTAGAAACTATTTCATTAGATTTCAGTGCTCTTTTTATTTATTTATTTATTTATTTATTTATTTATTTATTTATTTATTTATTTATTTATGGCTGTGTTGGGTCTTCGTTTCTGTGCGAGGGCCTTCTCCAGTTGCGGCGAGTGGGGGCCACTCTTCATCGCGGCGCGCGGGCCTCTCACTATTGCGGCCTCTCTCGTTGCGGAGCACAGGCTCCAGACGCGCAGGCTCAGTAGTTGTGGCTCACGGGCCTAGTTGCTCCACGGCATGTGGGATCCTCCCAGACCAGGGCTCGAACCCGTGTCCCCTGCATTGGCAGGCAGACTCTCAACCACTGCGCCACCAGGGAAGCCCCAAGGTGCTTTTATTATTTGTCATTGTTTTGGACTAAAATTTCAAGCTAAAAACATCACTTGTAACTAAACTTGTATCACTGATACAAGACAGCCAAAGTAATTTGTGCTATATGAACTCTAGGAAATAATCTCACATTTAGGAGAAACTTAGATTTTTTTTTCAAAGCCAGATCTGGAAATGTATTGCTTTGGTTGGTTGGGGAAGGCACCAGAGACCCTGGGAGAGCTAATTGAATCTCTCTATGAAATCCACTCAGTCTGTGGTTTATTCACCTGTTTGTGGGTTTTGTCATTTTGTAATGCCTCTTCCCACATTAACCCATTTATTTAATGATCTAAAAACTACCCTGCAAAGACTAATAAATGTCTAAATGTTTGCAATTGTGTTGTGTCAATATGTCTAGGTAGGAGTAACCAGTAAGAATTTATTAAATTCAGTAAGTGATTATTGAGTGCCTACTATATGCCAGCCACCCTTCCAGGCACTTTGGATATAGAAGTGATACAGTCTTTGCTATTGTGGCATAAGAAACAGACACTAAACAAACAGACTAGTAAATAACAGGCAGTGGGAATGCCAGTTAGTAGGGATTGTTAAGAAGAAAACAATGCAAGAGAGAGGAGATATGGGGATATATGTATATGTATAGCTGACTCACTTTGTTATACAGCAGAAACCAACACACCATTGTAAAGCAATTATACTCCAATAAAGATGTTAAAAAAAAAAGAAGAAGAAAACTTAAGGGAAGAAGGTGGGCAAAGAGCTACTTTGGTTACAAAGGACGGAGAAGATATCACTGATGAGATGATGTTTGAACAGAAACTCAGGGGAGGGAAGGAACACATCTTGAGAATGTCAGTGGTCCTGGCAGAGGGAACAGTGGGAGCCAAAGTCCCCTAGGTGTGGGAATGGCTTTGCATGTTCATGACCAGCGCAGCTGGAGAGCAGGGAACTAGGGTGCAAGAAGGCAGGAGATGAAGTCCCCAAGAGATGAGGATAAAGAGAAATGGCAAATGCTGTAGCATCATGGATATCTGCACTATTCAGTGTCACAGTGAATCTAGGTATCAGCAGACTGATCCCTGGTCTCTCAAGCTGTACTTGCAGACAACTGTAGGAAAAGGTGGGCTGGCTGATAGGATCTGGAGCTGATTATAGCTATTTCAATTTGAAAAAAATTAGATTTGAGCTGCTCAAAATCATTAGTAATTGTTATGAACTGAATGTGTCCCCCCTAAAATTCACGTGTCGAAATCTTAATCCCCAGTGTGATGACATTAAGAGGTGAGGCCTTGTGAGAGGTAATTAGGTCATGAGGGTAGAACCCTCATGAATGGGATTAGTGCCCTTATAAAAGGGACCTCAGAGAGCTTTCTGCTGTCGCCACCATAGGAGGATCCGATGAGAAAACGGTTATCTGCAACACAGAAGAGGGCCCTCACCAGAATCCCACCATGCTGGCACCCCGATCTCAGACTTCCAGACCAGAACTGTGAGAAATAAATTTCTGTTGTTTACCAACCTATGGTATCCTGGTATAGCAACCCAAATAGGCTAAGACAATAGTTAAAAATTTCTTAAAGTTAGAGCAACAATGAGATATAACTTTTCAACCAGTGATCTGGCAAAAATTAGAAAGCTGAATAATGCCAAGTTTCAGTGGAGACAGGGGGACAGTGGAACCCTCCTGTACATTTCATGTGATGGTAGACAAGTACAGCCATTCTAAAGAACAATCTGGAATTATTTATGCAAATTAAATATCTGAGATATCCTATGACGTAGCAATGCTGTTCCTAGTATTCATACATTCCATAGAAATTCTACTGTGGAAAAAAGACAAGAGCCTAGGAATTTAAAAACAGGACTTTGTAAGAATTGCATTGCAGGGAGAAGGGAAGGAAATGCTCACCAACCAGGACCTGGGGGGCACCACATCCTGGTTTCATATCACATCAACACTATATACTTTCTTTTTACCATAAATACAGCTTGTGATCCCTCCAGGAATTGCCAGTGCAGATCTCATACATACTGGAGGGCTGGGCCACTCATCTTCCAGCAGCAAGGTTGACTACTACCCCTCCTCCCTGACTCCGTCAGGGGTCAACCCACCTCCCCAGCATGCGCAGGGCCAAGGCCAGGGTACAAATGGAGGCCTACATACCATGAATAAATCTTTAAAATTTATAAAGAAAACAGTCAAATATGTTCTATCCTCCTGCCTTGACAAATATTCCTTCATGACAACCTAGAAGGTAACATTTGAATTTAGAATTCTTGGATTCCCTGGAACATAGAGGAGCCAGCTCCCAGCCTGCAGCCTGCTCCTCTGCTCTTTCCACTCTGGACTAGCCTGCACCAGGAGGAGAGTTGAGTGCATATGTGAGGACATCCAAGCTCCAACCATACTCCCACTTCCCACTGAACAGCTGCTGCAGGGCTGCCCCTCAGGCCTAGCAGCACTATTGTTTTTTTCAGAAAGACATTAAGGAAGAGGATTTCACAGGCCCCATAGGTGAACTTGGGATACTCTGAGGTCCAGAGGTAGCACATCTCCTTAACCCTGTGAACTCTTTGTCCCGTGAGGTGTCATACAGCTAGAAAAGGGTCAGAGTGGAGCCCTGTAAAATGAGGGGACCAGGGCATAGGCCCCACTTTCCTGGGTATGAAGGTAGTACTTTTAGAAAAGTAAGTGGGGCCAGGTTGTGATGATAGGGCTTTGAATGCCATGTTATGGAATGTAAACTTTATTTCTTGAGCAGTTGCGAACCATGATGGTTTTTTTTTTTTTTAATTAATTTATTTATTTTTGGCTGTGTTGGGTCTTCGTTGCTGTGCGCGGGCTTTCTTTAGTTGCAACGAGCGGAGGCTACTCTTTATTCCGGTGCACGGGCTTCTCATTGCGGTGGCTTCTCTTGTTGCGGAGCACGGGCTCTAGGCGCTGTGGCTCCCGGGCTGTAGAGCGCAGGCCTAGAGTTGTGGTGCACGGGCTTAGTTGCTCCGCGGCATGTGAGATCTTCCTGGACCAGGGGTCAAACCTGTGTCCCCTCCCTTGGCAGGCGGATTCTTAACCACTGCGCCACCAGGGAGGCCCAACCATGATGGTTTTAAAGCAGCGCTTTATGATAGTATAACTAGACATAATAGTAGAACCATTCTGAGACAATTAAAAGTCAAACTGCCCAAAATACTGAGATACCACTTACTAGCTTTGGAGCCTTAGGTGATTCTCCTTAACTTCTCTGGGCTTCGGTTCCCCATCTGTAAAACAGGTGAATTGGACAAGATTAACAATGTCAAAAGTCCCTTCTGTCAGGACCTCAGTTTTTCTTATCTGTAAAACAAGTGGGTTGAAGCGGATCAGGGATTCTCAACATGGGCTCCACTGAGGGGTCATGCCCTTCCCCCACACCAGACTATGTAAATCAGGATCTCATTTTTTTTTAATATGTATTTATTTGGTTGCACTGGGTCTTAGTTGCGGCAGGTGGGTTGCTTAGTTGCGGCTCGCTGGCTCCTTAGCTGCGGCACACAGGCTCCTTAGCTGCGGCATGTGAACTCTTAGTTGCGGCATGTGGGATCTAGTTCCCTGACCAGGGATCGAACCCGGGCCCCCTGCATTGGGAGCGTGGAGTCTTAACCACTGTGCCACCAGGGACGTCCCAGGATCTCATTTTTTAAAGTTCCTCCAGGTGACTGAGAACCCCTAGACCTGAAGATACTCTCCAAGGTCTCTCTTCCTTCTCCACCTGAATTTCTCCATGTGAAAAAGAGCACTTTGGGTAATATCATCAGTCTTCTCTTATATATAAAGCTTCTCTTATTTTGGGGACCCAAGACCTTCCTGAGGCTCAGTGATTCAAACAAGCCAGGGCTTTGTCAGAGGAGGAACCACGGCTCTGAGGGAGGCCCTTCTGGTCATGGGGTCACCTGCATTAGTGTGAAGCAGCGAGTGGGAGCTGGGGTTTGAAGCCTAGGCAGACAGGTGCTGCTCATGAGAACCCATGGATGGAGCTGCCAAGGTTGGGACTTGGCACAGGGGAGGCCACTTCTCAACCAGAGTGAATGGCCTGACGCTTCCTGGCAGCTCCTCGGTTAGGCCAGGCACCTGCAGGCCACCCCTTCTTGGCAGGTGAGGAGGAGCAAGGAGAATAGGGCTTTTCTCGGGCTGTTCCCCAGAACAATATCTCTTGACATCTGGGGAGACAACGGGTGGAAAAGATAAGCCTCTGCGTGTTCCTCTCAGCCTGCAAAATCCTTGCGGGTGGGGTTGGCAGGAAAGGGAGTTTGTGTTGAAGTGCCACTTTCCAGCTCTACATCCGGAGCTTAGCATGTTCCGGGCACCGTGAATGAGTCCGGCTGATGCTTTGTATTAAATGTAAAGTGGCCTCTTTTCACACGGTTGGCACTGGGGGCCAGTGACTACTCGGTAGGATCCAGAGCTCACCGGGAACTTGACAGGGCCGAGCATGGGGCCTGAATTGCGTCTCTGTGAGGCAGCAGGGACAATGCCATCACCATAGAACAGGATTCTCAAGCCTGGAAAGGATGAAGTCCTTCTGTTAGAGACCAGTGAGTTCCCTCTGTCACCGTCCACCCCTCCTGGAGCCCAGGCCTCAAGTACAAGGACCACAGATTCCACACAAGACTCTGGGACATGACGTCTCAGTTCTGGAGATTGGATACCATTTATTATAATGTCCGGGATAATCTCACAGTTTACGTGAACAACAGGAAAGAATACTATTTTAATAAAGATTGTCCCTGGAAATCTGAGGTTCACATTAAAGTAATATTTACCACTTATTTTTCATGAATTAAGGAGAAATTTTATTTCCAAGCTCTTCAAAGATTATTACGGACATAAACTATCCTTTTAAAAGTGTGTCGAGTTAAATCAAAATGACACCATCAAAGTTAAACACTTATGACATTAAGAATTCTTTTAGGTTGTAATATTTTCACATTACTTTGTTTTAACCATTTGCAGTGTTCTGCAGGTCACATTTTAAACATTTTTTAAAGACATGAAATAATGTAGTATTTTCTAAAAGTACAACCACAACCATAAAGTAGAGGGACTTGAGAAGACCAAGATCAAATATATTTCATATACCATATGGGACAGTCTAATACACAACACAGCATTAATCTTTCTAAACATGTTTTCTAAGAAATAGTTCCCATGTTTAGTGTTAAAAATAAAATAATCTCATTTACAAAAACAAAGACATCATTTGATTAGTAAAGCCTATTCTTCCCCCAGTTTTGTATTTGCTTGTCTTCGTTTAGAAATTGTAAATTCATGAGAAAAGAACAAATTTTTGTTATAGTATAAAAAACTTAGGAATAATTACAGATATTCAGTTTTTTAAAAAATAAAAATGTTTTCCTTCTTAAAATGTAACCATTCAGTAAATAAAACATATATAATATTCCAGGTATAGAAACACCAGTAATTCACTTGTGAAAGAGATGTACTTAAATATATTTCATGATAATGGTTTGGTTTGCCTTAAGTATAAAGCACTTCACCAAAAGAGCCAGGTCATTATTATTTAAAAGTTTACTCCTTCACCCAGTTTCCTTATTTGAATTGATTCATCAATTTCTATAGAATTTTGGCCACAGGAAAGGTCTGAAATATCTAAAAGTCATTTGGCTAGAGAAAAGTGTTAATCTTGATTTGTGGAGGCAGTTATTCACTACTTTGTGCTTGAAAGTATTCCTCAGCGAACTTCTTCCCCACAGTCTTCAGAGCAAAGCCCAAGATCTGGATTCCCAGAAGGGGTTGACTCCACCTGGAATTTGGACCAGCAGGGCACCCTTGCAGGCCTTCTGCAAGCAGTACTGCCTGAGGCCTTGATCTTCTCCACCCTGGCCTCCCATGTGAGCTGCTCCACCAGGGGAGTGCCAGGCTCCCAGGGTGGATAAGTGGGGCTGGGCTGAGCCTTGAGGTCTTCACCCTTATTTATACCTTCTCTGTGCTGGTTCATCTTCTAAGATCCTTAAAAAACAACCTACAATGGTGTTATGGTCTGAATTATGTTCCCCCCACCCCGCCAAAATTTTATGTTCATGTCCTAACCCTCAATATCACAGGATGGGACTGTATTTGGAGATAAGGGTCTTCAAGAAGTAATTGAGTTAAAATGAGGTCATTAGAATAGGCCCTAGTCCAATATGACTTGTGTCCTTATAAGAAGAGGAGATTAGGACAGAGACAACACAGACAGAGGGACAACCATGTGAAGACACAGCCATCTACAAGCCAAAGAGAGAGTCTCAGGAGAAACCAACCCTGCTAACACCTCGATCTTGGACTTCTACACTCCAGAACTGTGAGAAAATAAATTTCTGTGGCTTAAGCCACCCACTCTGTGGTGTTTGTTATGACAGCCCTAACAAATTATTACGGATGGAGATACTATTATTCCCATTTTACAGCTGGGGAAACACTGAGGTTCAAGGACGTGAAGCTGCTTGCTCACATCTGTGGATCCCTGATTCAAACTCCGCTCTCATACTGAAACCCAAGACTCTCCCACTAAGCTGTGCTTCCTGTAAATCCAGGAAGCAGGTGGGAGAGAGTGTGTATACAGCAGAGCTTGTTACTAAGAGAAGACCCGGGTGGAAGAACTTGTTTGTGCTCCTCAATTTGACCAGCTATAGAGACATTTTTGGTGTCTGAGACTTCATAAATATCATCATTAAGGCTTCCAGGGAGGGTTTAGAAAAGTAAGAGATTAAAGAACTGGATCAGTTTGTTTCTATCTTAGTCAGGGTTCATGTGATTGCTAGAAACAAAAACCTATTCTCCCTGCTTAATCAAAAAAGGGGTGGGAAGGATATGGGGCTATCTCATGTCCTCCAATGACAGGAGATGCAGTCAAGCCTCAGAAAGTACCAGAACTAGAAACTGTGTTAGCCCCTCTCCCACCTTGCATTTGATAGATGCTCAGAGCTTTTATGGGGAGATTCTCCAATTCACTATTGACTGAGGGACTTTGTGAAATTTCCCATTTGTAGAGACTCCTGGTCTGGCAGTATGGAATCAAGAAAGTGTAGTTCTAAAACAGAACTAGAGTGAAAGGCCTCTGGCTTCTGGAGCAAAGATAGACTGTGGTGTGCAAGCAGACCCTGCAGCCTACTTACTAGCTAAGTTATCTTGGGAAAGCTTTGTTGCTCGGAGACTCAGTTTCCCCCATTGGAAAATAAGGATAATAAAGCCTGTTTCAAGAGGCACACTGCCTGCCACATAGTGTCAAATGTACGTACCTTCCTCCCCCCATCACTTCCTGAGATAGAGGTGGCATCTGCTAGAAAACCCCTGTGGGGTTACGATCAGCCAGGAGTTCTCAATGTCTGACACTAAAGGGCAACCCCACAGCTGGAACTAGGGGATTGCAACTGTCACTTAGGAATGGTGATGTGAACTTTTTCTCTTTACATATTAACACTTGCCTAGGGTAGGAATCTATACCACCTTCTCTTCACCAGAAAGGCTTTCTTCCCTTGCTTGAAGCCCCAGAGGCTCTGGCTGGGCTTCAGGGAGAACTAAGAAGTAAAATATCCATCATACAATTTTTATAGATAGGAGGAAAAAAAGGGAAGAAGTGGTTTTGTATATTACTCTAATTGGCAAAATCAGGAAGTAATGCAAACCACAATGTGACCTGCATTTTAAAATTCTTTTCTGGTAGCCTATTTTATTTCATTTCATTTCATTTTATATTTTAACATCTTTATTAGAGTATAATTGCTTTACAATGGTGTGTTAGTTTCTGCTTTATAACAAAGTGAATCAGCTATACATATACATATATCCCCATATCTCCTCCCTCTTGCATCTCCCTCCCACCCTCCCTATCCCACCCCTCTAGGTGGTCACAAAGCACTGAGCTGATCTCCCTGTGCTATATGGCTGCTTCCCACTAGCTATCTATTTTACATTTGGTAATATATATAAGTCCATGCCACTCTCTCACTTTGTCCCAGCTTACCCTTCCCCCTCCCTGTGTCCTCAAGTCCATTCTCTACGTCTGCGTCTTTATTCCTGTCCTGCCCTTAGGTTCTTCATAACCTTTTTTTTTTTTTTTTTAGATTCCATATATATGTGTTAGCATATGGTATTTGTTTTTCTCTTTCTGAATTACATCACTCTGTATGACAGACTCTAGGTCCATCCACCTCATTACAGATAACTCAATTTCGTTTCTTTTTATGGCTGAGTAATATTCCATTGTATATATGTGCCACATCTTCTTTATCCATTCATCACTCAATGGACACTTAAGTTGTTTCCATGTCCTGGCTATTGTAAATAGAGCTGCAATGAACATTGTGGTACATGACTCTTTTTTTTTTTTTTTTTTTAGATCTTTATTTGAGTATAATTGCTTTACAGTGTTGTGTTAGTTTCTGCTGTATAACAAAGTGAATCAGCTATATGTAAACATATATCCCCATATTCCCTCCCTCTTGAGCCTCCCTCCCACCCTCCCTATCTCACCCCTCTAGGTGGTCACAAAGCACCCAGCTGATCTCCCTGTGCTATGCACCTGCTTCCCACAAGCTATCTATATTACATTTGGTAGTGTATATATGTCCATGACACTCTCTCAATTCGTCCCAGCTTCCCCTTCTCCTTCCCCGTGTCCTCAAGTCCATTCTCGACATCTTTATTCCTGTCCTGACCCTAGGTTCATGAGAACCATTTTTTTATATATTCCATACATATGTGTTAGCATACGGTATTTGTTTTTCTCTTTCTGACTTACTTCACTCTGTATGACAGACTCTAGGTCCATCCACCTCACTACAGATAACTCAGTTTCGTTTCTTTTTATGGCCGAGTAATATTCCATTGTATATATGTGCCACGTCTTCTTTATCCATTCATCAGTTGATGGACACTTAGGTTGCTTCCATGTCCTGGCTATTGTAAATAGCGCTGCAATGAACATTGTGGTACATGACTCTTTTTGAATTATGGTTTTCTTAGGGTATATGCTCAGTAGTGGGATTGCTGGGTCGTATGGTAGTTCTATTTTTAGTTTTTAAGGAACCTCCATACTCTTCTCCATAGTGGCTGTATCAACTTACATTCCCACCAACAGTGCAAGAGGGTTCCCTTTTCTCCACACCCTCTCTAGCATTTGTGGTTTGTAGATTTTCTGATGATGCCCATTCTAACTGGTGTGAAGTGATACCTCATTGTAGTTTTGATTTGCATTTCTCTAATGATTAGTGATGTTGAGCATTCTTTCACGTGTTTGTTGGCAATCTGTATATCTTCTTTGGAGAAATGTCTGTTTAGGTCTTCTGCCCATTTTTGGATTGGGTTGTTAGTTTTTTTGATATTGAACTGCATGAGCTGCTTGTAAATTTTGGAAATTAATCCTTTGTCAGTTGCTTCATTTGCAAATATTTTCTCCCATTCTGAGGGTTGCCTTTTCATCTTGTTTATGGTTTCCTTTGCTGTGCAAAAGCTTTTAAGTTTCATTAGGTCCCCTTTGTTTATTTTTGTTTTTATTTCCATTACTCTAGGAGGTGGATCAAAAAAGATCTTGCTGTGATTTATGTCAAAGAGTGTTCTTCCTATGTTTTCCTCTAAGAGTTTTATAGTGTCTGGTCTTACATTTAGGTCTCTAATCCGTTTTGAGTTTATTTTTGTGTATGGTGTTAGGAAGTGTTCTAATTTCATTCTTTTACATGTAGCTGTCCACTTTTCCCAACACCACTTACTGAAGAGACTATCTTTTCTCCATTGTATATCCTTGCCTCCTTATTCATAGACTAGTTGACCACAGGTGCGTGGGTTTATCTCTGGGCTTTCTATCCTGTTCCATTGATCTATATTTCTGGTTTTGTGCCAGTACCATATTGTCTTGATGACTGTAGCTTTGTAGTATAGTCTGAAGTCAGGGAGTCTGATTCCTCCAGCTCCGTTTTTTTCCCTCAAGACTGCTTTGGCTATTCTGCGTCTTTTGTGTCTCCATAAAAATTTAAAAATTTTTTGTTCTAGTTCTGTAAAACAATGCCATTGGTAATTTGATAGGGATTGCATTGAATCTGTAGATTGCTTTGGGTAGTATAGTCATTTTCACAATATTGATACTTCCAATCCAAGAACTTAGTATATCTCTCCATCTGTTGGTATCATCTTTAATTTCTTTCATCAGTGTCTTATAGTTTTCTGCATACAGGTCTTTTGTTTCCCTAGGTAGGTTTATTCCTAGGTATTTTATTCTTTTTGCTGCAGTGGTAAATGGGAGTGTTTCCTTAATTTCTCATTCAGATTTTTCATCATGAGTGTATAGGAATGCAAGAGATTTCTGTGCATTAATTTTGTATTCTGCTACTTTACCAAATTCATTGATTAGCTCTAGTAGTTTTCTGGTGGCATCTTTAGGCTTCTCTATATATAGTATCATGTCATCTGCAAACAGTGACGGATTTGCTTCTTCTTTTCCAATTTGTATTTCTTTTATTTCTTTTTCTTCTCTGATTGCCGTGGCTAGGACTTCCAAAACTATGTTGAATAATAGTGGTGAGAGTGGACATCCTTGTCTCGTTCCTGATCGTAGAGGAAATGCTTTCAGTTTTTCACCATTGAGAATGATGTTTGCTGTGGGTTTGTCATATATGGCCTTTATTATGTTGAGGTAGGTTCCCTCTATGCCCACTTTCTGGAGGGTTTTTATCATAAATTGGTGTTGAATTTTGTCAAAAGCTTTTTCTGCATCTATTGAGATGATCATATGGTTTTTCTTCTTCAATTTGTTAATATGGTGTATCACATTGATTGATTTGTGTATATTGTAGAATCCTTGCACCCCTGGGATAAATCCCACTTGATCATGGTGTATGATCCTTTTAATATGTTGTTGAATTCTGTTTGCTAGTATTTTCTTGAGGATTTTTGCATCTATATTCATCAGTGATATTGGTCTGTAATTTTCTTTTTTTGCAGTATCTTTTTCTGGTTTTGAATCAGGGTGATGGTGGCCTCATAGAATGAGTTTTGGCGTGTTCCTTCCTCTGCAAGTTTTTGGAAGAGTTTGAGAAGGATAGGTGTTAGCTCTTCTCTAAATGTTTGATAGAATTCACCTGTGAAGCCATCTGGTCCTGGACATTTGTTTGTTGGAAGATTTTTAATCACAGTTTCAATTTCATTACTTGTGATTGGTCTGTTCATATTTTCTGTTTCTTTCTGGTTCAGTCTTGGAAGGTTATACCTTTCTAAGAATTTGTCCATTTCTTCCAGGTTGTCCATTTTATTGGCATAGAGTTGCTTATAGTAGTCTCTGAGGATGCTTTGTATTTCTGTGGTGTCTGTTGTAACTTCTCCTTTTTCGTTTCTAATTTTATTGATTTGAGTCCTCTCCCTCTTTTTCTTGATGAGTCTGGCTAATGGTTTATCAATTTTGTTTATCTTCTGAAAGAACCAGCTTTTACTTCTCTTTATCTTTGCTATTGTTTTCTTTGTTTCTATTTCATTTATTTCTGCTCTGATCTTTATGATTTCTTTCCTTCTGCTAACTTTGGGTTTTGTTTGTTCTTCTTTCTCTAGTTCCTTTAGGTGTAAGGTTAGATTGTTTATTTGAGATTTTCTTGTTTCTTGAAGTAGGCTTGTATAGCTATAAACTTCCCTCTGAGAACTGCTTTGCTGCATCCCATGGGTTTTGGATCATCGTGTTTTCATTGTCATTTGTCTCTAGGTATTTTTTGATTTCCTCTTTGATTTCTTCAGTGGTCTCTTGGTTTTTTAGTAAAGTATTGTTTAGCCTTCATGTGTTGGTGTTTTTTACGTTTTTTTCCTTGTAATTGATTTCTAATCTCATAGTGTTGTGGTCAGAAAAGATGCTTGATATGATTTCAATTTTCTTAAATTTACTGAGGCTTGATTTGTGACCCAAGATGTGATCTATACTGGAGAATGCTCCGTGCGCATTTGAGAAGAAAGTGTAATCTGCTGTTTTTGGATGGAATGTCCTATAAATATCAATTAAATCTATCTGGTCTGTTGTGTCATTTAAAACTTGTGTTTCCTTATTAATTTTCTGTTTGGATGATCTGTCCATTGGTGTAAGTGAGGTGTTAAAGTCCCCCACTATTATTGTGTTACTGTCGATTTCCTCTTTATAGCTGTTAGCAGTTGCCTTATGTATTGAGCTGCTCCTATGTTGGGTGCATATATATTTATAATTGTTCTATCTTCTTCTTGGATTGATCCCTTGATCATTATGTAGTGTCCTTCCTTGTCTCTTGTAACATTCTTTATTTTAAAGTCCATTTTATCTGATATGAGTATTGCTACTCCAGCTTTCTTTTGATTTCCATTTGTATGGAATATCTTTTTCCATCTCTGCACTTTCAGTCTGTATGTATCCCTAGGTCTGAAGTGGGTCTCTTGTAGGCAGCATTTATATGGGTCTTGGTTTTGTATCCATTCAGCAAGCCTCTGTCTTTTGGTTGAAGCATTTAATTCATTCATGTTTAAGGTAATTATTGTTATGTATGTTCCTATTACCATTTTCTTAATTGTTTTGGGTTTGTTTTTGTAGGTCCTTTTCTTCTCTTGTGTTTCCCACTTAGAGAAGTTCCTTTAGCATTTGCTGTAGAGCTGGTTTGGTGGTGCTGAATTCTCTTAGCTTTTGCTTGTCTGTAAAATTTTTGATTTCTCCATTGAATCTGAATGGGATCCTTGCCAGGTAGAGTAATCTTGGTTGTAGCTTCTTCCCTTTCATTACTTTATGTATATCATGCCAATCCCTTCTGGCTTGTAGAGTTTCTGCTGAGAAATCAGCTGTTAACAAGGGAGTTAACAAGGGAGTTCCCTTGTATGTTATTTGTCAGTTTTCCCTTGCTGCTTTCAATAATTTTTCTTTGTCTTTAATTTTTGCCAATTTGATTACTATGTGTCTCGGCGAGTTTCTCCTTGGGTTTATCCTGTATGGTACTCTCTGCACTTCCTGGACTTGGGTGGTTATTTCTTTCCCATCTTAGGGAAATTTTCGATTATAATCTCTTCAAATATTTTCTTGGGTCCTTTCTCTCTTCTCCTTCTGGGATCCCTATAATGCGAATGTTGTTGCATTTAATGTTGTCCCAGAGGTCTCTTAGGTTCTCTTCATTTCTTTTCATTCTTTATTCAGTTCTGCAGCAGTCAATTCCACCATTCTGTCTTCCAGGTCACTTATCCGTTCTTCTGCCTCAGTTATTCTGCTATTGATTCCTTCTAGTGTATTTTTCATTTCAGTTATTGTATTGTTCATCTCTGTTTGTTTGTTCTTTAATTCTTCGAGGTCTTTGTTAAACATTTCTTCCATCTTGTTGATCTTTGCCTCCATTCTTATTCCGAGGTCCTGGATCATCTTCACTCTCATTATTCTGAATTCTTTTTCTGGAAGGTTGCCTATCTCCACTTCATTTAGTTGTTTTTCTGGGGCTTTATCTTGTTCCTTCATCTGGTACATAGCCCTCTGCCTTTTCATCTTGTCTATCTTTCTGTGAATGTGGTTTTTGTTCCACAGGCTGCAGGATTGTAATTCTTCTTGCTTCTTGTATTTAATTTTTGATAGTTTGATTAATATGTGTCTTGGCATGTTTCTCCTTGGATTTATCCTGTATGGGACTCTCTGTGCTTCCTGCACTTGATTAACTATTTCCTTTCCCATATTAGGGAAGTTTTCAACTGTAATCTCTTCAAATATTTTCTCAGTTCCTTTCCTTTTCTCTTCTTCTTCTGGGACCCATATAATTCGAATGTTGGTACATTTAGTGTTGTCTCAGAGGTCTCTGAGATTGTCCTCAATTCTTTTCATTCTTTTTTCTTTATTCTGCTCTGCAATAGTTATTTCCACTATTTCATCTTCCAGGTCACTTATCCGTTCTTCTGCCTCAGTTATTCTGCTATTGATTCCTTCTAGAGAATTTTTAATTTCATTTATTGTGTTGTTCATCATTGTTTGTTTGCTCTTTAGTTTTCTAGGTCCTTGTTAAACGTTTCTTGTATTTTCTCCACTCTATTTACAAGATTTTGGATCATCTTTCCTATCATTACTCTGAATTCTTTTTCAGGTAGACTGCCTATTTCCTCTTCATTTGTTTGGTCTGATGGGTATTTACCTTGCTCCTTCATCTGCTGAGTTTCTCTGTCTTCTCATTTTACTTAACTTACTGTGTTTCGGGTCTCCTATTCACAGGCTGCAGGTTTGTAGTTCCTGTTGTTTTTGGTGTCTGCCCCCAGTTGGTAAGGTTGGTTCAGTGGGTTATGTAGGCTTCTTGGTGGAGGGGACTGGTGCCTGTGTTCTGGAGGATGAGGCTGGATCTTGTCTTTCTGGTGGGCAGGACCGCGTCCGGTGGTGTGTTTTGGGGTGTCTGTGACCTTATTATGATTTTAGGCAGCCTCTCTGCTAATGGGTGGGGTTGTGTTCCTGTCTTGCTAGTTGTTTGGCATAGGGTGTCCAGCACTGTAGCTTGGTTGTTGAGTGGAGCCGGGTCTTAGCGTTGAGATGGAGATCTCTGGGAGAGCTTTCACCATTTGATACTACGTTGGGCCAGGAGGTCTCTGGTGGACCAATGCCCTGAACTCGACTCTCCCACCTCAGAGGCACAGGCCTGACACCCGGTCGGAGCACCAAGACCCTGTCAGCCACATGGCTCAGAAGAAAAGGGAGAAAAAAAGAAAGAAAGAAAGAAAAAAAGAAAAGAAAATAAAGTTTTTAAAATAAAAAGTAATTATTAAAAATTAAAAAGTAATAATAAAAAAAAGAAAGAAAGAAGAGAGCAACCAAACCAAAAAACAAATCCACCAATGATAACAAGCGCTAAAAACTCTACTAAAAACAAAAACAAAAAACAAAAAACAGACAGACCAGACCCTAGGACAAAATGGTAAGAGCAAAGCTATACAGACAAAATCACACACAGAAGCATACATTTACACACTCACAAAAAGAAAAAAGGAAAGAAAATATATATCGTTGCTTTCAAAGTCCACCGCCTCAATTTTGGGATGATTCATTATCTATTCAGGTGTTCCACAGATGCAGGGTACATCAAGTTGACTGTGGAGATTTAATCGCTGCTCCTGAGGCTGCTGGGAGAAATTTCCCTTTCTCTTCTTTGTTCGCACAGCTCCTGGGGTTCAGCTTTGGATTTGGCCCTGCTTCTGCGTGTAGGTCGCCTGAGGGCATCTGTTCTTCACCCAGACAGGACGGGGTTAAAGGAGCAGCTGATTAGGGGGCTCTGGCTCACTCAGGCCGGGGGGAGGAAGGGGTACGGATGCAGGGTGAGCCTGTGGCCGCAGAGGCCAGCGTGACGTTGCACCAGCCTGAGGCGCGCCGTGTGTTCTCCCAGGGAAGTTGTCCCTGGATCACGGGACCCTGGCGGTGGCGGGCTGCACAGGCTCCCGGGAGGGGAGGTGTGGAGAGTGAGCTGTGCTTGCACACAGGCTTCTTGGTGGCGGCAGCAGCAGCCTTAGCGTCTCATGCCCGTCTCTGGGGTCCGTGCTGATAGCCGCAGCTCACGCCTGTCTCTGGAGCTCGTTTAGGTGGTGCTCTGGATCCCCTGTCCTTGGGCACCCTGAAACAATGGTCTCTTGCCTCTTCAGCAGCTCCAGACTTTTTCCCGGACTCCCTGCCGGCTAGCCGTGGTGCACTAGCCCCCTTCAGGCTGTGTTCACGCTGCCAACCCCAGTCCTCTCCCTGGGATCCGACCTCCGAAGCCCGAGCCTCAGCTCCCAGCCCCCACCCGCCCCGGCGGGTGAGCAGACAAGCCTCTCGGGCTGGTGAGTGCTGCTTGGCACCGATCCTCTGTGTGGGAATCTCTCCGCTTTGCCCTCTGCACCCCTGTTGCTGCGCTCTCCTCCATGGCTCCGAAGCTTCCCCCCTACCACTCCCTGTCTCCACCCACGAAGGGCCTTTCTAGTGTGTGGAAACTTTTCCTCCTTCACAGCTCCCTCCCAGAGGTGCCGGTCCCGTCCCTATTCTTTTGTCTCTGTTTTTTCTTTTTTCTTTTGCCCTACCCAGGTACGTGGGGAGTTTCTTGCCTTTTGGGAGGTCTGAGGTCTTCTGCCAGTGTTCAGTAGGTGTTCTATAGGAGCTATTCCACATGTAGATGTATTTCTGATGTATTTGTGGGGAGGAAGGTGATCTCCAGGTCTTACTCTCCTGCCATCTTGAAGGTCTCGATCTCTGGTAGCCTACTTATCTATCATTTTGTGATGCCCATACGTGCCCCCACATAGGAGGTAGGCAGGTGTTGGTGGTTCTCCCCTTCCAGAGGAAGAAGCGGGTATACAGAGAGGCTAATGGGTGTGCCCATGAACAGAGCTAATTAGTGGCCATGCAGAGAGAGGATACAGACGTCCTAAGTGCTGGCCCAGTTTCCTGAATCTGCCAATTCTGCCTTCCCCTGCCCTTGCTCCCTCCACAACTGGGTCTGTCTGGACTGTCCAGGCAGCTTTCTTTCACTGTCAATCCTCAGGAAGGGCCGAATGCTAGTTAGGAAGTGGAGTTCCAGAGCTTGCTGCCCTCTGGGCACTACAAGCAACATCAGGAGCACAAGAGTTTGGCCCAATAGCTGCTGCCAAGGACTGCTTTCTGCTTCACCTGGGATGGGGTCCAAGTACCTCAATGGACAAAACTGGAAGCCTTTGGAAAACAGGTTAGGGAGAAAGAGAGGTTGAGAACAACAAGAACTTATGAACTGCTGTAGGGAGTGTAGACTGATACATCCACTTTGGAAAACCACTTGCCATTATCTGCTCTTTTGGAAATATCCATATCCTATAGTTTAGCATTTCCACTCACATGTGTATAGCCTACAAAGTGAGCCTCAAACCAACAGGAGACATGTACAAGAATGTTCTTGGGAGCATTATTTGTAATAGCCCTAATCTGGGAACAGTTCAAATGTCCATCAACTATGGAAGGGATAATTGAATTGTGGTAGTCATGGAATGGAACATTACACAGTAATGGAAATGAACACATCACAGATACATGCAATGACATGGATCAATCTCAGAAACACAATTGAAAGAAGGAAAGAAGCCAGACCCCAAAGAATTCCTACTGTAGGCTTCCATTTATACAAAGTTCAAAAATAAGCAAAAGTATAAATCACTGTTTAAGGATGCACACTGTGATGGCAAAATTATAAAGAAAAGCATGGAAATGATTACAGTAAAAGTCAGTGTTAATCTTCCATAGAGGGTGGAAAGGGGATGGTTTACAACTGGAAAGAAGTGTGAGGGAGGTCTCTGGAGTGCTGGCAATGTTCTAATCTTTTGCTTTAGAGTTTCACAGGCATGCACTTGATGATAATTCATTAAGCTACACCGTTGTGTTTTATGACTGTCCGGATGTGTGTTACCCCTGTCCCTCCCAACACATAGATTCTCATAGGTGGCAATTACCCAAACTAGAATTTGAGTCTGGGTCTCCGTGATCCTTCCACAACACGGACTCTCAGCCATGGTCTTGGGACCCTCTGTCCAGCCTTCTTTACCTAAATTTTCTTATCTTCTAAGCTAGGGGTTCTTAACCTGGGGTCCCAAATCCATTTCAGGAGTCTGTAACTACCCTGTTGATCTTTGTCAAATTGTGTGCACATGTGCCTTTTTCTGGGGCATGGTTCCTATGTCCTCTTAGGATTCCTAGAGTGGTCTGTGGCCCAGGAATTGTTAAGAACTGTTGCTAGAACCCATACAGCTGGCTTAAACAAACAAACAAATGGATAGAAGTACACCAGGCCTTAAGATCCTGGAAAGTCCTGGCTGTGGTGACTCTCTGGCACTCCAGAGCCACGCAGTCTTTGTTTTCCTTCCCACTCTGTGTCTGCACCCATCCTTGTCTGTGCCACCTCAGCTGGGGCCGGGGCTGGCGGGCACAGGTGTTACCAAGAAAGCTCTGCATGTGGGTGGAGTGGGAGCAGCTCATAGGGAAGCAAGAGGAGGCCGAGTGGGCACGGAAAAAGTGTCTGCTACAGCTACAAGTGGGAGGACCGTTAAATGAAGAGTCCAGAAAGCCTGAGATTTGAGGAGATTGTCCTTTGAGCTGGGGTTTTCCCAGTCGATTCCCAGGCCTCTTTCCCAGCCCATTCCAGTTTTGTCCAGATTCAAATGAGTGTTCCAGGGCTCACACCCACAAACTTGCATGCTTGCTCCCACGTGCCCCTCCCACCCCAGAGCTCATTTGCCTATGTCAGCTTCTTTCCCTCCTTTGTTCCACCTCTCCAGGGCTGCAGGGCTGGCTTCCAACACAGAGCCCACATTTTTACCACACTTGTCCACACTCCTGTTTTCACCTTAAAATGGCTTTCTGGTTTTGTTCACATTCACTCTCCTGAGACCCTCATAATAGGAGACTTTGAACTAGGACTTAAGAAAAGGAGTCTTTATTAGCTAACTTCTCAGCATGAGCTTCTCAGGCAGAGCCAGAGTTGTGGCCTGGGCCCCTGGAAGTCAGGATATCTGGGCGCGTCTCATTTGGGTTCTTTTAGTAATTTTCTAAAGTTGCTCTGGGCAGATCTCTGCTCTCTGAGGATGGGATCTTTAAGGTTTATTCCAGTTCTGATTCTCTGTGCTTTTAGGGCTCTTCTGGCACTCAGTATATGGTGGTTTGTGTAAATTTTATAGCATTCCCTGAGAAGCAGCCCAGGATTTTATAGGTTCATGCAACTGTGGGAAACAGGGGTCCAGTTGAGCCTCAGGGACACCCAGAACCCAGATTATCACCACCCTCTCTCCATCCCTGCCTCTCTCTACTGGTCTCATTTTCTTAGATCAGCTTTCTCCACTGGGCTGGAAACATGGCTATTAGCAGTCTATATGTTTCATATCTTTTCTGCTGGAGAAAGATTAGGTCTCTCTCCTCACTTCCACTCAAGAAATGTTAGGGGTGTATTATTCAGGATAAGCTAGAATATACTGCAGAAACAAACATCCTCCACGATCTCAGTGCCTTAAAACAATGAGGTTTACTTCTCAACACCTGTTCCATGTCTCTCATGACACTTAGGGTCAAGTGGCAGAGATGGACCAGTGAGCCTGCTCTCAAAACCAGCCTGACTGGGGCTACTCAGATGGAGATGAGGTTGAGATGCTATGGGAGAAAACAGCACCTATCTTCGCCTTGGAAAGTGAGAAGAGAGTGACATGGATGCTTCCTTAAAGGAGCTGATGCTTGAATTGAGCTTTAGGATATAGCAGAAATGAGCAAGGTGGAGGTGGGGAGGGAGGGTTCTGGCTCAGGTAAAGGAAAAAGCATCTGTAAAGGTTTGCATGCAAGACATACATGGAGCATCCTAGGGATTGTAAACAATTCACTGAGGCTTCCCCAGGTCCTCTGCTGATGAGATGTGTGATCTTGGACAAGCCTCAGCTTCCTCTTCTGTAAATTAGGGACACTAATAGTTATCTATCTCCCCAGGTGGTTATGAGGATTCAGTGATAATGCCTATATGTCTCTAGCGCTGTTAGTTGTAAGCTCCTGATAAATGTTATAGATATGACCAGCGTTGAGAGGCAAGCAAGTGTCGTGGTTAAGAGTGTGGATGCTGGAACCTGATTCCCTGGGTTCAAATCCCTGCTCTGCCATTAATCCCTCGGTGTAGGAATAAAGATAGTAGGTAGCTCAGTGGGTTTGTGTGAAGATTAGGTGAGGTAACACACGTTCAGTGCTGGTGCTTGGAACACTCTGGGTGTGTCTGTGTGACTGTGGGTCGGTGGGTGGCAGATGGAAGAGGTCAGCAGGGGCTAAAGCGTGCCCTTCAGTTACAGAGATAGAGACAGATCCACGTTTGTGCATCCTGATGCTTAGACAATTCTTGTTGCTCTCTAAGAAAAGCATGCAAAATGATGAATACAAAGTTAAGCATGAAAGTGAATGTTTGGTCAGAAGGATGAAAGGAATCATAACAAATACAAAAATTTTCAAGGTGTCCAGTACTGCAAACATCATAAAATTCAGAAAAATACACAATATTTTTTATTAGTTATCTGATATCCTCTATTATTATTAGTTTCCTACCTTGTTTGGCTGTGTACTCTTTAATCACCTCTTCATCTTGACAGGGATTTTATTTTTTTTGTAGAGAGAATAGAAAGATAATTCAGTGTGGTTGATCAAAATTTGTTATATGGATAGTTTGGAAATATTTATTTTAACCCCACAACAAGTGTCATAAACCAGTGATGTCATATAAGTTTTTTTAGGACTGTTGTCATGAATGAACTGACTGTAAGATTTCAGGGCATTTAAAGCTTTCTTGCACAGTGACTGCTATTAAATGCTCATTGAATTGATGGTTCCCATTCGCTGGCATGTCCTTACTGTTCTCATGGTAGTGTGTATCAGACGTTTTATATTATTTTCATAGTTGTCAGTATTTGACAAATCAGTAAATAATTCTATTCTCAATATGTTCCTGTGATTCACTCTTCGTCCTTAATTAGATTATTAATCCAAAGGCCTAATTATTATTTCTATTTGAAATGTATCTCTCCTCCTCAGTCAATTACTATTTTGGGTATTATGTAAAACTGATTTTGTTAATCTTCTCAGTGTCAGATACTTTTCTTTGATTTCTTTGATTTGCTTATCTTTATTTCTTTTTGTTTCATGTCATTTTCTTTTTCTGGGATATACATTTTAAAGTAATAATTAGGATTATTACTTATAACATTATACCAGAACATATAAGATTTTTAGAAATTTCATGTAATGTCTGAAACATTTATATTAACATATTTCCATACAAATAACCCAATGAAAGTTTAGTATTAGTTGTTTTGTTTGTTTGTTTTCTTATACTGCAGGTTCTTATTAGGCATCAATTTTATACACATCAGTGTATACATGTCAATCCCAATCGCCCAATTCAGCACACCACCATCCCCACCCCACTGCAGTTTTCCCCCCTTGGTGTCCATATGTCCATTCTCTACATCTGTGTCTCAACTTCTGCCCTGCAAACCGGTTCATCTGTACCATTTTTCTAGGTTCCACATACATGCATTAATATACGATATTTGTTTTTCTCTTTCTGACTTACTTCACTCTGTATGACACTCTCTAGATCCATCCACTTCTCAACAAATGACTCAATTTCGTTCCTTTTTATGGCTGAGTAATATTCCATTGTATATATGTACCACAACTTCTTTATCCATTCGTCTGTTGATGGGCATTTAGGTTGCTTCCATGACCTGGCTATTGTAAATAGTGCTGCAATGAACATTCGGGTGCATGTGTCTTTTTGAATTACAGTTTTCTCTGGGTATATTCTCAGTAGTGGGATTGCTGGGTCGTATGGTAGTTCTTTTTTTAGTTTTTTAAGGAACCTCCATATTGTTCTCCATAGTGGCTGTATCAATTTACATTCCCACCAACAGTGCAAGAGGGTTCCCTTTTCTCCACACCCTCTCCAGCATTTGCTGTTTGTAGATTTTCTGATGATGCCCATTCTAACAGGAGTGAGGTGATCCCTCATTGTAGTTTTGATTTGCATTTCTCTAATAATTAGTGATGTTGAGCATCTTTTCATGTGCTTCGTGGCCGTCTGTATGTCTTCTTTGGAGAAATGTCTATTTAGGTCTTCTGCCCATTTTTGGATTGGGGTGTTTGTTTCTTTAATATTGAGCTGAATGAGCTGTTTATATATTTTGGAGATTAATCCTTTGTCCGTTGATTCGTTTGCAAATATTTTCTCCCATTCTGAGGGTTGTCTTTTCATCTTGTTTATGGTTTCCTTTGCTGTGCAAAAGCTTTGAAGTTTCATTAGGTCCCATTTGTTTATTTTTGTTTTTATTTCCATTACTCTAGGAGGTGGATCAAAAAAGATCTTGCTGTGATTTATGTCAAAGAGTGTTCTTCCTATGTTTTCCTCTAAGAGTTTTATAGTGTCCAGTCTTATATTTAGGTCTCTAATCCATTTTGAGTTTATTTTTGTGTATGGTGTTAGGGAGTATTCTAATTTCATTCTTTTACATGTAGCTGTCCAGGTTTCCCAGCATCACTTACTGAAGAGACTGTCTTTACTCCACTGTATATCTTTGCCTCCTTTGTCATAGATTAGTTGACCATAGGTGTGTGGGTTAATCTCTGGGCTTTCTATCTTGTTCCATTGATCTATGTTTCTGTTTTTGTGCCAGTACCATATTGTCTTGATGACTGTAGCTTTGTAGTATAGTCTGAAGTCAGGGAGTCTGATTCCTCCAGCTCCATTTTTTTCCCTCAAGACTGCTTTGGCTATTCGGGGTCTTTTGTGTCTCCATAAAAATTTTAAGATGATTTGTTCTAGCTCCGTAAAAAATGCCATTGGTAATTTGATAGGGATTGCATTGAATCTGTAGATTGCTTTCGGTAGTATACTCATTTTCACAATGTTGATTCTTCCAATCCAAGAACATGGTATATCTCTCCATCTGTTGGTATCATCTTTAATTTCTTTCATCAGTGTCTTATAGTTTTCTGCATACAGGTCTTTTGTCTCCCTAGGTAGGTATATTCCTAGGTATTTTATTCTTTTTGTTGCAATGGTAAATGGGAGTGTTTCCATAATTTCTCTTTCAGATTTTTCATCATTAGTGTATAGGAATGCAAGAGATTTCTGTGCATTAATTTTGTATCCTGCAACTTTACCATATTCATTAATTAGCTCTAGCAGTTTTCTGGTGGCAGTTTTAGGATTCTCTATGTATAGTATCATGTCATCTGCAAACAGTGACAGTTTTACTTCTTCTTTTCCAATTTGTATTCCTTTTATTTCTTTTTCTTCTCTGATTGCCGTGGCTAGGACTTCCAGAACTATGTTGAATAATAGTGGTGAGAGTGGACATCCTTGTCTCGTTCCTGATCGTAGAGGAAATGCTTTCAGTTTTTCACCATTGAGAATGATGTTTGCTGTGGGTTTGTCATATATGGCCTTTATTATGTTGAGGTAGGTTCCCTCTATGCCCACTTTCTGGAGAGTTTTTATTATAAATGGGTGTTGAATTTTGTCAAAAGCTTTTTCTGCATCTATTGAGATGATCATATGGTTTTTATTCTTCAATTTGTTAATATGGTGTATCACATTGATTGATTTGCATATATTGAAGAATCCTTGCATCCCTGGGATAAATCCCACTTGATCATGGTGTATGATCCTTTTAATGTGTTGTTGGATTCTGTTTGCTAGTATTTTGTTGAGGATTTTTGCATCTATATTCATCAGTGATATTGGTCTGTAATTTTCTTTTTTTGTAGTGTCTTTGTCTGGTTTTGGTATCAGGGTGATGGTGGCCTCATAGAATGAGTTTGGGAGTGTTCCTTCCTCTGCAATTGTTTGGAAGAGTTTGAGAAGGATAGATGTTAGCTCTTCTCTAAATGTTTGATAGAATTCCCCTGTGAAGCCATCTGGTCCTGGACTTTTGTTTGTTGGAAGATTTTTAATCACAGTTTCAATTTCATTACTTGTGATTGGTCTGTTCATATTTTCTGTTTCTTCCTGGTTCAGTCTTGGAAGGTTATACCTTTCTAAAAATTTGTCCATTTCTTCCAGGTTGTCCATTTTATTGGCATAAAGTTGCTTGTAGTAGTCTCTTAGGATGCTTTGTATTTCTGCGGTGTCTGTTGTAACTTCTCCTTTTTCATTTCTGATTTTATTGATTTGAGTCCTCTCCCTCTTTTTCTTGATGAGTCTGGCTAATGGCTTTTCAATTTTGTTTATCTTCTCAAAGAACCAACTTTTAGTTTTATTGATCTTTGCTATTGTTTTCTTTGTTTCTATTTCATTTATTTCTGCTCTGATCTTTATGATTTCTTTCCTTCTGCTAACTTTGGGTTTTGTTTGTTCTTCTTTCTCTAGTTTCTTTAGGTGTAAGGTTAGGTTGTTTACTTGAGATTTTTCTTGTTTCTTGAGATAGGCTTGTATAGCTATAAACTTCCCTCTTAGAACTGCTTTTGCTGCATCCCATAGATTTTGGGTCGTCGTGTTTTCATTGTCATTTGTCTCTAGGTTTTTTTTTATTTCCTCTCTGATTTCTTCAGTGATCTCTTGGTTATTTAGTAACGTATTGTTTAGCCTCCATGTGTTTGTCTGTTTTACGTTTTTTTCCCTGTAATTCATTTCTAATCTCATAGCGTTGTGGTCCAAAAAGATGCTTGGTATGATTTCAATTTTCTTAAATTTACTGAGGCTTGATTTGTGACCCAAGATGTGATCTGTCCTGGAGAATGTTCCGTGCGCATTTGAGAAGAACGTGTAATCTGCTGTTTTTGGATGGAATGTCCTATATATATCAATTAAATCTAACTGGTCTATTGTGTCATTTAAAGCTTCTGTTTTCCTTATTTATTTTCATTTTGGATGATCTGTCCATTGGTGTAAGTGAGGTGTTAAAAGTCCCCCACTATTATTGTGTTACTGTCGATTTCCTCTTTTATAGCTGTTAGCAGTTGCCTTATGTATTGAGCTGCTCCTATGTTGGGTGCATATATATTTATAATTGTTATATCTTCTTCTTGGATTGATCCCTTGATCATTATGTAGTGTCCTTCCTTGTCTCATGTAACATTCTTTATTCTAAAGTCTATTTTATCTGATATGAGTATAGCTACTCCAGCTTTCTTTTGATTTCCATTTGCATGGAATATCTTTTTCCATCCCCTCACTTTCAGTCTGTATGTGTCCCTAGGTCTAAAGTGGGTCTCTTGTAGACAGCATATATATGGGTCTTGTTTTTGTATCCATTCAGCCAGTCTATGTCTTTTGGTTGGGGCATTTAATCCATTCACGTTTAAGGTAATTATCGATATGTATGTTCCTATGACCATTTTCTTAATTGTTTTGGGTTTGTTTTTGTAGGTCCTTTTCTTCTCTTGTGTTTCCCACTTAGAGAAGTTCCTTTAGCATTTGTTGTAGAGCTGGTTTGGTGGTGCTGAATTCTCTTAGCTTTTGCTTGTCTGTAAAGCTTTTGATTTCTCCATCGAATCTGAATGAGATCCTTGCCAGGTAGAGTAATCTTGGTTGTAGGTTCTTCCCTTTCATCACTTTAAGTATATCATGCCACTCCCTTCTGGCTTGTAGAGTTTCTGCTGAGAAATCAGCTGTTAACCTTATGGGAGTTCCCTTGTATGTTATTTGTTGTTTTTCCCTCGCTGCTTTCAATAATTTTTCTTTGTCTTTAATTTTTGCCACTTTGATTACTATGTGTCTCGGCGTGTTTCTCCTTGGGTTTATCCTGTATGGGACTCTCTGCGCTTCCTGGACTTGGGTGGCTATTTCCTTTCCCATGTTAGGGAAGTTTTCGACTATAATCTCTTCAAATATTTTCTCTGGTCCTTTCTCTCTCTCTTCTCCTTCTGGGACCCCTATAATGCGAATGTTGTTGCGTTTAATGTTGTCCCAGAGGTCTCTTAGGCTGTCTTCATTTCTTTTCATTCTTTTTTCTTTATTCTGTTCCGCAGCAGTGAATTCCACCATTCTGTCTTCCAGGTCACTTATCCGTTCTTCTGCCTCAGTTATTCTGCTATTGATTCCTTCTAGTGTATTTTTCATTTCAGTTATTGTATTGGTCATCTCTGTATGTTTGTTCTTTAATTCTTCTAGGTCTTTGTTAATCATTTCTTGCGTCTTCTCAATGTTTGCCTCCATTCTTATTCCGAGGTCCTGGATCATCTTCACTATCATTTTTCTGAATTCTTTTTCTGGAAGGTTGCCTATCTCCACTTCATTTAGTTGTTTTTCTGGGGCTTTATCTTGTTCCTTCATCTGGTACATAGCCCTCTGCCTTTTCATCTTGTCTATCTTTCTGTGAATGTGGTTTTTGTTCCACAGGCTGCAGGATTGTAGTTTTTCTTGCTTCTGCTGTCTGCCCTCTGGTGGTTGAGGCTATCTAAGAGGCTTGATGGGAGGCTCTGGTGGTGGGTAGAGCTGACTGTTGCTGTGGTGGTCAGAGCTCAGTAAAACTTTTATGCACTTGACTGTTGATGGGTGGGGCTGGGTTCCCTCCCTGTTGGTTGTTTTGCCTGAGCCAACCCAACACTGGAGCCTACCTGGGCTCTTTGGTGGGGTTAATGGCAGACTCTGGGAGGGCTCACGCCAAGGAGCACTTCCCAGAACCTCCACTGCCAGTGTCCTTGTCCCCACGGTGAAACAGAGCCACCCCCCGCCTCTGCAGGAGACCCCCCAACACCAGCAGGTAGGTCTGGTTCAGTCTCCCCCAGGGTCACTGCTCCTTCCCCTGGGTCCCGATGCGCACACTACTTTGTGTGTGCCCTCCAAGAGTGGGGTCTCTGTTTCCCCCAGTTGTGTAGAAGTCCTGCAATCAATTCCCACTAGGCTTCAAAGTCTGATTCTCTAGGAATTCCTCCTCCCGTTGCAGGACCCCCAGGTTGGGAAGCCTGACGTGGGGCTCAGAACCTTCACTCCAGTGGGTGGACTTCTGTGGTATAAGTGTTCGCCAGTCTGTGAGTCACCCACCCAGCAGTTATGGGATTTGATTTTACTCTGATTGCGCCCCTCCTACTGTCTCACTGTGGCTTCTCCTCTGTCCTTGGACATGGGGTATCCTCCTTGGTGAAGTCCAGGGTCTTCCTGTCAATGATTGTCCAGCAGCCAGTTGTGATTCTGGTGCTCTCGCAAGAGGGAGTGAGAGCACGTCCTTCTACTCCGCCATCTTGGTTCATCTCTCTCACGTCATTTTTTTATGATATGAATTTCCTCTAGAGGATTTCATAAATATATTTAAAGATGCAAAAGAAGGTATTCTTCTTATATATCCATATCAGGAGTCTGGCAATTTCTCACTTCTTTTATTTAAAAGTTCTCAAAGCATCTTTCCAAGTTGTGATTAAAACAGAATATTCCCAAACTCAACCTTCTCTTCGCAAGACCCCAAAATGCCCTCAGCCAGGACAATGCCACATAATGGAAGGAAAATGTGATAAAGGAAAGATGGGTTGAAAAGAAACAGTGATTTTAATAGCCATTAAAACATCTTAAATTTTCAAATTTTACAAAAACATATAATCATGTGACCCTTTGGTAGGGTCTGTCCCAGGGCCTTAAAGGGGCCCAGAGGCTTAATCTTCATTGCCTTCAAGGTAAGCCTGCCTCTGTCAGGCTACATCTTTGCCTCCTCCAGGAAGCCCCCTCTGATTGCTCTCAGGAACCCATCCTTTCCCTCGCTCACTGCACTGATCACATGGCCTGTATTTGTGGGTTTACTTCTCTGTGTGCTCTTGCCAGCTCCCTGAAGGCAAGGTCCTTGCCTTCCCAGAGCCTAATACTGGCAACTGTATTTATTAATTTAGGTGCTGTACTGTGGCCTGGGAATTAATTGAAATTAATTTGTACTATGTACAAAGCCCTGGCTTAATCACTACCTACTATTACAAAATTTAATCAGACTCAATTTTTGCCCTCAAGCACCTTCAGTGGACACAAGGTATACATAAAAATAAATTTTTAAAATAGCTTATTAGAAACGATTTTCTGTTACATATCCAACCTGAGTTGCTTTTCAAAAAAATTTTTTTGAGGCAGTTGTAGATTCATATGTAGTTATAAGAAATAAAACATCTTGCATAACTATAGTATAATATCACAATCAGGAAATTGATATTAATACAGTCTATTGAATTTATAGATTTCACTAGTTTTACATACATTAATATGTGTATTTAGTTCTATGCAATTTCCTCACATATATAGGAGTTGCTTTTTTAAAAAAAATTTATTTATTTTGTTTACTTATTTTTGTCTGTGTTGGGTCTTCGTTGCTGCACACGGGCCTTCTCTAGTTACGACAGTGGGGGCCACTCTTAGTTGCGGTGCGCGGGCTTCTCATTGTGGTGACTTCTCTTGTGGAGCACAGGCTCTAGACACTCGGGCTTCAGTAGTTGTGGCACTCAGGCTTAGTAGTTGTGGCTTGCGGACTCTAGAGCACAGGCTCAGTAGTTGTGGCACACGGGCTTAGCTGTTCTGCAGCATGTGGGATCTTCCCAGACGAGGGATCGAACCCATGTCTCCTGCATTGGCAGGTGGATTCTCAACCACTGCGCCACCAGGGAAGCCCCTAGGTGTTGCTTTTTAAAGTATCTTAATGCTTAAATATTTTTAGAAAATACTACAAGGTAATAATGAGTTGATTTGAAATAATAATGAATAAAACTTATAATCTTGCATTTAAGATTCAAATTTTACTCTGAAGGAGAGAAGCCACTACAGCAGTTAGAATGTATTTTTTTTTTTGGCCATGTGGCATGTGGGATCTTAGTTCCCAGACCAGGGTTGGAACCCACGTGTCCTGCATTGGAAGCGTGGAGTCTTAACCACTGGACCACCAGGGAAGTCCCAGAATGTACATTTTTGAAAGCTCAGTGTCTATATAGTGGAGGTGGACTGGTTGGAGGGGCTACCGGTTAGACATGGGCTGTTGACCCTGCAATGTCTTAGACCCTCTTGGAATCTCTGTGTGGAGTACTAGGAGGAGATGCCTGCTGAAGCCGGTACCTCTCTAGGTGCCGCCCCCTCGACCAGGACCCCGCCCACCTATCATCAGGCCCCCTCCCCTTCTTATCCAGAGCCTATCCTCTCGCCCAGGGCCCCGCCCTCCCACTCTGGCCCCGCCCATGGTCCCTCCCATCCCCAGCCAGGCCTAGGCCTCCCCAGTAGGCCCTGGGCCCACCAAACTTGGCGGATTTGCGGAAAGCACTGAGACTCCACTAGTTAAGAAAGCCCATAAGCTCAGTCATTGGCGCTTCCCTTCCCTACCTTAGCAACTCCTGAGGCTTCCCTCCTGCTCCTTCCGGCCTGATGGGCCCTTTTACGCGTGAGCCGCTTGGGCGGCTGTTGCCTTTCATTGCTCAGGATTGGGTTTTCCCTCAGCCCTACAGGTTGAACCCAGGGGAGCTGCCTGGGGTCAGAGGTTTCGAGGCGTGATGAAAATCCCCGGAGTCCTGGACCTCCAGCTGTTCCCAGACTGCAGGCACCAGACCTGGGCCCTCCGCGATGGGCAGGTGGCAGAGGGGGTGGGGACGACAGGAGAGGCTACCCTCAGAGGAGGGCCTGGGGTAGCCAGGCTGAGTCACGCTGCGGTGGCATCGCACTGTGTGCTGCAGGCACGTCGGGAGGGGCTGGGCCCAGCAAGGGAGGGCAGGGTCGCCTGTAGGGATGGGGCTTGGGTATGGGGTGTGCAGGCCCCAGGAAACCCCATGGCAACATTTGCTGAACCATTCCTGAGAGCCTGACCCTGAGAATACAGTGGTGAGCAAAATGCTGACAGCCCAGTTGGGGAGACAGATGGTAAACACATACTCACAAGAGTATAAATATGTAATTACATATTGTGAGGAGAGTTGTGAAAGGAAAATACAGGGGACTATGTGAGTCTCCTGGGAGCTAGCATAGACTTCCCTCTGGAACCTTGCCGCTCAAATCTAAACCTGAATCTTGGCACTGCCGCTTATGAACTGGGTGTCCTGGATAAGGTGGGTGGTCAAGCTGAGCCATAGACTGTTGGGTCAGAAAGGAAGCGTGACCCTAAAGCCTTGTGTAAGCTGGCTTTAGAAAGTCAGGGAAGTCTAGAAAGGTGGGAGCTTGGCAGTTACTTGGGATATGTATTTATATTTATTTATACAGCTCCAGTCTGTGTCCCCTCTGCTATGATCTGAATATTTGTTTCCCCTCAGAATTCATATATTGAAATCCTAATGCCCAATTTGATAGCATTAGGAGGTGGGACCTTTGGGAGGTGATAAGGTCGTAAGGGTGGAGCTCTCACACATGAGATTAGTGCTCTTATAGAAAAGGCCTGAGAGAGCTCCCTTGTCTCTTCATAAGGGGAAGTCTGCAACCCAAAAGAGGGTCCTCACCCGCCCATGCTGGCACCCTGATCTTGACTTCCAGTCTCCAGAACTGTTGAGAGGTAAATTTCTGTTGTTCATAAGCCACCCAGTTGGTGGTATTTTGTTATAGCAGCCCAAACAGGCTAAGACACCCTCCTTGGAGGTATTTTCTGACCTCTTCCAGGACCTAAACTGGATTAGAATACTGTCTCAGTGATCCCACAGTTCCCTATGCTTTATTACAAAGTACTGCTGCACTGTCCTGCGATTTCTTGTGGGCCTTCCTCAGCAGCTCCAGACTTCTTTTTTTTTTTTACTTATTTATTTTTGGCTGCCTTGGGTCTTTGTTGCTGCACATGGGCTTTCTCTACTTGCGGCCAGCGGGGGCTACTCTTTGTTGCGGTGTGCGGGCTTCCCATTGTGGTGGCTTCTCTTGTTGTGGAGCACAGCCTGTAGGCGTGCGGGCTTCAGTAGTTGTGGCACGCGGGCTCAGTAGTTGTGGCTTGCGGGCTCTCGAGTGCAGGCTCCGTAGTTGTGGCGCATGGGCTTAGTTGCTCCACAGCATATGGGATCTTCCCAGACCAGGGATCGAACCCATGTCCCCTGCATGGGCAGGTGGATTCTTAACCACTGCACCACCAGGGAAGTCCTAGCTCCAGACTTCTTGAATCATGCATGGTGATTAGTCATCTCTCTTTCTGAGATCCAGCAGCAGCATCTTTATCCCCACTGGCATCATCATCGTAGCTAACACTTAGGCAGTGCTTTCAGTGTGCTCTGCACTGTTCTAACCTCTTTACATATATTCTTTCATTCCAATCTTCATCATGGCTCACTGTAGCCACTTTAATAAAAAAGTGTTGAGTAAATAAATAAACACAATGGAAGGAGAAAATCACTGATTATTTTTTTTTCCTTGGAGCTCTTGGAAATCTTCACAGCGGAGGTGACTTAAAGGTGGGTTTTGAAAGCCAAGTTCACCAAGCAGAGAAGTGGGGAATTCATCATTCCAGAGTAGTTCAGGCAGGTGTGAAGGAGCACATCAGGTGTTCAGGGAATTCAGGCAGTTAGGTAAGTGTGGCTTGATGCTGGGTATAGTGGGTGAGAATGGGGGTATAAGGATTGGAACAACATTTACTTGAATATGTAATAGGCATACTTGTTAAGAAGGCAGTTTTTTGTTTTTTTGGGTTTTTTAAATTAATTTATTTATTTTTGGCTGTGTTGGGTCTTTGTTGCTGCATGCGGGCTTTCTCTAGTTGTGGCGAGCGGGGGCTACTCTTCGTCGTGGTGGGTGGGCTTCTCATTGTGGTGGCTTCTCTTGTTGTGGAGCACGGGCTCTAGGCGCATGGGCTTCAGTAGTTGTGGCATGCGGGCTCAGTAGTTGTGGCTCGCGGGCTCTAGAGCTCAGGCTTAGTAGTTGTGGTGCACGGGCTTAGTTGCTCCGCGGCATGTGGGATCTTCCTGTACCAGGGTTCGAACCCGTATCCCCTGCGTTGACAGGCAGATTCTTAACCACTGCACCACCAGGGAAGCCCAAGAAGGCAGTTCTTTTTGTTTTTTAATTCACTATATGTATCAGATATCTAAAGCAATGATCTCTAAAAAAGGGGGTGGGTTTCATGCCTCCTGGGGATGTGCTAGATGATCTTTAGGAGATGTAGGAAGAAAACATTGGGAATTTCTATGTTAATTTTTTCTTACTCTTTAAACATTTCTATTTTGGTATAAAGTTTAGAACAGTACTGTCCAACAGAATTTTTTGTGATGATGGAAATATTTTATATCAGCACTTGAAATGTAGCCATTATAGCTGAGGAACTGAACTAAAAAAATTTTTCGTATGTAAATTAATTTAAATTTGAATAGCCACATGTGACTAGTGACTACTATATTGGATAGCACAGGTTTAGACTGTCCATTGATACTGTAGTTTATGTGTATAAATTAATAAATAAGTGAAAAAACATATGTGCAGCTCAGGTTGCTGATGACATATGCTATCAAAAATGTTTGCAGACCACTGGTCCAGAGACCAAGATTAAAATAAAGAGCTGGAACAAAAGTACTAAAAAATTACAGAGATAGGGTAGCCCTGGGGGATTATTCAGAGATGGGATCTTATAGGTCCTTGGTTTTCTTGAAGAAAGTAAGCCTTGCACCAAGAGGGGAGGGCCTGAAACTCACAGCTTCAGTCTTACTTCTGCATGTGACAGGCTGTCTATTGCATACCAGCCTTTCCCTGTCCATCTCCTACCCCCTGACCCGATTGTTCTCTCTCAAGCACTTTTGCAGTTCGTGATGACACAGTTGTTTACTTGCTTATTGTCTGCCTTCTCCCAACAACTGGACTGTAATCTCCGTGGAGACAGCACCATGTCTTTTTGTTTACCACTGTATGCTCAGGGCCTGGCATACAGAAAGTGCTCAGAATGTATTTGCCCAATAATGGCTATCGAGGAGGGGAGTAGGGCTCACACTGGGAATAATGAGAGATCAGACGAAACAGATATTGGGAGATGAGGAGAGAGACTGATAATGGGCCTTGAAGGCCTCTCTGAGCAGTTAGTGTCACAGGCACAGCCCAGCAGCCCACACTTGTGGTCAGTAACTGTCGGCTAATGGTTGAAAATCAGTGTGCTTTGAGTCAGATGGACCTGGCTTTGAATTCCAGTTCTACCGCTTACTGTGGTATGACCTTAGAGAATTTACTCAAGTTCTCTAAGTATTTAGTTTCCTCAGCTGTGAAATGATGAAAATAACAATACCATTTCTTAGAGTTGTTAGCTGGATCAAAGAATGTAATGTATGTAAATATATGTGTATTAAGCATTAGTACATAGCATAGATGTACATAGACTATATACTATATAGTAAAGATACTATATAGAGATATAGAGAGCTTTTATTCAATGTTCATCGAATTAATGAGTAACCTGAATGATACACCCTCTATAGACAAAGGATGGGAAAATGACCATGGACTAAAAGGACTGGTATTCTTTGATGAAGCAAATTGTTAGAGCCCCAAATGTAACTAGTCACAAAGAATTTGATGCACTAAATTGTCCCTTAGAAAATATAGGTTTACTTGCCTCAAAGCAGTTTGGCTGGTTGTAACAAAAGCCTTAAGAACGTTTATTCCGTGTTATCCAATAATTCCACTTCTAGGAATCTCCACTAAGCAAGTAATAAGAGATTAAAAGGCTTACTTACAGAGCTATTCACTGATGCCTTTATAGTAAGGCCCAAAATAATAAAAACCTTAAATAGTAAGCAACCTAATCATCCAGTAGTAGGGAGATTGCTTAAGCTAAGGACAGTATGGCCATGTGAAGCAATACTATTCAAGTTACTAAAAAACCAAGTGTTTCCCTGGTGGTCCAGTGGTTAGGACTCCGTGCTTTCACTGCTGAGGTCGAGGAACTAAGATCCTGTAAGCTGCGTGGCCAAAAAAACCCCAAAACAAAGACCAAGTGTTTCAGTATATAATTTCATAGGGAAAAATGTTTGTGTTACAACAATAAATGAAGAGTTTATAAAAGTCTATACGATATGATCGCAATTGCAAATATGTTTTTTTTTTTTAAAGACTATAAAGACAACACTAAACTGTTCGCTGTGATTATCTTTGGTCGGTGGGTGAGTGGCGCACGGGCCTGCCCACTGATGTTCCATTCCCATCACTGGTCTTAGGTCCTGGGTGAAGTTCAGCCACCACAGCCACTCTGCTCCCTGTGCTCCACGAGGACACCCAGAGTGTTAGCACTTAGATGCACTCTTGAGACGGGAAGGGTCTTCTGCCAACCCTCAGTGTGACTCTTCCACCCATGAGTGGACTCAAAGAAGGCTCTTTCTGAGGATGGCAGCATGGAGGAGAGGGCACAGGACTTGAGAGCTAGAGAATCTAGTTTTAAATCCTGCCTTGGCCACAAAAGAGTAGTGAGACTTCGGGCAAGTTCCTATACCTCTCTGCACCTCGAGTTCCTCATCTGTAAAGTAAGAGGAGTGGACCGAGATGATCTCTAAGGTGCCTTTGGGCTTCAACATTCTCTAGTCTCCTTTCATTTGACCAGTATTGTTGAACACCTTCTCTGTGCCAGACACTATTCCAGACATTGGGAATAAATAGGAAACAAGGCAAAGGTCTGTCCTCTTTCTATAAACTGTAAGAGAGTTTTAGCAGTATTTTTTTGACTCATCATTTCCTAAAATGAGTTTTTAAGTGCCTTGCTTTCCCTTCAGCTCTTTTCTCCTTACTTCCACTTCTCAAACTTTTATTTTTGTGTTGTCAAGATTGATACTTTTAAATTCTGTTAAGTAATGACACTTAACCCTTCCATACTTTCTCTATTCATTGATTCTAAAAATTTTAAATCAGTAACTATTCTTCATCACAGAGTCAAGTTATTGCCTTTTATTACATTTCCTTTTGGGCAGAGCTTTTTATTTCCTGGAGTTTCTAATTGCCTTTCTTTTTCTTTCTTTCTTTTTCTTACACAATTTGCCTGTCTCACATTTTCAATTTAAAAAGAGAACTCTTCCTCATGGCAGGTATAGCAGTCAAGGTTGAATCAGGGAACAGAACCACTGTGCATGTTATGGGAGACGGAATTCATTATAGGAGCTACACACATTGTATCTCTAGATCTGTCCCCACCATGAGTGGGAAAATTACCCTCCCTCACTCCAAATTTCTCTCAAACTCCTCTGACTCATGCGTTCTCCAAGACCTAGAGCCCTGCTATTCAAAGCGTGGCCTCTGCTATTCAAAGCATCATCGGCTTCACCTAGGACTTTGTTAGAAATGCAGAATCTTAATCTGGCCAGGGTCCCAGGACATTTGTATGTCCAGTAAAGTTTGAGAAGCACTGGTCTGGGTTGTTACCTTGTGGAGCCTGCCATTTTCCTCCTGGCCTTCTTTAGCTCATTGCAGTGAGGTTTCCTGTCACCAATGACCCTAAATTTGCTAATTTTACTCCTGAGGTCCTTTCGAACCAGTACGCTCAATGCCTGAGAAGGCACTGTCATTGTTGTTATCAGTAGTAATAATAAAAATAATAGATACTATTTATTGATTACTTACTATGTGCTTGATATTGTGCTAAGCACTTTATATTCGTTGTCTCATTTCTTGTTCACAATCCTCTGTTGCATGAGTATTATAATTATCCCCATGTAATAGATGAAAAAATAAGGTTCAGAGAGGTGAAGTCACTTGCCCAAAGTCACACTGCAAGTAATTGATGCATCAAGGATTCACATCCAAGCTTGTATGACTCCAGAGTCTGTGTTTTAACATATCAAGATAGGAACTTCACTGGCAGTCCAGTGGTTAAGACTTCGCCTTCTAATGTAGGGAGTGCGGGTTTGATCCCTGGTCGGGGAGCTAAGATCCCACATGCCTCATGGCCAAAAAACCAAAACATAAAACAGAAGCAATATTGTAACAAATTCAATAAAGACTTTAAAAATGGTCCACATAAAAAAATTTTTTTAAATAATAATAATAAAAAATTATCGAGATACACATACAGGCGCATCTCAATGTATGAATGCCCATCAAGCCCTCTTCCTGCTCCCTTCCAGGCACTAATCTTCCAAGGGTAATTTTTACCCTGACTTCTACCTGTATAGATTGGTTGCCTGTTTTGCACTTTGTATAAATGGCCTAACACAGGATATTCTCTTTCGTTTTCATAGAGCTACCTATCAACCACTTTGGGCTTCCAGTTTTTGTGAGGTAACATATTCCTTGGCTTCTTTTGTTCAACAGTATGTTTGTGACATTCATACACATTGTTGCATGTGGTATAGATTGTTTATTCTCATTGCTGTGTGAATCTGCCTCAATGTATTTACCTGATCAGCTGTTGATGGGCATTTGGGTGGCTTCCCAATTTTAGGCTCTTATGAATATATGAACATTCTATACATGTCTTATGGTGAACATAAGGATGGATTTCTCTGGGTTCAATCCTAGGAGTAGAATTGCTGGGTCATGGAGTACACATGTATTCAGCATTAGTCAGTGCTGAAATGGATGTACTCTTCATACTACCATCAGCTATGTCTGCGAGATCTGGTTGCCAACTTATTTAATCTTTTGGGACATTTCACCTTTTTCATTTTAGCCATTCGGGTGGGTATGTAGTCAAAGCTTGTGTATTTCTTACACCCCTTTAGCGGATGCTATTTGTTTAGTGGCCACTAATGGTTGCCTACCCATTCAGTGTCAGCCTTTCTTTCTTTTATTTTGTCTCCATCCCTTGCCATGGGCTTTGGGGGAAGCTGACCTTGGCCTTGTTTCCATGTATGGGCTTTATTTAACTGCAGGTAATCCTACTCTCCTTAATAGTAATTGGTTCAGGAATGGGCGGGTGACTCAACCCTGTCCAGAGATTCTTCAGGAGGTCTATTGGGAAGATTTGGGAAAAGTTTCCTTAGTCTTAAGAGGCAACAACAGGGAAAGGTGATCTTAGATATTGTTATATCTGGATGTGATGTCATGTTTGGGATTTCTGTCATCTTGCTACTAGCTTTGGGGTGAAGCAATGTTCTCTTTAACATTATGAGCTGTCGAATAAACTACCTTGGACTTCCGGTTTTGTGAGATAATTCATTCCCTCTATTTAAGTCAGATTGAGTAGAGGTTTCTGTTTCTTGCGTCCTAATGGATACAACTTACTTTAAAGCTGGTGCCCATCAACATCTGTAGGAAGAAAACTCAGCTGCTTCTTCCTGGAAGTCTTCCCTATGGGCTTCCTGTGAAGGAAAGTCTCTCTCTGCATTCACTGAGGCCAGTGGGATAGAAAAGGAAGAGAATGAGCTCCAGAGGCAGGTGCTCCTGGAGACAACTCCTGCCTCTTGCACTTGTTACAGTGTATAGAGTGTGACCCTCGGCAAGTGCTTCACCTCCTCGAACCTTAGTTTTCTCCTCTGTAAATTGGGGGTCAAGGATCCCAGCTGGCCTTACAGGGTGTTTGTGAGATTCAAATGAGATGATGGAAGGGAAAGTTTTCATAAACTATCAAGGGCTGCAGAGACGCCAGGACCAGCACCCCTCATAGACACACTGCCCTCTCAAAGCCAGTTGGTGCAGAGCTGGGGCTTGACCTGGTCTGACCCCCGATGCAATGTGTTCTCTATCATAACACGACCCAGCCTCTCCCTTGAGGGGTCATCTTATGCTTTTCTGCCTTTTCCCCAAATGCAAGGCCTGACTGAGCCCTGAAGCAGGACTGTGTCAGTGTCCTGGGGCGTTTCTGTGAAGCAGACCATCCCCACCCCCAGCCTGGAGGTGCTCCCTCGAGCTCAGCTTTGCCAGGCCTGGTGTCATAATGTGTCAGCTGGACGGGTTTGCTGTCTCTCTGGGCTGCACACCACCCTTGCCTATGGCTACTCTTGCTCATTTTTCTTGGGAGCTGCCTAGCTGCAGAGAAAGGCCTTTGGCCTTCTCTTTTCAGCCAGCCTTTATTGAATTTCACCTCCATTTTTTTTTTTCCTTTCCAAATAGGAACATCATTTATCTTGGACTTTAAGTTGCAGAGCTCTTTAAGAGCTTTCTCCTTTCCCAGCTGCATTTGTTGACACGCAGTCAATCTGTTTTTTGCCTCCACTCCCCTCCTCCCCGCTCCACCCCCGAAGCAGGCCATAAAGTGTCTACAGCTGTGCCTTTATTACCCGTCCCTTTCTATGCCCACAAGGGGCACTAGCTGAAATATAGCACAGCCATTACCACTGACAAAAGGGGACAATTTAAAAACATTTTTGCTTTTCTTTGGGAAGCCCATGGCACAAAAGAAAGTGCATCATTTTATTGTAAATGCTTTTTAAATATGGGTCACTTGGCCATAATCAGCCCCAAAGGACAGAAAAGTTCAAAGCATGAAAGCAGGCACACAGATATCCAGTTTTTCCCCCTTGTCTTTTAAATTATGCTAATTGACACCAAGTAAAACAAGGATGGGTACCTCCAACCAACCCAGACACTCCTTCGTCTCCAATTCCCTCCTTTCCTTATAGTGAAGAGTGCATATAATAAGTTTGCCAGACCAGGAATGGCGGCCTCCAGACCAGCAACTTTTTACTTTTTGCTTCTGTTTCAGCAAGTGTTATGACCAGGAGGCTTGCGGCCTGGTCTTTTAAGATGAGGTAATTTTCTCAACTCTGGTGCACAGGAAGCTCTTACTGTGTTTGCTGAGGAGTTTCAAAGGTGGAGGGCTGCCCGAAGGCTACCTGTGTGTGTCTGACCAGGTGAAGGGAGAGTGCAGAGGGCAGGAGGGCAGTGTGCAGGGTAGGGTAGGCAGGGGAGTGGTTGCTCTTCTGAGAGCTGCACCCCCTCCACGATCGTAAAGGTGTGATACTAACAGAGGCTTGTTAGGATTATGATGAGAGAGTAGAGGTAGGGAATGAAACATACAGCCTTCAGGGACGATGGCCAAGTGGTGTCCCCTTGACGTCCACCCCTAGGCAGCTCCCTCCTCTTATGATCTGAGTTTGGGATTGACTATTGGGCCTTAGGAAATAGGACCAAGTTTTGTAATGCAACTGGAATGAGGGCTGTTAGAAAACAAAATTCAGCTGAGTGAAGTTTAAAGATCAAATTGGCTCATCCAACAAATCGGGCATCCCATCTAGCAAGTAGAAAGGAGTTCCGAGAAGCTGTACAAAATGGAAGGCTCTTACAGGCAGAAGGGGGAAAGAGTGAATTGTTTCAGGCTTAGGTACCCTACCTGTGGGGATGGAAGGGGGCTATGTGGCTGATCACCTCATTGGTGCTGACCAGAAAAGTCCAGACTGACCGGTTAAAACTACCTTCCCCGGTACAGGTCTTTTACCTCCTTAGGTAAGTTTATTCCTAGATATTTTATTCTTTTTGATGTAATGGTAAATGGGATTGTTTCCTTTATTTCTCTTCCTGCTATTTTGTTGTTAGTGTATAGAAATGCAACAGATTTCTGTATATTAATTTGGTCTCCTGTAACTTTACCGAATTCATTGATGAGCTCTAGTAGTTTTCTGGTGGTATCTTTAGGATTTTCTGTGTATAGTATCATGTCATCTGCAAACAGTGACGATTTTACTTCTTTTCCAATTTGAATTCCTTTGATTCCATCTTCTTCTCTGATTGCTGTGGCTTGGACTTCCAATACTATGTTGAATGAAAGTGGTGAGAGTGGGCATCCTTGTCTTTTTCCTGATCTTAGAGGAAATGCTTTCAGCTTTTCACCATTGAATATGTTACCTGTGGGTTTGTCATATATGGCCTTTATTATGTTGAGATATGTTCCCCCATGCCCACTTTCTGCAGAGTTTTTATCATAAATGGATGTTGAATTTTGTCAAAAGCTTTTTCTGCATCTATTGAGATGATCATACTGTTTTTATTCTTCAGTTTGTTAGGATGATGTATCACATTGATTGATTTGCAGATAACTGAGAAATCGTTGCAGCCCTAGGATAAATCCCACTTGATCATGGTGTATGATTCTTTTAATGTATTGTTGGATTCAATTTGCTAATATTTTTTTGAGGATTTTTGCATCTATGTTCATCAGTGATATTGGCCTGTAATTTTCTTTTTTTGTGTGAAATCTTTGTCTCGTTTCAGTATCAGAGTGACGTTGGCCTCATAGAATGAGTTCAGAAGTGTTCCTTCCTCTGCAATTTTTGGGAATAGTTTGAGAAGTATAGGCGTTAACTCTTCTCTAAATGTTTGGTAGAATTCACCTGTGAAGTCATCTGGTCCTGGACTTTTGTTTGTGGGGAGTTTTAAAATTACTGATTCAATTTTGTTATTGGTAATTGGTCTGTTTATATTTTACGTTTTCTCTTGGTTCAGTCTTGGGAGATTGTACCTTTCTAAGAATTTGTCCATTTTTTCTGTGTTGTCCATTTTATTGGTATATAGTTGTTCATAGTAGTCTCTTATGATCCTTTGTATTTCTGTAGTGTCAGTTTTTCATTTCTGATTTTATTGATTTCTGATTTTATTGATTTGGGCCCTTTCCTTTTTTTCTTGATGAGTCTGGCTAAAGATTTATCAATGTCATTTATCTTTTCAAAAAACCATCTTTGGTTTCATTCATCTTTTCTGTCATTTTTTAAAGTCTCCACTTCATTATTTCTGCTCTGATTTTTATGATTTCTTTCCTTCTACTAACTTTCAGTTTTGTTTGTTCTTCTTTCTCTAGTTCCTTTAGGTGTAAGGTTACATTGTTTATTTCATATTTTTCTTGTTTCCTGAGGTAAGCTTGTATTGCTACAAACATCCCTCTTAGAACTGCTGTTGCTGTGTCCCACAGTTTTGCTTTTTGTTTTTTTTTTTATAGATCCTTATTGGAGTAAAATTGCTTCACAACACCATGCTAGTTTCTGTTGCACAACAAAGTGAATCAGCCATATGCATACACATGTCCTCATATCCCTCCCCTCCCTCTTGAGCCTCCCTCCCATCCTCCCTATCCCACCCCTCTAGGTCATCATCGAAAAGCACCGAGCCGATCTCCCTGTGCTATGCTGCTGCTTCCCACCAGCCAACGATTTTACATTCAGTAGTGTATATATGTCAATGCTACTCTCACTTCGCCCCAGCTTCGCCCACCCACCCGTGTCCTCAGTTCCATTCTCTATGTCTACCTCTTTATTCCTGCCCTGCAACTAGGTTCATGAGTACCTTTTTTTTTTTTCAGATTCCATATATATGTATTAGCATAAGGTATTTGTTTTTCTCTTTCTGACTTACTTCACTCTGTATGACAGACTCTAGGTCCATCCAGCTCACTACAAGTAACTAAATTACGTTTCTTTTTATGGCTGAGTAATAATATTCCATTGTATATATGTGCCACAACTTCTTTATCCATTTATCTGTCGAAGGACACTTAGGTTGCTTCCAAGTCCTGGCTATTGTAAATAGAGCTGCAATGAACATTGTGGTACATGACTCTTTTTGAATTATGGTTTTCTCAGGGTATATGCCCAGTAGTGAGATTGCTGGGTCATATGGTAGTTGTAGTTTTAGTTTTTTAAGGAACCTCTGTACTGTTCTCCATAGCGGCTGTATCAATTTACATTCCCACCAACAGTGCAAGAGGGTTCCCTTTTCTCCACACCCTCTCCAGCATTTATTGTTTGTACATTTTTTGATGATGGCCATTCTGACTGGTGTGAGGTGATACCTCATTGTAGTTTTGATTTGCATTTCTCTAATGATAAATGATGTTAAGCATCCTTTCATGTGTTTGTTGGCAATCTGTATATCTTCTTTGGAGAAATGTCTATTTAGGTCTTCTGCCCATTTTTGGATTGGGTTGTTTGTTTGTTTGATATTGAGCTGCATGAGCTGCTTGTAAATTTTGGAGATTAATCCTTTGTCAGTAGCTTTGTTTGCAAATATTTTCTCCCATTCTGAGGGTTGTCTTTTTGTCTTGTTTAAGGTTTCCTTTGCTGTGCAAAAGCTTTTAAGTTTCATCAGATCCCATTTGTTTATTTTTGTTTTTATTTCCATTTCTGTAGGAGGTGGGTCAAAAAGGATCTTGCTGTGATTTATATCATAGCGTGTTCTGCCTATGTTTTCCTTTAAGAGTTTTATAGTGTCTGGCCTTACATTTAGGTCTTTAATCCATTTTGAGTTTATTTTTGTGTATGGTGTTAGGGAGTGTTCTAATTTCATTCTTTTACATGTAGTTCTCCAGTTTTCCCAGTACCACTTATTGAAGAGGCTGTCTTTTTTCCATTGTATATTATTGCTTCCTTTGTCAAAAATAAGGTGACCATATGTGCGTGGGATTATCTCTGGGCATTCTATCTTGTACCATTGATCTATATTTCTGTTTTTTTGCCAGTACCATACTGTCTTGATTACTGTAGCATTGTAGTATAGTCTGAAGTCCAGGAGCCTGATTGCTCCAGTTCCATTTTTCTTTCTCAAGATTGCTTTGGCTATTCTGGCTCTTTTGTGTTTCCATACAAACTGTGAAGTTTTTTTTCTAGTTCTGTGAAAAATGCCATTGGTAGTTTGGTAGGGATTGCATTGAATCTGTAGATTGCTTTGGGTAGTATACTCATTTTCACAATGTTGATTCTTCCAATCCAAGAACATGGTATATCTCTCCATCGGTTTATATCATCTTTAATTTCTTTCATCGGTGTCTTATAGTTTTCTGCATATAGGTCTTTTGTCTCCTTAGGTAGGTTTATTCCTAGGTATTTTATTCTTTTTGTTGCAGTGGTAAATGGGAGTGTTTCCTTAATTTCTCTTTCAGATTTTTCATCATTAGTGTATAGGAATGCAAGAGATTTCTGTGCATTAATTTTGTATCCTGCTACTTTACCAAATTCATTGATTAGCCCTAGTAGTTTTCTGGTGGCATCTTTAGGATTCTCTATGTATAGTATCATGTCATCTGCAAACAGTGACAGCTTTACTTCTTCATTACGATTTGGATTCCTTTTATTTCTTTTTCTTCTCTAATTGCTGTGGCTAAAACTTCCAAAACTATGTTGAATAATAGTGGTGAGATTGGAAAACCTTGTCTTGTTCCTGATCTTAGTGGAAATGGTTTCAGTTTTTCACTATTGAAAATGATGTTGGCTGTGGGTTTGTTATATATGACCTTTATTGTGTTGAGGTAAGTTCCCTCTATGCCTACTTTCTGGAGGGTTTTTATCATAAATGGGTGTTCAATTTTGTTGAAAGCTTTCTCTGCATCTATTGAGATGATCATATGGTTTTTCTCCTTCAATTTGTTAATATGGTGTATCACATTGATTGATTTGCGTATATTGAAGAATCCTTGCATTCCTGGGATAAACCCCGCTTGATCATGGTGTATGATCCTTTTAATGTGCTGTTGCATCCTGTTTGCTAATATTTTGTTGAGGATTTTTACATCTATGTTCACCAGTGATATTTGCCTGTAGTTTTCTTTCTTTGTGATATCTTTGTCTGGTTTTGGTATCAGGGTGATGCTGGCCTCGTAGAATGAGTTTGGGAGTTTTCCTCCCTCTGCTATATTTTGGAAGAGTTTGAGAAGGATAGGTGTTAGCTCTTCTGTAAATGTTTGATAGAATTCACCTGTGAAGCCATCTAGTCCTCGGCTTTTGTTTGTTGGAAGATTTTTTTAAATTTTATTTATTTATTTTTGGCTGTGCTGGGTCCTCATCGCTGCGCGCAGGCTTTCTCTAGTTGCAGCGAGCAGGGGCTACTCTTTGTTGTGAGGGCTTCTCATTGTGGTGGCTTCTCCTGCTGCAGAGCATGCGCTCTAGGAGCGTGGGCTTCAGTAGTCGTGGCATGCGGGCTCAGCAGTCGTGGCTCACAGGCTCTAGAGTGCAGGCTCAGTAGTTGTGGCGCCAGGGCTTAGCTGTTCCGTGGCATGTGGGATCTTCCCGGACCAGGGATCGAACCCATGTCCCTGCATTGGCAGGCGGATTCTTAACCACTGCACCACCAGGGAAGCTCCTGTTGGAAGATTTTTAATCACAGTCTCAATTTCAGTGCTTGTGATTGGTCTGTTTATATTTTCTACTTCTTCCTGGTTCAGTCTCGGAAGGCTGTGGTTTTCTAAGAATGTGTCCATTTCTTTCAGGTTGTCCATTTTATTGGCATATAGTTGCTTGTAGTATTCTCTCATGATCCTTTCTATTCCTTCAGTGTCGGTTGTTACTTCTCCTTTTTCATTTCTAATTCTATTGATTTGAGTCTTCTCCCTTTTTTTCTTGATGAGTCTGGCTCATGGTTTATCAATTTTGTTTATTTTCTCAGAGAACCACCTTTTGGTTTTATTGATCTTTGGTATTGTTTCCTTCATTTCTTTTTCATTTATTTCTGATCTGATCTTCATGATTTCTTTCCTTCTGCTAACTTTGGGGTTTTTTTGTTCTTCTTTCTCTAATTGCTTTAGGTTTAAGGTTAGGTTGTTTATTTGAGACGTTTCTTGTTGGATGATCTGTCCATTGGTGAAAGTGGGGTTTTAAAGTCCCCTACTGCAATTGTGTTACTGTCGATTTCCCCTTTTATGGCTGTTAGCATTTGCCTTATGTATTGAGGTGCTCCTATGTTGGGTGCATAAATATTTACAATTGTTATATCTTCTTCTTGGATTGATCCCTTGATCCTTATGTAGTGTCCTTCTTTGTCTCTTGTAATAGTCTTTATTTTAAAGTCTATTTTGTCTGATATGAGAATTGCTACTCCAGCTTTCTTTTGATTTCCATTTTCATGGACTATCTTTTTCCATCCCCTCACTTTCAGTCTGTATGTGTCCCTAGGTCTGAAGTGGGTCTCTTGTAGACAGCATGTATACGGATCTTGTTTTTGTATCCATTCAGCCAGTCGGTGTCTTTTGTTTGGAGCCTTTAATCCGTTTATATTTAAGGTACTTATCGATATGTATGTTCCTATTACCATTTTCTTAATTGTTTTGCGTTTGTTATTGTGGATCTTTCCTTCTCTTGTGTTTCCTGCCTAGGGAAGTTCCTTTAGTATTTGTTGTAAAGCTGGTTTGGTGGTGCTGAATACTCTTAGCTTTTGCTCGTCTGTAAAGGTTTTAATTTCTCCATCGAATCTGAATGAGATCCTTGCTGGGTAGAGTAATCTTGGTTGTAGGTTCTTCCCTTTCATCACTTTAAATATGTCCTGTCACTCCCTTCTGGTTTTCAGAGTTTCTGCTGAAAGATCAGCTGTTAACCTTATGGGGATTCCCTTGTATGTTATTTGTTATTTTTCCCTAGCTGCTTTTAATATTTTTTCTTTGTATTTAATTTTTGATAGTTTGATTAATATGTGTCTTGGCGTGTTTCTCCTTGGATTTATCCTGTATGGGACTCTCTGTGCTTCCTGGACTTGATTAACTATTTCCTTTCCCATATTAGGGAAATTTTCAACTATAATCTCTTCAGATATTTTCTCAGTCCCGTTTTTTTTCTCTTCTTCTTCTGGCACCCCTATAATTCGAATGTTGGTGTGTTTAATGTTGTCCCAGAGGTCTCTGAGACTGTCCTCAGTTCTTCTCATTCTTTTTTCTCTATTTGCTCTGCAGTAGTTATTTCCACTGTTTTATCTTCCAGGTCACTTATCTGTTCTTCTGCCTCAGTTATTCTACTATTGATTCCCTGTAGAGAATTTTAAATTTCATTTATTGTGTTGTTCATCACTGTTTGTTTGCTCTTTAGTTCTTCTAGGTCCTTGTTAAACGTTTCATGTATTTTCTCCATTTTATTTCCAAGATTTTGGATCATCTTTACTATCATTACTCTGAATTCTTTTTCAGAGGTAGACTGCCTATTTCCTCATCATTTGTTTGGTCTGGTGGGTTTTTACCTTGCTCCACCTGCTGTGTGTTTGTCTTCTCATTGTGCTTAACTTACTGTGTTTGGGATCTCCTTTTTGCAGGCTGCAGGTTCGTAGTTCCCGTTGTGTTTGGTGTCTGCCCCAGTGGCTAAGGTTGGTTCAGTGGGTTGTGTAGGCTTCCTGGTGGAGGGGACTGGTGCCTGTGTTCTGGTGGATGAGTCTGGATCTTGTCTTTCTGGTGGGCAAGACTGTGTCCGGTGGTGTGTTTTGGGGTGTGTGTGACCTTATTATGTTTTTAGGCAGCCTCTCTGCTAATGGGTGGGGTTGTGTTCCTCTCTTGCTAGTTGTTTGGCATAGGGTGTCCAGCACTGTAGCTTGCTGGTCATAGAGTGGAGCTGGGACATAGTGTTGAGATGGAGATCTCTGGGAGAGCTTTCACCATTTGATATTACGTTGGGCCAGGAGGTCTCTGGTGGACCAGTGTCCTGAACTCGGCTCTCCCACCTCAGAGGCACCGGCCTGACATCCGGCCGGAGCACCAAGACCCTGTCAGCCACACGGCTCAGAAGAAAAGGGAGAAAGAAAGAAAGAAAGAAAGAAAACAAGAAAATAAAATAAAGTTATTAAAATAAAAAATAATTATTAAAAATAAAATAATTAAAGTGTAATAAAAAGAGATAAAGAAAGAAGAGAGCAACCAAACCAAGAAGCAAATTCTCCAATGATAACAAGCACTAAAAACATACAAAAAAAAAAAAAAAGGGGGGGACAAACAGAACCCTAGGACAAATGGTAAAAGCAAAGCTATACAGACAAAATCACACAAAGAAGCATCCACATACACACTCACAAAAAGAGAAAAATGAAAAAATACATATATATCTATATATATAAAAAGGAGGAAGAGAGCAACCATATCAATAAACAAATCTACCAATGATAATAAACTCTAAATACTAAACTAAGATAAACATAAAACCAGAAAGAAATTAGATGCAGAAAGCAAACCCCAAGTTTACAGTTGCTCCCAAAGTCCACTGCTTCAATTTTGGGATGATTCGTTGTCTATTCAGGTATTCCACAGATGCAGGATACATCAAGTTGATTGTGGAGATTTAATCTGATGCTCCTGAGGCTGCTGGGAGAAATTTCCCTTTCTCTTCTTTGTTCGTACAGCTCCTGGGGTTCAGCTTTGGATTGGCCCTGCCTCTGCGTGTAGGTCACCTGAGGGCGTCTGTTCCCCGCCCAGACAGGATGGGGTTAAAGTAGCAGCTGCTTAGGGGGCTCTGGCTCATTCACGCCGTGGGGAGGGAGGGGTACGGATGCGGGGCAAGCTTGCAGCGACAGAGGCCAGCATGATGTGGCAACAGCCTGAGGCGTGCCGTGTGTTCTCCCAGGGAAGTTGTCCCTGGATCACGGGATCCTGGCAGTGGCGGGCTGCACAGGCTCCCAGGAGGGGAAGTGTGGATAGTGACCTGTGCTTGCACACAGGCTTCTTGGTGACTGCAGCAGTAGCCTCAGCGTTTCATGCCCGTCTCTGGTGTCCACACGGTGTGAGCCGCGGCACTTGGGTTGTTTCCATGTCTTGGTTATTGTAATTAGTGCTGCTATGAACATTAGGGTACATGTATCTTTTCAAATTAATGTTTTCTTTTTTTCCAATAAATATCCAGGAGTGGAATTGCTGGCTTATGTAGTAGTTCTATTTTTATTTTTTTAAGGAACCTGCCTACTGTTTTCCATAGTGACTGCACCAATTTACATTTCTACCAACAGTGTAGGAGGGTTCCCTTTTCTCCACATCCTCACCAACATTTGTTGTTTTGTAGATGTTTTGATGATAGCCATTCTGACAGGTGTGAGGTGATACTCATTGTGGTTTTCATTTGCATTTCTCTAATAATTAGTGATGTTTGAGCATCTTTTCATGTACCTGTTGGCCATTTGTATGTTTTCTTTGGAAAAATGCAAGTCTTCTGTGCATTTTTAATTGGATTGTTCCTTTTTTTTTTTTTTGATATTGAGTTGTATGAGCTGTTTGTATATTTTAGATATTAGCCTCTTGTTGGTTACATCATTTGCAAATATTTTCTCCCATTCTCTAGATTGTCTTTTCATTTTGTTGAAGATTTCCTTTGCTATGCAAAAGCTTTTAAGTTTAATTAGACCCCATTTGTTTATGTTTGCTTTTATTTCTTTTGCCTTAGGAGACTGATCCAAGAAAATATTGCTATGGTTTATTTCAAAGAGTTTTCCACCTACGTTCTCTTCCAGGAGTTTTATGGTTTCAGGTCTTATATTTAGGTCTTTATAGTCTCTGGAGCTCGTTTAGGCGGTGCTCTGAATCCCCTCTCCTTGCGCACCATGAAACAATGGTCTCTTACCTCTTAGGCAGGTCCAGACTTTTTCCCGGACTCCCTCCTGGCTAGCTGTGGTGCACTAACCCCTTCAGGCTGTGTTCACACAGCCAACCCCAGTCCTCTCCCTGGGATCTGACCTCCGAAGCCCGAGCCTCAGCTCCCAGCCCCCACCCGTCCTGGCGGGTGAGCAGAGAAGCTTCTCAGGCAGGTGCGTGCTGGTCGGCACTGATCCTCTGTGCGGGAATCTCTCCGCTTTGCCATCTGCCCCCCTGTTGCTGTGCTCTCCTCTGTGGCTCTGAAGCTTCCCCCCTGCCATCCCCTGTCTCCACCAGTGAAGGGGCTTCCTAGTGTTTGGAAACTTTTCCTCCTTCTCAGCTCCATCCCAGTGGTACAGGTCCTGTCGCTATTCTTTTGTCTCTGTTTTTCCTTTTATCTTTTGCCCTACCTAGGTACGTGGGGAGTTTCTTGCCTTTTGGGAAGTCTGAGGTCCTCTGCCAGTGTTCACTAGGTGTTCCGTAGGAGTTGTTCCACATGTAGATGTATTTCTGATGTATTTGTGGGGAGGAAGTTGATTTCCACGTCTTACTCCTCCACCATCTTGAAGGTCTCTCTCCTAAACCGCCATCTTGACTCCTCCCTTCATCCCGCAGTTTTTTGATCATTGTATTTTTTTTTTCATTTGTCTGTAGGTACTTTCTGATTTCCTTTTTTATTTCTTCAGTGATCCATTGGCTGTTTAGTAGCATATTGTTTTGCTTCCATATGTTTGTGTTTTTTGCAGTTTTTTTCTTGTAGTTGATTTCTAGTTTCCTAGTGTTGTGGTCAGAAAAGATGCTTGATATGATTTCGATTTTCTTAAATTTACCAAGGCTTGTTTTGTGGCCTAGCATGTGATATGTCCTGGAGAATGTTCCATGTGCACTTGGAAAAATGTGTATTCTGCTGCTTTCAGATGGAATGCTCTATATAACAATTAAGTTCTTCTGGTCTAATTACTCATTTAAGGCAAGTGTTTTCTTATTGATTTTCTGTCTGGATGATCTGTCCATTGATGTACGTGGGGTGTTAAAGTCCCCTACTATTATTGTGTTACTGTCGATTTCTCCCTTTATGTCCGTTAATATTTGCCTTATGTATTTAGGTGCTTCTATGTTGGGTACATATATATTTACAGTTGCTATATCTTTTTCTTGGATTGATCTCTTGATCATTATGTAGTGTCTTTGTCTCTTGTAACAGTCTTTATTTTAAAGTATATTTTGTCTAAGTATTGCTACTCTGGTTTTCTGTTGATTTCCATTTGCATGGAATACCTTCTTCCATCCCCTCACTTTCAGTCTGTGTATGTCTTTAGATCTGAAGCGAGTCTTTTGTAGGCAGCATATATATAGGTCTGATGAAAGAAATTGTAGATGACACAAATAGATGGAAAGATATACCGTGTTCTTGGATTGGAAGAATTAATATTGTTAAAATGCCCACACTAACCAAGGCAACCTACAGATTCAATGCAGTCTCTATCAAAATACCAATGGCATTTTTCAGAGAACTAGAACAAATAATTTTTAAATTTGTACGGAAACACGAAAGACCCCTAATAGCCAAAACAATCTTGAGAAAGAAGAACAAAGCTGGAGGAATCATGCTCCCTCACCTTGGACTATACTACAAAGGTACAGTAATCAAAACAGTATGGTACTGGCACAAAAAGAGACACATAGGTCAATGGAACAGAACAGAGAGCCCAGAAATAAACCCAAACATTTATGGTCAATTAATCTATGACAAAGGAGGCATATTCAATGGAGAAAAGACAGTCTCTCCAATATGTGGTGCTGGGAAACCTGGACAAGTAAAAAAATGAGATTAGAACATTCTCTAACACCATATAAAAATTAACTCAAAATGGATTCAAGACCAAAATGTAAGACCAGAAACCATAAAACTCTTAGAGGAGAACATAGGCAGAACTCTCTTTGACATACATCAGAGCAAGATTTTTTTGGATCTGTCTCCTAAAGCAAAAGAAATAAAGGCAAAAATAAACCAGTGGGACCTAATTAAAGTTAAAACTTTTGCACAGCAAAGGAAACCATCAACACAAGGAAAAGGCAACCTATTGAATGAGAGAAAATATTTGCAGTGATGACTGATAAGGGGTTAATATCCAACATATATGAACAGCTCATACAACTCAACATCAAAAAAACAGCCCAATTGGAAAATGGGCAGGAAACCTGAATAGACATTTTTTCATAGAGGACATGCAGGTGGCCAATAGGCACATAAAAAGATGCTCAACGTCACTAATCATCAGAGAACTGCAAATCAAAATCACAATTAGATATCACCTCACACCTGTCAGCATGGCTATCATCAAAAAGAACCTAAATAACGAATGTTGGCAAGAATGTGGAGAAAAGGGAACCCTCGTATACTCTTTGTGGGAATGTAAATTTGTGCAGCCACTGTGGAAAACAGTATGGAAGTTTCTCAAAAAGCTGAAAATAGAACTACCATATGACCCAGCAATTCCACTCATGGGTATATATCTGAAAGAAAAAAAACACTAATTTGAAAAGATACATGTACCCCCATGTTCATAGCAGCATTATTAACAATTGCCAAGTTATGTAAGCAACCTACATGTCCATCAACAGATGAATGGGTAAAGGAAATGTTCTGTATATACACAATGGAATACTACTTAGCCATAAAAAAGAATGAAATTTTTCCATTTGCATCAATATGAATGGACTTGGAGGGTGTTATGTTAGTGAAATAAGTCAGACAGAGAAAGGCAAACACAAATATTTGATATCACTTATATGTGGAATCTAAAAAATAGAACAAACTAGTGAGTGTATCAAAAAAGAAGCAGACTCACAGATACAGAAAACAAACTAGTGGTTACCAGTGGGGAGAGGGAAGTGAGGAGGGGCAAGATAAGGGTAGAGAATTAAAATAAATAAGCTAAAAGGATAAATTGTACAGCAAGTACTATGTATAAAATAAATAAGGTACAATGTATCAAATAATCTACAAGGATATATTGTACAGCACAGGAAATATTTTATAATAACTATAAATGGAGTATAAACTTTAAAAATTGTGAATCACTATATTGTACACCTGTAACTTATATAATATTGTACATCAACTATACTTCAATTTAAAAAAAAAAGACTACATTGCCTGGGGAGGTTGTAACTGCAGTTAGGTTCGGTATTAGGTCTTGGTTTGCTGACATGGGGCTTAGCACAAGTGACTCCATTTTGGGCCTGTTGTCTCCTTTTTAAGAAAGCTGGATTATCCACTTCTGAGACCCAGCTGTCTATGTGGTACAAATAACTAGACATGGAATCCAAAGACCTGAGCTCATGTCCTGGTTTTGCCCCACACCAGCTCTGTTAACATACCTCTCTGAGCCACAGAGCCCCTGTCTGTGAACCAAGGATGGTAGTGGAAACACCACACAGCGTTGCTGAGAGCAGCAAATGAGATCATGCGTAGGATGTGACTCTGGCAGGCAATAGATGGCTCATGACAATGTTTGATGAAACCAATTCTGAACCAGGAAGTGGAGTCCCAGGATATAATATCTGGGCTGCAAGGATAGCTAGACAGTTTTCTAAGACATTCAGACTAAAAGCTAGAAATGAATTGGTATCAAGGGATGCTGAGAGAGCCTCCCTAGATGAGATACACAAAGAAGAGGCATATGGGTTCATGCAGCCGAGCTGAGTACACTGCGCTCCCCTTGATGGGTAGATGGTATCGCTTAGGGTCTGCCTATCTTGAGCCCAGCTTGACTGCTAACTAGTTTAGTGACCTAATCTTTTGGCCTCCATTTCCCGTCTGTAAGTTAGGAATAATAACACTGGCTATGCCTTCAGGTTGTTGTGAGGACTTGAATGAGGTTAATTGTATGGATACAAAGCCCTTAGTGTCATAGAGTAAGTACTTATTTCATCTAGTTCTTATTATTCCTGAAACCTCAGAGGTGAGAAAAAGAGGCTGGTTGATGATGGCCTCCCTTCCCTCCCTTTCTTTTATCCTGTCTGGCTGCCAAATACATGGAAGAGAGCAATTATTTAGCACTGGTTTCTTCAGAATTGACTGTAAATCATTTTTTTAGTGTGGTATAGTAACATAAAACATAATTTGGGGGTCATACAGATAGGCATGAAATTCTTGCTCTGCCAATTCCAGCTTTGTGACTTTGGACAAGTTATTTGTCTTTCTGAGCCTCAATTTTTAAAAGGTATAGGAATCCTTCCTTGTTGATGTGAGTATTGAATGAGATAATGTATGTAATGTTTACATCTGTTCTCTCCTGAGAATCCATCTAGTGTTTTGCGTTGGAGAAAGCAAGAGTGTACAATATAATAGGATATCAGTATGGGAGGGTGATGAAAAAGAAGTTTGGACTCCTTTCAGAAAATATAAAAGAGGATCTCTAGGATTTAACTCTGGAATATTTTCCAGGGGAGAGAAGCTACTGTTAAGTACTTATAACACTGTCCTGAGTTTTACCTTCACCGTTCTCACAATTTGGGTCCTACTGTTACCACTTTGCTTGATCATGATGATGATGATGAAAGAAAGCTGAGATATCCCAATTTATAACAAGAAACACGTATTTGGTCTTCATCCAGTTCCTGGCCCAGGGCTCCTAAAACCCTTGGAATTTCCTAAGTGATGAGAGCCAAAATGGTGTCTTTTTTACGTTAATGAGGTGACTTTTGGAAAACACCTAAGGATGGGGGCTGGTTGCTGGAGGAATCAACCAGGTGATTAGAGGGTTGGAACTTAGTCTCACTCCCTGACCTCTGGGTAGGGAGTCAGGTTGAATCAATCACGGATGGCCAATGATGTAATCAATCACGCCTGTGTCATGAGGTCTCCATAAAAACCCAAAACGACAGGGTTCAGAGAGTTTTTAGGTTGGTGAACACATGGAGGTTCGGGGAGAGTGCTGTGTTCCGAGAGCATAAGTTCAGGGCCCTTTCTCCATATCCGACCCTGTGCATCTCTTCCATCCGGCTGTTTCTGAGTTATATATCCTTTTCTAAGAAACTGGTCATCTGGTAAGTAAAATATTTCTCTGAGTTGTGTGAGCCGCTCTAGCAAATTAATCTAAACCCTAGGAGGGGGTCGTGGGAACCTCCAATCTATAGCTGGTTGGTCAGAAGCACAGGTGACAACCTGGACTTGCAATTGGTCTCTGAAGGTGGAGAAGACAATCTTGTAGGACTGAGCCCTTAACCTATAGGGTCTCCTGGTAGATGGTGTCAGACTTGATTTGAATTGTAGGGCACCTAGCTGGTGTCAGAGAATTGCTTATTGTGGGGAAACCCCCACAATCTGGTGTCAAAAGTTGTTGACTGTAGTTGTGGTATGGGGGAAAGGGGGAACCCAGGAGGAGGGCTGGGGTTTTCCTACTCACTAGCATTTTTGGTGCAAGCTTGGAAAAAACTCCCTTCCCTTTGTTCCCCCCAAATACAGCCAAGACTGGCGAGAATGTAAGGTTTTGGTTTTTTTTAATTAAAAATAAGGGTAAACAAAGTGGAAACACACACAGGAAGTGCAAGAAGCCTGATGCTCTGTGATTTCAGTTTTCTGACCCTTCCATTGTTAGCTTGCTCCCTGATATATTTCACACAGTATTTTTAATATTTATACTCTGAGTTCCATACCAATATGTCATCAATTTTTCTAAGTAAGCTAAGTGTACTTTAAAACAAAGTGTCCAGGTAGCAAGCCTACTGCTATCAGTGAATTTCTATTTTACTTAGCTGTATTGTTCAGCTCTGGACTTACTTATTTTGGGTTATTGTTTACTTAATCTGCTCTATCCTGATAATGGAGTTGATGTCTACAATTATAATTAATTATAGTTTTGTAGAAGGTTTTCCTTGGCTCTCTGCTTTTCTGTTTGCTTTGGTCTCTGATTTTCTTTTTTCTTTTTAAATTGAAGTATAATTGATGTAAAATACTGTGTTAGTTTCAGGTGTACAGCAGAGTGATTCAGTACTTTTGCAGATTATATTGTTATAGGTTGTTATAAGATAATGGGTATAATTTCTTATGCTATACAGTATGTCCTTATTATCTATTTTATATATAGTAGTTTGTATGTGTTAATCCCATACCCCTAATTTGTCCCTCCCCACTTTTCTGTTTCCTTTGGTAACCGCAAGTTTGTTTTCTCTGAGTCAGATTCTGTTTTGCATATACATTCATTTGTATTATTTTTTTTGATTCCATGTATAAGTGATATCATGTAGTATTTGTCTTTCTCTGTCTGACTTATTCACTAAGCATAATATTCTTTAGGTCTATCCATGTTGCTGCAAATGGCAGTATTACATCCTTTCTTATGGCTGAGTAATATTCCATTGTGTGTGTGTGTATGTATACCACATTTTGATTAATCCAGTTGTCTGTTGATGGGCACTTGGGTTGTTTCCATGTCTTGGTTATTGTAATTAGTGCTGCTATGAACATTAGGGTACATGTATCTTTTCAAATTAATGTTTTCTTTTTTTCCAATAAATATCCAGGAGTGGAATTGCTGGCTTATGTAGTAGTTCTATTTTTATTTTTTTAAGGAACCTGCCTACTGTTTTCCATAGTGACTGCACCAATTTACATTTCTACCAACAGTGTAGGAGGGTTCCCTTTTCTCCACATCCTCACCAACATTTGTTGTTTGTAGACTTTTTGGTGATAGCCATTCTGACAGGTGTGAGGTGATACTCATTGTGGTTTTCATTTGCATTTCTCTAATAATTGGTGATGTTTGAGCATCTTTTCATGTACCTGTTGGCTACATTTGTATGTCTTCTTTGGAAAAATGCAAGTCTTCTGTGCATTTTTAATTGGATTGTTCCTTTTTTTTTTGATATTGAGTTGTATGAGCTGTTTGTATATTTTAGATATTAGCCTCTTGTTGGTTACATCATTTGCAAATATTTTCTCCCATTCTCTAGATTGTCTTTTCATTTTGTTGAAGATTTCCTTTGCTATGCAAAAGCTTTTAAGTTTAATTAGACCCCATTTGTTTATGTTTGCTTTTATTTCTTTTGCCTTAGGAGACTGATCCAAGAAAATATTGCTATGGTTTATTTCAAAGAGTTTTCCACCTACGTTCTCTTCCAGGAGTTTTATGGTTTCAGGTCTTATATTTAGGTCTTTAAACCATTTTGATTTTATTTCTGTATATGGTGTGAGGGAATAGTCTAATCTCATTGTTCTATATGTCCAGTTTTCCCAGCACCACTTGTTGGAGAGACTGTCTTTTCTCCATTGTAATTCTTGCCTCCTTTGTCGTAGATTAATTGACTGTATGTATGTGGGTTTATTTCTGATAAAAACTCTCATCAAAATGAGCATAGAGGAAACATATCTCAACACAATAAAAGCCATTTTATTAAACAGCCACATAATACAAACCCACAGCCAACATAATACTCAACAGTGAAAAGCTGAAAGCCTTCCCACTAAATTCAGGAACAAGACAATGATGTCCACTCTCACCACTTCTATTCAACCTAGTATTGGAAGGTTACAGCAATCAGACAAGAAAAAGAAATAAAAGTATCCCAATTGGAAGTGAAGAGGGAAAACTGTCACTATTTGCAAATGACAATGATACACTATATAGTGAGCCCTAAACTCACCTCCCCAAAACTGTTAAACTAATATCAAATTCAGCAAGGTTTCAGGATTCAATTTTAATATACAGAAATGTGTTGGCTTTCTATATGCTAATAATGAATGATCAAAAAGAGAAAGTAAAAAATATCCCATTTAAAATTGCATCAAAAAAATAACTAGGAATAAACTGAACCAAGGAGACTATATGCTGAAAACTATAAAACATTGACGAAGGAAATTGAAGATGATTCAAAGAAATGGAAAGATATCCATGCTCTTGGATTGGAAGAATTAATATTACTAAAATGGTCATATTACCCAAAACAATCTACAGATTTAATGCAATCCCTGCCTGTCAAAATAACCACGTCATTTTTCACAGAACTGGAACAAATAATCCTAAAATTTATGTGGAATCACAGAAGACCTCAAATTGCCAAAGCAATCCTGAGGAATAAAGAACAAAACTGGAGGTATACCCCTCCCAGACTTCAGGCTATACTACAAAGCTGCCATAATCAAAACAGTGTGATATTGGTACAAAAACAGACCCATAGATTAATGGAACAGAATAGAGAGCCCAGGTCTCTTTTTTTCATATGAGAGGGTTTCCTCAAACATCTATTGACCACTGACTGTGCCTTCATATTTAAGAATGAGACACTGAAAACCTCATTGCAGACTCCGTGTGGGCTTACTCTGTTTACTCTCCAAGGCCTATGTGATCTGGCCTCACCGTATCTCTCTGACCTCATCTCCTACTGCTCTCCACATTTCTTCCTCCAGCTAAACTACACATTGTAGTTCCCAAGGTGAACTAATATCAAGATTGTTATCACTTTGGGGCCTTTGTACTTACTTGCTATTCCCTCTCTCTAGAAAGAATAACTCCTAGATGTTCACTCAGCTTATTTCTTCACTTCTTTCAGGTCTCTGCTCAAATAACACTTTGTCAGAGAGGCCTTCCCCAATGACCTTCTATAAGACTTCTACCTGGGCCTAACTCTGCTTTAGTTTCCACTGGTATTATTGCCACCTGACATGGCATCAGGGATCATATGCTTTGTTAGGTTCACCAGTATACTGTAATTATTTATTGTCTATCTTTATCCAGAAGAATTAAAGCTCCATAAGGTCAGGATCTTTATTTTGTTCACTGATTTGTCTGTTGTACGTGAAGCAGGGCTGGGACACTAGCATGTATTCAGTGCATATCTCTTGAATGAATGAACGGTGGCCTCACTGAGCATGAAAAGGCTGGTATCTGGCCATTGTGTTGGAAGATACCTAACTTTCATTCTCTTCCGATCCTTCTTCTGGGCCAGTTTCCCTGCCAGAAGGGTCCTAACTGCTAGTGTTCTTGGGGTTGACTGGGGGAAGGAGATCTTTCACCTGATCCTTCTGTTTTCAGCAAGATACCCCAGTCATCTTCAGTGCTTGAGTCCTTAGGTGCAGAGACCTTTGAAATAACTTCTTCTGAGGGAAATTCCTGGTTTATTCTGGTGAGGTAGAATAGGAATCACCTGGTTGTGTCGGGGCAGGTGACGGAGGGGAACCTGGTTGCCTGTTTTAAACCCCACCCACACCCTTATTCTTAGATGTACTAGGTATCTGATTCCTAAGCCATTATGGGGTTCTGTAGGGTATTTCACTGTGAAGTGCTGGTAAGTGTTTAATTGGCTCTCTAGTGGAAAAAGTCCTGATTGGTAGTGTTTGTTTATTCCCATGATGTAAATATTCCCACCATAGCTGAATTCAAGCTACCATCACGACCTCACTGAATACAGAGTTGGGAAGGGTTGAGCAGCAGCACACCGTTCTTCTTACCTTACAGACACGAGATGTTAATAACTTCAAGAGCATAGATAATAATAAAATGTAGTAAAATAATTAGGAATGAGGAGTTTTTTTTGTTTTTGTTTTGTTTTTTGGCTGTATTGGGCCTTAGTTGCAGCACGCAGGATCTTCGTTGAGGCATTTGGGATCTTTCATTGCAGCTCGCGGGCTTCTCTCTAGTTGTGGCCTGCAGGTTTTCCCTCTCTAGTTGTGGCGCGCAGGCTCCAGGGTGCGTGGGCTCTGTAGTTTGTGGCACACGGGCTCTCTCATTGCGTGCAGGCTTAGTTGCCCTGCGGCATGTGGAATCTTAGTTCCCTGACCAGGGATTGAACCTGCGTCCCCTGCATTGGAAGGTGGATTCTTTACCACTGGACCACCAGGGAAGTCCCAGGAAGTGAGGAATTTTGAGCATTTATTACCTTTGTTTTAAATATAACTTATTGAAATTTACATAATTTAATTTTTAATAATGATTAATTTTAACCGGCTTGTAAAATTCTTAAAAATTTAACAATATGCTCTCGTGAGCTGGTATAAGCTGCTTCCAGCACATGTCATCTTGCTTTTGGCTTCCCTTGCCTCTTGTAGGCTTTAATTTTTCGATACCTTGTGTCTTCTTCCTCCATTAATTATCTCTTGCTCATCTAATTTCCAGTTTCCAAATTTTGCTGATAGCTCTTTTCTGCTGTCATCTTCTTTCTCATTTTCATTGTCTTATTGGGCTTAAGCTTTACTCCAAAACATCCATTTAGTGCCATTTTAATAGGTTTTCAGGAGGTGGTCAAGGTAAATGCATGTGTTCAGACTGCTTTGTTTAACCATAAGTGTCTCCAATTAGAATTACTTTTAATTTCTTCTTGCATGTATGTGCTTGAAAATGTACATTGTGACTACATTCTTTGGCCTATATAGATTCTCTCTCTTTTTTTTTTCATTTTTACTATTGAATGGTTGGTGACCTTGTATGGCTCACATAAAATTTTAGTATAAAATTAACTTCATTAATTTCTATTGCTTAATGTACTTTTGGTATGAAACTTGATTCATTTAATACCACAATAATAACTTATAACCACAAATAAGTCACAGACATTAAAACATAGTAAAAGTTTTAGTTTCAAGAGTGTTTGTTTTGGGTAAAATAAGGTAGTAGTGTTTTACATCTATCAACATGTATTTTTCTTTACTGAGTTAGTTCATGACTTTATTCCTGGTGAGCTTATCATCTGTCTTGAGATAGAGGGGTGGAGGAGGAGGGAATTTTTACAGCAGGAAAGAAAAAAGCAAGAAAAATTGTCTAGCTTGTTTAACTTTGAAGACAAAATATAGGTTTGAAAGTCATAATTCATTGTGGGGAAAAAAAGGATTTTATAAATTCGTTTATCTTACCCCTGTAATACAACAGGACTCAGGTTTTGTTGTAACTGAGACCCCATGATGTCTCCATCTTTGCACAACTTGGTTGTTCATGTCCTTCCCTTATGAGAGAGATCCCAGTATTCTTTCATGACCAAGATAGTTCAATTTGACTTTCTGAAACTAGTTGCCAATAGTTCTAAGTCTTTTCAATTTTGAGGGTTTTTTTTTAAACCTGAACTTTGTGGATCTCGTTTCCACACATGATAGCTGTTTATCATTAATATATTTTGACTGAGAAAATACAGATGGTCAAAAGGATATTATGAATTGAGGAATGCTTATGAATGAACTTTTATCACATCAACATGTGATACAGTATTTGTAAAATAGATGTACTTGGTATCCAAGACATTTTTTCATTCATTATGTAAATGATGCTTGGTAGCCCTACAAATTTGCAAATTCCTTGAAATAACTCTTAGCTTCACCCTCCTGCTCCCAAACCCAAAGTTGCTTAGTTCACAGTTTGGCAGAGCCAGTATTTTAGATTATCTTTTTCTCAAAGTCATTCCCATCTCAGTTTTTAAATGAGCTCTTTCTTGCCTTTCCACAATGCCAAATTGTGTTTATTCCAGCTTCTAAGCATTTCTTGACTCCCTCCCCTCTTTTTCTACACCTCCTGCCACTACTCCAGTCCAGGCCCTGCTTACCCCTCACATGTACTGATGCAGCAGCCTTCTATCTGGTTTCTTTTCTTACTGTCTGTCCCTTCTCCACTCCATTCTCCATACTGCAGCCAGAGTGATCTTTCTGGTTGTGTCCTTTCCTCGCCTGAAATTCTGCTACTCATGTGTCCCATCATGAGACATGTTTGTGTTCTGTAAACACATCAAATGCACGAGCTTTTGTTGGAGCCAGTTCTTTTGGTGGGAACAGTCTTTCTCCTGTACATGGCGAACTCAAGCTCAGCTCAGATGTCCCTTACGAAGCTTTGTTACTCAACCCCCATATTCCTCCTGGCATCCTGTAGCACTTTGTACAGGCTTTGGTTATGGACTTCTCACACTGTGGGCACTCTGGGGATAGGGACTTTCAAGTTGTGTTTGTATCCCCAATCACCTTGAACAGTGCCTGGTACATGGTAAATGCCCAGTGAATGTTTACTGAACACACTGATGTGGATTGGTATGCTTGTGAGCATGGGCCTTTCTTTGAGACTAGCAGGAGTATGGGATTCTATGTAGTGGGGAGATACGGAAATGGAGTGAGGAAAAATGTGTTAAAGTTATTTCCCAATTCTGTTTTTCCCATTTCAATCTCTTCTGAAATTTTTTCTCTCAAAACTTTAATTTTTCTGATCGCAAAAGCAACACATAGCGTAGTATTTACAGACATCAGACAGGTTTGAATTCAAATTTTGCTACTTATTGGCTGTGTGCCTTGCACATAGTACCTAACATCTTTATGCCTTAGTTTTCTCATCTGAAAAGTGGGAGTTATTCTAATAGTACTTATCTCGTAAGATTGTCATGAAGATGCAATTGGAAAGTGCACGTAAAGTGCTTAGCACAGTGTCTGGCACAGTAATTGCTCAGTAGGTATACACAGCTGTAATTGCTATGCTCAATGCAGAAAAGGTACAGGTCGGTGAGACCTGGATACAGCTGGAGCCCTAGGGCCCAGGATCTTCCCTGTGTTACATTAAAAGAAAACACAAATCTGACTCTAGAAGCCTTGCAGAGTAATTTTGACCTTTTCTTTAAGATAGCCTTTCTCAACCAGGGTTCACCTGAACCACAGAACTCTGGACTGGAGTGACTATTTTTTCTCTCCATCGAGGATGCTATGTAGCTAACACTATTCTAGATGCACAGGAAAGTTAATTCACTATGTACAATGCCTGGTGTAGGAAGTGAGGCTTAATCTCCCCACCCCTTTAAGAAAGGCTGCTCTGATGCTTCTTGAAGACTTGGTGCAGGGGCTCGGCATAGTGCATCAGAGTCACATCCTCCTATCCTCCTAAGTCCTCTCTAGAAACCTCTCCCTTTCCTTGAATCTTCTCACTTATGGCAGTTGTTAGAAATCCCTCTCTCCTTCCTCCCTCACCCATATGATTTGTTCCTAGAACACCATTCATTTGTTCCTTCTCCATATTGTGCTCGCCACATACCCAGTAGTTTCTGACAGGTGTCCCCTTACTTTTCTTGAAAGACTAACATGTCTCTCCCCATCCCTGTGTACCCTCTTTCACCTCTGGACTTGCAGTGAAGAATATCTCCAAGAAAATTAATGCCAGTGACTGGATTACCGAGTAGTAAACATGATTGACATCTTTTTTCTTCACATGCAGACTTTTTAAAGTCATCTAGATCCCTTGCTATTTTCAAACGCCTCTCCTTAACAAAAATTATAGAATTATCTAGTCACTTAATCTAGCTGTGTCATGATTTGTGCTGCCGAGGCTCCTGCTAGACTGTGTGTGACAGAGCAAGTCTGCTCTTCCTGGTGCCATTCCATTTCCTGCTGCTCTTCAGCGCTGACAAGGCTCATGCTGCCTCCCAGGAAGGCAGCGGGCACCTTTTTTTGTGGGGAGGAGGGATAGGTCATGATGTCACCTCTGTTAGCAAGGAAGAAGAATACTGGGTAAGCAATTACTAGTGTTTACCACAATTCATATAATGGAATATCATATAGCCATTAATTTTTGAAGAATATTTATTGACATGGGAAAATGCTTACAATATGTTAAAGAAGAAAGCAGGGTACAAATCTGTAAATACAGCATGATCCCAATCTTGTAGTAAAATAAATTATATAGGCATAGAAAAAACACAGGACGGAAATACACCAAAACATTAACAGAGATTATCTCAGGTGGTGGGTTTTGGGGTGAATTATTAACTTTATTATTTCCTGTATTCTCCAAACTTTCCACAATGAACATATATTACTTTTATAATGGGGGGGGGAGGGGAAGGGAAGTCAATATAAGAGACACCTAGTACTGGGAGGCGGCAAGACTGATGGTAGTAAGGGGATGTTGAGTACTTGTACTGCCTCTGCCTATGTCTTCATTTATAAAGGAGGGACAATAACATCCGTCCTGTGCACCTGCCAGGACCACCCGCCGTGTGAAGGGGCCTCAAGTGTCTGTCAACTGTTACTCTAAAGCAGCAGCTCAAGTGCCTTATTTTAGAACCCGCTCCTCCATACCCTGTTTTAAAGGTTGGGAGGGATGTGGACACAGGGGCCTGCAGAGTGCAGTTGGCCAGTGTATTCTCACCATCCCCACTGCAGGCCACTGAGCCAGGCAGATGTCGAGGGTCAGGGTGGCGGGGGGGGGGCCGGGGGGGAGCCTGCAGCCCTCATCTCTGACCTAAAGGATTCCAGGTCCTTATTTGAAATCCAGTACTAACTGAGCAAGTTTCCTACTCACACTTTAACTTCATTCAGGTCACCTCCCTGCTTAATAAGTTCTTTAAACCAGTTCTGCTGAAATAGTTATTGCTAAAAATGGCCTGAGAATTACCACTCTCCCAGCATTCCAGAGTCATAAAGGGGCACAACATGGACCCAGGTGGGCAGCGTGAAGGGGAAGGGGAGGTGCTGGGGGTCAGGCCGGCCAGAGTTAGATTTTTACTTGCTCTGTGATGTTGGGTAACTTACTTTGCTTTCCAGAGATGATCTCTAACGTGAGATGTGATGAGGTTACACAAGATAAGATACATAAAAAGCCCAGCACAGAGCAAGCAATCAACAGATGTTAGTTCGCTTTCCGTGTGCAAGATGAGGTCACTTTCATCTTCTCCCTCTGCAAATTCCCTCTTCAAAACAAAGCTTAGTGCCCAGTATGGGGAAACTCAAAATGAAACAGAACTCACTGAAAGCAGAAGAGCACAGCTACTTAAACAGGACTGTTCAAACACTCTGCATAAAGCTGGCAAGATGGTATTTCATTAAACATGTCTTCATTTAGGTAAGCCGACACTCATGCCAAAGCTATTTAATTGCAGAAATTATAAAAATACTTTAAAAATGCATTTGTAGAATGAAGTAACAAAAATACTTAAATTCTTTTTTCTAAACTTTTTTTCACTTAATCTAAAATTATGAATTACCAAGTTTCATTTTTATTTACTGTTAAAACATGGGTCACGCATAACTTACACTCCAACTATTTTGGATAAAAATCCTAAAATGTACTGTATTCTTCCTAGTCTTTTTATAGAGTATCCTTATTTTTTAAAAGAAACACAAGGTCATCGTTATAAGAATTAGTTTATCGGCCATACTGTTGTACAGATACTTTCTGGGTCAACTAGAATGTCCTTTGGGAAACAGGTGGTCCCAGACTTATGACGCCTCGAGTAGTTCTCATTCTCCCCACGTTCCTATCCGGTTTTCAGTTGGCTTTTTGCTGCTTTCCATCTAACAGCCTCCTCCTTGCCATTTGTTTTGTGGGCTTGGAAGTCAGATAACTAAACATGTTAGAAATATATGCAAATTTTAGTAAAGAGGCAAAAGGTGAGATTCTTGAGGGATCTCTCCTATAAATAAATTGTAAGAAACTTTGCCATCTCTTTTGGCAGCTCTAAGGCTTTTTAAAACTGAATTCCTGATTTGTACTTTTGCCAGAGAAGTGACTTCTGGATAAACGACATTTTCACTAATACTTCATGTACTTTATCCTTAGAAAGGCTATTTATTATAAGTGAGATAATAGATGTAAAAGCACTTTAAAAAAGCACAAACTGTGAAACAGGATTGTTTACCCCATGTATCTATAAAGAAACACACACAGATAGCTAAATTGAATCAACCCCAATGTTTTATTTAATTTAACGTTTTAAAAGGCAGTGGTTAAGCACATTATGTGTGTATATATATATAAATATATATATATATATGTATGTATATACATACATACATATATATATATAAAAGGAAACCAACCCCTTTTCAACTTTAGCCATTGATTAACTAGGCCCACTGTCTATTGCATGATTCATTTTCTACTTCTTCATATGACCAATTCTAAAAGTAAAAATAAACAGCCTTAATCAGTTTAACAGTAACTATTTGTGTTTCTTTTTTAAATAAATAAAGTTACCATTAAACTGATCACATATGGTAGAAAGGTAGGACACACACAAGCACACACAGTCCCCAATTTAAAACATGTGGCATATGAGTGACCTATATGTACAAATGGGTGCTGCTGACTCCCCCGCCCTCAGCAGAGGGCTCAAAAGAACTCCCCGTACCCAGGGGGTCCCCATTCCCTCTACCGGGTTGGAGGCACCCCTATGTTAGACCTCAGAATGCATGCTCCCCATGCAGTGATACAGATGGGGGTTCAGTTCTATGGTACTAGTGTTCAGGTTATTAGGGAATAAATAGGCATTTGTAGCTGCCTCAGAACTAAACCATCATTTATAACTTTATAGGGAGAAATGTATTCTGAAGTTCTAGATAACTGACATACAAACTTTTTGAATGTAATCAGTTTGCAAGTCCGGGGCTGTTGTGTGTGTGTGCGTGTGTGTGCATTTCTATAGATTTATACAAAATTGAAATGAAGAGTCGGGCTACGTTTATGGAGCAGCTGCTTGGCTTCCATTCACTCAGTCCTGATCTAACAAGTCACTTGCCTCAGCCCCCTTTTAGCAGCTCGTTCTGCTTCTCACATGCCTCCGTCTCTGGAGAGATTCAGAAAAGGCAGCTCACACAAGTGAGAGGAAGGACACGGCTAAATCTTCTGTTAAGAATCTTGGCAAACAGAACTGCCAGATTCAACCAGGGCTGCTTTATAGAGTGAAGTCCTTCAGTTCCATCTTGACAAAATGGAATTATTTTTTTTTCTGTTCCTAGTCCCTGCAACTCGGTCTAACTGCAGCTCTGTATGAATGCCTCAATATCGCAAAAACACAGGATCACTTCTTAAATATGCTGGATTCTCAATGAGTAAACCAGTTAATGTGTTTCTAGCCAAAGCAAGGGCATAAATGTTTTAGAGAAAAGATTCCCCTGGAGCTACAGAGAAAAGATGCTGATAAAAGCAATACTGAGAGTTGAGCAGGTGATGCTTTTAGTCTGTGTCAGAGCTGGTCTCCTCGATGACAGAGTACTGGTTGAGTGCTTCCTCCAAAGGCGTTATTGTCCCATCAGGTTTTAGTCCCATTGGTTTAAGCAACTCCTCTCTGGAAAAAAGAGAGAAAAGAAAGAAAAAAAAGTATTCACCAGCATCACACACACCCCCTCCCCCCACCCAAATCCACATCCTTTAAAAAAAAGAAAAGTCTTTAAAAACCAAAGTATTTTTCCTCAAGCTCTCTCTGTGTGTTTGTAACAGGAAAGATGAAAGAGGTATGGAAAGAAAAAGAGGGAGATAAAAGACTTCATTCACACAGGCCAAACCTACTAAGCCAATTAAAAGTATGAAAAGTCAAGGTCTAAATGGGCTCAGGACAAGGAGCAGGTCTCTTCTGTTTTTAATAATTTTTTTCCTTTTGTGGATTTATTTTAGTGAAGTTGAAGCTGCCAAAATTTCACCTGTCCCAGTGGACCAGGCATATAATTAAATGGCTGATTTGATACGTATGGATTTCATTTAATGGAATAAATCTGTCATTTGATTTTTGCCTCTCCAATCTCTAGTGATACATAAGTACTTATTGATTTCAAATCATTTGGCCTTCCCCAACTTTCTCCCTCCCTTTTCTTTCCTCTCTCTCTCCTTCTTCTTCTTTTTTAAAAAACACCATTGCTTTTGTTTGTGGCAGTTTAATTATGGGATTGACAGCCATTTTAATCTCTTCAAAGCTCCCCAACTGCCTCTTTTCAGCTAATCCAATTATATCTACTCCACAAGTTACAGCCTCATCTAAAGATGATTAATTATTGATTAAGCCAATCAAAAAGCATTAAGGAAGATTTATTTAATCTTTTCATAGGCTCTTTATTTATTGTATAGAGATTATGTCAAATGTACATGTTGAGTTGCTAACTCTAGTCCTCCTCCCACCCCAAAAAGTCAGCAGGGTACTTTAAAAGGAGCCTTGAAGAGGCACATGAGCTGCTTAAAACTTACTTCCCACAGAAACAGGCATCACCCCCTAAAAACATGTCTACAACAAGAACCAACATGGCAGCAGTTGTAATGCTGATGGGAGTTGGAGTGAAGGAAAATGATAAAACCTCCTCTCCCTCTGCTTCCTTGCTGTTGTCCCTTAGGCCAGCACAAAGAAGGGCTCCCCTCGGAAGGGCCGGCCACATAGCAGTGTGACGGTGTTATAGCTGCAGAGAAACTTATGGGGAAGGGGAAGAACAGCTCAGTGGTCACTGGATAAGTCAACAGGAACCTAATCAAGCAGCTCTGTCTAGTACCAGAAGACTATTGCTGAGAGTCTGAAAACTCTATTTGAGTAATGTGGATGGTTGACTGGTTGAGGCTGCTAAATACTATAAAGTAGGAAATGTGTTTCCTGATCCAAGAAATGGGGTCAGAATCATAGAACTTAAAGTTGAAGGGGCCTTAGAGATCATTTAGTCCAACCCCCTTGTTTAATAAAGGAGACTGGAGTGACTTACCCAAGGTCACATATCTAATGGCAAAGTTGGACCTGGGACATAGGTCTCTGAATCCCAGTCCAGTGCTCTTTGCAGCACACACATCTGGATTAACTGCTATAACTGCACTGAAGGAACACACTCTGAGTTCAGCTGTTCAAGGACTATGTGCCAGGAACTGTGTCATATACTGGGAAGAAAAGGAAGACTAGGCACAGCTGATGCCCTTGAGGAGTGAGTGAAACATATACGTGAAAAATAACTTAGAACATAAAATGGGGTAAATGCTGTAACAGAATCATGAACAAAAGAAATCACAGCTCCTGAGATGAAGCATCAACCAAATTGCCTGGGGAAGGTGGGAACGGCACCTCCAATGAGGTGTCCTATGCCACGCGAAGATAGTACAGATCTTTTCAGGCAAAGGAGTCTGTGTGGAGGGCTCTGTATGGTCCCAACTACTTGTGATTTTTCTTTGTAGACCTTTTTGGATTGTGTCAATTTCTTTCTCGGCTCCCATGTAGCTGGGACAGGGCCCAGTGTTTGGGGAGTGGTGAGGTTCAGTGAAGGAGCAGGAGGAGACAAGTCTGCAAGGGTAGTTTGGGGTCTAGTAGTCAAGTGTCTTGAATGCCAAAGCAAGGAGCTCGGGTCTTAGCCTGTAAGGAATGCCCTATCATCAGGTTTGTTTTATAGGGAAGTATCTCTGGCAGCAGTGCAAAAGACACACTGGAATAGGGGAAACTGTGGCGGGGAGACGAGCCATGAGGATGTCACTGTAACAGTAACGGCGTGAGAGGAGACAGAGAGCTGGATCATGGCTGTGGTTGTAGGAAGGAAAGGCCTTCCTTCCAGGGCAGAGCTGCGGTCCGCTGGAAGGGCGGACGTGGGGGGGTGAGGAGCAGAGTGTGGCTGCAGCCTCGCTCCGATGGCCACGTGGGCGGCGACCCGCTCGCTGCGGCAAGAGCACAGCAGGTGCAGCAGCTCGGGGGCGGGGGGGGGGGCAGACGCTGACATCTTTCAGGACAGCGAACAGCTCTGCATGACAACCAGGGAGAAATGCTTAGAGGAACCAGAAAACGATCTGCTTCCACTGAAACTTCTCTTCAGCACGAATACATACTATACATATCTATACTTTAGTAACTGTTTCCTAGTTCTGATGGTGCTGAAGGACTTTGTGATACTGGACACTGTTTACTAATAATCGATACCAAAGGAGAAGGGGATCACCTTCTGGGGTGAAACATTAAGGGATCAGAAAGTTCAAAGGTCTGAAGGGGCTGGTGGACTGAGGGTACAGTAAGGTGGGGTTGGGGTTGAAGGGTATGGGTAGGTAGAAGTCGGATCAGCAGATGAGACTATAGGAATTCTACCAAGATAGTGAATTGCTGGGTGGATATGCCATCACTCCTAACACTCCAGCATTTCTTTGGTAACAGGATGATACTGGAGCTAGCTACCAGCTTGCACAAAGTAGCTAGCACTTTCTCATCCAAACCCAGGAGGAATATTTTCAAATCAAGTCCATCGATTTCACCCCACTCCCTAATCCAATTTTATAATAGAAATAATTAAGAACATTACAAAAGTTTTATGGCCAAATTATGGGAATTCATCTATAGAATAAAGGGGCTCGTATTTTAATTCTCATTTGTGAACTATTCTTCTCAAGGCTTTATGTTTTAGGTCTTGTGTATCACCCCTCTACTAACACAGACGCTCCTCTGAGGGTATGAATTATTGTCTTTTCCACATGGCTCCATGCGATGCTTGGTCTTACTGACCTTCCTGTAGGAGAGGTGTCAGTGATAACTGGCCACATAATCGTGCATTCATGCAAATAAGTTAAGGCAGCAATGTGATACAGTGGAAAGAACAAAAAGATCTAGAGTCAGGAAGTCTGTCTGAAGTCCTGGCTCTTCCACTTACCAGTTGTGTGATCTTGGGCAAGTCTCTGAGTCTCTGTACTCCCATCTGTGAAATGGGGTTAATGATACTAGCGCTACCTACTTCCTAGTGATGACTTAAGGGGTAATAGTACCAGCAGTGGTAGTAGTAATTGCAATAATAATAGTGCAGATGAAAGAGTTCTATGAACTGTAAAGGAGTCCTAAATATTAGTTATTATTATTGTGGTATAGTGAAAGGCATATATAGGTTTTGGAATCAGACAGACCTAGGTTCTAATCCTGGATCTACCACTCACTAGCAGTAAGACCTTGAACTCTCTGAACTTCAATTTCCTTATCTGTAGAATTGGGATAGGAATACCCAGTTCACTGAGTTGTCATGAGGGTGAAAGGTCATTATACATAAAAAGTGCATAGTGCAATGGCCAGAATGTAGTTGGAACCCACAAGATGCATTTCCTGTCCCTTATGTGTTTATGGAAGGAAGGCTTCCACAAGATTGTTAGGGTACTCTTTGGGAATAAGTGGGAGAAGAATATGCAGAAGCAAATAAAAGACATGGTCCCTGTCCTCAAGAAGCTTTTAGTCAGTTCAGAAGGTAAAACACACACACATTAAACAATATTAAAGGAATTACAGAACAGCAGATCAACAAGCTTGAGATGATTAACAGGCAGAGCCCTGCTTTCCCTAGCTTGACAGTTCTATACACCCTTACTGTATTTGAAATGTATTTAAAGGCGATTTCTCATCCTGTTTGGGAGTGGAAGGAGAGAGGATCACTTACAGATATGTTACTGCTTTTTCTTATGGACCCCGGGCTTACTTTTCAAACCCCCATCTTAACGATTCTGATCTTCCTCTCTATCATATAACAGCCCACAAATACCAAAATGAAGTCTTTGATATAGAGACTTACTCCTAAAAGGTCTGATAAATGACCTGGTTATACTAAACTGTTTCATTTAATAAGATCTGTTGTATCTAGATCAGCAAGATGTGGACAGAGAATGGGAAGCATTCATGAATACCACAGAACCGTTATTCCACCAGTCATATGGGCTATGTACACATGGGAGGGACACGGAGGAGATGGGGATGCTGATCACAGGCTCCCGGCAGGAGATGGACTCAGGGCCAGACTGTAATGGCAGTGATGGACATGGATTCATGGGGAGAAAGGCATCCCAGAAGCAGAAGATTAGTCAAGCAAAGGCACAGAAGCAAGAGTTAGTTGTGTGCAGGGATTGGCAAGCAGGCTGGCTTGGCAGAGGTAAAGGAAAAAGAAAGCTCAAAACAGATATGGGGTACAAAAGAGGATTTGGATGGAGACTTTGAAATCCTGGGCTGACGAGTCTGGATTATAGTACAGAGGTATTTTTGTCTTCTATTTCAAGGGTCCCATATTTAAGAATATTTATTAAAAATAATTCTCATTACAAACATTGAAGGCTATAAAACAATATTCCTTTGACATATTAAAAAGAAAATGTTCTATGCTTTATTCATTTTCATATCCCTATGTGTCTAGCACAGTGCCTTGCAGATAGTAGATCCTCAAAAAGTGTTTATGAACTCAATTTAGCTGCAGTTGGTATTATCTTGCACTTTCACAGAAAGAAAAGGTATGGTGTTTTATGGGACTCCTAATAAACAAACCCTGACCAAAAGAAAAGCTGGATCTTTGGGTAGAAGGTTCACTTTCATCACCAAGATTTGCAGTTAGGAAAAGTATTAGCATTCTACAGGAAATTCTGCATAATGCTTTCCAGGGATTTCTCGTTCTCTACTGGACTGTGAGCAACTTGAGGGCAGAGTCCATGTCTTATCTGGCTGTGATTTGCAGTATCTAGTATAGGATGGGCACATAGTAGGTGCTCAGTAAATGTTTATTGAAAGAATATAATACATGGGTCATAGCATAAATGGACAATGGTAGAGAACCATTTGCCAGGAAACATCCTCATATTATTTTAACTGCAGTTATTTCCCTGATGAGTCAGTGTCATCAGACATTCTGACAGTCCCGAAGTCAAGGCCCTCTTTGTACCATACAACCTGGAATTTCCAACCACTAATTAGTATAGACTCAGCTGCTTATATATGGGGCACCAGTGGGTCTAGATTCTAGTCTCAGATTTTCCACTGACTTGCTGGGTGTCCTTGGGCAAGTCATTTCCTTCTCTGGGCTTGAGTCTCCCCATCTATATAAAATGAAGGGGTTGGACAAGATGATCCCCAAGATTCTAATTCTAGGAGTCTAAATATTAGGCTACTAAATAATTTTGATCTACTTAAAAAGCTGCTAGGTTTTTAAGACACTAAAACTCAATACTGCTAAGCTTTTGTTTCTAATCAAGATCTTCTAAACCTAAGAGTCAAACACAGCATCCTACCTAATTGTCACTGACATACACCAAGACCACAAGTCCTTCCTGCAAAGCTACCAGCAAATGATTAGAATGATTCCAAAAGTAAATCAAAGCAATGGCAAATGTTACAAGGAAGGATCTAAATTCAATCATGGCCCTCAATAAACAGGCCATTTCATGAAGAATTACTGGTCCTAAATTATGAAGGTCCCATCTAAAAAGGATGGCTAGGTGTCAGATATATGTAGATCATGGTTAAACGAAGATACTGTATATTGAAATGTGCATCAGGATTAAGATATTCACATAGCAATAACTCCTTCATACTTACCTTCAATGCTATACACAGGCCTTAACACAAGTTAAGACTGCCCTCGTTATCATCAAAAAGTACAGTGATGTCTACTGGATAAAGAGCCCATTCTAGGCACTGTGACAGTATCATGGCGGGCTTCTCATCTGATCAGGCATCTGGCCAGGGAAGAGATAAGCCTCCAAGAATGTTCAACTGGAACGAAACATCATTTAGAAATTTGATCTTACTAAACGATAAGGAACCATAATCTATAAGGGCTTGGCCAGGCACGAGGACACAGATAAAGCACGTCCAAGAAAGGAAACCTTATTTTGCCCCAGCCTAACCCTTAGGACTGCTAATGGAAACCAAAAAAGTACTTTCTTAAAGATTTAGGGGTGGGAGATTATGGGATTTATACCATATTTAAAATTTTATAGTCTGTCTTTTTTTTCCCCAGATATATAGTTCAACATTTTCCTGAGCCACCATTTCCCTGTAAGTATGGTCCTCTGGGATGCCTGGGCTTATGTAACCTCTCAGGACCTCAGAGAAGGTTCCACTTTTTAGGCTTCTGGTTCCTACATAACTCTTTCTCCCAGAAATGACAGTGCAATATTGGGGCTCAGATACTAACATACCCAATAGCACATTATAGAATAGGCCAGATGTGTATGTGTATAAAACACCTTACTTGACCTGGAAACAAGAGAATACTCTTGCCCACAGCACATGTTTTTGTGCAATACAAACAAAGCATTCAATTCAAGTGTACTTGTTGAAAAACAGGACATAATTAAGCAGTTGGTAAAATGCATTCTTGTTTCCCACTTGCAGATCTCCCAAGAGTCCCTTCGAATTTACCTATACGAGTTTCAGCTTCCCGCTTGCCACTTAGCTTGATAACGACTCAAAAATCATTCCCTTGTTTTCAAGGGCTCTTCTTTCTTGTCTGCTCTGTGTACTACAGGGCAGTATTGACACATGGAATTAATGACAGGGTCTGTAATGAAACAACAGTCATGCAAACACCAGTCTGCTCTTTTGATAAAACAGCATGTTAGAGACCTATTCACCTCCCTCTAATTGAGTACTGCATAATAGTTCCGATCCTTTTATGTAACATATTTTGTTCTATGATTAGAAAAGAAGAAAAAGGGGGAGCCTATGAAGCATTGCTTCCTTCAATCACCCCCTGATTAATTCTCTGATTTTAATGAGGGTGGCTGCTATTTAGGCAGGTCCTGTTACCTACTTGTTTTGTTGACTTCTGTACAATGTATAACAAAACCCATGATGGCATAATTGGGAACCATTTCTTTGGCACAGGGATTCCTGTTCTTAATGTAAGGTTGGCTTGGAAAAAAAAGAACCCTGACATTTAAAATTAGCCATTTCATATTTAATTTCCTTTCACATTTGAAAGATAGGATGAAAATTAGTATATAAATAAAGCATTTTAATTAACAGAGCTTTTCCAAAAGTGCCTGCTGTAATGGAGCCTGTGAGAGCCCGGAGAAAGAAGCTCTGTAATCTTTGCTATAATTCCAAGTCTGAGAGTGCATCGTATTTCAAGATTTCAGTATCAATGGAACAGTCCATAATCCACTGAAGTACAATGGATTTCCCAATAACTTGTGATATTCTTAAGTGTTTTTAACGCTTTTTTCCTCACAGAAATTAAAACAACCTTTGGCACTGGTTAACATATTCAGTTATATACTATGAAAGAGTGTCCTTTGCTGATCCTTCGTCTTTCAGTATAATCTTTCATCTAATGGCTTCCTAGTGCTGACTGGTTGGTTTTACTGTTCTTTCACTAAGCCACTAACCCAGTAGGCAGGAGAGGTGTGGTGACTTTTCTATACCAAATTCGAGGTCTTCAAGCTGCATTTTTCAAAAACATTTCTGAGATCCTTCCCTCAGCCTCACCATTATGCTTTGGGATTGGGTACAGTTAATTGGGAAGGTAAAATACGTAACATAAATATATCATTCCCAAGACAAATGGATATGGCATGTTATCTACACCATGTCCTTCCACTTCAGGAGTTGCCTAAACAGGCAACAGTCCTGTAAATAAGTAAGTAAGTCTTTCTAAAGTTAATTTTCTTAATATGATCACACTGAATGTAAGAATTTGTTAGAATACCTATAATCATTCTATTTTCAAAATAATTAAAAGACTTTATTAACATAGAATCATAGCAGTTTTACTGGTTTCCTTCATATGAAGTTGTTTCTGTTTGTTTTCTGTTTTTGATATAAGCTACTTAGGACCTGACTTGATATTTGAGAAAAGCTCAACTATGGAATGAAAAAGCAGGAATGAATGAATGGCCTCCAAATCTTAATTTCTTTGTCAGGTAAATATGCTTACTCTCTGTCTTCGTGCTTTGCATCTATTTAAAATTTAGAGCATATTATTAAAAATAATCAGACTGACAAATCTGAGAGCTGTTGGTAATTTTTCAAAATAACATAAGATCTGGAATATGAAGACTAAGAACCAAATCCTGACTATGTCATTAACCAGATGCCTGATCTTGGTTCAGTCACTTCATCATTGGTCCCATTTACTCCTCAATAAAATATCTCTTGCCCTATCTAATTCACAGGGCTGTTTTAACAGTCAGTGGAGATACTTTTTAAACTTTAAAGCACTATATAAATATTAGTCTTTTATTATTCTCATTTCTGTTAGAAGGTCACATGCAAAGCTTCTAAAAATTTGCTATCTACCTCACATTAAAGAGCATGGTTAAGAAAATATAGAGAAAGAGGTTAGGGATAGTGCTCGAAAAATAAAACTCAGTTTTGTCCTTAAGTGAAGGTGATCTTTATTTCTTGGTAATTTCTCTACAGAACCTTTCTTTCCTGTTGTCCAAAATTAGCAAAATAAATATTAATAAGAGGTCAGCATGCCAGCTGACACTGTTGAATAAAGCAGTAGAAATGGAAGTTCGTACATGCTCTTCTCAATCAATCAGAAAGTCTTAAAAGTTAGAGGAGGAGGGTGACTGAGAGCAAACAGTCAATGGAGATTATTCTTATTTGATGTTTCTCTGATAAACAGAAGTCATTTCACCTAGTGCTTAAACCAAGAGCTCAAAGCAGGCACTCACTCCTACTACAGAGTTAAAGGCCAATGATGGGCAATACTAAGTTTGCGTGGCATCCTACTAAGAGACGTCCAGCCAGCTTCTCAAATTAGTCCTCCCCTACCACTTTAAGGGTATATCAGTTTAACTGGATCCAAGTTCCCTTAATTAAGCTTCTAAGCAACATTGCAGTGTATTTTAATGATGTAGAACAGTGCTATCTAATACAAATATGATGTAAGCCATATATGTAATCTTAAAAGTTCTAGTAGCCACATAGAAAAAGTGAGAAAAGATAGGTAAAATTAATTATAAAATAATATGTTTAATCCAATATATCAAAAATATTATTTCCATATAAAATCCATATGAAACAATTGAGATATTTATTTTACATTCTCTTTTTGTACTGAGTCTTTGAAAGTCTCAGTATTTAACACTTACAGGACATCCCAATTCAGACTAGCCATAGTCATATATGGCTAGTGGTTACCACATTGGACAGTGCAGATCCAAAGGATTTTCTGATGTAAATTAAGATCTTGACACTTTCGTACCTAAAATAGATCTCACAATGCTATAAAGACTGGATCATATTTCTGAAATGTACCTAAAAAGCATTTCCTTGATTAAGTCATCATAAAGGTGGGAGTAATCACAGTTATTTTTGTAAGTAGAGTAAAGTAATTTAGTTACAAGAAAAAAATTATGTAGTTATTACTTTTCAGTCATAAATTACCTGTCCCAGCTTCCATAAGTTTAAAAATAACCTTTGGATTAAAGGGGAACTATTCCTATATTTGATACTTGCATTTACTAAGAAAGCCATGTCCCAAATACTACACAAAGGCTGGCAAAATATATATATTGGATAAGGAGTAGATAAGAAAAGGAAGAAATGGAAAACAATTATTTATATAAATGTAAATTTTAGAAGATTTTGATAGAATATATAAGCAATAAAGGCAATGTACCTTGTTAAACAGTGATGGGGTAAGGGCAGAGTAGAAGATTAATCAGTCCTGGTTCCAATTAAGAAACTAAATGGGATTAGAAAAGTCAAAACAAAACTGAAACTTGAAATATTACTTCCCTTGGTTAACTTAGGCTTAAGCCAGTCAATCCTCTCTCCCCTTTTGTGGAGGAGGCCGCGTCACTACATGCGGCTCGTGTGCTGTAGCTGAGGTGAATGCAGTTGTCTTAGCCACAATGGACTTGCTTAACTACATACAATCCCCGTTCTAATCTCCCGCTTAAATTGCAGGGGCTTATTTTTTTTCCAATTCAGAAAAGGAAAGAGGAGGTGGAGAGGCAGGCAAATTTCATCCCCTTTTCCACCTCTGTTCTCACATTAAAAAAAAATGTCAAATGAAGCTTTCTATAATCTTATGCCTCAGGCCTTAATGCTTATGTCTGATAAATATTACAATTATCATTCTATATTAAAGAAGTTAGGTACCCCAATATTTAAATTAGCCAGTCGTGGGCCAAAGTACCTTATAGAATTCCTTCCCAGACCTGAATTTTATGACATCTGGCCAAGAAATGGAACTGACAAAAGTATACTTTCAAGTCTTTAAACCATGTAGGCTATTTTATTGAGCAAAAAATTAACCTTCGATTTGGGGATCTGCTTTATACATTATTTCATCATCACACACTGGGGAAACCACAGGGTACAAGGCACTGTACTAGCTAGACATGATGGGATTTATGGGGTTCAAATTATTCTCAAACTCTTAAGACCTCTAGGTCCATTGCCAGTCCCCTTATCTACATCTGTCACAAACACAATCCTTATACTAAAAAAAAAATTTAAAAAAATCACTTGGAATATGCTGTCAGTTGGTAGTCAATGGGAAGAAAATGTTTGAGCGCTAATCTCTCCAGTATCCTTAAAAATCTAGCTGAGATAAAGCTGCTAAGGTGGTGAGCAACTTGAGGCAGTGGCTATGTCCAGCATGGAGGCAAAATGGAAATGTAATTTTAATTTTTGCATTGGTGGTTTTAACAGTTTTGGTGGTAAATAACATCTGTACCCTACACCAGGCTCAGTAACAGTACTTGGCATGACCAACCTTAGTCATCACTTTGGTAAGTGCTTTGGCACGGGCCACTGTTGCTAACCACCATCCTGGTGCAGGTCGTTCACATCTGCTCTCCTATGGATGGAAAAAAGGAAGTGTCTAGCGTCCATTCATTGGCCACATCACCTCCAATCCTATCCTTTACTCGCACGCCTTTCAAATCAGGCCCAGGAGAAAATGATTTCACTTTTGGAAAGAAAGTTAATCAGACAAAGCTACAGTACACTCTTGGCACAGCAAGACTTGGTGGGATGCGGAACATCCTTAGAGTGACAGTTGAAGGAACTAACCAACAGCACACTGCTGAAGAGGATGATTAGGAAATGTTCTGGCAAACACTGACTCTAACAGACAGACACAGTAGCACAGTGGACAGAGCAAAGGTCTTGAGTTCTGGAAAATGAAGTTCTTAGCCTTACTTTAGCTAGAAAGACAGTGTATGTGAAAGTGTTTTGTAAACTGTGAAAGGAAATGGATTTTCACCAGTCATTAGCTTGGAAATGTTTGGGGCAATTCTTTGGGCCTTGCTTTCCCCAATGATAAATCTGGTAACATATTACTCAACTAATGATAAAATAACCTGAGCTCTTTGGAAGAAAGATGCAGTATGTGAATAAAAAAGATTTATCTTATTAATAAGAATAAGTTTCCCTCCACCTAGAATGAATGGTCATTTCTCCATTTGTCAATTCAATTCCTCTTAAACTTCAAGGATCAGCACAAATGCTACCTTCCCTGTGAAACAGTCCCTGATTTATCCCAACAGAATGAACTGCTCCTTTTCCTGGGTGCTCACAGTTCAACACAGACCTTATTTGGTCATTACTTCCTTCTAGAATACCCTGTATTCTAGAATAGATTACAGCCATATCCCACACTAAAATGTGAGTTTTCCAAAGGTACGGACTACCACATTCACCTCTGAATCTCCCTCATCTTCCTAGCACAGTGCCTTGCACAGAGTAGCTGCTTAATAAATGTTTCCTGAATTTACTGAATTTTAATCTACTTTGGCTTTATGGCATCTTTTTTACCTCAAAAAACCAAACCAAAAACAACAGTGAAAAGAGAGAAGAAACTTAAGACAAACACATAAGACACATAAAGAATGGCTTCATTCTTTGCATTCCTGCTTTGGAATGCCCACTGCTGATCTCCATACAGTTTTGTCACTGATTGTTATTAGTGAGAGCAAATGTTAGAAAGCACATAAAGGCAGACAATGTAAAAATCCCACCACATGTCATGAAAAAAGTCTGTGATTTAGGACTATTCTCAAAGTTGCCTTAGCTTCAACTTTAATGGCAAAATTCATACCATCAAAGCCAACACAAGACATACTTGCTCTGCTTTATACATGTGAAAATCAGTATCACCTTCAGATTGAGCTGGGCATCTGCTGGGTGTTTACTCATCTAGGGCAAATGGGCCAGTTGGATAGCATCTGTGTTATCTTTTAAGAACTCATATTATTGAAATGAAATTTATGAAAAATGTAATTTATTCAACCTTAACTAGTTCACTGTCTTCGCGCTAATATGCTCTACTCAGGCCCTTGTTAACATTTCCCCCTCCAGCTTCTACCAGATGGACTCTGTTGGTTCTCATCCCAGCTGCTGTACTTACAGCACTGTTTCATTAGCTACCTCAGATCCTTTTGGAAGTACAAATCTTACTTTTATATGTTCATTCAGAACCTTTTACTCTGCCTCCTATAGGTCTGTCCTATCAGCATCTTCTCTTTTATTGTAAATTCATTCAGGGAAGGAACATGTATATTCTATCCAAAGGTATGGAGAATGTCATATGCAAACAGATAACAATGTCTTTTGAAGACTGTGAGCATAGTGAGCTGTAAATTCTAACCTTCTTGGGAAAATGATGGAAATTTAAAAGGACTAACTGGAAGTCAACTAAATTCTAGTCATATTAGCTTTGTAGATGATGAAGCTACTTACTTCTATGTAACTTCTACCACATTACCAGCATCATGTGAAAACTCAGACTCTGCAGAAGGTCTAAATACCCTAACTTGTCACACTCCCCATGTCAGCCTCTTCTTATTTTTGAACACTTCTACTCTAAGCCTCCTGCTGTGCTCTTAGCCTCTGCTTGTTTCTTTATTACACTTTTCCCTTTAATGGTTGGCTTTCTGGCTTTCCCGTTCTAGTTGCTACTCCTCTTGATTGAGGGATACTAGCCTTTGCATAGCTGTTGTGAAAAAGGAGATGACCAGAAGAAATTCACCTTCCAGTGGCAGCTGCCACCAACACACAGAAGCACTCACTCAAGATGGCTTAAAGGAGACAGTGACTCAATGTACGACTAGAAAATTGAGCAATTCAGGCAAGTGTGAAAGGAATTAATACTTTCTAATAAATCCTCCAAGATGACTAGTTGCTTATTAGTATATATTTGATTTAATTATTTTCAAAACTGGCTATCTGGGGAGGGGAAGGAGGTGTGAAGCAAGAAGGGAAGGGGAGATTGTTTTTAGAATCCCTAATTAATACAAGTGCCTGCTTTCAGAAAATCCTTCATTTGAGCTATTCCTTTTCACTTTTTCCTATTGGGTGCGTGACATTTTAGAATTCTTGGTTTTAGCAGCAATCCAGAAAGAAAGAATTGCAAACTTGCACATCAAAAATGGAAAAAAAAAAAAAAAAAAAAGCATCATGATTTGGAACAAAAACCAAAACAGACTAAAACAAAAAATACAAGAAGCAGCAAAATCATTGAACCTAATTCACAGCATCTTTTTGAAGACAGGGAGGTTAGTTGGTTAAATATCACAATGACCTAGTAGTTACTATCCTAGCTTTGAGAGCTTAAATGTTTAAGAATGCACATCCATAAGCGGCACATGTAGAAGAACCATGGTAGCCAAGAGAGATCTGAACTACTGCTGCCTGGGCCATCCTGTTCCAATCAACATGGATTTCCAGAGTTGCTGTTCTATGGTAACTCTCAGTGAGAGAGACAAAGAAATAGAACATTTTTAGAAACCAAGCAAAAAATGGATGGGAATACAATACCTGGAAAGTTTATCAAGCATGTTGACAAGTTTCATGGCTTCATATTCTTTTTGTTCTTCTGTCATTTCATCTATGGGGTTTGGCATTGGTTCCTCTAAATGACCAGTGATAAGATTAATGCTACAAAAAGAAAAAAAAGTTATGCTGTATGTTTTCAAATTATGCTCTTTCTATACTTTTCTGGTCCAAGTTGTAAGTTATAATAAGAAAGAGTATAATAGCCAAAAAATTGGCAATAGCAATTTTATGATATAGAACTGCTATAGGAATTTTTTTTAAATCGACTTTTCCTGCTAATTTGCTTTGGGAAATGGGTGATAGCGAACTTGCCAACTTTTTTTTAAAGGCATGGCTGCTTTTTAAAAATATGAAATTTGATTGGTGCCGTTAGGATAAATATCCTTGGATGCACAGCTTCTTCATTAATTATATCAGGGACAAATGATTTCAGAGAAGGAGGAATCTATTTTGTGATACAGCATAAAACAAATATGTCAAAAAATTGGAAAAATGATGACAGAGAGGCTGGAATCTGAAAATGAAAGCATGCCAATTTATAATCTCAGGAAATTAGTCCATTAGTGAGACCACAGAAGGCAATGAGTGTTTAAATAATAAAAGATAAAGCAGAAGAACAATTTTAATTAGATTTGATCTGACCTAGATTAAAAAAAGGAATGAAATCTAGCCTACCAAAAGACAGGTATACCATCTGGCTTTCTGGAAATAGATTTAATAAAGTACTTAAGATGAATAAGTTTCATAAACTTTGTATGAAGTTCTAATACCAGACAAAACTATCCTCTTAATTAAAAGCCACATTATTTTTTTTTTTGAGGTGAAATAAAAGATAATTCTTTCAATGGCTGCCAAATATTTATAGCTTAAACATCTTTCTGGAGAAGCAGAAAAGAGGTTACAGCATTTTGTACCAGCCAAGTACACACAGTATGTTTTTAATGATCAAATGAAATATCCCTGCAAATGGCAAATCGCTGATAAGTTACTTTCTAGGGTCTACAAACACAAATGGTTTCAGGGGCCAGGCCTTAAGGATATGCAAATGAGTGAATTGGTCAAGTATAAATAACATGGAGTATTGAGGACTAGGGTAAAATGGAGAACAGTGCTAGTCTAAACAGGGAAAAAAAAAATCATGCGGGCCAAAACCAAGACACCGCGATTAATTACATCATCTGGTGGCTAGCTTGCCAGCCCTGCTTTAGATTTTTACTTGGGCAAGTTAACTTTCTTTACAGAGCAGGGTTTTTCTCACTTGGAGCAAGGGCTAGGTACTATAATCTGTTACAAAAAAATATTTATTTTTCTACATTCCTCAGAGGCTGCCTGACATACAGATTCTTACAGAAGGACTCAATGCTCCCCATCCTTAAAAACCGGATCTAAAACATACGTTTTGCCATTCTTTCATAAGACCTATGTCTAGAGCCACGGTTAAAAAACTTTTTCCTTCAAAGTAGTGGAACCCCTCACCCTTTTTATTTTAACAAATGAAATCTACACAGAAAGCTGATTTATGAAATAGATGAAAGTGGAACTGCTCAGGCAGAAGAGGGGATAGGGACGGCCAAGGAGAGTGCAGGCCTAGAATCCCTTCTATTTGTCCGCGCTCACTTGCTTCCTCTTAAGGCAGCCCCTAAGGCACTTTCAGGAACTCTGGGGAAACAGTCTGAAAACCCATAGGCTTCTCAGTGATTCTTAGCCTTGGCTATACATTGGAATCACTTGAGAAACTTTAAAGACGAGGCCTGGGCCTCACCTGACACCAGCTAAATCTGTTTTGGTTTTTTTCCAGGTGATTGTGATGCGCATTGAGGTTAAGAACCACTGGGACAGAGCGCCTACTTGAGACATTCACTGTGTGCTACTAGTCCCTCTCCCTTTTTTCAGGTGCTCATAAAAGAAAAGAAAAAGGCGTCTAGTTAGTGGCCATTAACAAAAATGCCAAACGGGGTCATCACGTTTCCCAAAGGTCAAGAACAAAGAGGACCCAGACGAGGCTTCTGAGAACTATGGAGTTTTTAAGAAGTATCCAGATGCCATAGTGAAAATGTAATTCCACCAACCATCTATTATTTGCTTAGGTGTATAACGACGGGACATATTTTCACTGGTTTCTCTTCTGCTGCCTGCTAAATTAGAAAAAACATCTAGTCTTATAAATAAGTAAGTAAAGGTACTTATATATAGGCACATACCACTTACCAAGCAGACAAAGGCAATAAGGCCTTAGAAGAAAGTATAAGGGAAGGCAGATGTATTAACTATTTAGACCATGCTCATCTCTCTCTTGAGAGAAGGCTTCTCTCCTCAAGCTCAATTGAAGGGTGACTTAAATCAGATCCACACACTGTTTTAGAATATAATGAAATTAGCACAAGCCATCATGTGCCTCAGGGAAAAAATCTGTCAGGAGGACACACTGGTCAGCTCTGTGGTATTGTGGATACCACAGCACATAGAGTCAGGACATGCATTCCTGGATCAGAGCACATTTGATTCTTTTCTTGGTTCTTTTAAGGGCTTAATGGAAATGATGTCTGTTTTCCATAAGCTGACCTCAAGTCCGCTGCTGCTAAAATGATTTAATGTCTTGCTGTGAAATTAGCTACTAAAGTCACAAAATCCTTTGCTCACTGAGCATGAAAGCAGCAGCCAGAAATTCACTCTTACAGAGTAAGAACTTATCATCCTTTACCCATGTAGTAAAACATTCCAAACCCCCAAAATCACTCCAGGGATTGAGGTTTCATCTTTTTTCCTTGAAAAAACACCCCCTCCCCCTACCCCCACCCCGGTACTCAGAAGAACATAAACAAAGCCACAGCAAACACAAGTTGCTGAACCATGCCACTCTCTTACGGGAAAAATGCCAGTGTTCTGGGGGCAGGAGGCAGACTTGGACACTGTCTCCCCTCCAGCTCCCCACTTCAAACCAATCTCATGTAGCTTCTACCCAGAGGAAGAGAAGACAAATAGTCACCACCACAGCAACAGAGTGAGGTTTCATAAAAAACTACTTTTGAAAAAAAAAAAGACTATTTTTGGTTGAACAAACACTTGCCACCTTTATAACCTTGAACAGTATAGTCTGAGATTTAACTTTACAGGTTTCAGGATCTTAACACTGAAATTCTGGGATTGGTTTTTTGTTCCAAGACTCTGAGTCCTAAGATACTTTAAGTACACTAACTGTGGTGGATATTTTATTGGATAATTTTATATTTATCATAATTTTTCCCACCCTGTCTCTGCTCCCCTCCCCTATCTATCTACTCAGCACTCCAATCCTATTTTATGTCTTCCAATTAGAGGACAAGAAGTATCCAAACTCTTATGTGTGATATGTCACCAAGAATTTTGTATTATATAAGGCCATTATATGACAGCAGCTGGAGACAAAAGGATTAAGACTTGCTCTTCAAAATGTTGCTACATTTGGCCAACATCAACAGTACTACACTAGTTCACTGAACAAAAAAAGAGCTATTAAATGTTCCCTGAGCTATATGAAAGTTAACATCTATCTCTAAAAAACGTGTATTAAATTTTGCTCAAAGCACCCTGGTTAATCAAGAGGCTATAAAGTCAAGTCCCTACAGAGGCTAAGGCAGATAAGATGAACAAAAAAGATACATTATCAGGGGATTGGTTCAAGATGACAGAGTAGAAGGACGTGCTCTCACTCCCTCTTGTGAGAGCACCGGAATCACAACTAACTGCTGAACAGTCATCGACAGGAAGACACTGGAACTCACCAAAAAAGATACCCCACATCCAAAGACAAAGGAAAAGCCACAATGAGATGGTAGGAGGGGCGCAATCACAATACAATCAAATCCCATAACTGCTGGGTGGGTGACTCACAAACTGAAGAACACTTATACCACAGAAGTCCACCCACTGGAGTGAAGGTTCTGAGCCCCACGTCAGGCTTCCCAGCCTGGGGGTCTGGCAACAGGAGGAGGAATTCCTAGAGAAACAGACTCTGAAGGCTAGCGGGATTTCACTGCAGGACTTCAACAGGGTTGAGTGAAACAGAGACTCCACTCTTGGAGGGTACACACAAAGTACTGTGCTCATCGGGACCCAGGGGGAAGGAGCAGTGACCCCATAGGAGACTGAACCAGACCTACCTGCTAGTGTTGAAGGGTCTCCTGCAGAGGCAGGGGGTGGCTCTGTCCAACCGTGAGGACAAGGACACTGGCAGCAGAAGTTCTGGGAAGTATTCCTTGGCGTGAGCCCTCCCACAGTCCGCCATTAGCCCCACCAAAGAGCCCAGGTAGGCTCCAGTGTTGGGTCATGTCAGGCCAAACAACCAACGGAGGGAACCCAGCCCCACCCATCAGCAGTCAAGTGGATTAAAGTTTTACTGAGCTCTGGCCACCAGAGCAACATCCAGCTCTACCCACCACCAGTCCCTCCCATCAGGAAACCTGCACAAGACTCTTAGATAGCCTCATCCACCAGAGGGCAGACAGCAGAAGCAAGAAGAACTACAATCCTGCAGCCTGTGGAACAAAAACCACATTCACAGAAAGATAGACAAGATGAAAAGGCAGAGGGCTATGTACCAGATGAAGGAACAAGATAAAGCCCCAGAAAAACAACTAAATGAAGTGGAGATGATAGGCAACTTTCCAGAAAAAGAATTCAGAATAATGATAGTGAAGATGATCCAGGACCTCGGAATAAGAATGGAGGCAAAGATCGAGAAGATGCAAGAAATGTTTAGCAAAGACCTAGAAGAATTAAAGAACAAACAAACAGAGATGAACAATCCAATAACTGAAATGAAAAATACACTAGAAGGAATCAATGGCACAATAACTGAGGCAGAAGAACGGATAAGTGACCAGGAAGACAGAATGGTGGAATTCACTGTTGTGGAACAGAATAAAGAAAAAAGAATGAAGAGAAATGAAGACAGCCTAAGAGCCCTCTGGGACAACATTAAACATAACAACATTTGCATTATAGGGGTCCCAGAAGGAGAAGACAGAGAGAAAGGACCCGAGAAAATATTTGAAGAGATTATAGTCGAAGACTTCCCTAACATGGGAAAGGAAATAGCCACCCAAGTCCAGGAAGTGCAGAGAGTCCCAGGCAGGATAAACCAAGGGAGAAACATGCCAGGACACATAGTTATCAAATTGACAAAAATTAAAGACAAAGAAAAATTATTGAAAGCAGCAAGGGAGAAACGACAAATAACATACAAGGGAACTCCCATAAAGTTAACAGCTGATTTCTCAGCAGAAACTCTACAAGCCAGAAGGGAGTGGCATGACATATTTAAAGTGATGAAAGGGAAGAAATTACACCCAAGATTGCTCTACCCAGCAAGGATCTCTATCAGATTCGATGGAGAAGTCAAAAGATTTTCAGACAAGCAAAAGCTAAGAGAATTAAGCACCACCAAACCAGCTCTACAACAAATGCTAAAGGAACTTCTCTAAGTGGGAAACACAAGAGAACAAAAGGACCTACAAAAACAAACCCAAAACAATTAAGAAAATGGTAATAGGAACATACATCTCGATAATTACCTTAAACGTGAATGGATTAAATGCTCCAACCAAAAGACACAGGCTTGCTGAATGGATACAAAAACAAGACCCATATATATGCTGTCTACAAGAGACCCACTTCAGACCTAGGGACACATACAGACTGAAAGTGAGGGGATGGAAAAAGATATTCCATGCAAATGGAAATCAAGAAAGCTGGCATAGCAATACTCATATCAGATAAAATAGACTTTAAAATAAAGAATGTTACAAGAGACAAGGAAGGACACTACATAATGATCAAGGGATCAATCCAAGAAGAAGATGTAACAATTATAGATATACATGCACCCAACATAGGAGCACCTCAATACAGAAGGCAACTGCTAACAGCTATAAAAGAGGAAATTGACAGTAACACAATAATAGTGGGGTACTTTGACACCTCACTAACACCAATGGACAGATCATCCAAACAGAAAATAAATAAGGAAACAGAAGCTTTAAATGACACAATAGACCAGATAGATTTAATTGATATTTATAGGACATTCCATCCAAAAACGGCAGATTACACTTTCTTCTCATGTGCGCATGGGACATTCTCCAGGATAGATCACATCTTGGTTCACAAATCAAGCCTCAGTAAATTTAAGAAAATTGAAATCATATCAAGCATCTTTTCTGACCACAACACTATGAGATTAGAAATCAATTACAGGGAAAAAAACATAAAAAACACAAACACATGGAGGCTAAACAATACGTTACTAAATAACCAAGAGATCACTGAAGAAATCAAAGAGGAAATCAAAAAATACCTAGAGACAAATGACAATGAAAACACGATGATCCAAAACCCATGGGATGCAGCAAAGCAGTTCTCAGAGGGAAGTTTATAGCTATACAAGCCTACCTCAAGAAACAAGAAAATCTCAAACAAACAATCTAACCTTACACCTAAAGGAACTAGAGAAAGAAGAACAAACAAAACCCAAAGTTAGCAGAAGGAAAGAAATCATAAAGATCAGAGCAGAAATAAATGAAATAGAAACAAAGAAAACAATAGCAAAGATCAATAGAAGTAAAAGCTGGTTCTTTGAGAAGATAAACAAAATTGATAAACCATTAGCCAGACTCATCAAGAAAAAGAGGGAGAGGACTCAAATCAATAAAACTAGAAATGAAAAAGGAGAAGTTACAACGGACACCGCAGAAATACAGAGCATCCTAAGAGACTACTACAAGCAACTGTATGCCAATAAAATGGACAACCTGGAAGAAATGGACAAATTCTTAGAAAGGTATAACCTTCCAAGACTGAACCAGAAAGAAATAGGAAATATGAACAGACCAATCACAAGTAATGAAATTGAAACTGTGATTAAAAATCTTCCAACAAACAAAAGTCCAGGACCTGATGGCTTCACAGGTGAATTCTATCAAACATTTAGAGAAGAGCTAACACCTATCCTTCTCAAACTCTTCCAAACAATTGCAGAGGAAGGAACACTCCCAAACTCATTCTATGAGGCCACCATCACCCTGATACCAAAACCAGACAAAGATACTACAAAAAAAGAAAATTACAGACCAATATCACTGATGAATATAGATGAAGAAATCCTCAACAAAATACTAGCAAACAGAATCCAACACCATACACCATGATCAAGTGGGATTTATCCCAGGGATGCAAGGATTCTTCAAGATACGCAAAACAATCAATGTGATATATACCACGTTAACAAACTGAAGAATAAAAACCATATGATCATCTCAATAGATGCAGACAAAGCTTTTGACAAAATTCAACACCCATTTATGATAAAAGCTCTCCAGAAATTGGGCACAGAGGGAACCTACCACAACATAATAAAGGCCATATAAAACAAACCCACAGCAAACATCATTCTCAATGGTGAAAACCTGAAAGCATTTCCTCTAAGATCAGGAACAAGACAAGGATGTCCACTCTCGCCACTATTATTCAACATAGTTTTGGAAGTCCTAGCCACGGCAATCAGAGTAGAAAAAGAAATAAAAGGAATACAAATTGGAAAAGAAGAAGTAAAGCTGTCACTGTTTGCAGATGACATGATACTATACATAGAGAACCCTAAAGATGCCACCAGAAAACTACTAGAGCTAATCAATGAATTTGGTAAAGTTTCAGGATACAAAATTAATGCACAGAAATCTCTTGCATTCCTATGCACTAGTGATGAAAAATCTGAAAGAGAAATTAGGAAACACTCCCATTTACCACTGCAACAAAAAGAATAAAATACCTAGGAATAAACCTACCTAGGGAGACAAAAGGCCTGTATGCAGAAAAGTATAAGACACTGATGAAAGAAATTAAAGATGATAGAAACAGATGGAGAGATATACCATGTTCTTGGTTTGGAAGAATCAATATTGTGAAAATGACTATACTACCCAAAGCAATCTACAGATTCAGTGCAATCCCTATCAAATTACCAATAGCATTTATTACAGAACTGGAACAAAAAATCTTAAAATTTGTATGGAGACACAAAAGACCCCAAATAGCCAAAGCAGTCTTGAGGGAAAAAAACCGGAGCTGGAGGAATCAGACTCCCTGACTTCAGACAATACTACAAAGCTACAGTAATCAAGATGATATGATACTGGCACAAAAACAGAGATATAGATCAATGGAACAGGATAGAAAGCCCAGAGATAAACCCATACACCTGTAGTCAATTAATCTATGACAAAGGAGGCAAGGATACACAATGGAGATAAGTGGTGCTGGGAAAACTGGACAGCTACATGTAAAAGAATGAAATTAGAACACTCCCTAACACCATACACAAAAATAAACTCAAAATGGATTAGAGACCTAAATGTAAGACCGGACACTATAAAACTCTTAGAGGAAAACAGAGGAAGAACACTCTTTGACATAAATCACAGCAAGATCTTTTTTGATCCACCTCCTAGTGTAATGGAAATAAAAACAAAAATAAACGAATGGGACCTAATGAAACTTAAAAGCTTTTGTACAGCAAAGGAAACTACAAACAAGACGAAAAGACAACCCTCAGAATGGGAGGAAATATTTGCAAATGAATCAACGGACAAAGGATTAATCTCCAAAATATATAACAGCTCATGCAGCTCAATATCAAAAAAAGAAACAACCCAATCCAAAAATGAGCAGAAGACCTAAATAGACATTTCTCCAATGAAGACATACAGATGGCCAAGAAGCACATGAAAAGCTGCTCAACATCACTATTTATTAGAGAAATGCAAATCAAAACTACAATGAGGAATCACCTCACACCAGTTAGAATGGGCATCATCAGACAATCTACAAACAACAAATGCTGGACAGGGTGTGGAGAAAAGGGAACCCTCTTGCACTGTTGGGGGGAATGTAAATTGATACAGCCACTATGGAGAACAGTATGGAGGTTCCTTAAAAAACTAAAAATAGAACTACTATACAGCCCAGCAATCCCACTACTGGGCATATACCCTGAGAAAACCATAATTCAAAAAGACACCTGCACCCCAACGTTCACTATTTACAATAGCCAGGTCATGGAAGCAACCTAAATGCCCATCGACAGATGAATGGATAAAGAAGATGTGGATAAAGAACCTTTATACAATGGAATATTACTTAGCCATAAAAGGGAACGAAATTGGGTCATTTGTAGAGACGTGGATGAATCTAGAGAGTGTCATACAGAGTGAAGTAAGTCAGAAAGAGAAAAACAAATATCGTATATTAATGCATATAGGAACGTAGAAAAATGGTACAGATGAACTGGTTTGCAGGGAAGAAACTGAGACACAGATGTAGAGAACAAACGTATGCACACCAAGGCGGGAAAGTGGTGGGGGTGGTGGTGGTGTGATGAATTGGGAGATTGGGATTGACATATATACACTAATAATGCATAAAATGGATAACTAATAAGAACCTGCTATATAAAAAAATAAAATAAAATTCAAAAAAAAAAAGATACATTATCAAATCAAAGGAGCTTATGCCTGGTATGACAGGGGCCACAGTCACTCAACTCCATCAGTCAGTTACCATGTGAGAATGCAGGCCTAATGTTATCAGAACTTCCACTTTTTCAAAAGAAGTTAGAAATTCAGATTTTCATCTGAAATATCTGAATTCTAAATTATTTTAAGAAGCCCTATGTAAAACAAAAATTAAAAACATAAAACCAAATAACCAACACAACATCAGGCAAGTGAAGCAAAACCTACCTGTGGGCTAAATGTAGCCTATGGGTTGACAATTTGTAACCTCTAGGAAAGGGATCAGGGTTTTTAGGAAAAGGTGTTTGTGCACCAGATCACGGAAGAAGGGGGCAGTTGGGGTGGGAAAGGAGACGTTATATGCACATGAAATTAGAAATGTCTTTCCAGGAAAAACTCTCCATAATATCTGCCACTCCACAAAAACAATCAAAAGAGCAAGAGTGGAAATTTACCATATCCTGTTTTCTTGAATTCCATTCCCTGGTCCCACTCCCCAACTAGATGTGAAGCTTGATGAGGGCAGGGACCTCAACTGTCTTGGTATCCTAATGTTGAGAAGGGGCTGACCAAGTTAAATTTATTCAACAACTCAAAAAAATTAATTTATTCAACAAAAATTTACTGAGTGCCTACAGTATGTGAGGCCCTATTTTGGGGCCATCTCAATGAACAAAAAAATTTCTCTCATGGAGTTTATCTTCTAGTGGGGAAAAAAGACTAAATGAATAAGTAAATTATATGGTATGTTAGAAGGTAATAAGTGCTATGAAGGAAAAAGAAGAAGGAAGTGCAAGGTAGAGGGGTAAAGGTTGGAGTGTGGCAATTTTTAATATGGGGACAGGACAGACTTTACTAGGAAGATGATAATTGAGTAAAGACATGAAGGAGGTGAGGGAATAAGACAAGTAGCTATCTGGAGAATAGGCATTCCAGGCAGAAGGAACAGTCAGTGATGCAGAGGCCTCAGACAAGAGTGTGTCTGGAGCATGACAAACAGTGAAGAGCCCAGTGTGGTGACAGTACAGTGAGAAAGGGTGCGTGTACATCACTGCAGGGACTTTTTTGGTGTTTAGCCATTGTAGAGTTTTGAGCAGTGATGTCTGACTTACATTTTATAAGGATCGCATTGGCTGCTGAGTTGAAAACAGACTGAAGAGTGACAAGGATAGAAGCAACAAGACCAGTTAGGAAGCTATTTAAAATGATCCTGGAGGGAGTGAAAAGTTTAGCTTGGACTGGAGTAGTAGCAGTGATGGCAGTAAGGGGTGATTAGATTCTGAATGTATTATGAAGGCAGAGCCAGAATTACCTAACAGATTTTTGTGAATTAGAATGAACTGAATAGAACTTTTAGCTTTCAGGGATATCAGGGTTTATAAAAAATATATTTTCTCATTTTCTACTTTGGTTATATCAAAGAAAGATAATAGATGCTCTAAGAACAGGGAAATTATGTGAGGGGCAAATCATCTCTCCCTTTGATTGGCTTTGAAGAATATGGTAGCAGTTAAAACACAAGCTTTGACTTCACACCTGTTAGGATGGCTATTAGATTAAAAAAAAAAAAGCCAGAAAAATAATAAGTATTGGAGAGGATGCAGAAAAACTGGAACCCTTGTGCACTGCTGGTGGGAATGTAAAATGGTATGGCAGTTCCTCAAAAAATTAAACATAGAACTACCATATGATCCAGCAATTCCACTTCTGGCTATATACCCAAAAGAAGTTAAAGCAGGGACTTGAAGCAAGGACAGATATTTGTACACTTGTGTTCACAGCAGCATTATTCACAACAGCCAAAAGGTGGAAACAACCCAGGTGTCCACTGATGGATGAATGGATAAACAAAATGTGGTAAATACATTATATAGAATGTTATTCAGCCTGAAAAAGGGAGGAAATTTTGACACATGCTACAATATGGATGAGTCTTAAAGACATTCCAAGTGAACTCAGTCACAGAAGGACAAGTATATGATTTCACTTATATGAGGTTCTTAGATTCCACTTATATGAGGTTCCTAGTCACATTCATAGAGAAAGAAAGTAGAATGGTAGTTACCAGGGGTTGTGGGGAGAGGGAATGGATACAGAGTTTCAGTTGGGGAAGATGAAAAGTTCTGGAGATGGATGGTGGTGATGGTTGCATATTAATGTATATAATGCCACAGATATGTATGCTTAAAATGGTAAATTTTATGTATATTTTACCTCCAAAATAAGAAGGCAAAGTGAAAAGCACAGTAAAACCTGCTTTGTCTACCTCAAAAACAACAACAAAAATCTCAAAAAACACCAGATCTGGAGTTAGGCCACCTGACCACTCATGAACGGTGTGCCCTAGACAAGTTCTGGAAACCACTGAGCTTTAGTTTCCTCATCTGTAAGATGGGGATAACCCTAGCCCAAAGGTTTGCTGTAAAGATTAAATGAGATAATATCAGGAAAGTTCTTAGAACAGTACCTGACACATACTAGATAATAAATACCAGCTATTATTAGCATAAGTGAGCTACTTGGTAAGAAGTAAGCCAGCCAGAAGGCCTTGGATCCAGTGAGTTAGTCTATTAAGTTAAATCGTCACTATGGAGCTGCATGTGCTAAAGAAGCCACGCAACACTAGGTGTTTCGTGGAGTTATGGTTAAATTCAGATACAAGGTATTCTGAAGAGACACCAGTTAATAATGGTGACTGAGGTGAAAATGTCTCAAGTAATTTGAGAATTACCATATAAATATAAAACTGATTCCACATTAAAAGAGTAGGGTAAATTATGAAACAACATCTTAATCCAAGTTTTTGCATTCTATTAGCAATGTAAAGAAATAGGGTAATGTGGTGTAATTCTTTCACTTATTTATCAACTATTAAGTATCATGTATCATCCATACAAATAGACATACTGAATACATATAGATACACCAAGTTGCACCTAGGCAATTAAAAAAGCTCCAAAATACCTTTTTAAATTATAGTGCTTTATAATGTTTCCTACATTGGGCTGTTGGATTAAGAGTGATATCCTTGATGTAAAGGATATAGAAAAACTATGGTTGTGAATCTGTAGGAAATGAAACCTGAAGCAAAGCTCAATATTGTAGGTTCAGGTAACACACCTTTTGCTGGCCATTTACCCAAATTAAAATACAAAAGAAAAATTAGAGAACTCAATTGTGAAAGTGCAAAACTGGTGTGATTGCAAACATCACAAAGGTTGGTTAACCAGTATACATGGCAGAAGTGGCAAAATTTTATTTTTGATTCCGGTCTTTAGAGATCTGAATTTAGGTTTTGTTTCATGATTGCTTACAGTAAATAAATTTCAGTTCCTAGAAAGGCTAGTTACATCCTATTATACATAAATATACCATCACAGTCTAAACTAGGCATAGAATAATTAGAATCTAGAATTCTAAAATAACTAGAATAATTTTAATCTGCTGGGTGTGATTATGAATTAGTATGGGGTATTAAGAATACAACGGTACATCCTAGAGTTCTGCCCACTTTGGCCATTCCGTCCTTCCACCCCTCCATTACAGTGGCCCTATAAATACACCTTTTTGGACCCATAAGTTCCTATATACCATACCTAGCCTGAAAGCAACTGGTCTAAAATGAGCCAAATGTCATTACATACACATTTTTCAATTGATGTTTGGAATGATTTACAAACCACAGTAATCAGTTATGTTATACCACCTATTCAGTCAAGGGGCCTCCATGCTCAGAGGCATAAAAGAAACGGGTTAAAGTCAGAATTTAGAAATTTGGTTTCTTTTTGATAGAGGACCAAAGCTTATCTGAAAACTTTTTACAAACATGGCTAGACATACACCAAAAACCTGTGTGGCATGTACTTGATTCTATGAGTGTATTTTGTCTAAGTGTGTTAATTGCAGAAAGCCATTTCCAGTCCGTTAAATACATTTATTTTGACACAAAAAGGATTGTTGTGATATTAACTGTCTCTCATAGCCTGAATGTAAGCTCCATACAATTCTTAGTTTCAGATTCCACTAAAGGATTATAGGTTACCTTGGTGCATTAATCGGAATCCACTTACATTTTTGACAATGGGACGAGGGTCAACTGGATGAAGGGTAATTTCTCTGCTTTTGCCAATGCTAGCACTGTTTGTGAATAAGTGCATCATAAGAGAAGCAGACTGTGATCCTGAGAACACTGACTGGTGAGGAGTAATCAGCGGGTAGGGGACTAAGTCATCCTTTCAAATGCTGACTTTATAAACTTGACTAGATTGGTAAGAAGTTTTCTTTCCTCGAGCTTGTGGATCACTGCCCAGAACACAAAGGATTGTCTTGCTTGCAAAGTACTTTTCCACCACCCCTTCCATGGGGACCATTTTAATAAGTATTTTAAATTAACAAATGAAACATCCCACTACACTGTTGCACCTGAAAGAGGGAAGATGTAAGAGAAAAGCAGATGCAAATCTATCTGAAGAGGGAAGATGTGATGCTATGTGAGAAAAACATATTTATACTTATAATGAGCAATGTTTAAGAAACACAACAAGATCTCACAATGGTGACTATTCTGGCCACACTAACACACCATTTCTTTTAATGATATAGGCCAGATCCAAAGGCTGAAGAAGATTCCAACCAGGGATGTAAGGCCTAAGTACAGAATCTTTCTGACAGAGAGCCAAAACAATAATAATATCAAACATCATGGTCCTTGATTTAAATAAACAGTGCTTTCCTGAAATCTAATATCACTTCCATAATGTAACACATTTCTATTTCCTGTACTAGTGGGAGAGACCCAGTGTGTTCTCGTATTTTTTCTGAGGTTCTTCTTGTTATAGTAGTGTTCTTGTGTTCGCTAGATATATGACCAATACCATTTTAGAAGTCAGCTACCAAATAAAATCAACAACACACATTGAGATGCAATGATATCAACCACTCATGAGTACTCTAGAGTTTTCTATGTTAGTTGACTGTGTCCACATACCCTGGGACACAATGAATGCCTAATGTAATTTCTACCTTCATTTAAAAATATGAGACTCCTTAAATGGTATATTTTAATGTCTCAAATGGAGAGACAGAAAATATTAAACTGATATGGAAATATAGTTTATGGAACGGAAAAATCAAGAGCTAGCAAGAATAGTTTAGAATGATGACTTCTATAATTATGGAAAGATTAATGTATTATTTTTCTATCTTAGCTTAAAATACCTGATAGAGGTGCCCAACTTATAACATCTACATGGTGGCAGTCTTGAGAACTTACTGCTTAGAGCCACTGCTAGCTTTTTTTCCCCCAAAGTCTTTTTCTTCTAGGACACACTCCTAGATCCTGTTGAGGCTGATAGCCCTGGGGATGCCACAAGTAACACCATCTACTCAGACCTGATTTGCCAAGAATACAGGCCATATAAGTCCTGTCTGATTAGGGAATGATCTTTTTCTTTTACCTTCTGACAACCTATTATTTTCATTTCAACAAAGCACAATCTATACTTTAAAAAAAAGAGCCTAATTTTGCAGATAATGATTTTTCTATCCCTGTTCAACTACTACATTATCCACATCACATTCTAGAAGACTGTGGATAGAAAACATAGCATATGTCAATATCATCATCAATAGGGAAGGGCATACCCTTTTAACATTCAGTAATGAAAACCAGAAAACTGAGCTCAAGTAACTCCTAATAAGTGGAAACTAAGAAATTTACCTGGGATTGGAGTTGAGAGGGGGATGAAAAGGATGGGGAGTAGAAGAGTAGAGGTGGTTTGTTTCAGGATAAGAGACGATTAGTGTCTTTGACTTGTAAGCACTGACTCAGGGAAAACTTGATAGAGTCTCTGGTTTGCCTATCCAGTGTACTAATGCCTCTGTTAAAAGATGATTCCCATAAGTGTTTGATTAAAATTTACCATAGAGCCAGTTTTCTTTCCTTTTGCTAGTAATGTGCCCTGTTGCTTTACTTTACTGACTCATAAGGGCTTTTCACAAGAGGAAATATCAGAATGTATGGAACCTACATTTAGATTTCTGAGAAAGACTGAAGTATCAAATAACCAACTTAAATACTTGGTCTTGGTTATACCTTATAAAATCTCAACTTATGGAAAGGAGAGCACAAAATAAGCAACAATATCCTTTAAATATATGACGGTAGACATCTAAAAACGCTACCTCTCTTAATACTTAGGAGAGGGTAACGAGCACATGCAGCAGAACATTTCTTGCAATATTATCCTTCCTCGATCACTTGAAGTCACCCTCTAAGGCACTAGCTATGAAACTGCCTCTAAAACTATTAAACAGAAAGCTTCCAAATCCACAAAGGAAGAGAAATACTTGGAAAATGAAAGCCAAAGGAAGTGAAAGGCAAATAACCAATTCAAAGGCAGACATAGTTAGGTGAAAAGAAACATGATACTATACTTTGGTTTTGCATTTTTGTATTCTTCAGTGTCTGTGTCCTCGTCCTCTGAGTACCAATTATCTCCTCTTCCTCCAGCCAAGAGGCCCCTGGCCGCCAACAGTCCTGCAGCATTCCCATAGCCAGTGTATTTCAGCAGGCTATCCACTGCAAAAACAGAATAGGTTTTTAGACAGGAATCCCTGAGTCCTCACTATCATCACCAACTACTCACCAACACAGGGAGGCTAGAGATATATGCCATGGTAGTAAATCTTAAAATTGAGAGGTTTTCAAAGTGTGGTAGTAGTAATCCTACATGCTCTGAGGACCAAAAACCTTTTTTCAGGTATCAGAAATTCAAATGAAGCTGTTTTGAATATACTTTGTGGCAGGAGTGGGGCTTCTGTGACCGCCAGGCCATTGGTAAGGGTGGTGTTTTTAAGTTTTTGATCACAAATTTGATTTCTTTATTCAGTTTCAGAAAAATGATGATTAGAAAGTTAATGAAAGCCAGATTGACATTTTACCAATATAGCACATAATGTAAATCTTTCCTATTCCTTTTATAGGAATTGGAGGGAAAGAGATTAAGAAATAAGAAAACCTACGGATATTAGCAAATAGGATAGGCTAAGTTACTCCTTTTTCAAAGAAGTCAGCAACAATATGTAAGCACATTATACCCACTGAAAGGTAGGCCAGGAATTGCTGGACCTTAATAATGGTTCTACCACTTACTAGCAGGCTCTTTACTCCAATTTTCAGATACAGACAATTGGAATAATATCTACCTCACTGGTTAATACATGAAAGGTGCTTAGGAAAGTATCTGGTACAAACTAAACGTGTTCTTTTCCCCTAGTAATATGTAAAATGATAATTTTATTTTTTAAAGATTTATTTATTATTTATTTTTGGCTGCGTGGGTCTTAGTTGCGGCACGCGGGATCTTCGTTGAGGCATGTGGGATCTTTTGTTGCAGCGCGCGGGCTTCTCTCTAGTTGGGGCATGTGGGTTTTCTCTTCTTTAGTTGTGGCGCACAGGCTCCACGGCGCGTCGGCTCTGTAGTTGTGGCACGCGGGTTCCAGGGCACGTGGGCTCTGTAATTTTGCGGCACGCAGGCTCTAGTTTAGGCACGTGAGCTCAGTAGTTGTGACACATGGGCTTAGTTGCCCTGCGGCATGTGGGATCTTAGTTCCCTGACCAGGGATTGAACCCGCGTCCTCTGCCTTGTAAGGCAGATTCTTTACCACTGGACCACCAGGGAAGTCCCTAAAATGATCATTTTAGACTTATCTTAACAACAGGGAAAAAAAAGCCCAGTGAAGCACTTGGTGCAGGTCCTGTGTAAGTATTAACCTGTCATCAGTTCATCAATGTAAGGGGAACCCTGAATTGTAGGAATTTTTTTGATTTCTAAGTACCTTTAAGGAAAATACTAAGGAATATTTAGCAGCTTTATTTAGAAACTCTTTTCTTCAGGTACAGTTTCAAGGTGAACACTAGACTATTCAATCAAAACATAAAAAATGGCAAAATTTACTTAAGGCTTTCAATAAAATGTCATTCTAAAGACAACTGTAGGAAACAAAACATAACACTACGTATTTTATCCACGTATAAAGTCTTAGTAAAATCTACATCTGAAATACTACTGTAATTCATATAACTTACCTCAAAAAAGACAAAATAAAGCTGGAGAAGATTCAGAAGAGGGCAATTAAAATGACTTTGGGGACCTGAAAGGGGCAGTGGATAAGGAACTAAGTGGTTAAGGAAAAGGGATATATATAATGAGTATGAAACCATGAAGGGCATGGATAGGATGTAGGATAAATAGTCCAGGATAGAGCTGTTCATTAAATTTTCAAATACTTGAACGAGAGGGTACCTCCCTTGACACTGAAAATAGGTAATTTGGGGGCAAATAAAAGGAAGTCCTGCTTTCAAAGGACACAGCAAATGTGAAATTTGTGCAAAAGGAAATACAGATTAATAATATAAGTAGATTAAATAAAGTTTTACACTAGTCACTTTTAACTATTTTCTACATTAAAACCTACTGGTAACTGTGGTCTCTTTGGTAATAATTCTCAATGGGTGCTGGGTAGAATCATATTAGAATTTAATGAGGGATCATGGTGGTGGAATCTGAAAACCCTCTGAATAAATCTGATATGCTCCCTCTTGCCTCCACAAGATGGAGTGATTTAGATAAATTAATGGATTCTTGATGGGTTATTAGGGGAAGTGAATATCCAGTGTATACAGATATTCTTAATATTCATGACCTTAACCACATGGTCAGACACAAAGTCACTGAGGCTGAAGGATCATATATCTGAACCCACATGACAATGATACTCTCACTAAGTTTTTGGATAAGGTTTATTTTTTTTAACAAATACGATGTTTAGCAGTTCCAGAAAAGAAATATTCACTGAAAATGTGAAAGTCTAAACTGAGATGATAAAAATAAATGGTTTAAATAAATATATTTAAAAAATAAAATAACAGTAAGAAAGACACAAAATGTAAATAACCACCTACAGTGGCCAAACATTAAAATAGCTTAAGAATACAGTTTATGAAAGGCCAAAATAGGTTAAAAAGAAGTCAACAGAGCACTAAATAACCTGCTTTCTTATGCAGAAAATCCTCCTGGAAGCTAGTCAATAGTAAAAATCTCTAGCACTTTTATGAAAATAGTGCTTACTGCTCATTCACTGGAACAAACATTCTGTGTCAACTCTGTGACAGCTTGGGTTACAAAGACTGTTTCAGACATAACTTGCTTTCAGAATAGTAGACAAGGCTACAGCCAATAGTTTAAAAATCAAATGAACATTTGCTAATGAGATAAAATACTTAAAAATGGGGGTTGGGGAAGAGGAGACAAATGGACTACAAAATCCACACAGTGAGAGGCATTTTCTTTGTGAAGTTCTGATTTATATTATTTGGTGGAGTGTTTTTAGTTACTTTTTAGTCTATTTTCATATATACTGTATAACATCCTGTTTGATATTGGGAACGTAGTAAGAGGAAAATGGACTGAATTTGGATGTTAAGATGAGTTGCTAAGGCAAACAAAAGATCTTCTGAGTGGTCCTTAAAAAAAAGAAACACACAAATGTATTTGTTGTCACAGTACTCATCCATGCAATTAGATGAAACTGCTGCAGAAATGAAACAAAACAGCATTCAGTCAGAAAGTTGCAAGAAATATTTCACCATTATTTTATCAAGATGCTAGAAGGCACTATGAACAGAGGAAAGCAACCACAGCAGCACACTGCAAAGTCAGAACTGCACTGGTAGTAACGGCATTATTGTTTATGTAGACGTGGGTTTTATCACACTCTCCTATGAAAACCAATAAAAGGGGTTTTGCTCTTTTACTACGGAGAAAGAACGGCAGAGCCAGATTCTACCCAGAAACGATTCCCCCTTCTCTGTTACACAGAGAAGGATTTACAGTCATTTTCCATTCAGTTAAATGCTGTGACTTTTTGAAATCCTATACTAGAAGCTTCCTCTGACTAGTCTTCCTACTTCCAGTCTCATATCCCTCCATTCCTGGTTCCACACAACTGCCTGTTATATCTTTGATATTCTTTTTTTTTTAATTTTATTTTATTTGGCCACGCTGCACAGCATGTGGGATCTTGTTTCCCCAACCAGGGACTGAACCCGTGTCCCCTGCATTGGGAGCATGGAGTTTTAACCACTGGACCACCAGGAAAGTCCTGCTGTTATACCTTTGTAAAGCAAAAAATACGATGTTACCACCTTCCTGGATAAAACCTCTAAAATCTCCCCGAAAGGCTAAAGCTGAAGTTCTAAAACAGGGCCTAAAGGAATCTTCATTTTGTCGCACCTGCCTTCTTTCCCAAACTCATCTCCTATTACTCCTGTGCATTGTGGGTTCCTCACACTTTGAACTAGTCTCTTTTCTGTACATACCAATGCTGCTTTCCACTCCTCTGTTCTCTTAGGTGAAGACTTTCTCTGACTTTCTCCACACCAACCAATCACTCTTCCAGGTTGCTGCAGTACCTGGCACATTCCTCTCATATGGTGCTTACCATAGTATCCTACAATTATTCCTTTGTATGGAGAAGTCCACAAGACACTGTATTCACCACACTGAATTCACAGACAGCACAAATATTTGGCCTTTCATTAAACATTTATGGGGTACCTACTATCTGTAAGATACTTTGTTGAAACACCGGGGATCCAAAGATGAAGACAAGATTTCTGACCTAAAGAAACTCAATGTCTAGAATAAAAGTTTGATAAACAAAAAGTTACAACATAGCAAATGTCAAAAGTATTAACAGAGATAAGTAAAAATGGTACAAAGCAGAGAATGATGAACTCTACCTCAGATGATCTTCACACAGATGATGCTTAAGGTGATCTTCAAGAATACATAAAGCTCACTATGCTAACAAAGATGGGAGAGGCATTCCATGCAAAAGGAACAGCATCTGCAAAGCTATGGAGATATGCCAAGGAACAGTGCAGTATAATCATGCAAAAGTAAAGAATTTAGTATGATTAAGCAGAAAGTGCCGGGTAGGGAGTGGATTTAGGATACACTATAGAGGTAGGCCATGGAGGTAAAATTTAGATTTTACCATGTAGGTGACAGGGAGTCACTGAAAGTTTTATAAGGGGGAATGACAATATTATATATGTATTTTAGAACAGTCCTTTTCTTAGCCCTGTGTAAGACAGAATGAAGAAAACCTGACCAGAAACAGAGGGATAGGATTATTTTAGTAGTTTATTAAGAGAGACACAGATTTGGAAATCCCCCCAAAGCAGGCTGAAGCAGAAGCCAAGTGAGGGGAAGAGACGGCTCAGGAAGCAATGCAAAGTGAAGATGGGGCCAGAGAGAGCTTTACGGAATGCTAGCAAGTCGATGTGGACAAAGATACGAGTTAGCAACTCAGACTGAAAAGAATGAACAGAGAGGTAGGTCAAAGGAAATCTAAGAGTGTGTTGTAGCACAGAAAAAATGACAGTGGTCAATAGTGTCAACTGTTAAGAGAGATGTCATACGATAAAGACTAAAAAATACACATTCCTTTTGAAAATTAGTTAATTTGTGACCTTCCTGAAAGCATTTTCAGTGGCATCTGGGGAGTGGGGAATGGTGGAAAAGCCTTACTTGCAGCAAGTTGAAGCCTGAGTGGGTAATGAAGATACTGAAAAGAAGAACAAATCAGTCTTTCAAGATGTTAACATGTGAAGGACAGTGACATGAAGATGTATATAGATTGAGGAAAACATAGGGAGAGTTAACAAACAAAAGAACAGAAGGTAACAACTGATGAAGCAAGTCTTCTGAGAAGACAGGAAGGGAAAAGATCATCAGGAGAGGGAGACTGCTTAGCTCCAAGCTAAAGAGACACCTATTCCTCTGAGACTGAAATAAATGAGACAAAGGTAAGTGTATAATGGTGCGGGGCTATGTGCTGAGAGAGTTCAAGCCTTATTTATCTCTGCAACTCAGCTCCTTCCCTACCACAATGCCTAGCACACACTGGGAATTAATAAATGTGTTAAAAGGTGGGGGCTGGGGAGGAGGGGAATACCCCACAAAGGCAGGGGGTTTTTTACAAATTATTTTCTTTTATTAAACTATGTAAGGCTTGTCTTTAGGACCCCTTATAAAGTATACAATTTGCAGGGCAGGTAATAAAAATTTAGTTTTGTCAGCACTCAACAAAACAAGTCAGTAGCACGAGCACAAGTTAACCTGTGGGTCGCTATCAGTTGGAGATGTAGTTTAGCCTGGCACAGATGGCACTTGGACGGCTTTTTCTGTGCCAAGTCTTTCATAAAATTTTGGTCTTTGTATCTTGCCCCATTTCAATTTTCCTTTTTAATCTTGTCTCTGTGTTCCTAACCCAATTTGATTGCTGTTTGCTGTCTCTGCTTAGTGGTCTGAACTTTGTGCCTTGGTCATGGTACCTTAACTTTCAAACTCAGCTTTGAACATCTTTAAGAGGAAAGGTCAGTCACTCTGATAAATTATCTTAAATTTATTTCATTTTGATATAATCTGCCTCCAAACCCAATCCTAACTCTAAAATCTGATGACTTATGAGTTGAATATGGACTACAAAATTTTTTGGCGGGTGGGGGGCAGAACGTTTTAAATTAGAATTAGTTGACAGCATTTAAAATCTCTCCTGAAAAATCTGGGTGGTTTGGTAACACTGGCCACATGCTCCTTCATGGTAACAATCAGCTGGAGCTAAATAGCAGCAAGGTCCCTTTTCCAGTCTCCCACATTCCCCTGTTCCTCCACTCCCAACCCACAATCTCCCCAACAATTAGCTAAGTGTCAGTTTTCATTTATCAGCTTACGTTCCGTTCATTTCACTTACTTTATTACCAGCCTGGCACTTTGTAGGCATCTGAGTTTGTAATCCTTGATAAAGAAAGTAAATAATATGAGGGCAGAGACCTTGCTTATCTTGTATACCTTTGTATTCCCAGGGTCTAGCTCAAAAAGTATTTGTTGAATAAGCAAGCTTTTATTTCAGAAGAATACTTTTACTATTAAATCAAACTAAAAGGAAAAGCAGACGAATATATATAGAATTGTTAAAGATCAAATGAAAAAGATACAATTTTGCTAATATGGGTTTGGGGCTCAAAGTTAGGACTATGACACCGCAAATACTGGGTCCCAGGGGGAACAAAGCTAACCATTTCATATTAAAAACAATTAACAGATTCATTTATCAATGTATATACCATATTTGTTACGACACCAACTCATTAGTAAGGTGATTGATTATATTTATATATATAATTTATGTATTTAGATATATAAAATTATTTAGATATATATTTAGATATGTAGTTTATGTATTTAGGTATGTAATATATATTTAGATATGTAATTACGGAAGAAATAAACTTCATTTTTCCCCTCTTAAAAACTACATGTACACAAGAAATGCATGCTCATTGTAGAAAAATTATACAATACAGAGAACTAAAAAAAGTCACCAGTCATTCTACCACTTAGAGGTAACAATGGATAAGATTTTGATGTATTTATATTTTGATAAATACTTTTTAATGAATAGATACACGTGTGGTTTAGATTTACATGTATATATGTGTGTGTGTGTGTGTGTGTATATGATCATACTTTAAATACAGCTAATTTCTGATCTCAGTAAAATCGATTTAATTCAGCCGGTATTTGCAGACTACTATATGCAAGGCACTATTCCAGTCAATTTCAAGATGTAATATCTTTTTTCATAGTCATAAAATAACTGAATTGTTTAAAAGAGCAGATGTTAAATAAACTAGTCTATGAGAACAGTTGAAGATAATTACAGTTGACCCTTGAACAACACAGGGGTTAGGGGTGATGGCCCTCCATGCAGTTGAATATCCTCCTATAACTTTACAGTTGGCCCTCCATATTTGCTGTTCCACATCTGTGGATTCAACTATGGATTGCGTAGTACTGTAGTACATATTTATCAAAAAAGAATCTGCATATAAGTGGACCTGGGAAGTTCAAACCCATGTTGTTCAAGGGTCAATTGTATTATGAGAGGAAATATGGCAGAATGGAAAGACAGCTCAACTGCATGAGATTGGATAAGACCCTTGCCTCATTTATGACACTGAAATAATAATAATGTTTACCTCAGAGAGTCCTTATGAGAATTAAATGAGATTATGGCATAGAATGTTTGGCACATGAATACATAATAGTTGTGTTTATTATCATTGTAATGATATTGATCAAATTATGTTGCTAATATACCATCTTAACAGTAACTGAAATGGTTGTACCAATTAGTCAGAAATGAAGTTTAAGAATTCAATGAATGCAACTCAATAACAAAAAACCCCAAATAATACGATTAAAAATTAGGCAAAGGACCTGAATAGACACTTTTCCAAAGGCATACAGATGGCCAACAGGTACATGAAAAGGTGCTCAATGTCAATAATCATCAGGGAAATGCAAGTCAAAACCACAATGAGAGATCACCTCACACCTATTAGAATGACTTTTATCAAAAAACAAGAGATAACAAGTGCTGGCAAGGATGTGGCAAAGATGGAACCCTTGTGCACTGTTAGTGGGAATGTAAATTGGTGCAGCTACTATGGAAAACACTACGGAGGTTACTAAAAAAATTAAATATAGAACTACAATATAATCCAGCATCCCACTTCTGGGTATATATCCAAAGGAAATGAAATCAGAATCCCTATGAGATATCTCAACTCTCATGTTCATTGCAGCATTACTCACAATAGCCACGATATGGAAACAAGCTAAGTGCCTATCAACAGATGAATAGATAAAGGAGGTGTGTGTGTGTGTATATGCATGCACGTGTGTGCACGCACGCGCACACACACACACACACAGTTGACCCTTAAGGAATGCTAGGGTTAGGGACGCCTACCCTTTATGCAGTCGAAAATGTGTGTATAATTGGATAGTCTGATCTCTGATTCTGTGGCTCCACGTCCACAGATCCAACTAACTGGGGGTCCAACCTACCATGGATCATGCAGTACTGTAGTGTGTATTTACTGAAAAATATCCATATCTAAGTGAACCCGAGCAGTTCAAACTTGTGTTGGTCAAGGGTCAACTGTATATAAAATGAGTATTATTCAGCCATGACAAAGGAAATCCTACTATTTGCAACAACATGGATGAACCTAGAGAACATTATGCTAAGTGAATAAGCCAGACAAAGGCAAATACTGTAGATCTCACTTATATGTAGAATCTGAAAAAAAAAATCAAACTCATAGAAACAGAGAGTAGAACAGTGGTTACCAGGGAATAGAGGGTAGAGAAACAGGGAGATCTGGTCAAAGGGTACAAGTTATAAGATGAATAAGTTCAGTTATAAGATTAATAAGTTCTGGGGATCTAATATACAGCATGATGACTATAGTTAATAATAGTTTATTATACACTTGAAATTTGCTAAGAGAGTAAATATTGTGTTCTCACACCACACACACACACACACACACACACGTAACTATGTGAGGTGGTGAATGTGTTAATTAACCTGACTGTGGTAATCATTTCACAATGTATATGTGTATCAAATCATCATGTTGTATACTTTAAATATATATAATTTTATTTGTCAATCATACCTCAATAAAGCTGGTAGGGGAGAAAAGAATTCAACTGACTGAAGATTTTGAGAGAAGTGAGTGAAGTTTTTCACTTCTAAGTTATCTCTCTCACAAAACTAGGGTACTTAAAAAAGTGTAATATAAAATCTGCTTAGTTGGGACTTTTACACTAGTACTTTTATAAACTAGGAGATGCAGAAAGAAATAGTAAGAATATCTGAATAACCTGGTTAAAGTTCCTTGTTTGGAGAACTTTTGTAGAGCAAAATAATCCATATAATTTAAGGAAATATTTTAAATTGTTAGATGTATCTCAGAAGACAATCACTTTATACATACTTGTAAAATAGTATTTATTATAGTATAGTTACTTTTTAGTTTCTCTCTACTTCTGTCTTACCCTCATCTCAAGGGTAAGAGGTTTATCTTATGCATTTATTGATTAAAGAACTTAATGAAGAAACCAAAACTCCTATAGCTTTAATTCCAAGAGGAATTAAAAAGTGGAACTAACCCAGGCCTTTGCCTGGTTATCAAAATATTAGCACCTGAATTACTTAAGCAGATTTTTCAGAATGGCTCCAGGTCCTGACTCATCAAGATTAAGAAGCCTGGGTTAAGGAGACAGAAGGCAAAGTTTAAACATGAGCGTGTTTGGTAGTGTATCTGCCTGCATGTCTCAATGAATTCAGAAGCATGTAGAAAATGCTTTTAAATTATTAATTTTTATTATCTGCTCAAGGCCTCTAATGGAACAGATAGAGAATAAGCTCTGAAAAGAGTGGAATGAGATGGCCACTAATAACAGAAACATTTCTCAAATTCCCTCAGAAAGATGAAAAAGTAGAGGGCAAAGAGAGTTTAACCTACCTCTCTCTTTGCAAAGGACAAAAAGGAATTCAGCAGCAATTTGCTTGACTCCCAGGTCAACATGTGTCATGAGGCGCACCAGCTTATTTCTCACAGTTGAGCCAACTTCAGGTCGATTTGTCACATCCCTCAGTGGTGGTAAAACCTAATGGCACAAATGCAAAACCATCATCAATCGTTTAAGTATTAGAGTAAGCGAGAATGGTACCAACCGAGCTTAGTTTTGTAAGAGTAGAAAAAACATTAAAAAATAAATAGGTTTACTTCCAAATAGAATAAAGCTAAACAAAAAACAAACCTCAAATAATTTCATGCCTGTAATGAAATTTCATTTGAAGTGAAACATCTCTTCACTGTACCACCATGATATATTCAAACCCATTCCTGAGTTTTTACTCATCTCAGCACCTGGAATGCCCCTGCTGCCTCTATCAAAATCCATGTTAAAGTCTGGGTCAAATTTCTCTTTCTTCCTTAATACCCTGACTCATATTGATTTTTCCCTTCTTTTAATTCCTGCAGCATTTTCATTATTTACTAAAAAAACCCAAAAACCCTGTACATATGTTTTCTAGTTGTTTTATTTTATAATAAAATGGTTATTAATTATTGAGTACTTCCTATGTGCTAGTTGCTGTAATAGATGATATGCATACATTCTCTATAATCAACCCTCACAGGAACCTTGCAAAGGAGGTAGTAACATCACCATCATCCCTATTTTATAGACTGATCCTCAGAGGGATTACATAACTTGCTTGGTTTATCTGTTTGTTTGCTCACTCACTCACCCATCCATGCATCCACCCAGACCCCTCCTCTTTTGGTTCTCCACACTGGTTGCTTCATCTTAGCCTCTGTGCCAGTTCTCTTTTATCCTTTTGTTTTTAAGTGCTGGAATATTCAAGGGTTAAGTTCTTGGGAAACATTTCTTTACTATTTTCACTCTCTATTGGTGATCTCATCCAGTTTTATGGCTTTGTATGGTCTCTATTTACTGATAACTCCCTAAAGTATACGTCTATCTTGATTTCTTCCATGACCTCCAGACTTTTATAGGCTTCTCAAATTTAGCATGTCCTAAGCAGAATATTGAAGCGCCCAACAAAGCTGTTCCTTCTACAGTTTTCCATCTCATTAAATAGCAAGTCTGTTCTTCCAACTATTTACTGCAAATACCTTGGAAACAGCCTTGATTCCTCTCTTTCACATCCCACATCCAATCCATCAGCAAATTATTCTGGCTCTACCTTTGAATTATATCCATAACCCAACCACTTCTCACTATCTCCTCTAGTATTACCAAATTCAAGCTACCAATATTTCTCATCTGAACTATTACCACAGTCTCCTAAGTCATCCCTGCTTCCATCCTGGTCCTTCTATGATCTATTCTCTACATAGCAGCTAGGATGATCCTTTGAAAGTCAGATCATGTCATTCCTCTTCTCAAAGTCCTCCAGTTCCCATGGCTTCTCATCTCACTCATAGTAAAAGACGAGGTCCTTCCAAATTCCTTAGGTTTCACATAATGTGGCTTCCTGCTACTTTTCTGACTTAATTTCTATTATATTCCTTGCTTACACTGCTATAGTCTCACAAACCTCCATGGAACTCCTTATACTCACCGAGCACTTTCCTACCTCATGGTCTTTGCATTTGCTGCTCCCTCTGCCCAGAAACTCTTTTTCTGGAAACTGGCTTGGCTCATTCCCTTACTTTCTTCAGGTCTCTGTTCAAATGTCATTTATAGGAAGACATTCCCTGACCACCCTATATAATTAACCTTCAGCATTCTCTTTTTTTTATCCCCCTCCCTCTGCTTTAATCTTCCTCATAGCACTTATCACCACCTAACACAGTATATATTTCTTTCTTTATTGTCTGCCTTTTTCCACAAGTCAGTTCCATGGGGGCAGGGATTTCTTTCTGTTTTGTGTACCGCTCTCAGTGCCCGGCATATTACAGGTTTCAATAAATATTTGATGATTGAAGGAAGAATGAATTAATTCAAGTAACTTTTTAAAAGTGCTTTCTATAAGCTAGGCACTATGCTAGGAAATGAAGATAGACACAAAGTCAAATTATAATTTACTACACCAGACTCTTTATGTGTATGTATATTATTTTTTATTTAATCCATTCAGCTGACTTCCTTCCTTCCTTATCTCTTTCTATACTGAGTGCCTACCATGTATCAGGAGGTACTGGAGGCCCTGAAGATACAGTAGTGAAAAAAACCCAGAAACTAAATCTCAGAAAAACTGAGTAATCTGCCCAAAGTGTTTATAGAATCCATGTTTCAATATCTCTGGTAGGATTGGTAGGATAGAACAAAATTCTCTTTGTGCCCGGTAGGCACAAAGTAATTGCACAATAAATTCTTATTATTTGATTCAGCCAACCATACTGAGTTTATCTCCCATTTCTAGAGGAATGAGACATGTAACAAATGATTTCATGTGGTATGTACCTACAGTTCCAGAGTATAGTATCTATTAGTAAAGGTTATCGCACAAAAATTCTCTTAGCTATGTTTTGGGTTCCTTAAGTTTTTGAAGTGAAATTTTGTAGTTTTTATTGTTACATATCATGCCCAAACTGCATATGTATGGAGCATTTCTATTTCCCCCCAAATACTACCCTCCATTAAATTTTTTCTTTTCTTTGAGAAATCTTGTCCAGTTCCTCTTTCAAATCCATAGAATCTTCATCTCTTCTATTAGCCTCTCCAGATGAATCCAACCTGAATCAGTAATTTCTACCATCTGTTCTCTTTCTACCTGCCCAAATACTGAATACTCAAGACCAATTTACTTTGGGTACGCACGAGTTGGATTTAATCAGGTATTAACTATGGGGCACAATAATTAATTAGCCATGGTTCCATTTACACTATTATCAAAGTTAATCATCTGTTACTTTAAGTTCTGCCCTTCTTGATCCTCATAGTCTATAGTGCATCTTCCTCAGAAGGAAAGTTGATTTCTGTATTGTGCCTTGTATCTTTCTTTAGTTGTCTTTTACTTGTCATGTCTCCTTCTTTATCTGTACTGTAGTATTTCTTTGAGGATAAGGAGTGGGTCTCACAATCTTTTGTATCTACATAATGTATAGTCCAAGACCTTCATATAAATAATCTATTTAACAAACAGATTTTGGGGGGGCTATCCTGGTTAGAGATGGCAAAATCTAAACAGTTTAGTTGAACGTGGATCTCCTCTGTGAAAAAGCTAAAATATAGAACACAAAGTATTTTCATTTATTATTCTCCACCAAGTCCTCCTAGTCATGATAGAATGTCTTAAAATAATCAAACTTGGAAATGACCTTAATTCATCAATTAACTAACTTATTTTGCTTAAATGATTATTCATGCTTTGATGGTAGCTAGTCTTCCAATAGACTATAAATTCTTCAAAGATAAGAGTCCCTACTTTCTAATTTCTCCTTATCAGCAATATCTATTAATGTGCTCTACACACAGTAAAGTGCTTATTAAATCTTGACCATAAACATATGGGGGAAAATGAACCTAGTTAATTTATTAAGAGAAATTCTATATGGCAATAAATGAACAATGAGGTGAATGGTGGTACCATGTAGTGAATGAGGAAAGAAGGGGAAGACAGAGGGTGGGGAGGGATGGGAAATCAAGAGATTAGTTTGGGATACGTTAAACTTAAGATACCTACTACACATCCAAGGGGAGGAGATGAGTAGGCAGTATGTTATATAAGTCTGGCGCTTAGGGGACAGGTCAAGAGTAGAGATAGAAATTTGCGAGTCATCAGTGAATAGATGACTTTCAAAACCATGACTGTTGAATGAGACCAACAAGAGAGTAGAAATGGAGACAAAGATAATATTGCCTTGGGGAGCTCAAACACTGCAAAGAAGAAGTTCCCTGTTGTGTCCTAGACACCAAGTGAAGAAGGTACTTCAAGTAGGAGAGAATACTTAATTACATCAAAATGTTACGGGGGAATAAAAAAAAGATTTGAGAACTATTAGATTTCGCAATATCGGGTTGATGATGTTTGACAAACACCTTTGTAGTAGAATGAAAAGCATGAAAACCTAATTACAGTGGGTTCGGAAGAGAATCAAAATTAGTAAAAAGAAGAGAGCGGGTGAGCACAGAAAACTGTCCTGAGGAACACTGCATAAAGAAGAGAAGAGAAATGGAGAGGCAGCTTGAGAAGTGGGATTAAGGGAAGGTTTTTCTGCTTTTAAGATGGAAGATGTGTTTGGGTGCAGACAAAAATGATCCAGTACATTAAAAAAAAAAAAAAAGATTAATGTAAGAAGAAAGAGAGGGAGTAAATACAGGAGCAAAGTTCTTGAGGTGAGAGGGAAAGGTATCCAGGATATGAGTGCAGAGGCTGGCCACAGAAGGAAGCAGGGACAATTCATCCCTTGTGATAGAGGGGGGAGACAAAGGACATGGGGGTACAGATAGATGCAGACAGACAGTAGATGCAGAGGCAGAAAGATGACTTCTTACCATGAACTCCAACTACTACCATCTTACTCCGAACCTTCATCATCAGCTCTCTTTTGGGCTGGTCTCCTCACATCTACTCACACTCCTTTAGTCTATCTTATATATAGTAGCCAGAATATCTTTAAATATAAATGAGGTCACATCACGTCCCTTCTCAGAACAGTCCAATGCTCTCCCTTCTCACTTAGAAGAAAATCAAAAGTCCTATACAACCTTACGTTATTTGGTTCTTGCTTACCTCTTTTACTTCATCTACCACTCTCCCCCTCGCACAACGTTCTCTAGCCTTCTTGCTTTTCCTTAAGCATACCAAAGCATCCTCTCATCCAGGGACTTTGAAGTCGTTCTGTCTGGTACATTCCTCTTCTAGAATATTCACAGAACTATTCTCAGAGAATATCCTCTTCCAGATATTCTCAAAGATCCTTTCCTTACTTATCCAAGTTTCTGCTCAAATGTCATTTCCTCAGAGAGGCTCTTCCTTATTCCCTTAAGTTTTCCCTTCCCCTGTATCTTTCTTCTGAACACTTACCACCACTTGCCATTGTATCATACATTTATTTGTTTACTTTTTGTCCCCCTACAATAAGGGAAACTCCACAAAGCAAAGACTTCATGTGTATTTCAATGCTTAGAATACAGCACACAGATCTCAATAAACATTTGTTGAGTAAATGAATGAATGAGTCAAAAAAATAGACAGGGTCACTTATTTGTGGATTAGGAAGATTTCAAAGATTTAACACTAACTTTTTTGAGTTTCTGATATTCTGAAAGAAAACGACTGTGAAAGAATTCGACTCATTAATTTTATGTTAAAAAACACATATAAGATTAACTTTGAGATGTTAATATGCATTAAACAGTTACCTGATCTTTGAGAAATTTTCTGATGTTTCGATGGGCTCGGGAACATTCTGTTAATAAGCTGAGAACTGGAGTTAGACCCTCTCTATAGCTGCTTCCCTACAAAGAAAACCATACATGCTGCATTAGTTTAGTTTCTAACAGTTTACTTTTCTTCATATAACTGAGTATATTAATACTCTTTTTTTGAGAGGGAGACACTTTATATTACCAAAGCTGTACAAACTATTTTAAAAATTATTTTCCTAAAAATATTTCCATTTCATTAGTTATCTTCATGTTTACTAATGCCCATTTTTATCCTTCCTGGATTTTTCTACATTTTGTAGGGCCCTCACTGGCTCAGCAAATGGGCTTAAACAAGGCGAAGGTTTTGATGACCAACCCATCCTAGCTTGCTGCCTTTTAATATAGATACTCGACAAAGCAAGTGACAGAAAAGAGAAAATAAGCAGCTTACAACAAATGGAAAGTTGACAATTTTCTTTTAAAGATGTCTTTTAGGTGTTATGGAAAGTAGTTATCATCAAGTTTTGGGGGGAGATAATTTTTACTTCTAGAACTTACAAAATACCTACATAGAAAAGTAATTATTTTTTCCTTTGTTTTCAGGCACTAGTCACAATTTTGGTGTCGCATCAACACAATTTTCAGCTTTAAACAAATAAATTCACTTGGTATCAGCAATTTATCATTTACTACAGTAAAATGCTTTCCGGAGTATAAATAATTATTCAAGATGTCAGCTATAAAAAAAAAGCTTAGATTCAAAAATCACATCCTGTGATGTCTGTAATGTGTGTACAATTACATTCTTTAGAAGCATCTTCTCAATTTTATCAGTCTTACCTTGTCTATTCTCTTCTCCATAAAACTGAGTAAAACATGAATGGCCTCCATATCCATACCATTGTATACCATGGTATTATTTTTCAAAACTGTTTCTTTCTCAGCTGTTTTATCACTGGGCAGTTCATCTAGTGTCGTTGCTTCTGGGGCTGTTTCTTCATGGGTTAATGGACAAATGAGAACATCCAAACAAGAGACCGGAACATTGCTTAAAAGGTTGACTGCATTGCTGAAAAGCAATTTAAAAAGACAATATTTTAACTTGACTGACTAGTCCTTTAAAACACAAACATAATAAGTTCAGAAGTGACTTTTAGGAGTCAATTAAAATTCTTCTTTTTCAAAATGAGCCTTTAATATTATTTGGCATTTACTGAGTAACAGAAAATAAAGAGAACTGTTTCAAATACACACATGACAAATTAGAAAGAACAGATGTTAAATGGACACACACAATCATATGATGTCATGTCACTTTCTGAAATGCTAAAATAGGAATTAGTGAGCTTTAACACTAGCTCTTTAATTTTATTATGATACAATACTAGCTTTGCAGTTTTTCCTTGGGATTTTAAATCCTTTTGTGGATCCACTGGTGTCTTATTATTCCTTAGATTACAACATAAAGCATTTGAGAAACACTGTATATAAGCAGCTTATCACAGAGGAAACAACATTAAAAACCAAATACTGTAGGATTAAATTTTGTACTTTCTAGATATAGAAATACAATTTTTAGATCATCCCTTATTTCATAAGACATTTGCAGAAAATGGTAAATGGTGTTTTTCTCCTTCTCTTGTCCCCAGATTTCTTTAAAAGAGGCCAACAAAAAAAAAAAAAAAAAAAAAAGAGGCCAACATAGCTACTTCGAATCTCTATCCCCCTAGGCCTTTCTTTCTATGTATTAATGAGATAACGAGCCTGGGATGCGCACCAGTAGGGGGAACCCAAACCTTGTATTTTTTGGTATTCCCTAAAAATCTTGTTCCGTTGCTCAGTGTATAAGAGATTAAAATTAAAATTGTTAGTGTTTAATTGACACTAACAATTTAAAAATTGGACATGCTCTCAGTTCATATATTTTCCTTCATGCATTATTTCATATTTTTTCTTTTAAAAGGAGAGGTGGTGTTCTGTGCTAACTGGATCTTAAAAGCCTGTGCCTCAGAACTTCCTGATAAACAACAATGGAGAGACAGGCATTACATTTCCTAGTGACAGAGAAGCAGATCTAAAAATAACTGCATCCTGACTAAAAATAAACTCTTGCAAATACAATTTAAAAGTCTAACCACTTGGAAACCAAATTCAGGGCTTAATCTAACTGATGCTGTCTTAATTTAGCCCATAGTAGTTCCTTTTAATTTAGATTATAGTGACACCTTCAAATATAAAACAAAATAAACAACAACAAAACAGAAATAAAATACAAAATATTTTCTCTCCTTTACCCTGAAGTGTGGCTGCATTTCCCCAAGAATGAATATTTCTTTTCTTTCTTTTTATATTACGGGAAAAAAATTCATAAGAACTCAAAGTTGAAAAAGTAGACAATGGAGAACAATAACTGGTAATGTAAAGGGCACCAAAAAATCAGAACCAAGAACAAAAATAATTTAACAAGTCCTATAAGTGAATGGTTCCTGGTAAAATACAAGTTATTTGGTTGTCCCCACTAAGAATCTACTGCTGCTGCTGCTTGCTATTTCTACTACTACTATTCAACAAAGTCTCTAATTTTGATTATTTGTAAATAATCGCAATTGGCTGAAATACGATGCTTTTCCCTCAAACTTTCCTTTTAAAAGTTTTGCAAACATCTGTAGTTCCTTATCTATAGATAAAAATATTGCACTTCTGACTTAAGCATTTGGAAACGGTTATTAAATATCATAGATTCACTGGGATTAAAAGAAAAAATAATAGAACTCTACGTTAGAATTACTTTCTAAAACTGTAAAAGCCACTTTGAAATGTTAGTTTTTTTTCAACACATAGAGCAATAGGCTGGAGTCCACCAGTAGTATGATTCTCTGAATCTACCATAGAGACCACACTGAAAAGTTTAAGGCAATGCATTTCATTACAATGGAATGCTTCCCTTTAAATTCATTTAAAATAAGCAGTTTCCAGGAATTTCGTAAATTTAAGAAACCAAATGTAGAGTTTGATTCAACAAATATTTGGAGGTTTTAGGCTTTTCAAGAAAAGTTCCCATTTTCTCGTTTCTTATTAAACAACTGGGTTCCCAAACAACTACAAAATTAATTTTCTGGCTCACTGTGTTTGAGCTATTCTTTTTAAGTAAGGAAAGCCAGCTTTTTGAGCTGTCACTTCTCTGACAGTTTTATTTGTGGTAGAAGAGTGTATGAAATTCTCCAGCTACCAGGAAGTCAGTGACTATGCACAGATCCGCACAATGGTGTTTGCATTCCTACTCCAGGGGGTAGAAATACTGTGTATATTACTCTCCCCTTTTCAGCTTCCTAGAGATCATTAATCACTGGGACATGACATCCTCCCACTCATACTCCCAGCCCCCTCCTGATATGCAGATTCAAAAGCAGGGCCTATTTAGAGCTCCTTAATGCTCTGATTAAAGCCTTGATAGTTGTGGGAGAAGGAAGGCAACCTAAAATCCAGGCCTGTATCAATTGAGGGGCTAAACATAATTTAATACCAGATGACACTAAGGAGCATGATAACAGTACAAGCAGACCTACAGCTGTTGGCAAACTTTCCTGGTCAAATGTATCTTCTTTACATTTGGGGCTCACATATCGTTTTTCATGGCTGGAAAATCTACTTAAATGAACCTCAAGATCTCCAAAAGATTTTCACATGTAAATACCGAAGTTTACTTTAGTCTAACTCAGTTCAGTAATTATTTATTAATTACTTATGCCAGGCATTTTTTAGGCAGGTATTACGAAGAAAGCAGAAATAAATCCCTGCCCTTCTGGAGCTTATTTTCTAGCATGTAGAGAACAGTCAATTAAATGTAAGCAAACAAAAAAAGTTAATTGAATAGAAGGTGATAAATGGTCTGAGGGTAAAATTCAGGAGGGTAAAACAGGACATGAGAGTTTTAATTCTGAATAGGGTAGTCTGAACAGACCTCACTGAGATGGTGTCATTTAAGCAAAGACTTAAAGGAAGTTAGGGAGTGAGCCCTGTGACTACATGCGGAAAGGGCATTCCAGGAGGAAGGGCAGGAGCAAAGGCCCCAGGGCAGGAGCAGTGGCATGTATGAAGAACTGCAATGAAGTTGGTGTGGCTGAAGCACCACACACAGGGAGAGGAGTGGGACAGGAGCTCAGCTGGGTAACAGGGGGGCCAGATTGGTTTTACAGGCTATTATTACTTTAGTTTTTATCCTGAATGCAATGGGGAACCACTACAGGGTTTGGCATAGTAATATACCCTATCCTTATGTTAAAAGGATCACTCTGGCTACTGTGTTGAGAACAACTAGTAGGACGTCAAAGGTGAGGAAGACCAACCAGTTAGGGTGTTATTATAATAACTCAGGTGAATGAACATGGTGGTAACAGTGCAGTGGTCAGATCTGGATACATTTTGAAGATTTCCTGATAGGCTAGTTGTGGGGTGTGAGAATACAAGGTTCTAGCCTTAGCAAGTGGAAAGCGAGAGTTGCCATAAATTGAAATGGGAAACACTGCAGGAGAAGCAACATTTTAGGGGAAGAGTAAGAGTTTAATCTTGGATATGTTAAGTTTGGAATGTCTGTTATACTTCCAAATGGAGATGTTAACAGGAAGTTAACTGTAAGAGTCGGGAGATCAGGGAGGGAGATCTGGACTAGTGATATAAACTGAGGAGTCATTAGCATGTAGATGGTATTTAAAGACCAAGACTGGATTAGATCAGTAAACGAGTGAGTGTGGATTGAGAGACTATGAGAGATAGGCCTGGGGCACTCTACCACCCAGAGGCTGAGTGGGAGAGGAAGAAATTACAACTAGTGAGGTAGGAGGGAAACCAAGATAGGATGGTATCCTGGAAGAAAGTATATCAGTAAGAATGGAGTGATCACCTGTGGTCAAATGATGTGGACAGATCAAGTAAGATGACAACTGAGAAATGTCCACTGGATTTAGCAACACAGAAGTGACCTTAATAATAGCCATTCTGGTGGAGTAGTGGGACTAAAACCTGAGTAGACTAGATTCAAGAGAGAATAGTAGAGGAATCAGATAGATCCTAGAGGAGGTTTATTGCAAAGCGCAAGAGAAGACTGGAGCAGCAAATCCAGGTGGCAAAGTGTTAACCCACAGGGACCTGGTCATTGTTCTCTAAGTGTGCTGTAGACATAGTCTCATTTCTGTATTTGTCCATGTTTTCTCCTGTTTAGAATGGTCTCATTCTTTAAGATTAGCTCAAGTCTCACTTTATTCTCAACAAATATTTACTATGCCTTGTACTAGATGCTAAGTATACAAAAATAAATAAAATATGCTCCTTTTCCTAAGAGAAGACAGCATAACATAATTTGTAGAGCAATGGGTTGAATTCTAAGTTGCCTCCTAGAAAAGTGTGCCTTGGGCAAATTACATGACCTATTCTAGGCCTTGGTGTCCTTAATTCTAAAGTAAAGGGAAATAAATTTATCCCATCAGGTTGATGTGAGGATTAAATGAAAAAAGGCATGCAAAGCACTCTGCCTGGTACATAGTAAATGGCAGCTATTAAGGAGCTTTTGAACAGGAGACATACTATACTATAGGAGGGAACAGCAAATATCTGGAAGAATGAGAGAATATGGTATCTGTGGGGAAATGAAAACAGGTTCCTAAGTCTAAAGCAAAGGACAAGGCCTCTAAAGGACAGGGCCTTAGTAGGCATTAAGACAAAAAAAGTGTATGTGTGAGTAGAGTGGGGAAGGGGGATTATAAAGGGGATTGCCATGATGAGATACATGTTACGGCCAAATGGGTTACTGATGACCTTAAACCAGAGTTGTGCTGGCAAAGGAGTAGGTGCAGAAGCCAGAAAAACAAATTTCCCAGATGCCTTTGCAGATCATTAATAAATGCATAGTGACAAAAGAACTTTGCTCTTAATCATAAAGACAGAGGGGAGCCACAAGAGGATTCTAAGCAGAGTTACTTTTTGAAAAACCACTCTGCATGCAGTGGAAAGGATGGACCAATCTGTCAGGTTAGGTAAAATTTTCCCACAGGACAGAGCAGCTTGAGTTTAGAACTGGAGAAAGAAGGTGGTCTGACAGATCTGGGGTTAGGTGCTTGAACACTGGCAGGACAGGACAATTAGGGAGTAGAGAGAGGTGAACCAAATGATGAACCAATGCTTTAGAATAGAGAGGGAAGAAAGGAAACCTTCAGGAGGCTTATAGGTAGGAGAAAAAGGAATCACCAGGGGATCAGAGGTCTGGATGAGGATGGAGAACAGGTACAGTATGAGTGAGGAAGACTTCCCTCATCATGCTAGACCATAGTGAGCATGTTATCTGAATTCTATTAGCAATTATTATTTGGATAATTAATTTACTGGGAAACTACTCAAAAACTATCTTGTGACATCTCTTCTATTTTTATCTTGACTGTTATTTAACTTTTCAGAATATTCATGTCTTGTTTCCCCATTTATACTCTATGTTCCTCCAGACTATGCACTATGGTGTGGAATCCTTCAAGAACCTAGCATGGTACTCAGCTATAGTTCAGATAATATCTGTTCACCTAGATAATTGTTATTCACAGTGAGAATTAGGTTAAAGAGCTAAGAGCTTTAATAACAAAAAAAAGAAAAAAACCCTCTCCCCATTCTCTCCAAACTCTCCTTTTTCTGTATACCTATATAAGCTTGTTTATGTTTAACACAACACTCATCAAAACAAGTGCATTTATTCACTTAGCAGCCTCTTTTACCCCCTAGTTGGAGAGCCCTGGAGAAAAAAGATTATACTGTATTCATCTTTGTTGCCTCTAGAGCTCAACGTAGTGCCTGACACATAGTAAGTGCTCAGTTAATAAATATAAACCAAAATGAAATGGTCCAATTTTCAAACATTTATTAGAAGTCTGCCATGTGTAAGACATGCTTACTTTTTTTACATTTTACATTTTGCAATATGTGTATCAAATCAACACACTGTACACCTTAAATGTTTTATACAGCAGGTTCTTAGTAGTTATCCATTTTATACATTATTAGTGTATATATGTTAATCCCAATCTCCCAATTCATCACACCACCACCACCCCACCCCCGCCACTTTCCCCCCTTGGTATCCATACATTTGTTCTCTACATCTGTGTCTCTATTTCTGCCCTGCAAACCAGTTCATCTGTACCATTTTTCTAGGTTCCACATATATGTGTTAATATACGATACTTGTTTTTCTCTTTCTGACTTACTTCACTCTGTATGACAGTCTCTAGGTCCATCCACGTCTCTACAAATGACCCAATTTCGTTCCTTTTTATGGCTGAGTAATATTCCATTGTATATGTGTACCACACTTCTTTATCCACTTGTCTGTCGATGGGCATTTAGGTTGCTTCCATGACCTGGCTATTGTAAATAGCGCTGCAAAGAACATTGGGGTGCATGTGTCTTTTTGAATTATGGCTTTCTCAGGGTATATGCCCAGTAGTGGGATTGCTGGGTCATATGGTAATTCTATTTTCAGTTTTTTAAGAAACCTCCATACTGTGCTCCATAGTGGCTGTATCAATTTATATTCCCCCAACAGTGCAAGAGGGTTCCCTTTCCTCCACACCCTCTCCAGCATTTGTTGTTTGTAGATTGTCTGATGATGCCCATTCTAACTGGTGTGAGGTGATACCTCATTGTAGTTTTGATTTGCATTTCTCTAATAATTAGTGATGTTGAGCAGCTTTTCATATGCTTCTTGGCCATCTGTATGTCTTCTTTGGAGGAATGTCTGTTTAGGTCTTCTGCCCATTTTTGGATTGGGTTGTTTGTTTTTTTGATATTGAGCTGCATGAGCTGTTTATATATTTTGGAGATTAATCCTTTGTCCATTGATTCGTCTGCAAATATTTCCTCCCATTCTGAGGGTTGTCTTTTCATCTTGTTTATGGTTTCCTTTGCTTTGCAAAAGCTTTTAAGTTTCATTAGGTCCCATTTATTTACTTTGGTTTTATTTCCATTACTCTAGGAGGTGGATCAAAGAAGATCTTCCTGTGATTTATGTCAAACAGTATTCTTCCTATGTTTTCCTCTAAGAGTTTTACAGTGTCTAGTCTTACATTTAGGTCCCTAATCCATTTTGAGTTTATTTTTGTGTATGGTGTTAGGGAGTGTTCTAATTTCATTCTTTTACATGTAGCGCTCCAGTTTTCCCAGCACTACTTATTGAAGAGACTCTCTTTTCTCCATTGTATATCCCTGCCTCCTTTGTCATAGATTGACTACAGGTGTGTGGGTTTATCTCTGGGCTTTCTATCCTGTTGCATTGATGTATATTTCTGTTTTTGTGCCAGTACCATATTGTCTTGAGTACTGTAGCTTTGTAGTATAGTCTGAAGTCAGGGAGTCTCATTCCTCCAGCTCCGTTTTTCTCCCTCAAGACTGCTTTGGCTATTCAGGGTCTTTTGTGTCTCCATACAAATTTTAGGATTTTTTTTCTAGTCCTGTAAAAAATGCCATTGGTAATTTGATAGGGATTGCACTGAATCTGTGGATTGCTTTGGGTAGTATAGTCATTTTCACAATATTGATTCCTCCAATCCAAGAACATGCTATATCTCTCCATCTGTTTGTATCAGCTTTACTTTCTTTCATCAGTATCTTATAGTTTTCTGCATACAGGTCTTTTGTCTTCTTAGGTAGGTTTATTCCTAGGTATTTTATTCTTTTTGTTGCAATGGTAAATGGAAGTGTTTCCTTAATTTCTCTTTCAGATTTTTCACCATTAGTGTATAGGAATGCAAGAGATTTCTGTGCATTAATATTGTATCCTGAAACTTTACCAAATTCATTGATTAGCTCTAGTAGTTTTCTGGTGGCATCTTTAGGATTCTCTATGTATAGTATCATGTCATCTGCAAACAGTGAAAGTTTTACTTCTTCTTTTCCAATTCGTATTCCTCTTATTTCTTTTTCTTCTCTGATTACCATGGCTGGGACTTCCAAAACTATGTTGAATAACAGTGGTGAGAGTGGTCATCCTTGTCTTTTTCCTGATCTTAGAGGAAATGCTTTCAGGTTTTCACCATTGAGAATGATGTTTGCTGTGGGTTTGTCATATATGGTCTTTATTATGTTGAAGTAGGTTTCCTCTATGTCCACTTTCAGGAGACTTTTTATCATAAATGGGTGTTGCATTTTGTCAAAAGCTTTTTCTGCATCTATTGAGATGATCATATGGTTTTATTCTTCAATTTGTTAATATGGTGTATCACATTGATTGATTTGCGTATATTGAAGAATCCTTGCATCCCTGGGATAAATCCCACTTGACCATGGTGTATGATCCTTTTAATGTGCTGTTGGATTCTGTTTGCTAGTATTTTGTTGAGGATTTCTGCATCTATATTCATCAGTGATATTGGTCTGTAATTTTCTTTTTTTGTAGTATCTTTGTCAGGTTTTGGTATCAGGGTGATGGTGGCCTCACAGAATGAGTTTGGGAGTGTTCCTTCCTCTGCAATTGTTTGGAAGAGTTTGAGAAGGATAGGTGTTAGCTCTTCTCTAAATGTTTGATAGAATTCACCTGTGAAGCCATCAGGTCCTGGACTTTTGTTTGTTGGAAGATTTTTAATCACAGTTTCAATTTCATTACTTGTGATTGGTCTGTTCATATTTCCTATTTCTTTCTGGTTCAGTCTTGGAAGGTTATACCTTTCTAAGAATTTGTCCATTCCTTCCAGGTTGTCCATTTTACTGGCACAGAGTTGCTTGTAGTAGTCTCTTAGGATGCTCTCTCTGTATTTCTGTGGTGTCTGTTGTAACTTCTCCTTTTTCATTTCTAATTCTATTGATTTGAGTCCTCTCCCTCTTTTTCTTGATGAGTCTGGCTAATGGTTTATCAATTTTGTTTATCTTCTCAAAGAACCAGCTTTTACTTCTATTGATCTTTGCTATTGTTTTCTTTGTTTCTATTTATTTCTGCTCTGATCTTTATGATTTCCTTCCTTCTACTAACTCTGGGTTTTGTTTGTTCTTCTTCCTCTAGTTCCTTTACGTGTAAGGTTAGATTGTTTACTGGAGATGTTTCTTGAGGTAGGCTTGTATTGCTATATACTTCCCTCTTAGAACTGCTTTTGCTGCATCCCATAGGTTTTGGATCATCGTGTTTTCGTTGTCATTTGTCTCTAGGTATTTTTTGATTTCCTCTTTGATTTCTTCAGTGGTCTCTTGGTTATTTAGTAGCGCATTGTTTAGCCTCCATGTGTTTGTGTTTTTAACGTCTTTTTCACTGAAATTGATTTCTAATCTCATAGTGTTGTGATCAGAAAAGATGCTTGATATGATTCCAATTTTCTTAAATTTACTGAGGCTTGATTTGTGACCCAAGACGTGATCTATCATGGAGAATGTTCCATGCGCACATGAGAAGAAAGTGTAATCTGCTGTTTTGGGATGGAATGTCCTATAAATACCAATTAAATCTATCTGGTCTATTGTGTCAATTAAATCTTGTGTTTCCTTATTAATTTTCTGTCTGGATGATCGGTCCATTGGTGTAAGTGAGGTGTTAAAGTCCCCCACTATTTTTGTGTTACTGTCGATTTCCTCTTTTATAGCTGTTAGCAGTTGCCTTATGTATTGAGGTGCTCCTATATTGGGAGCATATATACTTATAATTGTTATATCTTCTTCTTGGATTGATCCCTTGATCATTATGTAGTGTCCTTCCTTGTCTCTTGTAACATTCTTTATTTTAAAGTCTATTTTATCTGATATGAGTATTGCGACTCCAGTTTTCTTTTGATTTCCATTTGCATACAATATCTTTTTCCATCCCCTCACTTTCAGTCTGTATGTGTCCCTAGGTCTGAAGTGGGTCTCTTGTAGACAGCATATATATGGGTCTTGTTTTTGTATCCATTCAGCAAGCCTGTGTCTTTTGGTTGGAGCATTTAATCCATTCACGTTTAAGGTAATTATCGATATGTATGTTCCTATTACTATTTTCTTAATTGTTCTGGGTTTATTTTGTGGGTCTTTTTCTTCTCTTGTGTTTCCCGCCTAGAGAAGTTTCTTTAGCATTTGTTGTAAAGCTGGTTTGGTGGTACTGAATTCTCTTAGCTTTTGCTATCAAATCTGATAGAGATCCTTGCCGGGTAGGGTAATCTTGGGTGTAATTTCTTCCCTTTCATGACTTTAAATATGTCATGCCACTCCCTTCTGGCTTGTAGAGTTTCTGCTGAGAAATCAGCTGTTAACCTTATGGGAGTTCCCTTGTATGTTATTTGTCATTTTTCCCTTGTTGCTTTCAATAATTTTTCTTTGTCTTTAATTTTTGTCAATTTGATTACTGTGTTTCTTGGTGTGTTTCTCCTTGGGTTTATCCTGTATGGGACTTGCTGCGCTTCCTGGACTTGGGTGGCTATTTCCTTTCCCATGTTAGGGAAGTTTTCAACTATAACCTCTTCAAATATTTTCTCGGGTCCTTTCTCTCTCTCTTCTCCTTCTGGGACCCCTTTAATGTGAATGTTGGTGCATTTAATGTTGTCCCAGAGGTCCCTTAGGCTGTCTTCATTTCTTTTCATTCTTTTTTCTTTATTCTGTTCCACAGCAGTGAATTCCACCGTTCTGTCTTCCAGGTCTTTTATCTGTTCTTCTGCCTCAGCTATTCTGCTATTGATTCCTTCTAGTGTATTTTTCATTTCAGTTATTGTATTGTTCATCTCTTTTTGTTTGTTCTTTAATTCTTCCAGGTGTTTGTTCTTTAATTCTTCTAGGTCTTTGCTAGACATTTCTTGTATCTTCTCAATCTTTGTCTCCATTCTTTTTCGAAGGTCCTGGATCATCTTCACTATCATTATTCTGAATTCTTTTTCTGGAAGGTTTCCTATCTCCACTTCATTTAGTTGTTTTTCTGGAGTTTTATCTTGTTCCTTCATCTGGTACATAGCCCTCTGCCTTTTCATCTTGTCTATCTTTTTGTGAATGTGGTTTTTGTTCCACAGGCTGTAGGACTGTAGTTCTTCCTGCTTCTGCCCTCTGGTGGATGAGGCTATCCAAGAGGCTTGCGCAGGTTTCCTGATGGGAGGGACTGGTGGTGGGTAGAGCTGGGTGTTGCTCTGGTGGGCAGAGCTCAGTAAAACTTTAATCTGTCTGCTGATGGGTGGGGCTGGGTTCCCTCCCTGTTGGTTGTTTGGCCTGATTCGACCCCACACTGCAGCTTACCCAGCTCTTTGGTGGGGCTAATGGCAGACTCTGGGAGGGCTCACACCAAGGAGTACTTCCCAGAACTTCTGCTGCCAGTGTCCTTGTCCTCATGGTGAGCCACAGCTATCCCCCGCCTCTGCAGGAGACCCTCCAACACTAGCAGGAAGGTCTGGTTCAGTCTCCTATGGGGTCACTGCTCCTTCTCCTGGGTCCCAATGCGCACACTACTTTGTGTGTGCCCTCCAAGAGTGGAGTCTCTGTTTCCCCCGTCCTGTTGAAGTCCTGCAATCAAATCCTGCTAGCCTTCAAAATCTGATTCTCTAGGAATTCCTCCTCCTGTTGCCGGAACCCCAGGCTGGGAAGCCTGACGTGGGGCTCAGAACCTTCACTCCAGTGGGTGGACTTCTGTGGTATAAGTGTTCTCCAATTTGTGAGTCACCCACCCAGCAGTTATGGGATTTGATTTTATTCTGAATGTGCCACTCCTACCGTCTCACTGTGGCTTCTCCTTTGTCTTTGGATGTGGGGTATCTTTTTTGGTGAGTTCCAGTGTCTTCCTGTAGATGACTGTTCAGCATTTAGTTGTGATTCCCATGCTCTCACAAGAGGGAGTGAGCGCACGTCCTTCTACTTCGCCATCTTGAACCAATCTCCAGGGAGGTAAGTACTTTTTAAATACACACTGGTTCTTTTGGGTAAAAAAAAAAAAAAAAAAGCTTTGTAGATGCCAATGTGTTGAGTGAAAGAAATTAGGCTGAAAAGCTGAAAGAAATTAAATCAGATCTGGTCCTCCCCTCTCCTTTCTTCTCTAGTGTATAGGCCATCCCCATCTTTCCCCTTCTCTCCAAATAAAACAAAATCACAACCACATCCACATGCAACTTTTTTTTGGCTAAGTGTTTATGCATAAGCTTACTGATTATGGACAAGAGGGCTCAAAATACTCTCAGGCAGATATTAGAGTTGGACAGAATTAGGATGTCCTTTAATGGAGCCAAAAAGTTGGATCATACCAACAATTAACTTATTACCATAAGTATAGACAAAAGGAAATGAAATAGAACAAATAGATTTTAGAAACTATATAAGATGCTGATTAGTGGAAAGGAAGTCAACATCAAGGTCAGCTATCTTTGTGAACTAACTCATTTTATCTCTAGGTCCATGTCCTCCTGATTTCTCTAGGGGAAAAAAAAAAGGCACTGTCTTACACAGACAACATATCAGAAAAACTGCTGCTAAGCCATTTTTTGATTCACTCATCTCCTAGAGCACCTTAACAGGCTCCTGACATGCTTACCAAGCATCTGGCTTGAGAAAATCTTAGAGAAACAGAAAATAGATTTCACTACACAATCGCAATATATACAAAGAAATAGCTTTCTAAACAAAACATCAAAATTCAATAAACTTCCACAATGTTCATTGCAGCTCTATTTACAGTAGCCAGGACATGGAAGCAACCTAAGTGTCCATCAACAGATAAAGAAGATGTGGCACACATATACAATGGAATATTACTCAGCCATAAAAAGAAATGAAATTGAGTTATTTGTAGTGAGGTGGATGGAACCTAGAGTCTGTCATACAGAGTGAAGTAAGTCAGAAAGAGAAAAATAAATACTGTATGCTAACACATATATATGGAATCTAAAACAACATAAAAAAATGGTTCTGAAGAACCCAGGGTCAGGACAGGAATAAAGACGCAGACGTAGAGAATAGACTTGAGGACATAGGGAGGGGGAAGGGTAAGCTGGGACGAAGTGAGAGAGTGGCATGGACTTATATATACTACCAAATGTAATAGATAGCAAGTGGGAAGCAGGTGCATAGCACAGGGAGATCAGCTCAGTGCTTTGTGACCACCTAGAGGGGTGGGATAGGGAGGGTGGGAGGGAGATGCAAGAGGGAAGAGATATGGGGATATATGTATATATATAGCTGATTCACTTTGTTATAAAGCAGAAACTAACATACCATTGTAAAGCAATTATACTCTAATATAGATGTTAAAAAAATTCAATAAACTTTAAAAAAGAGCTTTAGAACTAAACATTGGATCTAAAAGCTAATATGCTCATTATAATAATAGTAACAGAAATAGCAGTGGCTGCAGTGTTGTGGCAGTGGCAGTAGCAGCTCCTCCCCCATTTTCTGAGAGCTTACTCAGTGCCAGGGACGGATGGCTTTACTAATGTCTCATTTAGTCATTATTACAACCCTTTGAGTTTGATGACAATGCATAACCACACACCACACTATCTAGGTTTACCTCTTTCATTACATTTTTCCTTAAAAAAAAAAAAAGCAAAAAACAAACAGAAATTAACTTTAAAAAATGGAATGAGATGTTACCTTGAAACATTCTGATTATTTTTTAAATGATGCCTTACACACACACACACACACACACACACACACACACACACACTCTTTGCAGGGTCACTACAAATGGGCAGAATTTAGTACACATTACAATTCTAGTAAGGTTCTTAAAACAGCCCTTTGAGGTTGGTATAGTTTTTTTTTCTGCATTTAAATGGATTAGCTTAGAGTCATTACTGCTCAAATGATACTAATCACTTTAATTCTGATTAAAGGGACATGCAGGGCCAGTCCAGATAAACTGTCAGGTCAGCAGCAACCTCAATCTCCCAGGAAAGCCTTTTAGCAATACATATAAATCTTGTCTATGGCTCTAGGGGTATTCCTTCTTATTTACAGTGCAGCTAACAGGTATTTTATCAGAGAAACTTAAAGAAGTAAATTTAAAGAAAAATATCTTTTAAATTTATTTAAGAAAAATAAATATTTAAAGCAAATATCATCAGAAAGTAAAATAAAGAAATCTGTACTTTAAAAAAATCTAAGTGTTAAAACCTCTATACAGTTTTGCTCTCTTTTGACGAATACTGGGTACTGTTTTAAAATATTAAATTCACTCTTCAGAGAAAGCCTTAGCAATGTTTTTGTGACTACTGTAACAATTCCCATCAAAACACTTTCTTCTCACATCCTTGTATGAATGCCATTTAACTTGTGATATGTAATTCCCTAAATAAATAAATACATACATACATACATACATACATACATACATACATACATTTATACCTGGGCTTATAAACCCATTTTCTTGTAGTTTTAAGTTTTAAAAGCTAGATTTCTAGTGTCTCTTGATTATGAAAAATTAGTCAGACAAAAATGCTTAATAAAATCTTTTTAGAGGATATGATTTACTGCAGTTAATCTGATTATTTTTAAAGACACAGCTTCAAGAAAATTAAAGGAAATTTTCATCTGTAGCTGCAGAAAGTAGTATACTTTTTAATTTTGAAGAAAACAATCTTTTGAAGGCTTGCAGGGCAGAGTACATAAAGATAACCCACCAACAAACTCAGTACAATATCAAATAATAAACTGCCAATCATAACTAAAATAATATGGGTATGACTGAAAAAGAACAAGGGTATGTTTCATTTTACACTCTGGTTGTATTTCTATAGTTTTATTTAAGCCATATTTTGGAAAACAGAATACTATAAATGCTCAAAAGGTAATTTCTACTATTAGAAGAACTCAGTTTTAAGTTATTTGTAAAGCAGACTTAATGCCAAAGTTATTTGTTTGCAGATTTGAAATTTATTTGAATTGTTTAAAATGCCATTTGTGTTCTTATAGAATAAAGCATCATGAGCAATCTCATGTTAAAATCAGAGGTCTTGTTACTAGAAATCTGATACAAAATAGTCAGAGAACTAGAAAGATGCATTAATACTTCTTCAGCTGTTCTCAGAGAATGATAACTTTTTAAAAAAAATTAATTTATTTATTTGTTTATTTTTGGCTGCACTGGGTCTTCATTGCTGTGCGTGGGCTTTCTCTAGTTGCGGCAAGCAGGTGCTACTCTTCGTTGCTGTGCACAGTCTTCTCGTTGCAGTGGCTTCTCTTGTTGCGGAGCACGGGCTCTAGGTGCGGGGGCTTCAGTAGTTGTGGCTCTCGGGCTCTAAAGCATGGGCCCAGTAGTTGTGATATGTGGGCTCTAGAGCACAGGCTCAGTAGTTGTGGCTCGTGGGCTCTAGAGCGCAGGCTCAGTAGTTGTGGCGCATGGGCTTAGTTGCTCTGTGGTATGTGGGATCTTCCCGGACCAGGGCTCAAACCCATGTGCCCTGCATTGGCAGGTGGATTCTTAACCACTGTGCCACCAGGGAACCCACAAGAATGATAACTTTTAACAGCAGTCCATAATAGCTCTAATAGGCAAGTCACAAAAATTGAACTATTTTTTATATATTAATACTTGAGACTGTGGCCCAGTTTTTATAATAAGTTTTAAAAATTTAATTAATGTTGCTTAAGATATACTTTTTGGTAAATACTCTTAAAATGAAAATAGTGAGAGTATTAGTTTAAGAGTAGTAATTAAAATCAGGGTTCAACCCCAAGCTCTTTCACTTATTAGGGTTGAACAATCTTGGAGAAACTGCTTGATTTTTCTATGACTCAGTTTCATCATGTATTGAAAGGGAAAAATAGTACCTACCTCATAAGGTTGGTGTGATGATTAAAAGAAGTTAATCTTTATAAAGCACTTAGCATAATGCCACACACAGTATTCAATAACTGTGCGCTATTATTATCGTTGTTCTGGGTTTTTTTGTTGAATGCAACAAATGCCAAATTCTCTTCTCTTGTTGGGGCTTAATATAACAAAGTCAAAGGAGACAGAATGAAAATTTCTCATCAGGGCATAGTAATGATTTCCGACCTACCAGCTACCCAGTTTACTGTAATATTTTCACTTTCTTGTGTTTATAACAATTAAAATTAGATGCATAAAAACAATAAGAACTTATTATGTCTTTCACTGAAATATCAGTAGAGGTTACCTACCTGTGTAGCTCTTCTGTTTTGTCTTCAGTTGGACCTACGATTAGTAAACAATGGCGAAGAACAGCTGCCATGACACGGAACTGATGAGAATCACCCTATGGCAAATAAAAGAGAGGTGAGGAAAAATTGGGGATTGAATGAATGCCTTAATGAAGGAGTTTGGTACGTTACTACAACCCTGGGAGTCATCCTATGGCCCATCTAACCCCCAAAACAGTTATTCTTATGCAATACATAATAGAAGTCAGGATATTCTAGGAAGAACTCCCAAGTATTAACAAAGTATTAACTAAGTGAATTGTCATCATCTCATATGAACAGCTACAGCCACTGCCAGAATGGCTGAAACCATTAAGTTGTTGATCTATCCTCCCCCTTATGACATGTCAGGCAAAGAGAAGTATGATCAGCATCCATATATTACCTACTCTGTTTTACCTGTCCATAAGATTCAATTCAACTAGGGATCTTTTCCATTTCCAGAAAGTCTAGATTCTTTTGTTGGAGAGTATACTGTTCCAGTTTACGAGTCATTATAAAAATTCAAACAGATATAATACTATCAGATATTTTAGAAGCGGGTTGTACATCCTTAATAAAAATGTCTTATCTCTTAACTTTCAAAAACAATGGATTAAAATCTATTATTATCAACTTCATTTTAATGAATCTTCTTAATCTCCTAGTTCCTCCAAATCTTGTTCCTAGTTTCTCCAAAGCGACCAGCAAGTGATGAAAAATAAGCACTCTGAGTTTAATCTCCTATTTTCCCAATGTTTACTCATTGGTAGTGGTATTAGACACATACAGAGTCAGAGGGAAGGCAAATAATAGGAAATAAGCTAAGCTCTGAATAATCACTTGGTTTACCGCCTCATTTATCGTGAGATCTTGGGCCACTACAAATTTTTTAATCATCTGAATCAAGGTTGTCCCTTTCTTCTTCCAGATTTTTAGTAATTAAGAAGACATATGAAATTAGTGATAATTATCTATTATAATCAGATCCTGGATATGTTATATCTCAGGAAGGTTCCAATTACTTCAAAAGCTATTAAAATTTTTAAAGCTCTGTGTATATATATAATTGATTTCAAGTCTGTGTAAAGTGAAATATATTCACATATTATACATATATGGCCTATATTCATATATATAACTCAGCCCTTCTAGGAAGATGTCTTTTATAAAATCTAACAAACAATAGCACAGTTTCATTACTCATAATGTGTATAGCAATATTTTAAAATAACACCATCATGTGTAGATTTGGAAGAGATGAAGGTCTCAGTGGCATAACAGAAAAAGCACTTTACTTAGAGTCAAGAGTCTAAGTTGTGACCTTAGGCAAGTCATATAGCTTCTCTAAGCCAAAGTTTCCCCATATGCATCTCCACAAACATGAGATTGTTAGGGTTGTAAAAGGATTAAATTAAAGAAGATGATACACATGAAAATGCTTAGTACTTTCAGTGAAATATTTGAGGGTGAGGGGAAGGATGAGGCAGGAAGGAAACAAAAGGTAACTCATTTCAGCTGATAGAGCTGAAATGAGTGATAACGAAATTATTGCATGTTGGGGAGGGGGACCAGTGGAATGCTAGAGACACTAAGGTTTTAGAATGAACACTGTTCCACTTGCCATCCATCTTCAAATGCCTGAATCAAAATTCTCTAATATGCAAATATACTTTTACATACCCCACGTTACATGAAGCACACTGAAATGCATGTGAAACTCATCCATTACTTAACTCTTAAAAAGATCATATTTTCCTTGGTTTTGATAATTAACTAGGAATGTACTTCCTTTTAAACTAGATTTTCCTTTATTTTAATTATCACAATCATTCTCTTCTCATGCTGATGTTGACAAGCCTCTTGCAAAACTCCATTTTGGTCCTTCCACTATTTGCAACTGTAAGTGAAAATCCTACTTCTTTCCATCCCCTTTCCTCCTGTCCCAATTTTCATGACACCAATTCCCCAGTTGTACCCTGTGTCTGCATGTCCTCTTTTACTGTAAACCCACTAAATTCTATTTCTTTACTCAAAACAACTACTGAAGTCCCGGGATTGTGTGCTTCTACTTTTAGTATCACTGACTCCTTTTCATCCTTCAGGTCTCAGAGAAGCCCCTTCTTTGACCGCCTTATTTAGGTAGATTCCTTCTTTCATTATCTCTATCATTGTATCTTGTTATGATTTCTTTCAGGAAATCATAATCTGTAATTCCACATTTGTTTACATACTTACATATGCATTGTTTTCTCCATTCATCTAGTACCTTCACAAGTTTTAGAGGGCATGTGTTTAACAAGTGTTCAATAATTTTTAATGTAAATGAAAAGTAAAACAAAAAAGTGATCAAATCTTAAGTGTACAGCTAGATAAATTTTCACAAAATGAGTACGTCCATACAACCAGCATGAAAACAAAGCAATGCCAAGATTGAGAACCCCAGAATTGCCCTCATGACCCCTTCAAATGACAGATCTGCTCTTCAATTGTAATTCTAACATTTAACATCATGGGTTAGTGATTTTTGTTGTCACAAATTTTATATGAATGGAATCATAAAATATAGACCCTTCTGTATCTGTTTGTGAGATTCATCCATGTTGTTGTGTACAGTTGCAGTTTGTTCATTTTCATTGCTTGAGAGTGGTGCTATTCAAAGTGCAGTTTGTGGACCACTACTGGTCCACACCCTGTTTGCCACTGATCTGCAAAGCCATGAGTACAGAAGGTACACCTGAACATTTAGAAACTTTTCAAGCAGTCTGACATTGTGTGTAATATTGTATTATACAAGAGTTCCATTCTGACAGCTAAGGAAAGAAATGTGGTCCCTCACAGTTAGGTTAAGAAAGCACTGCTGGCCACATAGCACAGGGAGATCAGCTCAGTGCTTTGTGTCCACCTGGAGGGGTGGGATAGGGAGGGTGGGAGGGAGACGCAAGAGGGAGGAGATATGGGGATATATGTATATGTATAGCTAACTCACTTTGTTATAAAGCAGAAACTAACACACCATTGTAAAGCAATTATACTCCAATAAAGATGTTAAAAAAAAAAAAGAAAGCACTGCTGAATACAGTGAGTATATTACAATTCACTTATCCATTCTACTCTTGATGGACACTTGGACTATACTGAAGAGTGCTGCTATGAACATACTTTCTTATATGTCATTTGGTATGCTGGGTCGTAGGGCATATACATATGACAGACTTTAGAAGGTACTGCCAAACAGTGTTTCAAAGTGTTTATACCACCTTACACTCCCACCAGTTGCTCTACAGCTGTGCCAACACTTGGTATTGTCAGCCTTTTAAATTTGTCATTCTCGTGGATGTGTAGAGATTTTATTATGCATTTTCCTGATGACTGATAAAGTTGAACACATTTTCTTATGTCTACTGGTCATTTGGATAGCTCTTTTATGAAGTGCCTGTTCAAGCCTTTTGCATATTTTTCTATAGGGTTGATTGACATTATTTGTAGGACTTGAATATACTCTAGGTAGAGTCCTTTATCGCATATATGTGTTGAAAATATCATCTCCCATTTGGTGGCCTGTTTTTTACTTTCTTCTCTTGATGAACTAATTTTAATGAAGACCAATTTGTCAATTTTTCCTTTATGGTTTCATCTTCATTTTGTCCTGTTTTAAAAATCTTTGCCTATTTAAGAAATGTTTGACTTGTTTAAAATAAAGTCATGAAGATAATCTTCTGTTTCTTTCCAAAAGCTTTGTTATTTTACCTTTTACATTTAAGTCTCTTATCCATCTCAAATTAATTTTTCTGTATGGTATAAGGTAGGGATTTAAATTCATTTTTAATTGATTAAAAAGCCCACCTTTTCCCCACTGCAATTCAGTGTTACCTGTATCATAAGTCAGTTGACTGTATATGTGTAGGTTTATTTCTAGATTCTTTATTCTATTAGTCTGTCTCAATAAATATTTGTTGAATGAGAGCTATCACTTAAAATGTCTTACTTAACAAAGGTCAGAGTGTACACTATTTCCTACTATTGGTTGTTCTGCTGGGTGACTTTACATAAACAATTTAAACTCTTTGATATTTAGTGTCCTCATTTGTCAAATGAGATTAATGCTCCTCCTATCTTATACAGATGCTTGAAAGAGTAAATATAATTGCTCTTTTTAAAACAATATACACAGTTTATACAACTGTCATTTACTTCTTCATGAGCTTAGTTTTGATATCTTTAGGGCATCAACAGTCCTCTGTAATCCTACTATCTCCAAAGGTTGAGAAGGAAAAAAATCCCTAAGACAAAGAGAGGAGGAAGAAAGAGAAAGCAAGCAGGCTTGTGACAGTAGAAATCAAAATGAGATAACACTAAAAGAGAGGTAAAAACTCATGAAACTCTTTGGGATCTTTGTGGGGGGGGGTGATCTTTTATACAGGCTTTGCTTCTTATTTATAGATTCCACTACTGTACTATTGCTTTCTTCTCCTGTGCAACCTGTGGAAGATTTTCACTTTTGTTTGGTAAAGGTATCAATATCCTCATACCTTTTCATTCAACGCTTCAACCGATCTAATCAATGCCTGAGAAAAAAGTCTGAAAGGAGAATACTTCACACCAATGAGTCCTAAACTGGTTTTGTTATCCCAGGGTAGTTCTCATTACTTCAAGAAGGTTTAGGAAACTTGTCCTATGAAAATTCAATTTCAATTCTACACAAAGTGAAACACAAATACACACTCACACACAAATGTACACACACACTCTTACTTGGAAATACAGCTATACATCAGGTAGTATTTCACCCTGTCTTACCCTAGCCACTTTGCAGTTATTTGTCCTACTAAATTGCGTATGTTCCTTACAGGCAAAGATTAAGTATTCCACCTCCACATCTTTTACATTTAACATGGTGCCGGGCATAAAGTAATAAATGCTTTTTTGAATTAACTTACAAAAGGAAATATAAATGTTATAAAATAGTGTGCTGTATCTCCAAAAAGGCTAGAATCTTCTCTCTAAACAACATTACTAAATGTTTTAGGTTTCTAGAAAAATTAATAGTTTTGAAAATTTAAAAGGTATCATAAACTTTCCCTCCTCCCTGTCACTTTGGCTATTTCTCTTATATACTTCTACTATACAGATAGCAAACTGTATCACATTTAATTTCTCATAAAACAAATATTCATTGAACACCTACTCTGTGCTAGGTATGTTGCTTAGCAGAAAGACTATGCCAGTGAGGTCAGACATACCCCCAAAGATCTAGAATATATGGCATTTGTAGCGTCTGTGCATTTCTGAGTTGATTCTTTTTTATTTTCAAACATATAGAAAATATACAGAAGAACAGTATATAATGTGACAAACAGTTATATATCCATCTGTTTACATGTCTGATTTTCCTATGAGACTGTTAGTTCTCTGAGGGCAGAGATGCTTTATATTGCATCTTGTGTGCCTAATACAGAACTTTGCACATATTGGGCACTCAATAATAAATGTTTGTTGAAAAAATGATTCAGTTAAAAAACATGGTACAGCGTGAAGCTTTATTTTTAATTAAATAATGTCAAGTCCTTTTTTCACACTTCCTTCAAAGTCTCTAAAATCATTATGGGGCTAATCTCTTCTGTTACAATGTGACATTCCCAATTAACTCCTATAGATACTCACTGTCTTATCTCACTCAGATAGCATCCTTTTGACTACTCAGATACTTGTACTACTTCTCTGTTTGCACTTGGTTGTCTGGCTCTAACATGTGTGTTGGTCCTTGTATTTTCTCATTACATTGCACTGATACCTAGGAAGCACTGCAGAAGGGAATGTGTGCTAAGTAAGGGATCTCTAGAATAACATGCCTTCCTCCATGAACAGAGAGATTTAGCAAAGTGTTGAAGCAGGAAGAAGACAAGACCATTCCCATTAACTTCTCTAGAATTGACTTTGGGTCCTATAAAAGGAATAATTTGACTTTTTTAAACATACTACCTTCAGGAAAGGGAGAGAAAGAGGGAGGAAGGCAGGGAGACAGACTGTCACCACATGTGGAAATAAGGCCAACTACATTTCCTAATGAATGGAAAGGAATCTCCGAATTAATCTGCTTGATGGCATTGGCTTCCAGGCAGGAATTTAACATTGAGGCATGAACCTAAAATGAACAAATCACACTAATTTACTAAACCTCAAAAAAAACCTAATTTTCTGTTTTTTTGTGAATTGTAAATGAACAGTCATAAAAACACCTACTGAAACAGTTAAAACCAAAACCAAACATCTGCATTTTCTGTGACAACTGAGTTGTAAAGTAGGTAAAGATTTTAAAAAGTGAAATGCCGGGGGTTTGAGAGCTGTAAACTAGCACTATTCTTCTGAAGGTCAGTTTGGTAGTACATACAAATTTAAATACATATGATATACACAAAAAACCCTAAAGTTTTGAAAAACCCTTTGGCCCATGAATTTCAGGAATTTATCTGCAAAGGTTTTACAACAAGAAAATTCACCGTGTATTACTATGTAAAACAGCAAACAATTGCAAACAATCCAAATCTTTACACATAGGGCATTTGTTAAAGGTTGATAGATCCTTATGAAGGAATACTCTTAAGTATTTTTATACATATACTTATGAGTATTCTTTCATAAAGATTTATTATCTTTAACAAATACGAGAAGAAAGTGGTTGTTAAAAATTTTTTTTGGTTGCAGAACTCTTTTTATACCCCAAATGAAATCTAGTTACAACCTAAATTTAAAGAAAAACAATAGCAACAGCAACAATCAAAGGTGCTGGGTTTTTCTGGCCACGCTGTGCAGCTTGTGGGGCATGTGCCATCTTAGTTCTCCTACCAGTGATCGAACCCCTACCCCCCTGGAGTGGGAGCACAGAGTCTTAACCACTGGACAGCCAGGGAAGTCCCCAAAGGCGCTCTTTTTAAAGAAAGGGTGGGGAACTTGAAACATTGTCCACTCATCCCCAGAGGTTACTCCTAGGAACATTATGGCTTCAAGGAACACACTGTGTAATCCACTACTCTTCAAGAACATTTGTTGTGAAAAAAAAAGGAAGATGATAAAATGACTGCATTTTTTTAAAAAAATATATATATATATCTATATATATATACACAAGTTTATATATTACACAATGAATAATGGTTAGAAAGATATAAATCAAAATGCAAACAGGGTTTATCTTTGAATGGTAGGTTTATAGGAAATTTGTATTTTCTTATTGCTCGTATGCTTTTTTCCCTTGGATCTGCAGTATTATTTAGCATGTATTATTTTCATAATAAGGAAAATATTATTTTTAAATCTATATTTTAAAGTTGGATTCTTCTGTACAGTAAGCTTTCCATATCCCTTTATTTCAGCTGGTATTTTAAGGTATTAACAATTCTTTAGATGCTTGCTCAACTAGAGAAAGATGTCTTTAATCTGACAGTCAAGGAGATATTAAAATTCAGGTAAATGGACCCTTAATGGCAAGTTTCTCTACATCCTTACTACAGATTTTCTTTATGCTAAGTTATGTATACCTCAATAAAAAGTACTCTATGTTCTTATTTCTGTGTCTTTCCACACGTTGTTCAATTTCTGAGAAATGTTTCATCCCCCCATTCAAATGGCCAAATCATTCTCAGTCTTCAGATCTCAGGAGAGACTTTTAGGGGTCTTCTCTATCAAGTATTCTCCATTATTGTACTGTTTCTCTCCTAGTACTTAACACAATTTAAATTATGTATTTGTTTACTTATTACCTATATCACCAATAAAACTGAAGTCTGCAGAGACTATGTGTATTATTTGCCAATATATTACACAACGCCTAGCATAATATCTGGCAATTGTTCATAAATATTTGTTGACTGACTGATTTACTAAATGCTTGCTAAAATTTGAATTTAGAGACTTATGGAGACTCAAGTGGTTTAAAATAACCTTTCCCACACTCTTGCCTAAGTGGGTTGGCAAGGTCCTGTTTTCAATACTGTTTACAATTTCTGATAACTTCAATAATAGCCCAGAGTCATATTAACTAGGCACATTTTACAATGCTTGTATAAAGTGATCCGTGACTCACAAGAGGTCTGTTGAGATGCCTGCTTCACGACTACTGATCCTCTATCATGTATCTTTTGGAAAATAAACATTCTATAATACAGAATAAGTATTTGCCACTTCAACATTTTCTGAAGCTTCTTCCAACCCTGCTATTAATTATAATTGAAGCACACTAATTAGGGCTAATCTCAATATACTGATATTTATTACATATCATTCCATACATATGCTGATGTGTAGCCACTGAACTATAAACCCTTCTGTCAGGAATCTGAAGAGCGTAGGCTACTATTTGGGGCACAATTTAAATAACAGGGGCTCCAACAATGGCAAACCAACAGTCTCAGAAGAGCTCTTGCAACTAAATGGAGAACTTAAAAACACCAAAACAAACAGTGTAAGAAAAATAACCATAGAAGGTACCAAATAAGCATAGAGACATAACATTTTAAATACTTCCAAATATTTGGTTTCAAAGCATAAATGGAGCATGTGGGCTTTCCACATCTTTTTCTGCCAAGTCCCAGGAAAAACTGACCATACTACAGTCATCTAAAACAGCTGTTAGGACTGATCTTCAAATATTTGGTTTCAAAATATAGACCTATTTGCACTTTAAAACTCAGATGCCTGCATACTCCTACTATAGCACTGCACTGAGATAATCCTTTCAAAGTAGGCTGCTGGCAAAAACAGATCTTTATTCATGGTGAGAACTGCTTCAAATGGACACAGCAAAATGTTAGCCTAAGTCCTAAAGTCAATTGTCAGAAAAGATAATTTGCTCTGCCACCAAAATACTTTTCTTTCTTTTCTTTTCTTTTCTTTTTAAGGCAGAGACTAAATTTTATGAGTTATTTAAGGTTAAAGAGAGAGGGTAAATGTGAAATGTTAAGATTCTAGAAGCAAGGGAAAAAGTTTATGTCCAGTTTACTTAAAATTGTTGACTTCCTTAAACTAAGCTTCTTATTTAGCATATTGTTCTTGTGGGTACTCAAATTTAAACTATCAAATCTGCCTCACTTTGGGTTGCTAGAAGGTCCAAGCCACAGAAAAGGATCTTAGTCTAGCAATAAGTCAAGTGGTTTAAAATAAACTTTCCCATATTCTGGTATAATTATACTTGTTTTCTAGGACTGTATATAAGCATGGCTATCTAGTTGTCCTACACTTCTGATCGTTATCTAACACTACAGAGTAACACGTTAGGAGACTAGGATGATAGGTGATAAACAGTGTCTTTTACTCTACTGAGCAGACATCAATTCTGATTGATCAATTTCAACTTGCCTGAATATCTTTGTTTCTTTAAGACTGCAGGCAATGAAAATGCCTATACCTTTATGAATCACATTGTTTTGTTTCCCTTTAAATCCATCATTTAAACCTTGTTCCTGAAAGAGGCACTTAAAAAAAAAAAGACACATGATAGTACAAATCAGAAAAGGAACTATATTTGGCATCTAACAAAACAGTAGTCAATCTTCACCCTTTTCTTCTGATAAGTGTTACACAAATGGGAAGAATAAGAGTTATAATGGTTAAGAAATGTATCTTGAGTCATTTAAATGATTAATGAGGGAATTGGAAACTTTTTCCACCATTTCCCTACTTAGCATTCCTCTCTGGCAGGCAGCTCTAAGGACACCCTAAACCAATGAAATTCCAAGTAGATAAGAATATTCTTCTCAACCTTACCTCTTTATGCACCTTCCAACTGTCTACCGTCACATTGAAGAGAGCTTTGAGGGCCTCAATGGCACAGTCTGTCTCCTGAGGTGAGAGAGGAGGTCCATTACGGTCTATGGCCGATTCATATTCATCGGTCCACTTGATGCTAAAGGCACTTTCCAAGATCTGGGTTAGCAGCGGTAGTCCTTGGAGCTCATAGCGCAATTGTGACCTGATGTCGGTGTGCAAAAGTGACAGGACGAAGAGCAAGCGCAAGTCAAAGCACTTAATGTCATTGATAAACTTTCGGTCCTTGCACTTTCTCAGGAGGTTACAGAGCTTTGCAGCAAGGTTAAGTTCCAGGCTGAGCTGCTGTGCCATCTGACTGTTGAACACTATGTTACAAAGACATTTTAATGACTCCACAATAACTGGGAACTCTGACACCTTCTCCAAAGAATCATCCGACTCATTTAGCTTGGCTAGTCGCAGCAGTATCTGCATATTTTCCTTAGTTGTTACAGGAACTAAAACCTTTTTGTCTCTGGAGAGAATGCGGAGAACTTCCAGGCAGGACACTTGACATGTTGTTGGGATGTCCTTTAAAAGGACTTTAAATATGCCTTCACAGAGTTTCTGAAAAACAAGAATGAGTATGAAAAAATCATTATTTGGCTTAAGTGATTTAAAACAGAATGTTTCTCTATCAATGTATTTAATTGCAGTTCAAAATCTGGCTAGAAAAGGTTTTTACTTTTTTAAAGTCACAGAATGTTAGAACTGAAAGAGACCTTATATTTGGTGTACTTCTTTTACTTTACAGATATGGAAATTGAGGGCCAGAAAGGTTAAGTTACTTGTATGGGGCCAGGGTGAATTAGTGGGGTAGCAACAGATAGAGTATAGGTTTCCTAATTTCCAGCCCAATATTCTTTCTATAAAATCACTTATTCTCTTTTTAACTGACTAGTTTCAAATGTCTTATATGGCTTTGTTCTCAATGAATTTTTAACATCAGACTACACATACTATCAGGATAGAAGGTAATCATCTGAATCATAGCTGTTTCCTTCCTGGAAATAAAGATTAATGCCTTGAGAATTGGTTCACAATTGGCCACAAGTATAGGCTCTCATAAAAAGACTTAAAGAAGTCTGCATTTCTGCCCAGTTTCAGCTGTGCTATTTCTTCTGAGTAGTACTACTGCAGTAGTCCCATGTTTTATAAACCTTAGAACTCTCTTTAGCTAACGTGTAATAACATTTAATCATCAAGTGACCCCAGAGATCTTTTGCTGCCAACACTGATAAAAATTATTCCAAGTGTTGGGTTCCAAAGAGGGCTCAGCTAGCATATATGATGCCTTTGAGTCAACTGCAAAAAGGTGCCCCTCTCCAGGCTAACTGCAAAAAATGTTCCTACTGGGTAGACAAATTACAAAACAGCCCTCTTCCTCTGGGCAGCCCTGTGCCAGGACACATGGCTTGGGAAGCTCAGAGTGTGGGCAGGATCTTAAGCTTCCCTTTGTTCTCTTGGTGCAGGGCACAGATTACACAAATATATGTAGTAGTCCTGGTTCCAAATTTTGCTACCGCTATCTCAGAAACAACTCTTTATTTGGACCCAAAGTGTACTCTATCTTGAATTTTTTGAAAAATAGTTATTTCTGTCATTGCCAAATTTAAGAACCACTGATAATTCTCTCAAAATTCAATGTCCAGCTTTCTTCTCCATAAACTGCAGATCTGGGTCTCTGAAGCTCAAACCTTATATGTGCAGCAAGCAGGTATAACCATTCCACTGCTGACCATTTCTATACCCGTTACATTTTATTAAAATAACAGCAACAACAACTATGACCAATACAAGGTTTTACAAAGTTTCTATTAACCTATCATCAGACTTTAACTTTTTTAAAAAGAGGCTATCTGTGGGTCAAGCGTTATGATCTTGGCAGGAATCCTAGGCCATGTGCATCTTCTCAGTACATCTGAGTCAAACAGCTATGGAAATGTCAATTTTTGTTATAAATTTATTTATTTTATTTATTTATTTTTGGCTGCATTGGGTCTTTGTTGCTGTGCGCGGGCTTTCTCTAGGTGCGGTGAACGGGGGCTACTCTTCATTGCGGTGCACGGGCTTCTCATTGCGGCGGCTTCTCTTGTTGCAGAGCACGGGCTCTAGGCACGCAGGCTTCAGTAGTTGTGGCATGCAGGCTCAGTAGTTGTGGCATGCGGGCTCTAGAGTGCAGGCTCAGTAGTTGTGGTGCACGGGTTTAGTTGCTCCACGGCATGTGGGATCTTCCTGAACCAGGGCTCGAACCCATGTCCCCTGCATTGGCAGGCGGATTCTTAACCACTGAGCCACCAGGGAAACCCGGAAATGCCCATTTTAAATGTACTATGCTCTCTAGATGGAGGTGGGAAGGAAATTAACCTAACAAGCTAAAAAAAACTCTATCCCTGGGACTTCCCTGGTGGTCCAGTGGTTAAGATTCTGCGCTCCCAATGCAGGGGGCCTGGGTTCGATCCCTGGTCAGAGAACTAGATCTCGCAGGCCACAACTAAGACCCGGGGCAGCCAAAAAAAAAAAAGGCACTCTATTCTTTAACATACCTGATAACTGGAAGGGACTTCCATTTAATGTTTTAATATCATTGTTAAAGCATTTTTTTCATGAATGCAGTTTTGGGGTGAAGGAAAGTATAATGTGCCTACTATTAAAAATATAAAAAATGGGAAATTTTCTCCAATTTCAGATCTTTCACATCCAAGACAAAAAAAAAGTACCTTCTACATACTATTTCCTATGTGGTATATTCCTGGGTGGTGGAGTTAAATAACCTTTGCTCCCATACAATTTTACTCAAGAGGGAAATTATCTACATTCCTAGTTAAGAAATACATAATAAATATGATATTATAAAATACTATATATGTGAATTTGGAGTTCTACATATCTAATAAAACACCGAAATCTTTAGCTCTTTTCTTTCTAAACCAAAAACAAGAGCAACAATAAAATCCAGAAAAAAAAAAATCTGTGGGTAATATGGCTTCCTTCTTCCTCCACCTTCAGACTCAAGAAAGAAAAAAAGCAAAATATGAATACAAACTGGCATAGCCAAGGCTATTAGCCAAATGGACTGTTAAACTCTGGGACATAAGAAGGCTACATAAAAGAAATTAGAGAGGCCTATAAAATTTATAGTTAAAAATTGCCTCATTTAAAGGCTTGTAGGAGATCAGCAACCGAGACTGTTTTAAGCACAGTTTTCAATCATAGTTGTTTTAAACTCATCATAGTTGATGTCATTTCTCATCACAGACTTGCCTCACATGACAACAGCTAGGTAGCTTTTTGCTGTAATGTCCCTTGAAAAGTAATACCACTTCTTGGACAATGACCCCTCCCTTTTTTGTATTACAACTTAAAAAAAATCAGACATAAAAATATAACAAAGGAATAGTTAAGACACACTCATCGCTGTACTCCATACGATCATTTCTATTCAGAGAATATTATAAAGAACAAAGAACAAATAAACCATGTACCACAACTGGATGAATCAGAAAGTTTTGCTTTGCACATGAACACCAAGCAAGAACAGTGAAGAGGTAGCAGCATTCTTTATGATTGCTCCATCTGTTGAGTGCATGCGCGACTTCTATGTTTCAAAGGTGCTCCTGTTTCATCTTTATTTTGCCCTAATGTTATTTTCCTGTGCTATAACTTTTTTTCAGTTGATTTTATTCTTCCTAAAACATGCTCTGTTCTCTTCAAACACTTTCCATAGCTCCCTGTTGCCCACAGAATGCAGTTGAAATAAGCTGTGTCCCCTTTCCTACTGCTGTCTCCGTCACACACATACTCTCCTTCTCCTTTCTTTTCCAAGTGCTCCAAAGGGACTCCCAATCCCCTGACCATATGTCCTGAACCTTTCTCCTTCCATTCTCTCAGCATGGCCTACTCTGTCCCCATTTCCACCAGTCAGGACCCCACTCTTTTTCTAAGGTTTAATTTGAGGACTAAGGGGTCTAGAAGACTCCGAAGCCACTCCCTCATTTGCTCTCTTTCTATATAGCACTTAGTTCCAACAAGCACTTAGTTCCTTTTTACAGAGTGAGCTGTTGGGGCATCTCACTCCTTTTCCAGGCTCCTTGAGAACAGAGGCTATGTTTCATCTGTATCCCAGTGGCTGGCCCAAGTGTGCTACAGCTGTCTTTAAGTGCAAGATAACCACAGACTCCCAAAGATTACCAGCTTTAAAGTCTACCACCTGACTCTCCAGCCCCTTCCAAAGAATAACTCCTTTGTATTCCACCACCAACCACCTCTCACTATCAAGTCTTCTCTTCCTCATTTTGCAAGCACAATAAATCATCATTACATAACATTTTAAGTACAAACTGTTTTTATTTACTTTCAAAGTATTTATTTATACAAACTTGTTATCATTGTTCAACTGATATATTTTTAAATCTGAAACTATTTTGGTATCTTAGATAACCATGGAACACATAATTTTTTTTCCATTAGAATGGATGGAAATACCTTCTAAGTTAAAAACTTTTTCCTTAGAGGTAGGTTTTCAGGAACGAACTAAAGTCGTAAAGCAAAGCTTAGGTGTGCTTACAAAGTATAATTACTTCAGAGAGGCTGAAGAAAAGCCCTTTTAAAATGCTCGTTAGCTTAGGAGCCATGGCTATTTCCGAAAAGTTAGACTGCAAGACCCAGCAGCAGAGACTCAAGATTGAGATTCTCAATCTTAATACCAGGTATTGTCAAAAATTTTTGGTAGTTTGCTCCGGAATGGAAACCCTAGAGTATACTACAGTAATGGTTCTCAAACTTCAGCATGCATGCTAATCACCTAAAGGATTACCCGTTGTTGTTGTTAATTTTATTTAAGTACAGTTGATTTACAGTGTTAATTTCTGCTGTACAGCAAAGTGATTCAGATATATATATATATATATATATATATATATATATATATATATATATATATATATATATTCTTTTTCATATTCTCTTCCATTACGGTTTGTCACAGGATACTGAACATAGGTCTCTGCGTCATACAACAGACCTTGTTGTTTATCCATCCTGTATATAATAGTTTGTCTGCTAATCTCAAGTTCTCAATCCTTCCCTCCCCACCACCCTCCCCCTTGGCAACCACAAGTCTGTTCTCTGTGTCTGTGAGTCTGTTTCTGTTTCGTAGATATGTTCGTTTGTGTCGTATTTTAGATTCCACATGTAAGTGATGTCATATGGTATTTGTCGTTCTCTTTCTGACTTACTTCACTTAGTATGATAATCTTTAGGTGAGGATTGTTGAAACACAGATTGTTGTACTCACCTCCAGAGTTTCTGATTCAGTAGGTCTGGAGTGAGGCCATAATTGGGACTTTTAACAAGTTCCCAGTTGACGCTGTCGCTTCTGGTTCAGGAGCCACACTCTGAGAACCACTAAACTACAACCAACAATGGACTGACATAACTTGGATGTTCGGGGCCAGGGGTTAACTGACAGTAGCTGACCAGATAAGCACAGAAAAGTAGGCAGAGCTGAAAGCCATTAACACAAATACCTTAACTTCTCCTCAACTGTCCTAAAGATGTATAAGGGTGGCAGGAATAGGAATGGGATGTCATTATCTGGTCACATTACCTTTCTTAAATGTTAAAAATCACTAGAGGTGTGAAGTGTATTACTTAAGATCAGTGGTCCTGGGCCTAAAACTTGTTCAACTTACCATGGATTCTAGAACCAGAACAGTGTTGTGATTAAGATCAGGGGTTCTGGATTTAAATTTCTTGTGTTCAAAGGCTGGTTCTTCTACTGTCTTCTAATGGTGTGACCTTGGCAAGTTACTGACTCCTTGGGCCTCATCTACTGTAAGACTTAAACGACATCACACATGTATAGTACTTAGAACAGTGCCCGGAATGTGTTAAGTGCTCAGTACTGGTTATCATTTATATATTATTATAAGGTAAAAATCTCAAAGTCCTCAGTTTAGCATTTAAGATCCTCCACCCTGCTTTTTGAGTTTTCTCTTTCATATTATTCCCCGATCAAACCCTCCTCTCTAGTTGTATTCCTTTCGAATTATCTCATATAGAGCTTTTTTGCTTTCTTACCATCTCCCCTCTACCTGCATGAGTCCTTCTCCCTCTTTGACTATTTAAGTTTTAACCATTCTCCAAAGCTAAGCTTAAAATTAACTTTTGATATAAAGTTCTTCCTAACCACTTCAGCCCCCAACATTCTTCCCCTCCAAGGAACACCCAAACCAAAATTTGTAGCAATCATTGGTGCTTAGTACATTCTTTCTGTTTTCTTTTTATGAGTTTGCCTCAACTACTAAAAGCTCTCTGAAGGTGGAAAGCACATCCTTCTTTTATGAGAGAAGAAAATGTACTATAGTGGCTTTTGAATCAGAAAAACCTGGTTTTAATACCCAGCTTTACCACTGTGTGATTCAGACATGTTATTTTACTTCTCTGAGTCTCACTTTCTCATTTGTAAAATGGGAATAATATCACTTACTTCTCAGAGGGCTGTTGTGAAATAGACTCTGGGGTGTAACAAGCACTCTTTGAATTGTGACTATTATTGTTTTATTTAGCATAATCCTTGTAGCCCTCAGCAGAGCAACTAGAACACAGTAAGCACCCAAAATATAAACTGACTGTACTAAGAAGTTCCCTGAATTTAAAGCATTAGTAGAAGTCTATTAATGTTGTCTTGACACTTCTCCTTTCTAAGATGGAAACAGAGAAGTAGTAAAAGCTATTCTTGTGATTGTACTGGTAGGATGGTTTGCCCCGTGGCATAAAATAGTCTTTTCATACAAGCATCAGAAAAGATTTGTCTTCATATAAAGTTCTTTTTTCTGAAGAGTTTAAATTACTTAAACATATATGTTCTTTAAAATGTAAAATGCATCAAACTACTGAAGAAAATAGAAAAAACATTCAAAATTATACTACCTAGTATATTTTATATGCAGTTGACAGAAGGATTTATCCTTAGTCAATCTATTTGAGTATCAGTAACATGCATATTACTTCAGCCTACACAGTTACAATCATCATGTGTATATAATCTTGTTTCCTGTCTTTAATTTTTAATGTAATTATAAGCATTTTCCACATTGCTATAGAGCCCTTATAAACATAATTTTAACTTGATGCAATATTAAATACGACTCCTGCTCTCAATAATCTTTAGCATGAAATACAGCAGAGTTCAGAAAAAGCAGTGGACTTAGCATCAGAAGGGATGACTTCCTAATTTTAATAATTATAGTAATATTATTTGCTTATGTGCTTTATAGTTTACAAAAAAACTTTCATGTATGTTCCTCAATCTAAGGAATGCTTACTGAACATTTACTATATGATTCTTTAAATGACTGCCTAAGGACACAACCAAGAAGTAGAAGGCCAGGACTCAATTGAGATCATCTGACTCCAGTGTGATTTCCACTATAAGTCCATGATCATACTATAGCTGTCTCTCATTTGTTAACTGTGACCTTCAGCATGTCACTTTATTAGGTTTTCTTCTTCCTCTATAACATGCATTAAAACTCTTTAAGGCAATCTTCTTCCAGCTCCAGAATGGTAGGCTTTTCACTATGAATCTGTAAAACTAGGATTAGCTTTGGCTTTAACTGTGAAACAAGCAAAACATGCTATGATGTGTATGTGAGGATTCAAATGATCTATCATGATTTATATATTGTCCTAAAAGTACATAATCGATGTATAGAAATGGTATTGATTTCTAAAAATATTTTTAAAAAAAGAAAAGTCGTTTTATTTTTTTTTCCCCCTAGTTTTATTGATTTGAGATCTCTCCGTCTTTTTCTTAATGAGTCTGGCTAATGGTTTATCAATTTTGTTTATCTTCTCAAAGAACCAGGTTTTAGTTTTATTGATCTTTGCTATTGTTTTCTTTGTTTCTATTTCATTTATTTCTGCTCTGATCTTTATGATTTCTTTCCTTCTGCTAACTTTGGGTTGTGTTTGTTCTTCTTTCACTAGTTCCTTTAGGTGTAAGGTTAGATTATTTATTTGAGATTTTTCTTGTTTCTTGAGGTAGGCTTGTATAGCTATAAACTTCCCTCTTAGAACTGCTTTTGCTGCATCCCATTGGTTTTGGATTGTCGTGTTTTCATTGTCATTTGTCTCTAGATATTTTTTGATTTCTTCAGTGATCTCTTGGTTATTTAGTAGTGTTTAGCCTCCATGAGTTCGTGTTTTTTATGTTTTTTTTCCCTGTAATTGATTTCTAATCTCATAGTGTTGTGGTCAGAAAAGATGCTTGATATGATTTCAATTTTCTTAAATTTACCGAGGCTTGATTTGTGACCCAAGATGTGATCTATCCTGGAGAATGTTCCGTGCACACTTGAGAAGAAAGTGTAATCTGCCATTTTTGGATGGAATGTCCTATAAATATCAATTAAATCTATCTGGTCTATTGTGTCATGTAAAGCTTCTGTTTCCTTATTTATTTTCATTTTGGATGATCTGTCCATTGGTGTAAGTGAGGTGTTAAAGTCCCCCACTATTACTGTGTTATTGTCAATTTCCTCTTTTACAGCTGTTAGCAGTTGCCTTATGTATTGAGGTGCTCCTATGTTGGGTGCATATATATTTATAATTGTTACATCTTCTTCTTGGATTGATCCCTTGATCATTATGTAGTGTCCTTCCTTGTCTCTTGTAACATTCTTTATTTTAAAGTCTATTTTATCTGATATGAGTATTGCGACTCCAGCTTTCTTTTGATTTCCATTTGCATGGAATATCTTTTTCCATCCCCTCACTTTCAGTCTGTATGTGTCCCTAGGTCTGAAGTGGGTCTCTTGTAGACAGCATATATATGGGTCTTTTTTTTGTATCCATTCAGCAAGCCTGTGTCTTTTGGTTGGAGCATTTAATCCATTCACGTTTAAGGTAATTATCGATATGTATGTTCCTATTACCATTTTCTTAATTGTTTTGCGTTTGTTTTTGTAGGTCCTTTTATTCTCTTGTGTTTACCACTTAGAGAAGTTCCTTTAGCATTTGTTGTAGAGCTGGTTTGGTGGTGCTGAATTCTCTTAGCTTTTGCTTGTCTGTAAAGCTTTTGATTTCTCCATCGAATCTGAATGAGATCCTTGCCGGGTAGAGTAATCTTGCTTGTAGGTTCCTCCCTTTCATCACTTTAAGTATATCATGCCACTCCCTTCTGGCTTGTAGAGTTTCTGCTGAGAAATCAGCTGTTAACCTTATGGGAGTTCCCTTGTATGTTATTTGTCGTTTCTCCCTGGCTGCTTTCAATAATTTTTCTTTGTCTTTAATTTTTGTCAATTTGATTACTATGTGTCACGGCGTGTTTCTCCTTGGGTTTATCCTGTATGGGACTTGCTGCGCTTCCTGGACTTTGGTGGCTATTTCCTTTCCCATGTTAGGGAAGTTTTCGACTATAATCTCTTCAAATATTTTCTCGGGTCCTTTCTGTCTCTCTTCTCTTTCTGGGACCCCTATAATGTGAATGTTGTTGCATTTAATGTTGTCCCAGAGGTCTCTTAGGCTGTCTTCATTTCTTTTCATTCTTTTGTCTTTATTCTGTTCTGCAGCAGTGAATTCCACCATTCTGTCTTCCAGGTCACTTATCCGTTCTTCTGCCTCAGTTATTCTGCTATTGATTCCTTCTAGTATATTTTTCATTTCAGTTATTGTATTGGTCATCTCTGTTTGTTTGTTCTTTAATTCTTCTAGGTCTTTGTTAAACATTTCTTGCATCTTCTTGATCTTTGCCTCCATTGTTTTTCCGAGGTCCTGGATCATCTTCAGTATCATTATTCTGAATTCTTTTTCTGGAAGGTTTCCTATCTCCACTTCATTTAGTTGTTTTTCTGGAGTTTTATCTTGTTCCTTCATCTGGTCCATAGCCCTCTGCCTTTTCATCTTGTCTACCTTTCTGTGAATGTGGTTTTTGTTCCACAGGCTGCAGGACTGTAGTTCTCCTTGCTTCTGCTGTCTGCCCTCTGGTGGATGCGGCTATCTAAGAGGCTTGTGCAGGTTTCCTCGAAAGTCAAGTTTTATATACAAAGAAAATGTGTTTGCTTAAAATACAGACATAGTCTACTGTACTCTGGCAACCAAAAGAGGTAGTTAGAAAACACTTTAAAATAATTAATTAATTAATTAATTAATTTTTGGCTGCGTTGGGTCTTCGTTGTGGTATGTGGGCTTCTCATTGCGGTGGCTTCTCTTGTTGCGGAGCATGGGCTCTAGGTGCGTGGGCTTCAGTAGTTGTGGCGCATGGGCTTAGTTGCTCCGCGGCCTGTGGGATCTTCCTGGACCAGGGCTTAAACCTGTGTCCCCTGCATTGGCAGGCAGATTCTTAACCACTGCACCACCAGGGAAGTTCCCAGAGAACACTTTTGAGACAAGTACTACTGAAAAGTATCTGCAGATTGGTGCCAGTTCACAAACTGTTTGTTCCCAGACCATGCTGAGATAGGTTCGTAAGTTGAGATAGGTATAAAAAGTTGAAAGTATGTATTCAGAAACCTTTATAGTGATTTGACTTTGCTATGACATCCAAGGATGTGATTATTTCTTTAATGATTCATCTTTATTGTATTTGTTAAAGTAGTGGTCTACCACAAATTAGGGAAAAATTAACAAACAAACAAAAAACTTGGTCCTTCATCACAAATAATGTGAGAAGCACTGTTCTAGTGAATGCATTTTATCCTGTATAAGTTTTCTTCTAGTATATAATCAAGGCAGAAAAACTAACTAAGATCCCAGACTAATGAGGAAATAATATAAAGCCTCATAAACATACTTCCTAAGACTTTGTTTAATTGTTAGGCATTGTGGTGAAAAGTGATAGATGTCCATCAAAATCCATTCTCCCTTTCTTAAACAGTAACAGAACTGTGGCAAGTCTCATGGCTGCCTAGCTACAGCACGCTCCTCAGCTCTTCTTCATGGCCATATGACTGAGCTCTTGCTGGAATGTGTGTGGACACACTGTATGCCCTTTTCAGGTTTGGGTCATTAAGACAGCGGGCATGCCTTCTCCCTTTTCTTGTCCCCTTCTGCAGCCCAGAACCTGGAAGTGGCAGCCCCAATATAGGCTAGAACAATGCGCAACGGCAAAGCATGACTTGACAAACTTATAAAGAAACTGGGTCACTGAATAAACACATGGAGCTGACCTACTCATCTGCATGGTTGATAACCTCAGGACTGTTACTTGGAAAGGTAATAAACACCTATAGTCCTTAAATCACTTCTTTCTTGGGGTCCCTTCGTTGCAACAACTTAGCTTTAAATTTAAATAAGAATGCACCTTTGAAATATGATGCCCCATTGATGCCCCATCCAGAACTTCTTATACCATCATTCCATAAGTAACAGAAATTATATTTTGCCTCAATGATTAAGCAACTACTCTCTATATCTAATACCAAGAGTTAGACCAACTTGGCCTGGTCGTGCCAAGTTGTTCATTTGCTCATTGTTCAGTTGTTCATCTATTCGCTCATTAAGATCTCACCAAGTGTCTATTTAATAAAGCCAAGATAAAATAGGTATGATAGTAGCTACTTCATAGGGTTGTTGGGGGAATTAAATGAGATAATGTGTATGTGCTACCTTAGAATAAAATAAATACTAAATAAATTTATGTGCACATACATTGTAACTACAATGTAGGTGCTATATATATAGTATTACCATACAGTTTAGTAAGAGGCTACATGGTATAATAGAGAATATGAGTTGCCAAGTTAGACAGCCTTCACTTTGCTATTTATTACCTGTGAGATCTGGGCACGTTATTTGTTTTTTCTGAGCATAAGGTTCGTTACGTGTGAAATGGGATAATACCCTATGTATTACAGTGTTGTTTATTAAATGAGAGGATGGTACACAGTAACAGGCAAAATTGTACATTTCTAAGAACAAGACCTCTAATTAAACATCTCAGACAATAGCAGTTATCTTGAAGGAGGCTTGTTTTCTGATTGAAATAATAAGTCTACATGTACATTTGACATCTAGTTTTCTCTCCAACAACAGTGCTTACCAAAAGGATTTAATGTACAGAGGTTTTAAAAAATCTTTATTATTAGTTGGTGAAATTCAGGTAAAGATTCATAAATTAACTTAGAGTAAAAATGGGCCAATGACTAGGGACTTCCCTGGTGGCCCAATGGTAAAGAATCTGCCTTCCAGTGCAAGGGACGCAGGTTCGATCCCTGGTCAGGGAACTAAGATCCCACATGCCACGGGGCAACTAAGCCCACGTGCCACAACTACTGAGCTCGTGTGCCTCAACGAAGAGAGCCCGTGTGCCGCAAACTACAGAGCCGACGCGCTCTGGACCCTGTGTGCCACAACTACAGAGCCCACGCACCACAACTAGAGAGAAGCTCACACGCCTCAATGAAGACCCTGCGTGCCGCAAGTAAGACCTGAGCCGCAACTAAGACCCGATGCAGCCAAAAAAAAAAAAATGTGCCAATGACTGAACAACCAAATAAAAAAATGAAACAACAGTGAACAGAGAAAGTGAACACTGCAAAAGACAAGGACTAAACTAAAGTCTGTTTTATTTATAAGAAACAGGAAAATGCAATAACTTTCTAGTTCAAGTTGGAAAGAGGGGCAGAGTACACACATAGCACAGGCAGTGAGTTCAACTTGGCAGTAACCCTACCATAACTACAGGCCAGAAAAGAGTCAAAGAGCCAAAAAAAAAAAATGAGTGTAATTTCCAGAATCAGAATATTAAGAGTTATAAAGGGCTGTAATGACTACTTAATATCAACAAACACTAGCAGTGCAAAAGGTTCTACTAAAAAAATGGGTTTTGTGGGAGAAGAAGTCTGGGAAACTTATAAGACTTATTAAAATATTAAAGATTCTCAGAATAACTATGAAAAAGAAACCTGTTTAACTTTAAAAGCTGATATTTCCTTTATTTATTTGAATCCTTTCAGAAAACAATACCTAATAACATACACAGCATTAGGGGATATTTATTTTATAGATATGAAAACTGACTACCATGGAGGCTAAATGATTTGCTTAAGGTAGCACGGAAAGCTACAATTGGAAAGGGGACTAAGATTATTATTTGACTCCCAGTCCTACTCTCTTTTCATTGTACTGATATCTGGTGATGAAATAAGTAAAAAACGAGTGTTCCAACATTCAAAGCAATTCTGGGATAAGCTAGGTCTGTGAAAGGAATTACTGAGGAATGATTTTTTTCTCCTTAAATAAACAGACTTAAGCCCTTAAACATGGTTCTACTTCTTCTTATTATTATTTAATGTTTCTGTTCTTCTATTGTAGTGGGAGTGAAATACCTATCCTTACAGTCTACCACTTTCTCTTTAGTAAGAATGGATTCCCCATCCCACCCCCTCTTTGTTGTCCATTATGTCTACAACGTTAGCCACATGCTTGATTTATGCTCTCACTGCAATCAACCAGTGCTCCTATAGTGATGGGATAAGGACCCTGCTCTTAAAATAGGCACATCCGGGAGATATGGCACAGTGCCAGGGATACTTAAAGTCACAGGACAATCCTTGTGCATCCTCTTTAACCACTGTTTTATGGAAAGATTTATCAAAGGTGGGGGTGGGGAAGTTTCTACATAAAAATAAACAAATGTGTTAAAACTCACAATACAAAAAGTCACATGAATTTTTAAGATAAAAATTCAAATGTGAAAGCAATTTTACAGTTAAGGCAGGATCCCTTGAATGATGCCTCCCTGGTTTCTCAAGGTTATGCCTACATTCTTCTCTGATGGATGTCACTGGATATATAGTCCACATGGATCTAATTTTAGTTCTTAACTGGAGCTGAAGGTCAACCACCTAAATCTGATAGTTCTAAACTTTTGCCCTCTGCGTACAGCAATATTGAGTGTGTGTGTGCACGCGTGCACACTCGCACAAGACAGAAAAAGAGGTATTAAATTCTAGAATAAGCTTACTATAATCAAGTTAGAACAATGCTGTGAGTTCCAGAAGACAGACCTATCAAAAAAATTGTATTTTACAAAAACATTAAACAATTAATGACTTACTGCCAGGATCTACAATGCGCTTTTAAGAAAGGTTAGAGAGGATTCTGGAGGTCAAATTTAGAATTTCTTTATAAAAATCTGATGATGAGATTTTCTAAATGAATATTCACGCAGCTGGTTTCATTCATATTTAGTTTAATATTATATCTATACACTTCGGGGGTTTTATTCCTACTTGTAGTATGGGAGGCAACAGTAATTGCCCCTTTTTATTTAATGAATACTGTCCTTGTGAATGGGGTTTTTTCCTCACTTCCTAAATTTCACCTTTAGTTCCCCTTCTTGCACATGTACATTTTTTTCAGTAATACAATCCTTCTGGCTATGTTCTATATCATGGTGATCCTGCCAAAAGACTGAAAAGAGAGTTCAGAGTAACAACAATTATGTAAGTTTGGCTCACGTTTCTTTGCTAATTAGCAATCCTGAGAAAGACATGATGCATCATCAAGAGTTCATTAACAGATGGGAAAGACAGCTTAGGTGTAAATGAAAACTTAAAAACCAATCAGCTACCCTTCTTTTCTTGACTGAGGGCAGAAATGGGCATGTCAAAACTTTTAATTTCTCTTCAAACATAGTACCAGCCAAATCTGCTTCTCTTACTACTTAAGCAGGAGTCTTTATTTTCAGAAAGCCCTCTTCTCCACTACCGATGCAAAACATATATTAATACTGACAAATACAGAAGTATTATCATTTCTTGCATTTTAATTAGCCAAATGAGGGAAATTATCTCATTTAATCTTTACTGAGTTCGTAGTCAAGTTATAGTTTTTTCTTAATTCTATTAATTTTACTTTATATATATATATATATATATATTTTTTTTTTTAACATCTTTATTGGAGTATAACTGCTTTGCAATGGTGTTAGTTTCTGCTCTATCACAAAGTGAATCAGCTATACGTATACATATATCCTCATATTGCCTCCCTCTTGCATCTCCCACCCACCCTCCCTAACCCACCACTCTAGGTGGTCACAAAGCACTGAGCTCATCTCCCTGTGCTATGCAGCTGCTTCCCACTAGCTATCTATTTTACATTTGGTAGTGTATATGTGTCCGTGCCACTCTCTCACTTCGTCCCAGCTTACCCTTCCCCCTCCCTGTGTCCTCAGGTCCATTCTCCACGTCTGCGTCATTATTCCTGTCCTGACCCTAGGTTCTTCAGAAAGTTTTTTTTTTTTTTTTAGATTCCATATATATGTGTTAGTATACAGTATTTGTTTTTCTCCTTCTGACTTACTTCACTCTGTATGACAGTCTCTAGGTCCATCCACCTCACTACAACTAACTCAATTTCGTTTCTTTTTATGGCTGAGTAATATTCCATTGTATATATGTGCCACATCTTCTTTATCCATTCATCTATCCATGGACACTTAGGTTGCTTCCATGTCCTGGCTATTGTAAATAGAGCTGCAATGAACACTGTGATACATGACTCTTTTTGAATTACGGTTTTCTCAGGGTATATGCCCAGCAGTGGGATTGCTGGGTCATATGGTAGTTCCATTTTCAATTTTTTAAGGGACCTCCATACTGTTCTCCATAGTGGTTGTATCAATTTACATTCCCACCAACAGTGCAAGAGGGTTCCCTTTTCTCCACACCCTCTCCAGCATTTATTGTATGTAGACTTTTTGATGATGGCCATTCTGACTGGTGTGAGGTGATACCTCATTATAGTTTTGCATTTCTCTAATGATTAGTGATGCTGAGCATCCTTTCATGTGTTTGTTGGCAATCTGTATATCTTCTTTGGAGAAATGTCTATTTAGGTCTTCTGCCCATTTTTGGATTGGGTTGTTTTTTTTTTTGTTATTGAGTTGCATGAGCTGCTTGTATATTTTGGAGATTAATCCTTTGTCAGTTGCTTCGTTTGCAAATATTTTCTCCCATTCTGAGGGTTGTCTTTGCGTCTTGTCTATGGTTTCCTTTGCTGTGCAAAAGCTTTTAAATTTCATTAGGCCCCATTTGTTTTTGTTTTTCTTTCCATTTCTCTAGGAGGTGGGTCAAAAAAGATCTTGCTGTGATTTATGACATAGACTGTTCTGCCTATGTTTTCCTCTAAGAGTGTTATAGTGTCTGGCCTTACATTTAGGTCTTTAATCCATTTGGAGTTTACTTTTGTGTATGGTGTTAGGGAGTGTTCTAATTTCATTCTTTTACATGTAGCTGTCCAGTTTTCCCAGCACCACTTATTGAAGAGGCTGTCTTTTCTCCACTGTATATTCTTGCCTCCTTTATCAAAGATAAAGTGACCATATGTGCGTGGGTTTGTCTCTGGGCTTTCTATCCTGTTCCATTGATCTATATTCGTTTTTCTGCCAGTACCATACTGTCTTGATAACTGTAGCTTTGCAGTATAGTCTGAAGTCAGGGAGCCTGATTCCTCCAGCTCCATTTTTCTTTTTCAAGATTGCTTTGGCTATTCGGGGTCTTTTGTGTTTCCACACAAATTGTGAAATTTTTTGTTCTAGTTCTCTGAAAAATGCCATTGGTATTTTGATAGGGATTGCACTGAATCTGTAGATTGTTGGGTAGTATAGTCATTTTCACAATGTTGATTCTTCCAATCTAAGAACATTGTATGTGGCTCCATCTGTTTGTATCATCTTTAATTTCTTTCATCAGTGTCTTATAGTTTCCTGCATACAGGTCTTTTGTTTCCTTAGGTAGGTTTATTTCTAGGTATTTTATTCTTTTTGTTGCAATGGTAAATGGGAGTGTTTCCTTAATTTCTCTTTCAGATTTTTCATCATTAGTGTATAGGAATGCAAGAGATTTCTGTGCATTCATTTTGTATCCTGCTACTTTACCAGATTCATTGATTAGCTCTAGTAGTTTTCTGGTGGCACCTTTAGGATTCTCTATGTATAGTATCATGTCCTCTGCAAACAGTGACAGCTTTACTTCTTCTTTTCTGATTTGGATACCTTTTATTCCTTTTTCTTCTCTGATTGCTGTGGCTAAAACTTCCAAAACTATGTTGAATAATAGTGGTGAGAGTGGGCAACCTTGTCTTTTTCCTAATCTTAGTGGAAATGGTTTCAGTTTTTCACCATTGAGAACGATGTGGGCTGGGGTTTGTCATATATGGCCTTTATTATGTTGAGGTAAGTTCCCTCTATGCCTACTTTCTGGAGGGTTTTTATCATAAATGGGTGTTGAATTTTGTCAAAAGCTTTTTCTGCATCTATTGAGATGATCATATGGTTTTTCTCCTTCAATTTGTTAATATGGTTTATCACACTGACTGATTTGCGTATACTGAAGAATCCTTGCATTCCTGGGATAAACCCCACTTGATCATGGTGTATGATCCTTTTAATGTGCTGTTGGATTCTGTTTGCTAGTATTTTGTTGAGGATTTTTGCATCTATGTTCATCAGTGATATTGGCCTGTAGTTTTCTGTCTTTGTGACATCTTGGTCTGGTTTTGGTATCAGGGTGATGGTGGACTTGTAGAATGAGTTTGGGAGTGTTCCTCCCTCTGCGATATTTTGGAAGAGTTTGAGAAGGATAGCTGTTAGCTCTTCTCTAAATGTTTGATAGAATTCACCTGTGAAGCCATCTGGTCCTGAGCTTTTGTTTGTTGGAAGATTTTTAATCACAGTTTCAATTTCAGTGCTTGTGATTATTGGTCTGTTTATATTTTCTATTTCTTCCTGGTTCAGTCTTGGAAGGTTGTGCTTTTCTAAGAATGTGTCCATTTCTTCCAGGTTGTCCATTTTATTGGCATATAGTTGCTTGTAGTAATCTCTCATGATCCTTTGTATTTCTGCAGTGTCAGTTGTTACTTCTCCTTTTTCATTTCTAATTCTGTTGATTTGAGTCTTCTCCCTTCTTTTCTTGATGAATCTGGCTAATGATTTATCAATTTTGGCTATCTTCCCAAAGAACCAGCTTTTAGTTTTCTTGATCTTTGCTATTGTTTCCTTCATTTCTTTTTCATTTATTTCTGATCTGATCTGTATGATTTCTTTCCTTTTGCTAACTTTGGGGGTTTTTTGTTCTTCTTTCTTTAATTGCTTTAGGTGTAAGGTTAGGTTGTTTATTTGAGATGTTTCTTGTTTATTTATTTATTTATTTTTGGCTGTGTTGGGTCTTCATTGCTCCATGCGGGCTTTTTCTAGTTGTGGAGAGCGGGTGCTACTCTTCGTTGTGGTGCACGAGCTTCTCATTGCGGTGGCTTCTCTTGCTGTGAAGTACAGACTCTAGGTGCACGGGCTTCAGTACTTGTGGCTTGCGGGCTCTAGACAGCAGGCTCGGCAGTTGTGGTGCACAGGCTTATTAGTTGCTCCGCAGCATGTGGGGTCTTCCCAGACCAGGGCTCAAACCCACGTCCCCTGGATTGGCAGGCGGATTCTTAACCACTGTGCCACCAGGGAAGTCCTGTTTCTTGTTTCTTGAGGTAGGACTGTATTGCTATAAACTTCCCTCTTAGAACTGCTTTTGCTGCATCCCGTAGGTTTTGGGTCGTCGTGTATTCACTGTCATTTGTTTCTAGGTATTTTTTGATTTCCTCTGATTTCTTCAGTGATCTCTTGGTTATTTAGCAGTGTATCGTTTACTCTCCATGTGTTTGTATATTTTACAGATCTTTTTTTCCTGTAATTGATATCTAGTCTCATAGCGCTGTGGTCGGAAAAGATATGATCTATCCTGGAGAATGTTCCATGAGCACTTGAGAAGAAAGTGTATTCTGTTGTCTTTGGATGGAATGTCCTATAAATATCAACTAAGTCCATTTTGTTTAATGTATCATTTTAAGCTTCTGTTTCCTTATTTATTTTCATTTTGGATGATCTGTCCATTGGTGAAAGTGGGGTGTTAAAGTCCCCTACTATTATTGAGTTACTGTTGACTTCCCTTTTATGGCTGTTAGCATCTGCCTTATGTATTGAGGTGCTCCTATGTTGGGTGCATAAATATTTACAATTGTTATATCTTCTTCTTGGATTGATCCCTTGATCAGTATGTGGTGTCCTTCTTTGTCTCTTGTAATAGTCTTTATTTTAAAGTCTATTTTGTCTGATGTGAGAATTGCTCCTCCAGCTTTCTTTTGATTTCCATTTGCATGGAATATCTTTTTCCATCCCCTCACTTTCAGTCTGTATGTGTCCCTAGGTCTGAAGTGGGTCTCTTGTAGACAGCATATAGATGGGTCTTGCTTTTGTATCCATTCCGCCAGTCTATGTCTTTTGGTTGGAACATTTAATCCATTTACATTTAAGGTAGTTATCGATATGTATGTTCCTATTACCATTTTCTTAATTGTTCTGGGTTTGTTATTGTAGGTCTTTTCCTTCTCTTGTGTTTCCTGCCTAGAGAAGTTCCTTTAGCATTTGTTGTAGAGCTGGTTTGGAGGTGCTGAATTCTCTTAGCTTTTGCTTGTCTGTAAAGGTTTTAATTTCTCTGTCGAATCTGAATAAGATCCTTGTTGGGTAGAGTCATCTTAGTTGTAGGTTTTCCCGTTTCATCACTTAAAATATGTCCTGCCATTCCCTTCCGGCTTGCAGAGTTTCTGCTGAAAGATCAGCTGTTAACGTTATGGGGATTCCCTGGTATGTTATTTGTTGCTTTTCCCTCACTGCTCTTAATATTTTTTCTTTGTATTTAATTTTTGATAGCTTGATTAACATGTGTCTTGGCATGTTTCTCCTTGGATTTATCCTGTATGGAACTCTCTGCGCTTCCTGGACTTGATTGACTATTTCCTTTCCCATATTAGAGAAGTTTTCAACTATAATCTCTTCAAATATTTTCTCAGACCCTTTCTTTTCTCTTCTTCTTCTGGGACCCCTATAATTTGAATGTTGGTGCGTTTAATGTTGTCCCAGAGGTCTCTGAGACTTTCCTCAATTCTTTTCATTCTTTTTTCTTTATTCTGCTCTGTGGTAGTTATTTCCACTATTTTATCTTCCAGGTCACTTATCCGTTCTGCTGCCTCAGTTATTCTGCTATTGATTCCTTCTAGAGAATTTTTAATTTTATTTATTATGCTGTTCATCATTGTTTGCTCTTTAGTTCTTCTAGGTCCTTGTTAAGCATTCCTTGTATTTTCTCCATTCTATTTCCAAGATTTTGGATCATTTTACTATCATTACTCTGAATTATTTTTCAGGTAGACTGCCTCTTTCCTCTTCATTAGTTTGGTCTGGTGGGTTTTTACCTTGCTTCTTCATCTGCTGTGTGTTTCTCTGTCTTCTCATTTTGCTTAACTTACTGTGTTTGGGGTCTCCTTTTTGTAGGCTGCAGGTTCATAGTTCCTGTTGTTTTTGGTGTCTGCCCCCAGTGGGTAAGGTTGGTTCAGTGGGTTGTGCAGGCTTCCTGGTGGAGGGGACTGGTGCCTGTGTTCTCGTGGATGAGGCTGGGTCTTGTCTTTCTGGTGGGTAGGACCGCATCCAGTGGTGTGTTTTCGGGTGTCTGTGATCTTATTATGATTTTAGGCAGCCTCTCTGCTAATGGGTGGGGTTGTGTTCCTGTCTTGCTAGTTGTTTGGCATAGGGTATCCAGCACTGTATCTTGCTGTTCATTGAGTGGAGCTGGGTCTTAGTGTTGAGATGGAGACCTCTGGTAGAGCTTTTACAGTTTGATATTATGTGGGACCTGGAGGTCTCTGGTGGACCAATGTACTGAACTCGGCTCTCCCACCTCAGAGGCTCAGGCCTAACACCCGGCCAGAGCACGAAGACTCAGTCAGCCACACTGCTCTAGCTTCTTCCTAAAGCGGACACAGTCTTGTAAATAATTCAAGCTATCCAGAAGAAAGTGCTAGTCTTGTCCTGACTAAGCCCTTTTTTTCTTTCTTGATTGAGTCCAGAACTTTCACCTTTTCACTCAAAGGAAGCACTTTACGTCCTCTCTCTGGTGTGTCCGAATTGCCAGCTTCACTCCTCTTGCTTTGGGGTATGTATTAAGTAAAATAAGGGTCATTTGAGCTCAAGCCCTGCGACACCCCAGTCAGTCTGATAACCCAGACAGCCACCAAGTGATTCACGAGTGGGCAGGATGCACTGGACCAAGTGTGATTCACGTTTTTCTGGGTGGGATGACATGCCAAGTTATAGTTTGACTACACAGTACACTAACAAGGCTGGATGATGTATATTCTGTCACAACATATATGCCATATTTTGGTGGTTGATACAGATCCTGGTCCCATGGATTTCTACAGCTTTTTGCCTTTTTCAGTGTATCAAAGTCTTTCCGATATACAGTCTCTTTGGAATTTCCTTACTTTGTCTCCAGTGCCATCTACTCCACAACACTCAACTCTTCACTCTGAACTAGTTACTCTATCTCTAAATCCCTAGTTCTCAGCTCTAGTAGCCCAGGCATGTATAGCAGATAGTCAAGGGCTCTGATGGTAAGCTGAAGTTATGGACTAACTGTTTGTATCCCCATTAAATTCATGTGCTGAAGCTCTAAGCCCAATGTGACGGTATTTGGAGATGGGGCCCTGGTCCTATGGGATTAGTACCCTTTTAACAAGAGACACCAGAAAGCTAGCTCACTCATTCTCCACCCCCTTCCCTTCTCTGCACAAAGAGGTCAAATGAGTACACAGCGAGATGGCAGTTGACAACAGGCCAAGAGAAGAGGTCTCAGAAGTAAATCTACCTTGCCAATACCTTGATTTTGGACTTCCCAGCCTCCAAAACTGTCAGACATAAGTTTCTTTTGTTTATGCAACCTAGTTTTTGGTATTTTGTCACGGTAGCATGAGCAGACTAAGACAGCCAAGAATATGGACAAGAGTGAAGTTGTCTCAACGAGACAGTTGTGATGTTAGAGGTCTTCAAAGGCACAAGAACACACTAGTGGTATAGCAGAAAAAAAAAAAAGCACAGAAACAGTTTGGGTTCTTTCTAATTCCCAGTTCTATTATTTTCTGAACTTGGATCTGGAGTAATTTACTTATTCTATCTGAAGCTAAATTTCCTCATGTGTAAGATAGAAAAATATCTATTTCACATGGTTATTGTGAAAGATCTATCTATATTATTAATATTATTATATTATTTAATATGGATAGCATCTGAGACAACATACTGTAAGGTGTAAGGCAACTACAAGTTATTTATTGGGAAACAGTACAATTGAAGTAAAGAAAGCACTTGGATTCAAACACTAGCTTGTAGCTATGTGATCCTGGCAAATTTTTGGAAATCACTGTCCCTCATTTCCTCACCTCTAAAAATAGGGATAACATCTAGGGCTTATAAATATTAAATGAGATGATATAGTTAAAAATCTCTAGCATAGTGCTTGGGGTAGAATGGAGGCCAATGCACATTACATCATAAAGATGGCCAGGTGGACAAACAGATCAAGTAACATTAACAGGCACAGTCTGCACGAGCACAATAGGGCTAGGAAATTTTTATCTATATTTTCCATTTAATGACAAAGCCCCTTGAAAAGGAAAGTGCTGATGTTATAACATTGCAATTTTGTATTAATTTTATAGATTCTACAGTGTTCATTTAGAATCTATAGAGTTCATTACTGAGCACTTATGTGCATAGCCCTGTTACAGGCACATAACTTAAAATGCTCCCAATTTAAAATTCAAGTACATGCAAACTATTCAAGAGAAATAAATTCTAACCAAGTGACAAAAAGTTTATTTTGGGTTGGGGAGCTATAAAAACATGACTCAAGTTATTTATAATATTAGAGAGATTAAACATATGTAAAATGAGTGAATAAGGAATGTAAATGTATTTCAATGCACAGCAGTTTAAGCTGTATATTCAAAGATTAAAGGAATAAACTACATATAGAGAATTTAGCCAGAGAAAGCTTCTTGATAAATGCGAGTGCTGGGCAATAAGTAGGGGGGAAAAAATGAAAGAAATGGAGCAGGAAAAAGAAGATAGAAGACAAGCTAAATGGTGGACAAAGGCAGAGGCAGAGAGGGATAAAGTAGGAGGATCAACTAAAGCAGATTTAGAGTTCATACAAGTAAAAGCTTTCTAACAAGTAAAGTTATCTAACAGCAGAGTGGCTGCTGTGCGGTTCCCATTATTGAAAGTATTCAGTCAGAGTGTGATTACCCTCAGTGCAAGATACCTTAGAAGGAATCACTGCACTGGAAGATATTCTGGGTCCCTTAGTATACTATACTGTAAGTTCCCTGAGGAGCCGCCCTGCAACAATGATCACTGAAGGTAGAAAAGGAGGCAGAGGACCTAGTCTGAGTCCCAGATTTTCCACTCATTAACTGTAACCTTAGGTAAGTCAACCTCTCAATTTTTCATTTATAAATGGGGAAGTTAGGAACGCTGGAAATGTCTGTTCAGCCAAGAACTCTTTCATGTCCTAAGAGTTTTTAATCAGCCAAAGATGTACACATTCTCCACTTTCCTTAGTACATGGTCAAACTTTGTAAGGAAGAGCTAATTGCTGAGGAAAAGAACCCTACATTTTAGGCAGGAAAAATAATAATAATAGTAAAAAAAAAAAAAAAAAATCTGCAGCATGCCTAACTCCTATAGGTCAATTTCTGTACTGCTAATGGGGAGGGCTGACACTAGATATCCTTACTAGTTATCCTATCCAGTCATACTGCAAATCATGTGCTTCTGTTTCCTGTCAATGGTCTTAATTAGTTCAATGTCAAAGCTTTGTTTATGCTCTGCATCAAGTCTCAAATTTTGGATGCCTACAATCAGAAAATAGAATCAATTCATAAACTATAGAACAGGTCAATTCAATTATTAATGAGTGGCAGTATGGCGCAGCACAAGGGCTGTGGAGCCAAACTGCATAGGCTTAAATCATGTCCTCCTACTTCACTAGTTTAGGCATGTAATTTACTTCACTAGATAGGCAAGTAATTTCTTTGTGTGCCTTAGTTTCCTCATCTGTAAAACAAGTAAGATAACAGTACCTACTTTATAGCTTTGTTGTTAAGTATTAAATGTGTTAATATTCATACAGTGCTTGGAATAATGATGGGCATGTAGTATTTAATAACAGCTTTATCGATATATAATTTACATATCATAAAGTTTACCCTGTTAAAGTACATAGTTCATTGGTTTTCAGTATATTCACACTTGTGCAACCATCATCACTGTTTAATTTTAGAACATTTTCATTACCCTAAAAGGAAACCCAATACCCATTAGCAGTAAATCCCCATTCCCCTGTCCCTAGATCCTGGGAAACCAATGATCTACTTTCTGTCACTACAGATCTGCCTATTATAGACATTTCATACGAATGGAATCATACATTATGTGGCCTTTTGTGTCTTGCTTCTTTCACTTAGCATAATGTGTTCAAGGTTCATCCATGTTGTAAGCACTTATCAGTTACTTTGTTCTTTTTTATGGTTAAATAATATTCCATTGTATAGATATATAACACATTTTATTTATCTATTCACAACTGATGGACATTTGGGCTATTTCTGTCTTTTGGCTGTTACGAATAATACTGCTATGAACATTCAAGTACATGGTTTTGTGTGGACATATATCTTCATTTCTTTTGGGTAGATACCTAGGAGTACGATTGTTGAGTCAAATAGTAACTCTGTTTAATCCTTTGAGGAATTCCCAGACTGTTTTCCAAAGTGGCTGCACCACTGTACATGCAGTAACCTATCAGTAATGTATGAGGGTTCTATTTTCTCCACATCCCTGTCAACGCTTGTTATTATCTGACTTTTTGATTTTAGCCATACCAGTGAGTGTAAACTGGTATCTCATTGTGGTTTTGATTTCTATTTCCCTGATGATTAATGATGTTATCATCTGTTTATTGGCTATTTGTATATCTTCTTTGGAAAAATGTCTATTCAGATCCTTTGCCCATTTTTAAATTCGGTTATCTTTTTATTACTGAGTTCTTTATATATTCTAGATACAAGTCTCTTATCAGATATATGATTTGCAAATACTGTCTTCCATTCTGTGGACTGTCTTTTCACTTTCTTGATAGTGTCCTTTGAAACACAAAAGTTAACTTTGATGAAGTCCAATTTATTTATTTTCCTTTGGTTGCTTGTGCTTTTGGTGTCTTATCTAAGAATCCACTGCCAAATCCAGGTCATGAAGACTTACCCTATGCTCCTGGTCAGAGTTTTATGGTTTTAGATCTTACATTTGGGTCTGATCCATTTTGAGTTAATTTTTGCATACAGCATGAGATAAAGGTTCAATACATTCTGTTATACGTGGCTAAGTGTCTCAGTGCCATTTTTTAAAAGACTATTCTTTCCCCACTGAATGGTCTTGGCACCCCTGTCAAAAATTAGTTGACCACAGACACGTTGGTTTATTTCTGGACTCTCAGTACTATTCCACTGATCTACATCTATATCTATATGCAGGTTTTTTCCAGTAAATACGTATTACAAGATCCACAGTTAGTTGAGTCTGCGGATGCTGAACCATGGATATGGAGGGCCAACTATAAAGTTATACCTGGGTTTTTGACTACTCAGGGAATCAGCGCCCCTAACTCCTGAGTTGCTCAAGGAGCAGCCGTATTTATGTTTACCTATCCTCGTGTCAACACCACACTGTCTTGATTATTGTTGCTTTGTAATAAGTTTTGATGTTGGGAATTATGAGTCCTCCAAGTTTGTTCTTTTCAAGATTGTTTTGGCTCTTCTGCATCCCTTGCAATTCCATATGAATCTTAGAACTGGCTTGTCAATTTCTACAAAGAAGCTACCCAGGATTCTAAAAGGTATCTCATTAAGTCTGTAGATCAAGTGGAAAGTGGTGCCATCTGAGCAATAATGTCTTCCAATCTATGAACATGGGATGTTTTCCCATTTCTTTAGATCTTTAATTTCTTTCAACAATATTTTGTAGTTTTCCACAAAACAGAGTTACTTTCTGAGTTATTTCCTTAGTTGTTGCTCTAGGGCTTAATTAGTGTATGTATGTGTGTATATACACACACATACATATATATCTTAACTTACCAGAATTAGCTCCAGATTTAGATTAATTTAATTCCAGTGAGATACAGAAACATTACTTCTATATGATGCTATTTCTTTCCCCTCTTTTTGTGGCATTATTGTTATCCATAGCATAACAACAATTATTACTTGATATATAATTTTGTCTTTTGAAGACACTGAGAAGGAAGGACAGCAAGTATATATGTATAGCTTTTGTTATATTAGCCTTCTTATTTATAATTTCTGGTTCTCTTGATTTGTTCTTGAGGATTAGAGTTACTATCTAGAGTCACGTCCTTAGTCCAGTACAGCTTTGCTCTCATCAACCTTTGTGCTATTTTTGGCAAATATATCACATTTCTATATGTTATTGGCTGAACAATATATCATACAAATGTTGTTTTATACAAATGCTTTTAAAATCAATTAAGAGAATAAAGGAGAAGAAACATGCATTTACATTATGCTTTATAATTACATAATTACCGTTACTAGTTCTCTTTTGGTTTTTTGTGTGCATTCAAATTGTTGTCTGGGGTGAGGTGCTTTCTGTCTGAAGAACTTTTAGTATATCTTGTAAGGTGGATCTAGAACAAATTCATTTTTTCATTTATCTAAAAATGTCTTTATCTCCCCTGCAATGTTGAAAGATAGCTCTGCTGGATATAAGATTCTTGGCTGAATTTTTTCTCTGAGCTCTTTGAATATATTATTCCACTGCCTCTGGCCTACATTTCTGATGAGAAGTAAGCTGTGTATATCACTGAGGTTCCCTTGTAAGTGGTGAGTCATTTTTCTTTCCCTGCTTTTAAGATTTTCTCATTGTCTTTGAGTTTCAGCATTTTTACTCTAGTGTGGCTGTGGATCTCTTTGAGGTTATTCTACTCAGACATTATTGAGTTCTCTGGATATGTAGGTGTTTTCCAATAAATTTGGAAAGACTTTAGACTTTTTTTTTTTCAAAGAATGGATGCACTTATAAATTTATTTATTTTATTTATTTATTTTTGGCTGTGTTGGGTCTTTGTTGCTACACATGGGCTTTCTCTAGTTGCGGCGAGCAGGGGCTACTCTTCATTGTGGTGCACAGGCTTCTTATTGCAGTGGCTTCTTTTGTTGCAGAGCATGGGCTCTAGGCTTGCAGGCTTTAGTAGTTGCAGCACGCGTGCTCAGTAGTTGTGGCTCACGGGCTCTAGAGCACAGGCTCAGTAGTTGTGGTGCACGGACTTAAGTTGCTCCACAGCATGTGGGATCTTCCCGGACCAGGGCTCGAACCTGTGTCCCCTGTACTGGCAGGCAGATTTTTAACCACTGCACCACCAGGGAAGTCCCTAGACATCATTTCGTCAAATATTTTTTCTTCTCTTTTCTCTCTCCTCTCCTTCTGGTACTCCAGTTATGTGTATGTTGGTATATTAATGTTGTCTCATATTTCTCTGAGGCGTTCATTTTCTTTTTCCTCAGTTCTTTACCTTGTTTACACTATTGATTTATCTTCAAGTTTGCTTATTCTTTCTTCTGCCAGTGTGAACCCAGTGTTGGGCCTCTTTAGTGATTTTTTTTTTCAGTTACTGTACTTTTCACTTCCAAAATTTCCATTTGGTTCTTTTTCTTTTTAATAATTTCTATCTTTGTATTGATATTCTTCATTTGATGTGACATTGTCATCAAACCTTGCATTACTTCTTTAAATATGGTTTCCTTCAGTTTTCTGAATATATTTATAATGACTACTTTGAAGTCTGTCTGTTAAATCCAACATCTAGTCATTCTCACAGGCAGTTTCCATTGCCTGCTTTTTCCCCAGTGCACAGCTCATTCTTTCCTGTTTCTCTGCATGGCTTTTGTTTTTCTTTTTGAAACTGGACATTTTAGATAATATATTATATCAACATTGGGTAATGCTTATACCCTCCAAGGTTTGCTATTGCTATTTTATTTGCTCAGTGACTGGCTGAATTATTTTAGTTAAGTATATTTTCCTCCTCCTCCCTGCAGATGTAGCTCCTCATAAGGCTCACCCTTTTGTATGCCACAGTCATCCTGGGATAACAGTGGCTTTGGCAGGCCTCTCTTTGACTTTCTCTTTCCCTGACCACACCCAGCTGTTAAGCTCCACTAACTGCAGGCTGATTGATCTATTGTCTTCAACAATGTCCTGAGGCATAAACTGCTCTACAAACTGAGCCAATTTATTAGGGCTCCTTTGAAGAGATAGTTCCTGAGGTAAGTATGAAAGATTTGTTCTAACTACAGGAGGGTTCCTCCCAGCTGTCTTTCCTACTTTCTTTCTAGCAAACTACCTAGCCTTCTGGTTAGCCTTATATTTCCAATGAATCTGTCAATCTCCTCCCAATTGCCTTTCACCACAACCTGTACTTTCAGGCAGGAACTTCACACTGTTGCAAATTAAGTTGGTTCCTTTGGGGAGAGATTCAGAGCTCACTGTTATAAGCTCTGCTTGTTCCTCTGGGCAAAGTTCCTGAGCCTGGTTCTGATGCTGAGGGCAGAGACAACAGCATGCTTCTTTCTGGGTGACACCTCCTTGAGAGCTCAACTGGAGAGGACAGGGGAGCAGCAGGCCCAGGAACTCCTCAGCTGGCCTCTCCCAGGGTGGAACCTGTGTCCCACCAGCCAGGGCGAGTGCAACTGGGGCCCTAATATTCTCAATGGTGCCCTACCCAAGGTAGAGCCTCTGTCCCATGAGTGGGGATTGGGTGAAAGGAGGGAGACCCCACCTCTCAGCTACATTCACCCAGAATTTTGTCCCAGCGACATGTAGCTCAGGCAGGATGAGAAATGCTGACCTTACCCCTGTCTCTACTGGGTAGGTAGCCTTCCAACTGAGAGCTGAGGGAAGTGGGAGCTCCGTGTTCTTGGCTGCATCAGTTTGGAGGAGAGTTTCCATCTCACTCCACTGAGAGTGGGAAGACAGGGAGCAGGTCTCAGTTCAAATCCCACAGACTTTCACTCTTCTGACTGAGTTTTAGTAGATTGTCCTGAATAAGTGTTCCTTTATTGACTGCATGCTCTTAGGACTATTTCCAGAGACTTTAAATGGTTGTTTTTTTAAAATAACCAGTTTCATTGGGGAGCAGGTCCATAAAGCTCTCACACTGTCATGGCTGGAAGCAGAACTTCTTGATGAGTTTTTTATATGAGAAAAAGGATCTGAAACTCTAAAGTGTAAATCAGAGTTACTACTCTTAACATTCCCAGGCAGAAATCCTAAAAAGTGATCCATACAGAGATCATGTATGGACTGCCACATCTATGGCTTACTAAATCAGAAGGGCTGTTCTGTTCTTTCTTCCCACATTTAGTCCTTCAATACCTTGGCAAAACATCTAAAATAAAAAATGGAGTCTGAAATGAAGTTTAAATTGTTTCATTTTTGAACTACTGTGAGGCATTCATCCTGGCCTATGATATAATTCAGCCCTTCTAGTTAAGTTTTATGCCAGATCCAGCTGGACAGACACTTTAAAAAGTAAAAGTTTTAGAACGCTTTTGGTAGTATGTGTGTTTGTGTGTTTTAAGGAAATCAAGATGTTAAAAAGGATTATCTTTAAAGTTATTGGTTTCTAAATGAGAATTGTACTTGCATCATATATCAAAGTATTCCCTAAGGTGAAGACATCAAATAAAATTTGAGTCAAATTTGCAAGACACACAAAGCTCATTTTGTTCTAGTGAAAACTGGGGTTTAACAATTTCAAATGACTAAACTAAGTGTAAAAGGCTTTCAGAACAAGCATCCATGCCTCAAGCTATTCCTAAGCATGGATTCACAGTATAGGATTGATGGTTCTATCTTGGCACATTTTCCTTGGGGGACTCTAATATGGAAAATTACCCGTTCATTTTCTATAGTCCACAATGGAAACCCTCAGTATGCATCCGTAGCTGAGAAAGCACCAAACCAAACACCATAGGAAAATAGCCAACTTAGGAACTAAGGCCTAACGCAGGACCTGGCACACAGGAATTACTGAAAAAATATTTGTGGACTACAGAGATCTCTACTAATATGCCAAGTACATCCAACTTTGGGGAAAAAAAGTAAAAATGAAGAAATATTTCAAATGGTAGAATGGACTTTTGTGTACAAATAAATTTATTTCAGTCCATAAACTGGCTCCACAAGTGATACTATCTCCAAACCTAGTAACATTTTTATGTTCCCCCAGAAGGAATATGTAAGATAATCACAAAGGCCCAATTTTAAAGAAAATAAATGATTAAAAAGTATATTGGTCTTTGCTTATGCCCCCAATCACACTACTATAAAAGAATATATTATCACATATAATATGTAATTATCATATTCTTATATCATTATCATTTACTATAACAGAAAAATTCAAAATACAGAAAAGAGAAATTAAAATATCATCTACAGTAATAATATTAAGCCACTGTTTTAGTGAATTTCCTTGTAGACATTCTTCTTTGCATAGTTTTTATTAATTTTACATGGTTGTGATCATTCTGTATGAATACTTTTGTATTCTGCTTTTTCAGTAAACAACATTATGAAATGTGCTTGAGATTCTGCTCTCTAGTTATCAAACTCAAAACCAAACCGTATGTACAAGTTATAGGAATTCTGGCCTCCACTCAAGCTCCAAGTCCCCTTTATTCATTTAACAGGTGTTTATTGTAGGTGCCTATTTTGTGCCACATGCAGTGCTGGGGACTGAAAATACAAAGAAAAGTAAGCCAGAATTTTTGTCCTCAAAGAGTTCTCAACTCAGTAATTACTCTCTGCCTTCACAGAAGTATGAGCTTACCTATGTGAGTTTGAAGTTAATGAAATAAACGCTTGAAATTTATTTTTAACTTCACTCTTTTGAGGAAAATTACTAAATACATAAAGGTTTATCTCAGACAACAACTGAAGTTTTCTGCATTTAATATGGTTGTATTCTTATCTTACAGGTGAAAGAGCTGCAATTCTTTTAATCATTTTATGACAGGTATTTTTCAACATTTATTGCAATTAGTTCTCTTTATTGGCCTTGAGATCAGTTGTATTTTAGAAACCAATATAAGAGCTTTCATTTCCTCAAGCTGTAAATTTTCAGATTATTCATCATACCTCCCTCCATCCTACATATTTGCATGGTATATGTGTTTATGTGCTGGTAGATAATCATAGCCACCAACTGAGGTAGAGAAGATGTAAAGCAAACGCTTCAATAAGCACAGGTGCTTATACCCAAATATATCATGAGCCACATGCACCTGGAACTATTTGCATTCTATGCACAAACATTAGCAATTGTATCTGACTTTACTTCTGCGGAAAAATTTAAGCATTCCTAGTTGGTAATTTCCTTTGATATTTTCCAGTTTAAGTCTAGTTGCCTAAATGGTGTCTCAAGGTATGAAATAAGAGATAAAACAAGGTACTGAGTCATAATTTCAAACCTTCTGAGATATACCTCAAGTGGTAATGAGTGGGAGCCGTGGAGCACTGAGCAGTGAAGGAGCTGCACATAATAGCCAGAAAACCTGTTCTCTAATCGAGGCTCCACCACTTACGAGCGATATGAGTGTTAACAAGTTGTCATTAACATGAGCCTCGGTTTTCTTATCCATAAAACTGGGATGGTGATATTCTCATCATACTTACAACATCACTGTATTACTAATAAAAAGCAAATCTTTCTAAAAATGCAAAATGCTATGTGTTAGGACTTAGGTCTAAGGATCATTACTTTATAACCAATTCCTAAAAAGTTAGTATAATCAAGTTTTATTTTTTGAAAGGCTCTATTTCCTTACATTTACTTACAGGTTGCCACAAGGTTTTACATAAGAGAGGTGTGTTTTTCAGAGCGACAGCACCTGTAGTTTATTGAAAGGGGCGCTGCTGTTACCAAGGAGCTGCTGGTAGAAGGCTCCAGAGACATGTTTAGGAAAGAGAGAAAGAGAACTAGGGCAGCAAAACAAACTGGATGGTAATTTGAGTTCCTCTTATTTTAAGATTGGGTTTAATGTTGGAGACATGCCTACTATTCCATGCCTCTCTACACTGAGAACTTAAAAGGCTGTTAGGATGTAGAGCCTTTAGAGAAGTCCAATAATTTTGATTTCAAAGTCTTTTTAGAGCTTTAGGCATGAAGGGTCTCTAATGGTTTTAACCCCTGGAGACTGAAATAGTTTTGTTTGCCAATGTTTTTCCATTAATGAAGATTACCTAGCTAGGTCCCTAATGACATTTGTTTATATCAGACCTCCCAGGAAGCAGCAATCTACACGTAATACTGAAAGTAACACTAGTACAGTAGTTACTGTCACCAAAGATTTAAAAGGCAGTAAAAGAAAATACTTGGAAAATGTTAGGTTTTGCTACTATCCTACAGGAAACAAACATGCTTTATTAATAACTGTGTGGGAAATTTTTTTCCCTTAACTGAAAGTCATATGGCATGGGGGGGATCTCTGTCTTCATGCACTTATTTTGACCAGTAAAAGCACTACCAAAGATTCTAGTGTCAGATTCACAAGGCACCATGGACTCTATATAGTATGGATCCTCCCAACTAAACCAAATAGCAGCTGCCTTCCTAGCCTGAATACCTATCATGAGTATATTAAAAACATGTTCTTTTTAACACCTTGTTTCTTTTTTCTTTTCATGTAACTATCTCTCCCATTAGCACATAACAGTCTTTCTCCTTCTTCCTCTTCCTCCCTCTTTACCACAGCAAAATATTCCATTCTGCAAATATACACAAGTTTCTACAAATATTCCCTAATTGCTGGAGGCGTTATTGTTTCCAATCATCTGCTACTATGTACAATGCTTCAGTGAATAACTTTGTTTACATTATTTCAATCTGTCCACAGAATAGATCTAAAAGTGACATTGCTTGGTCAAAGGGCAAAATACATCTGTAATTTTGGTACATACCGCCAGTATATGCAAAGGTAGGAAGTAGGAAACAGAAGGGATGTGTATGTGTATGTAACTGGAAACATTTCATATTGCTAGAGCATAAATTACAAGGGAGAGAAGCAAGCAATAGGCTGCAAAAAGTAGGCAAACTTCAGATCACTGAGCATCTAGGTCATGTTAAGAAGCTTGAACTTTATTCTATAGACAAAGAAAGTTACTCAAGGGTTTTAAGGCTGGGCGTGACACAGTCAGATTATTGTTACAGAATTATGGACAATGGACTGGAAGGGCATATAACTTGAAAAAGAAGGAACAGTTAGGAAACTGGTACAGTAATCCAGATGAAGGATTGAACTAGGGCCGGGGTTAAGGAGAGAATGTACTGAGAAATCTTAAGAGGCAAAGTGAGCAGGATGCAGACAGTAAATATGGGGGTGGAGGTGAATAGAGGGATGATTTCAAGGTATGCTCAAACCATTACCAGCAAAGCACCGGATTCAAGTTATTTCTCCAGCAGCAATAATACGTTTACACAGATTCAGTCATGCTCTCTTACCTGGTCTTAGCATTTGTGAGGCCAGGGATAGCGGTATAGGGCCCAGCAAACACACAGGCAGAACTGGTGAGCTTCTCCTTGAGCATCGTGCTCTAATCAACTAAGTAAAGCAACCACGGGTGACCCCAACAGGCCAACATGACACTTCATAGCTCCATCTCTGATGCACCCTCTCATAATAACTCCTCTATTCGTAAGCCTCTTGACCCCATTTTCCTCTTTGCCCATGAAGTCAGTGACCAAGACAATTGCTGACAACATAAATAACTGCCAGCACAGGGAACAATATGTGGTTGAGGGGCAGCTGCATGAATAGCTGTTTTTCCAAAACTTAACCCAAAGCCAAGCTTTACTGTAAACCCAATATTACAATATTAGCAATGCATTTTTGGCAGCCTGCAGTCCTGCCACCAAACAAAGTTACTCTCTGGAGATGAGAAGATATGGAGGAGAGTCCCCTCTGAACCCTTCCCATTCCCCTGATTTATGCAAGTGTAATGGTCCTATGGGGATGGGGCAGGAGGGTGTTATGTGTAATCCATACTAACCCTGGCACTTGTCTTTATTCTCAGAGCTTCTAAAAACCAAGCTGAAGGGAAACTGAGAAGTAAACTATCAGATGAAATCAAGTCCACTGTTTATCAAGTCCATGAAAGAAATACATACACACACACACACACACACACACACACACACACACACACACACAGACACACAGAGTAACACCAAGGCTTACCTTTCTTTTATCTTCATCTGTTGATTCAAATTTGAAAGTAGCCCTATGCTGAAGAGGGAAAAAAGGGAAACAATGTCATTTTAAATACACAGATTTTTGATTTTGGCTGTTTAAAAATACCTAATGTCTTTAAAACGTTGTCTTCCCATATCATGTCTCAAAGTTCTTATTAAAGTAAGAGAGGCATGTAAGCAAATAATTGTAAAACAGTACAAAAGACTAAAGCAAAAATATATACAGAAGAGACAGAGTACTGAGCCACTAACTACCCAGGGAAATCAGGAATTCTTTGCATATAGTACAGAGCATTTGAGCTGGACCTTGAGGGATGAATAGGAGCTTGTCAGGTAAATGGAAAGCATTCTAGGGATGGAAACAAAGGCTCATGTGTGAAGTGGTATGATATATTTATAAAATAAGCAGCTCTGTCAGAGTGAAACACAGGACACATGTTAGGGGATGAGAGGAGTGGAGAAAGATGAGAATGGGAAAGTAGACTGGACAGAGATTTGGAAGGATCTTCCAATGTTGCTGAGGAGTTTGTACTTTCTTTATCATATGCAATAAGAAATCACCAGAGAATTGTAGATAGGGAAGAAATTGATAGACTGGCATTTCAGAAAAGTAATTCTGTAAGAATGAGGGTTTAAATCATGGCTCCACCACTTAATAGTTAAGCAAGTAACAAATTATAACTGTATTTCCCATGTGAAAAGAGGGGGTACCTAGTTCACAAAGCTGCCATGAGGGTTAAAACAGCTATGACATATAATGTACCATCTCAGTGCCTGGCACATAGTAAACACTCAGTAACTATTAGGATGATAATAATGATGATGCCAATGACATTGAGGAAAAATAACTGAAAGAAAAGAATGTCATGACTCTCCTGAAATGACTGGCAACACTATATTTTCCACTCTGTGGCTGAAATAGAGAATGGAGTAAGTTGACTTGTCCACTTCCAGAGAGTGATGGTACCCAAAAAATAGAGCATAAAGTTCCTCAATCTCTTCTCAAGTTTTATTCAAGAGAACCAAGTGCTCTTATGGATCCTAAGTTTTCATTTAAAAAAATCTTTACTGAACATCTCTCTGCCTTTCCTTTGTATTTCTCATTGGCAACATGGCAACCCACCAGGAGTTAAACACAGTAAGTACTAAAGATATCATCATTACAGGTGGTTCTGCATTGACAGCTTCGCAGAAGAAGCAATTTTTGAAATTAAATGAGATGGAGAAATGTTGACAGAGAAGCAGTTCTGAAAGTAAGAAATGGTCAGAGGGAAGACTTACAGGTAATAGAGAAGGGCCATTTGAGGAAACCTAAGAGAAGCTGCCTCACATACCGTTTGCAAAACAATTAAAATGGATGTCAGGTGGTAAGGCCTTGGATTTAAAAATGTATACCTGAATTGGCATATAGGTGACAGGCAACCAGGGGAAGACCCTGAAGGAGGTGTGAACTCATTCTGGAAGAATATTTTGGGTGGTAGTTTACAGGCCAGATCAAAGAAGAGCAAGACTGAGGACATAAAGCCCTCTGAGAAGTGGGCATCAATAATCCAGGAGTGATATTGCTGGAGGCGGTATAAATTGACACCAACTTCAAAAATGAAAGTGATTTGGCAACACATAATAGAAACCATAAAAATATTCACAGCCTTTGACCCAGAACTTTTACTGCTAGAAAGTTATCCTAATGAGATCATCCAGAGGAGAGAAAAATTATATATGTAATCATATTCACTGCAGTGTTATCGAGTATTATGGAAGAAAAAAGAGAGACAACCTGAATATCCAACAACAGGAGACTGATGAAATAAATCACTGTGTATTCATCTGATAGATTATTATACTGCCATTTTAAAAAAAAATGGCTAAAAAGTTCTGTAACAACATGAAAAATTATTTATGATGGCAATAAGAGGAAAAACAGTAAAACATCAAACTGTATGTCTATGATGACAGTACCTACATAAATGTATGCATGATTTCAAACGAAGGCTTGAGTGTTAAAATGCAAAAATAAAAACAACTATATAGGGTTGGTGGAATTGCTGGTGATTCCTTTGACAAAACTCATTGTTGGTATATTATTTTTATAATTAAAAGAAAAATTTTATATAAAAGGTAAATAAATTAATGAATGAGCAAGGAAAGAAAGAAAAGAAGAAAAGGAAGGAAGAAACAACAAAGACTATAACTTAGGAATTTACAGACCCAAGGTTTAGTAAAAACTAACAGTGAATAAAAGATCAAGAATTAGCAGATTGTATGGTTATAAACTGAAGCTTAGTAAAGGTTCACTACAAATGAAAACTCATAATTGCACTTAGAAACAAGAAGCTTAATTTCTGCCATTATATGTGAAATATTAATTCCACACATTATCTGGAATAAATGTACCTAGTTGCCAATGTAATAGTTCTCCTAAACTTTTTTTTTTTTTTTTTTTGCATTTATGGTAAGGGAACAGAAAAAGAAATCATCTTTTGGAAAGCCCCTCGTTAAGTTATAAAAATATCTTTTAAAAGGTTTCTACATAGAATTAAATCTCTCAAGGTGATAATTTAGAATAGTATCAAGGACTAATTTTTATTTTTCTTTTTATTTTATTTTATTTTTTTTTAGTGTCCTTTTTTTTTTTTAATTTTTTTATTTATTCATTTATTTATTTATTTACTTATGGCTGTGTTGGGTCTTCATTTCTGTGCCAGGGCTTTCTCTGGTTGTGGCAAGCGGGGGCCACTCTTCATCGCGGTGCGCGGGCCTCTCACTATCGCGGCCTCTCTTGTCGCGGAGCATGGGCTCCAGACGTGCAGGCTCAGTAATTGTAGCTCACGGGCCTAGTTGCTCCGTGGCATGTGGGATCTTCCCAGACCAGGGCTCGAACCCGTGTCCCCTGCATTGGCAGGCAGATTCTCAACCACTGCGCCACCAGGGAAGCCCTATTTTTCTTTTTAAATGCAAGGCTGATCCTGTCACAAAACTGCAACATTTAAAAAAAAAAAAAAAAAAAGAAATAAAGGAAAGAAGAAAAGCAAGCTTTCAAAAGCCCTAACTAACATGAGGGCTTAATTTAATTAGCAAATATACTGGTATTGTGAGGCAATACAAATTGAATTTAGAATATGCCAATCCATTCAAAGCAACCTCAAAGTGTAAAAACAAAAAGTCCTCTTACATAGTCCAGGATATTTATATATCCTATTCAAATGTGGAGGCTGTACTTCTAGAACTGTCCCAATATTAGGTCCCTATCAATCAGGTTCTTCTAGCACATAAATGAAGACCTCACTGCTATCAGTGTTGTTTTCCTCTCTTATGAGGACTACGCTCAGAGACCTACATACCTGTCCGTATCTTAAATAACTTTTACCTTTCATTTGGCCATAAACTTGCCACACTTCCATAATGGAATCCTACTGGAGCTTGCTAAGGGGTAATCGTATGTCTAGGTGGCCTCTATGGCCACCAAGCCACCTCTCTGGTTATCAACATAGTTGATGATGATGCTAGGCCTCAGTTTCTTCTCCTATTAATTGAGAGTGTTGGACCCAATTATCTTTGAGGTTCCTTCTTGTCTAAATACCCTGGATTCAAGGAACTAAGATACTACTATGCACCTCAAGGCTCTTGATCACTGTTTGTTGCTGATAATCATAATGATGCCAACCAATCTCTCTACTAAATCTGTTAGCAGAACAAGCCCTAGGGGAGGAGAAGAAGCTTGGACAGCCTAGACTAGAGCAATATATACTTCCCACATTAATAGCTCATTCTATAACTGGAGTGGGGTGACTGGGACCCAACAGTAGCCAAAGGAAATAGTCCTGAAAACCCTTTCTCTTCTGTGCTCAATAACACAGAATAGACAGGGGAAAGCCAACAGGGCCTTGCAAAAAGAGCCCTGGATATTGAATCTGAAGACTAGGTCTGCCACTTCTAGCTATGTGCCTTTAGGCCTGTAGCCAGTTACTTTGTCTTTCTGAACCTCAATTTCCTAGTCCCGAAAAAAAGGGAGAATACTTCAGTCACCCTCGTAAGTTTTAATACGTGATGACATGTGAAAGCACGTAGGATAATACACAGTACATAGCAGGCACTCAATAAATGCTATTAGATGAATTGAAAGTGAAAAAGAACAACCACTCTTCCTATTTTTAAAAAATACTTTCCTATGCTGAGTCAACTTGCATTATGCCCTTGAGAAACAGACAAGTTTCATTTTTTTCTAGGATAGATAGCTCTTCCTTCTCCCCAAGACAAGAAGGGTCAGTGAATGAAGGAAGAAATCTTGAAAATTAGAATCTCCTTAACACGGTAGAAATTAGATGTTACCTGGAGCCAGACGGGTAAATGTTAAACATGGCACAAGGTATTTTGCTAACCATTAAAAAGTGCACGGGTCAAGGAAAAAGAGAAAGAATGGAGTATATTCTCTAATTTTTTTTTTATCAGGCTACGTCAACTCCGTGCCACATGCTTAATTCCTGACTTTTTTGTTCAAAACTAACAGTTATGGGTTTTTCTTCAGTGCCAGGCACTGTTCTAAATGATTTACACATATAAGTCATTTAATCCTGACAACAAACCTATGATGTGGGTACTATTATTATCCCTGTTTGGCAGATGAGGAAACTGAGGCACAGCAAAGTTAAGTACCTTGCTCTATGCCACGCGGATGGTAAGCCGGGGACCAGAGTTCAGGCAATCTGGCTCCAGAACCCGTGCTCTTGCCGCAGGACCTCTTGAGCACCTTGACCATTAGTGAACGCCTCCTACATGCATTATGCACAGCATTCGGCATTATACTTCACTTAATTCAGGTCTCATAATAACTTAGATGATAGAACCCTATGTTACAGATAAGGAAACTGGGACTCAGGCTTAAAATAACTTGTCCATAGTCATGACACTAATAAATGGCAGATGTGAACCAAGATTTATCTGACTCCAAATTCCACCTTCTTTCCATTATACTTGCTGCCTTCTTTTGAGAACAACAAACCAATCATTCTCTCTCTACATCATTCATTTCCCTTCTTGGTTAGACTCCTCAATGCCCCATAATCACTTCACTCTAAACATTTCCCAAATCCATGTTTCCAGATAAGGAATATGAGGCACATGGTAATACCCAGGTACTTTTTCAGGGTTTCAGACTCCATTTCCCATAGAACAGGGCAATTTAATTCCCCCTCCCCATTCTTACTGCCAGACCACTGCAATCGTGCTTCCCCTTCTTCTTCATCTGCCTCTAGTGTCTCCTGCCTTGAGGGGCAAAGCCCCACTGCCAACATAAAACTCAGCTATTTTCTTTGTACTCTGGACCTACTATAATCAGCATTAAGCATGAGAACTCTTTTCTGAAGGAGCTGGCCGAGCCGGTTCACATCAAGACACAGCTTTCTCAAGCCTGGCCCCCAAAATACCACCCCAAACAATACACATTGGGCATTACAACTTTAAAACCATTCCCAATGTGAAAGGAGAGCTGGGGATGTCCAGAACTTAAGCTCTGACAGCACTGAGCCAGGAGTGGTAAGTGGAAACCAACCTGGAGGGAGATCAAGGAGAGGAAGAGATAAACTGGAGGAAGCAAATCTGGAGTTCTAATTAGTTTAGCCATGAAGGGAAGGAGAAAATATTGAAGGAGGAGATAAGATCCAGTTCGAGGTTTTTTCCTCCTCCCTTCTGTATAGAAGAAAGTTCCTATTTATTGCTGGATACCTGGGATATAATAAGTGCTAAATAAACACTAGTTGATTCAATACAATGGCCAAGTTTTCTGTTGTATTTCTTTCTTTTGAAAATCAGTTTGTAGCTGCCTCAAATCTTTTTTGGAAAGCAATTATAAATCCAGTTGAATGAATACACAGTCGGGCCTCCATATCTGCAGGTTCCACATCCGTGCATTCAACCAACCATGGATCAAAAATATTTGGAAAAAAAATTGGAGAAAGTTCCAAAAAGCAAAACTTGAATTAACTGGCAACTAGCTACAAAGTATTTGCATTGTATTTACAACTATTTACATAGCATTTACATTGTATTATTAATAATCTAGAGATGATTTCAACTATAAGGGAGGATGTGTGTAGGTTATATGCAAATACTATGCCATTTTATATAAGGGACTTGAGCATCCATGGATTTTGGTATCCATGGGGGAGGTATAGGGTCCTGGAACCAATCCCCTGCAGATACCAAGGGATGACTGTAATCTCCACAATATGTACATCTGTGCATTAAATGAATTTCTCCTAAATTACGCAGATATGCAACAGTAAAGCATATCAGAAAGCAAGGAAGCTAAGATATGAATAGAACTGAATCCATGCATCCTCCCAAAGAAAGCAGCATAGTACTGTAAAAGAGCAGTCAGAAAACCTAGATTCAAATCTCAGCCCCATCTCTCAATGACTGTGTGGACTTGAGGTAACATCACCCTAAATTTTATTGTTTGTGAAATGGGAATACCACCACTTTCCTCACAGGATTGTTGGGAAGATTAAATGGGAGTGAAGGTGCCTTATTTTTGGATCTTCTCCACATAGAGCAGAAATGGCATACTGGCAGCTCAACAATACAAAGTGTATGGAAGTGCAGTGGTGGGCACACAGCAAACACAGAAAGGGAAATTATGAATGGAGGCAAATGAAAGGAAGAAAGATGTTATATCTAGGGTGTGACATGGTATTGGGTGTGTTTTCACAGAAGTCAGTTATTTCTATAAAGTGGTCTTCTAAATGGAAGAATAAAGGTGTGGTATGTTACCTTCAAGAGTGAGCATATAAAACTCCTGGAAGGTAAAGTAATGGAGAGCTAACGGGTCTTGAAGAGACATTCAGAGAAGTGACTGGGATATATAAGATACCTTTTTACTGCAGAGTTGTAAAGTGGAAAGAATAATACCTAGGTTGGAATCCCAGCTCAGAAGTATGACCTTGGGCAAGTTACTTAACCCATCTAGAATCTCAATTGCAAAATGCAGATAAAACCTCACAGGATTGCTGTCAAGATTGAAGGAGATAATGGATGGGAAAGCTGTTAATGTGATACAAACAACAGGTATTATTAGGAGTTAGTCTGCCCCCAGTTACAACATAGTATGTCCATGACCTTGGCGTGATTTCAGTTCCTAGTGCCTCGGTTTTCTCATCTATAAAATGGGGAGGATGATGCTATCTACCCTATAAACTCTCTGAGAATCAAGTTGGACCATATATATGAGACATCACGCCTTGAAAACTGTACAGTCCTGTACGTATACAAGGAACTGCCATAGTGGCCGACACGTTTTATGCATGTCAAGGCCCGTGTTTATACACAGAAACACGTTATTTTTAAGCTATGCAGGTGAGGAAGACTCGCGTGCATTTATGCATCCATGAGAGGGGCACAGACGCACGCTCACGGATTCCGGGGGTGTGACTTGCACGCTTGGGAAGAGGACCATGGGACAAACTGCTGGGCCGGAATCAGAGGGGTGGGCGCCAGGGTGGGGGCAGGGGGGGGGATACAGGATGCACGGATGGAAAAGGCTGGGGGCACAAACACGCATGCCCAAGCCGGAAACGTTTTCAGGGGAGAGCAATGCGCATCCCCGGAATGAGGGGGGTTGGGAGGGATGTGATGTGCAAGCCCGGGGGGCGGCCCGAGGGTGCTATACCGCACGCCCGGGGCCAGGGCTCTTTACCTTATCGCTGTAATCCCTCAGGACCCGCTCGATAGCCCCCGCCTCGCCGGCCCGGACGATGTAGAGGGCGCGCTCCTCATCCATGGCCGCAGGTGCGGGGGAGCCGCGGCCGCTCTGCGCGCCCAAGCCGCTGCCTCCAGGTAAACGCCTCGCGCCCCCGCTCGCTCGCTCGCTTCTTCCCAGCTTCCTTCCTTCCCTCCTTCCCTCCCTCCCTCTGCCTCCAACCCGCCAGCCTCCGCCCGGGCAGGCCCGACGTCACCGCCCCTCAACTTTCACCCCGCGACGTCACCGGTCCCCCAGCAACCGGTGCCTCGCGGCCACCCCCGACAAGGCCCAGGACTCGGTAGAGGCCTGGCGAACGGCCTGAGGGGGAAGTCAAGCCCGAGGCCCTGCTAACTCTCCTGCCTCTCCCTCCCTCAGAGAAGAGTCCAGCCTTTTAAGTGTGCTTTCACAGACAGAACTGTTCTCTCCTGACCCTCCTCTATGAATCATTCTCCTCAGCTGACGAGAGCGACCCGGCTCTTCCCCGCCCCTCTAAGAGCCAGCAGCTAAATGGACTACAATTCCCTGCGTGCAATGGGGTCATTCCACTCTTCCATCTAACTTACCGGAGTGCCGAATGGCATGTCGGGATTAGTAGTCATCCAGCGGGAAAGACTTCCCTCCAAAGGCATGCTGGGAACTGTGGTCCTGCGAAGGCCGGAAACCGGAGTCCGGCGGCCGCCTGAGGCCAGCGGCCCAGAGACCGTTAGGGGGAGGGCCTAAGCGTCGGCTCTGCCTCCTTTTTGTTCCTTACGGAGCTGACCGTCCTGCTCGAGCCTTTGCTGGTTGGACTGGTTGACAGCCGCGGAGACTGGCACCCCTTGGTGGGAACTGTCATGCACCGGTTTAATTCCCTCTTTTCTCGTTTAGCGGTTTCGGTCTCTTTGAAATTCTTTCCTTCCTTCCTTGTTTGCGGTCATGCTATGTATTCAGCTACAATAATGTGGGAGATTGCAGGCAGTTCTCGGATAAAAAGGGGACTCGGCGGGTTTTTGCCTTAATAATAATAGCCGGCTTGTATCGCGTGTCGCCGGGTCTGCAGACTCAGAGTTAGGTGATTTCTCACTACACTTGAGATTTTTGTGGAACCGTAGGAACCCGAATAGGTTAAGTAATTTGTCCTAAGTCACATAGCCAGTAAATGGGGAATTCGAGATTTGTATCAGCGTCTTTCCCCAAAGGCAGCTGCTCTACAACCGCCGGTAAATGTGATAATACGGATATACTAGTAATGGTAGTAGTGATGGTGGTGATGATGGAGGCTCACATTTGCTCAGTGTTCGCTACATGCATTCTGTTACATACTTTACTTGTGTTATCTCAGTCAATTTCTCACAAATTAAGTCAACAAATATTTGAGCATCTATGCTGTGCCAGGCACTGTTCAATACCGTTCAATACTGTTCGGTATGTTTACAGTGGACTCAAAATGAAGTCCCTGCTGTTGTGGAGCTTCCATTTTAGTGCTTAAAATGAGGTACTATTCTCATTTTAAGATGAGGAAACTGAGTATTGGAGATGCTAATAGATTAATTTACCGAGGTTGCAGAATTTGGAAACTGAATTTGAACTCGGAACCTATCTATGCTCTTTCTGCTCTCCCAAGCTATTTGCTAGAGAGTGGATGAACTCTCCAAGCAACTTTCAGTTTTCCATTCCAAGCAGCCTTTACCAGAATCATCTTTCATGCCAGCCCTGCTTGCCTCTCCCTCTTGAGCTGTGCTGAAGAGGAATTAGAGGGGGCAAAATTTATTCATCTAATAATTATTGAGTTTTTTCTATGTGTCATACATTGTGCTAGGCTCTGAGAACTTAGAAATAAAAACAAGTATGCAATCTGAGCTCATGGAGTTTTTGGTCTTTCTGTGGATTAGACTTTTCACACAGCAAACCTTTATTGAGCATATTTGTTGAGCCAGGTATTGGGGTAAGTGCTGTGTCCATAATAAAGTCAGGAAGATTTTAATCTATCTCTTTACAAAGCACCTTCATGGAAAGGTCACGGTATAGTAAGCTGTATTCCTTAGGTAATAGTAATATCTTCCAGTTATTTTTTTTAATCATTTACAAAACATTTTAATATACACCATCTCAATGGATCATTGAGGAAGGTATTGTTCCCATTTACATATAGGAAATCAAGCTCAGATTAGTTAAATTACACCAACTGGGACTCACACTGAGAGCTGTAATGTAAAATATTTGGGTGTTTACTCTCTGTCCAGTACTGTACTACGTGCTTTTTGGGTAACCATACATTTATTTTTGGAGCAAGGGCTCCTGCGCAGGATACGAACAAGCATAAAGTATCTGAGTAGAGACGTTTCTTTTAAAGAGGGTCTTATACACATGTGTTTGAAATGCCTGTTTACCAGAAACAGGCTATGTTTTTAGGCTCCAACCCTGTACTTCTAAAAAGAGATTTAAAAAATGTGAAACCACATGAATTAATGGCTTGGGAAATTGCACTTTAGTAAATCTTAATTAAGCACCAATATTCTGATTTTATAAATCAAAAGGATCTTTGACTCTAATTCAAGTCATCCTTTGACCACTGACGAGACTCTGGTCCCAGAAAAATTAAATGACTTGTCCAAAATCAATAGTTAAAAGCAGACTCCGGGACTAGAGCCTAGACTAGCTAAATCCTGGGTCACTACATCACTTTACCTCCCTGAATATTTAGTTATGTGATACTTTCAGTGACTAGAGTCTCTGGTCCAGCGGTAACTCCAGTTCCTGTTGATTCTTGCGTGGCTTGGTGCCAAGGAATTAGGATTTAGAGCCTGGGTAATCAAAGCAACAAATATTTATTCACAAGTCACTGCTCTGAGATGTAGTAATATAATTCTGTACATATATATGAATAGTGCTTTACTGTTCTCAAAATATCTCCACGTAGATCATCTGATTTAATCCTTGTGATAGCTGAAAAATGCAAGGTCAGTAGGACAGGCGCTATCTTCCTTTTTATAAAGAAAAGGGAAGTTCAGTGTGTTGATTAGCTTGCTCATAAGCAATAAGTATGCTAATAAGTGGTATAGTTAAGGGCTAGAAACACTCTGGGCTCTGATAGCATAAAATGTTATGAACTTATAGGTCAGGGCCAATGAAAAACCCTGCAAATAGTTACCAGTCATTTATTTTCGACTTTGATATATCCTGCGGTGGCATTTCCTCTGCCGTGACAATGGACTAGTTGGAATGTGCCAAATTGAGGGTCTTAAAGGAGCACCTGGTGCTAACAGCTTTTAGAATACAAATCTTTCACATGTAATACTTTTTATACATTTTCTTTAGAAGAAAGCAGAAATTAAAAAACTAAACAGCTTGGTCTAGTCGCTACAGCTCCAGAACTGGAGTTCAGAGAATTTCGCTAATTCAATATACAAACTGTCACTCAACAACCACTGTGCCACTATGTGAGGCTACTCTCTCAATCTCTCTTAAGCCATGGTGTCCTCAGCTGTAAAATAAAGGGACTGATCCAGATAGAATCTTGGTTCTCTCTCAGTTCTAAAATTTTGTGATTCTAAGGACAACAACAAAACCACATTTGAACATGCTCATTCTTTAGACAAATCTGTTAATAAGAGTGAGGTTGTACATATCAATGTGTGCAAATCAAAATATCAATATGATACACGCAAATCATTGCTTGGGCATACCTGCAAGGATTCTGATTCAGTTGATCTGTGGTGAGGCCTGGGTATTGGTAGTTTTAAAAGCTTCCCAGTTGATTCGAATGAACAGCCAGGGTTGAGAACCACTGGACTAATATTCTGGTAGAATATCAACCACTAAACTAATTTTTTGCTAGACTACCAAACTTAGGTGCACGTGACTCACTAATTAGTCTTTGAGAAATCAGAAAAATATAGCAAGGTAAAAGTTATCTTAATTTCATTTTCTATCAAGAATGAAGTCTCCCTTTTGTAGCAAAGTTAATTAACATGATTTGTACCTTTAACAAATATTTGGTGCTCATTGGAGCACAGCATTGTCTTAGGTACCATAAAAAAGAAAAACAGTAGAATCAATTGATCCTGTTCTTTGGGGATATAAAAAACATCCAGGCAATCAGCAAATCGTTTCTACTGACAGGTAGGAACAAATTAAATGTAAGTATTATGCAAATCAAAGTAAGATAAACATTGATGGAAGAAGAGTAATCAGAGAAGCCTTCTTGGAGGAGGAGAACTATATAGAGAATAGTACAGAGAGCTTAGAGGGCTAGCAGATAGGGGGAAATGCCAGGAGAGAAGTTCAGGAGGCCAAAACTAATGAAACACTTGTTGAGAAATGATAACCAACTTGGTTGAATTTTAAAGCCAGCAAGGGAGACTCCTTAGAGGTCAATTGGTCAGTGGGATAAGGAAAAATTAAATCTGAGAGACATTTCATTATCACTTTTGACTCTATAACCAGCCTATCCAACTTGAGCTTACAACATGTTACATTCCTGAAAACTATCTCACAATACCATACGACACAAATAGAACTGGGAGACAGAAAAGGGTCTGTTGCCAACTGGTGTCAAACCCTTGTGCACGTTATTTTAATTTCTCAGGATCTTATTTATAAAATTAGAGTTTAATTAGATGACTTCAGAGGTTTTTATTTTAAACTCTTAGAAATTTATGACTACTTGATCCAGGCTTTCAGCACCTTTATGAGGTTCCTCCATAGTATTCCCAGTATTCTAATTGCTAAAGTTGAGCCCATGCTGTTAGTCCTTGGCAAATGTACCTATAGTTGTTCAATACTGATTGACTATCCACAGTGGGGCTCTCAAATTAAGCACACAAAATGGGCGCTGCCCTTTAGGAGTTTTTATTTATCCAAGAGCTGGAATGTGGGTCAGACCTATTTGCATCTCGCTGGCTTGGAATCCCATCCAAACACCTCTTGGGAAAACCCAGCGCTTTGGGTGGCAATGCTGTAATGTGGCGAAAGAAGTTGGACTGGGAATTGGAAAACCTGGTTTTTAGTCCAAACTCACTGTGTGAGTCTCAGAAGCCCATCATTTGTCAAATTCCTTAAAACCCTTCTGGCAACCAGTTTTTTGTATCTCAGAGGAAGACTTGAAAGCCAAAGGACTCTACTTGCCCTCTTTGAGCATTGATTTTCTCAACTGTGATGAACATAATCATATCTACTTTGCAGGATGTCTTTAGGGTTAAAGGAGATGGCTGTCAGAGTGGCCAGCACAGCAGACCTGGCATGGAGTAGCCACTCAAATGTTAGCTGAACTGGAATACAAAATGCAACCCCCCTCACAATGATGTTGGAAGATGTGGGGACAAAGGTCATGTTATTCCTATCGATGCACAAATGCTTGAGTTGTGTTGTTGCTGATGTTGTTTTTAACAACAGAAAAGTAATTCCAACACACTGCTTTGATCTTTAAACCTTGAAGTTAATGTCTTTAACACTGACATGCTTTGACATAAGACAATTTGGGGATAGTGACTGTCATATATGTGTGTATGTAAATAAGGAGCCTAAAACACTACACACACACACACACACACACACACACACACACACACACACACCCCATATCAATGTCTTTGCAATGAAGCTTTTGAGATTCACATGTCAGAGGAAATATATTCTCACAGCCCTTCTTCCCGTCACTTCCTTTTTAGCTCTGTATGCAGTAAAGCATTAATTTACTTACCAACATTTGACTAAACTCTTAAGGTTCAACCCTAGGAGGAGGTGGCAGTGGACAAAGGATTATTGTCATTCATCATCAACACATTTTAGTCTTCCCCTCCAGTTGCCTATGAAGGATTAGCATTTCCCTGAAAGGAGGAGGACAGAATAAATTGCATCTCCCGCCAAAGAACTGCCAGCTCCTTTCAGCTGGGGGCACATACCGGGAGCTTTTCCCATATTAGTCAGCTTTATCTCAACTTTTGGGCAGTGCCTGCATCTGACTTTCATGGGTTTCAGGGTCAGTCAAAACAGAATTGTAAGGTTGTCGAGGTCAGAGGCCACTGCTGTCAAAGGGTAGTGACCTGAACAGCAAGAGGGAGCCAGCGCCCCCCTCCACCCCCTCCAATGACTTCATTCTAGTGAATACTTGGCTCATTGCACCCCCCCTGCAGAGCTTTTTTTTTGACCTAGTAATAAAAATCCTCCTGTGACCTGGTGTTTTTTTTACATTATTATTTTCTTTTGTTCCTGTTTCTCTATAGAATGACCAAGTCTTGGTCCTTGAAAACGTATTGGTTTGTACGTACCCTGGGAAGTGATGGAGGGAAAGCTGGTCTGCTGTTTACTTAACAGTGAGTGGATGCCACCTCAGGTGCAGCTTACAATCTGCCTTCATTTAACACACAAAACTTTCCCAGAACTTCTGAAACTCTCTTCAACCCCAGCAGGTTCTCTTACCACGGTCAAGGTTGATTTAAAAACTGCAAAGCCGCTTAGGAGAGAGGAATGGGGGTGGGGTGGAAACAAAAGTAGGAAGGAGGAAGAAGGCAGGGCGCTATAGCAAAAGAGCACAGGCTCTGGGAGTGGGGCAACGTAGTTTCCACATCCCAGCTCTGCCATTTACTGTGTATGACTCTGGCAGGGCACTAACCTGCTCAGAGCCTCTGTCTCTCCACCTGTAAAGAGAAATGATTATACTACTGACACTTCTCAAGGAGGTTTTGAGAAGTGGAGATGACGCCTCTGATGGGCCTGGCACGCAGCAGACCCCCAGAAACGGGAACCTCTATGGAGTGAGGCAGAGCTGTTTCAGGAATGGACCATATGTCACTCAGTGTGAGATGAGGAAAGCGTGTCTCATTTAAAGCTTGTCCTTCTGTCTTAACTACATTTCATTTCTTAAGAAGACATTTTGCAGTTTGTCTCCGAGAGGTGTAGCCCGGGCCAAGACATTTCGGATTCCATCTCTGGTGGGGGCATCGTTTGGCAGTTCTTTGAGAATTCACTCTTCTGAACTTCTCTCAGTGGCTTTCCCTTCTATCAGGAGACTATTTTAAATATCAAGGATCAGCACTGCAGCTGCTTCTGAGGCTGATGCTCTCACCCCTGCTGTCTCGGTCAGACCTTGTTATTTTTCATAATAGTTCTTAAACAACTGGTTTTAGCTCTGGAGGCATTTATGATGACAAACGGAGGAATAAAACTGGGGAGCCCTATTTCTCCCGCCCACCCTCTCTCTTCACCCACACTCTTTTCCTAGCAACAGCTCTTTTCTCAACTCTTGGGCCTACGTCTTCCGTCCCACCTACACTAGTAGCAGCAAAATATGGGGGTGAGAAGGCTGGAGTGGGGGGTGGTCGAGGTGCAGGAGGAGGAATGGGGGAAGAGCTTCAGGGAGGAGGCTGATGAAGCACAAAAGGTTCTGACCTCCTCGGAAGAAGAGGAAACCACAAGGGCTGGCTTAGCTTGGGAGGCTGCCAAGGAACTGAAGCAGAGAAGGGCCAGGTTAGGAGGGCAGGCGGCAGAGTGGTAGGGAGGTGGGCTGGGCTGAAGGACAAACAAAACAGTATAGTCAGGGAAAGGTTTGTCAGCTGGGGGGAAACTGTGAACAGTGTGGATGACTGGCATCTGCCACTCCGCACAAAAGAAACTTGGGGTGCCTATTCAGGGAAGAGCAGTCCCTGGATCTTAGAACTTCAAGGTGGAAGGGGTGGTGTTTGTCAACCCTGGCTGCATATTAGAATCATCTGGGGAGCTTAAAAGACTACTGATTCCCCATCACATTCCAGGTCAAGTATTGACTGTGGGTGGGTCCTACCTATCAGTATTTTTATAAAGTTGACAGAGTAACTCTGATGGGCAGCCAGGGTTGAGAACCGCTGAAGTCCAGGCCTACTTAGAGCAGGAATGTCCCTTCTGTAACATCTCTGGTGGAACCAAGATTTAATCTCATTTCTACCTCACTTTGAAGCCAGTAAGTACGTCCACCTTTTTTCTTTTAAGCTTCCTATGATGATGATGTGCATACTTCAGACTCTTGACTTAAGTCTGAACTCTGAGCCTCAAGATATCTACAGCTGCCCCTCCCCACACTCTTTCCCCTGTAATAAAGGGAGACTAGCCCCTTCCCAGGATTTTTTAAAAAAATCTTTCGATTCTGCCTTTAAGGGGTATGAGAAGCTGGGACAAACAGCCTGTTTGTTTTTGCTCTTTCCTTCTCCAGATTCACTTCAGACATTTTGATTGATGTCACTTTAAAGCAAATATTCAGGACAAGTCTGGAGGGAGGGGGAAATAGCAGGAGACTGCCATCCCCAGGGGAGTCGTGTAAGAGAGGGTGGGGTTGGATACAAGGAAGGGGTGTTGCTTGGTGACGGTGGTGCAGGTATATGGGACTCAGCTCCTGGGCATGAACCGCAGCCCGTTTCTTTAGCACCAGCTGGTGGAGCCGTCGCCTTCTCTCTCATTGCTGCCTTCCTGAATCACTGCCCAGCTGCCAGTCTGTTCTTTGTTTTCCCTAAGCTGTCCACCCTCCTCACCCAGATCTGCCCGCCCTGGTCCATCAGCACACAGACTATAATTCAGGATGTCACAGTCATAGAGCAGGTCCGCTCGAGGTCCAGTGGGGAGGTGACCCCTCCAAGGTCACATGGTGGTGAAGCCACGGCTCCCTTTCAGTTCTCTTTCCATGATTTCGGCCCCTCTCCTCAGTGAGGTTGGGCTCACTCGATGGCAGACGTTTTTGATCGGTCTGTAACTGGGTTGCCGTCTCCGAGGGGCCACAGCTCCCCTTTCTTTCCAGACCTGGGCTATACTAGAGGCCTGACAAGGACACAGCAGGATGGGTGCCTAGGACGCCACAGGCCTGTGACGTGGGCGAGACATCCTGGCTGCTGTTCATGACTTCAGCCAGCTTCAAGCTGGCCAAGTCCTTTTCAGAGACAGTCCTGAAGAGGGCAGGGTCCTTTTATTGCCAAGACTCCTCTGTGCACCCTCTGACAAGCGGCTGGCCCCGCTCCCAGCTGCCGGCCTTGCCCATTCCCTTCCTGGTGGCTGGCTAGGGGCCACCAGAGGGAGAGAAGATGCAGCTGAGTCATGAGCTCACAGCAGCTGTTGTCTTCTCCTAATCAGATCCCTCTGTGTTCTGAAGTGGAAGCTTTAGAACAATTGGGAACATAAGCAGTACGCTAAACTCCCAAGATATGGGGACCTTGTGCTCTGGAGAGAGCGCCCAGTGGCCACTTGCCTCATCTGAAGCTGCCTCCTTCCTCCTACAGCGCTGCTGACTCCCGGTTCTCGGCTGTGCTGTGACGAGGAGGCCCTTGTTCTCTCCTCTGCAGAGTTCCTCGAGCAACCACTCTATTTTCTGGGATTCAGGCCCTTGTTGATTGTGACTATTTTTTGCCTAAATATCTGTGCATTTAAAGAGCTGTGGTTGTTACTTGTACACGGGTGTTGTTTATTCTGTGCTGCTGCTACCTGGCTGGAGAATCTGGCAATTGCTTAGTATTTTGTGCTTAGTAGGTCGAAAGTCAGACTTACTACACCCATTCATTTGTGGAGCATGAGCTTTGGATTGCAGGAGAGCAATAGGTCTGGTTATTCTTAGGCGTATTTTCAGTGACTAAATATGAAATTTTATTCGTCCTCTCCCTTATTTGCCTCATATAAAGCCAACTAATGGACCTTGGCTGAAAGAGCAAACTAATTTACCATCAGGGAGTGAAATCCAACATCTGCTTTCTTTTGGTAGAACAACACAGCTAATTTTTTTAAAGGGGATGCTATGTAAAATGTATCATTTTAATCCTGAAATTAAAATTTCAGGTATAAGTATGTTATGTAATAGCAAGTAAGAGCTTGGCTTTAAAAATATATCTTTCAAAATGCAAATTGAGTTGTCAAATTCTCATGCCTTTTAGTTAAAATAGTCACTACTGCCATTTCTGGAAATCTGTGGCTCTGAATTTCTCATAGATCCTAGACTCTTAACATTTGGGCAAAACATTTAATCATTTTCCCTCTGTGTCCTCACTTCCCAACCCTAGAATCAAAATGCAGTTTTGGAGAAGAATTTGTTGGTACTTACTAAGTATTCAGTACTGTTACTGTTCTGTTCCAGAAGTTTATTGGCGTTTAAAGCACTGTGCTTGAAATATCTTTATAACCAGTGATCATTAAAGCATAATGAACTAAGTACCAGGGAACCTCTTAATGATGCTGGTATTGAAGAATAATATTCCCTGCAAGAGCTGAAAGGCTCCTGCCCTTTGCTGACGCTAGCCATCATGAAAACTTCAGGTAAATCCTTGTATGTAGAACTGGTTCCCTACATCAGGCTGTGGGTACTAAATCATCGTTTAAGGACTGCATGTGTGGCCTATCCACATTTTAATGATGACAAGATCACAGGGAGCTGGATAAGCACAACCACAGAAGACCACTTAGTTTTGTTTTGCCTACTTACACCCTAAGTATTCAGAATGTCATTTATATTACACACACACACACAGGTCATTATCAAATGCAAAATGAAAATGAAGAAAGCAGGTCATTCCAATACTTTTTATTTGAGTGTGAAACCATTCATATCTTGCACAACTGTACAGATAAAACTATTTCCATTTTAGCTGTAGACATGATTATCACACTGAGTGGTGTGATCAAATATTTTATTTACAGAACAATTGCTAAAACATCCGATGTCATGTTTCCATTTATTTCTTACCCATAGGGTAATAGGTCCACCATAATTTCTTGGTGTTTTTTATAATACAGAAAGAAAACCTATGTTAATCTCTAACAAACCTCACAAATTGCTACAAATCTGACAGAAAAATGCCTACGAAAAGATTTTCCAAAAGTACAATACATTTTTATTTCCACACATACACAGTATAGTATAGGCTCAAAGGCACAGCTTTGAATTTTTTTTTTTCTATCAAAGTGTCGGAAATTATTATAGTCTTATGAAGGAACCATGAAAGTCATTTTCACACTTGGTGCTTGGTAAGTTAAAAGTTTGGTCCATTCAGTTTCACAGAGTTAATACAGCAGAGCTGAGTATGATACTCAGTGCCATAAATCCACATTCTCACAGAACTTTAAAAACCCCTCTCCTGCCTTTTGCTGACACTAGCCATTGTGCAAACTTAGGACAAATACTTGCATGTAGAAGAACCGGTCCCCTACAAACCTCACTCAACTTAAGGCATACAGAACAGGCCTCTTCCTTCCCTCTAAACAGTGCTTACATTCCAAGACAATGCAGGTACTGTGACAGACATGAGTGTAACAGGGAATCTAGAGTTTCCAGATACCTCCACTTAGCCCTGGTGCTCCAGGAAGCAGTGATGACACCACCAGGAAGAAGGGATGCTTAGGACATATCTGAGGGGGCTGTCTGTTGTACAGTAAGATGACAGCCAGATGGAAAGGTGAATGCTCTTGGTTAAATTATGTGCCCATCCAAAAGCACAAGCCAGGTTCCGTCTCTAGTATCCACCCTTCAAGACTAAAGAGCTTTTGTCAACAGGAAAATAGGTAATTTACTGGGAATGGTTGCCAGCATAAAGTGAAGGCATGGAACAGAGGGAAAAGGCACAGGTCGGCCTGCCCGAGATAGTGCTCTATACAAACAGTCAAGTCTGGCTTGGCTAAAGGAACCCAACCTCACTGACTTTTAGTGAGTCCCATTTCTGAACTAAAGTTTATTCATCCCACACTGAATCCCAGCCTCATGTTCATTAGGAAAATGGACGCCTAGGAATAGTCCAGGAGTTATGATGTATTGAGATAAAATTCTTCTGGGGGGTGGGTGTTGAGTTTATTATTATTATTAATAATTATTATTAATATTAAATATGGATTCCTATGAAAGCAGTCACTTAGCCCATCCTGTGGAGGCCTCTCCGTTGATGTAAGCAAAGCCAGGAAAGTGTTGCATGTGCTCATACTCAGAATTCCTGCGCGTGGTCAGGGGTGTGTACATGTCACTAGAGTTTCCATACCTTGTGGAATGCACGGACGGGCTTGTGTAGCACGTGTTGGCTGTGGGCACCTCTGGCCATCGGGGGGTGACTGGGGTAGGATGCAGTCTGGGAGTACTGCTCATCAAACAAGGCTCCATCCGGGAAGTGGGGCTATTAAACGGGTACTTGTTGAGGGGAAAGAAATTCCACAAAGTTAAAATTAGCTTGAAGTTGCACATACACAATATCAGTCATGTTCACAGTTTAAGTTAAATTTCTTAAGACACTGTTAATGAAAGTTGATGGGAAGTAATCAGTGAAATTCTGAAAGATTGACTCTTGGTCTAGGAAGCATATAACAGGAGAAATGCAAAGGATTTCATAGCCAGAGCTAGGCTGATAGTCACTCAACCAAAAATACTGACTTTGTGCTCTTAACCTGCAATATTTTGGGAAGTCAAACCCAAAAGAAGGAATAACCCCACTGGGAATACAGGAGAGAGAGAGAGAGAGAGAGAGAGAGAGAGAGAGAGAGAGAGAGAGAGTGTGTGTGTGTGTGTGTGTGTGTGTGTGTGTGTGTGTGTGTGTGTGTGTGTGTGTGTGTGTGTACAGGAGGAACAGCATGTCCAAAGAGATACAGATATATGGATGGATGGTTTTGAGCTTTATCACTTTATCATTTTAGGAGATGTGATAGGTCCCACTCCACCAACCCAAGGGAACAATACTGCCAAGAAAAACACAATGACATCATTAAAAATAGCATTTTACAGTTGAATTCAATTATGAACTGCAACCTAAAAGCAGGCTTTTGAAGAGGAAGCAAGTCAACAGCTTCAAAGGTTATTATTAGTGCCTATCATTCACAGAACATCTCTCTTTTTGGTTCACATTCACTGAAGTCCTAGAAGGTATACAAGCAGGAAATGGTAAATTATTGGGCTTGGTGTGAGTGTGGAAGAAGGAGTCAAGACAAGCCAACTGGGAGGGGAGGTGCTTTTGTGCGGGCCAGGAACACAGGTGTTAATAGCTACAAGAAGAGGGGAAGCCGTTCTGGAGAGAATCGGGAATAAGAGGAGTGCCCCTGAAGTGCTGCTTCTTTTACATTCTTTTCCGTTACCGAGACAGCTATGCAAATAAGCCGCTTTTAGTACAATCAGAGGGGAGGAAGGGGAGGAGCTCTGGGCTCCCTTTGCGAGCTCCCGGTCTGCAGGCCAGGCAACACAAAGATTTCCTTGCTGTGCTGAGGGCCACCCCGACAAGAGCAGGAGCCAGTCAATAAGGGTGGCAAGGGCAACGAGTAGGGAGAGAGCCTATATGTGCAAATGTCGGAATTCTTCTGCTCCCCATCTGTCTTCCCTGACAGTTGGAGAGTGGAGCCCCGAGGGGTTCGGTGGGAAGCTGCCCCCTGTGAGGGAGACAGACAGGCTGAAGCCTAGACAGCCAGGAGAAGGGGTTATGACAACAGTGGTGCCCCCTGTAGAGTGGGCCAGAGGGGAACTGTTCTGCCTCTTTGAGAGGGAGCCCGAGGGGCAGCAGGGGAAGGCTGTTAGGCCCAAAGCACACGAAGAGAACCAGCTACTCACAGGTCAAGGGGGAGGGCGCCAAGTTCTAGCAGTGAGGGTTTTGTCCTACCTAGGACAGATGACACGCCCTCCGCAGTCAGAAGAACAGGTAGGAAAGAGGGAGAAGGGCGTAGGTGGTATCTGGGAGCTCGGGGGAGAAGGCACCAAGGGGTGTTGCCAAGGAGACCAGGGACAGCATACGGAGCCTTTCATAATCCCCAAATCAGCTGTGTGTACGGCAGCCACGGTGGACCCTCAGGCCTGGGCGGTGGGATTCTAGCCCAGGACCCATTCTAAACCCCAAAGAGACCGTACAGAGATTGGGCCCTGCCCAAGATAACAAGATCCCGGGTGTTAAATAGGTAATATATTAAGATTATTACAAAATGGTCTCTAATTTTTCCCAAAAGGTGGCTTTCCCCTGCTGATAGTCTCTCAAGTAAGCTCCCTGGATGCATGTCCCCTCCCTGGCACAGAGGCCTCCACTCTGGTCCTTTGGCCTGCCCAGCTGGTTCCCACCTCAGAGAATTTTGTCCCACCTGTTCCCTCTGCCTAGAACACTTCTTCCCCACCCCTAGCCTACTCCCAAGCTCCTTCCATGCTTGCCTTTTCATCATTCTTCAGACCTCAGCTCAAATGTCCCCTCTTCAGAGAGACGTTTCTGGACATCCTCTCTCTCCAAGCTAAGTGCCTCACCCCCCATCTCTCAGGTCAGGATCTTAACATCCTGCTTGTCAGCTGTCTCCTTTCACTGGCTTATATTCATTCCTAAGCTCCTGGTGGGGCTTTGTCATGTTCTCTACCATATGCCCAACATCTGAAATGATGCCTGGCACCTAGCAGGTGCTACATAACTTATCTGGTGAATGAACACTAGGACGTTACTGCTAGAAAGAACGTTAGGGATCATATAATCCAACCCCATGTTGTACAGATGTTGTACAGAAAACTAGGATCCGTAAAGTGAGGTGCCACATGGCAAGCTAGTGGGAGAGCTGGCAGAAAAGCCCGGTCCTGGGCTGGTACTTTCCTCCACATCAATTTGACTGGCCCAAACAAGGCATGACCCACCACAACTGAACTGCAGAGAATTCAGAGAGGAAGACACTCCTTTCCTGGAACACAGCCCATTAAACTTGAATCTCTCTGTCACTCTTCCTTTAAGTTCCCCCCTCCCCTACAGACCACAGGGTCTTACAACCCTGACCAGGCCTCAGCTTGATGCTTCTGACAGAGTCCTACTTGCCTGGCTTGTGTAGGTACCATGTCACCGTGTGGACTTGGAGGCTCCTCCCCACAGAACCCAAGAGAGCGTGGCTTTTGTGCCAAATCAAGGACCCTAGATGCAGCTGTGCCCAGGGGTTGTGTCACAGGCTCAAAAGAGTAATTGCCTGGAAATGAGACTGGCTCAAAATATCTCCAATGTGACAATAAAATTCTGTTACCACAGAATCCGGCCTGGAAAATTCTGTCCCGTTAGGTCAGCTAATTGCAAATGAGTCAGTGACTCGTCTTCCCCGTGGTGAAGAGACCATTGAGAGCTGAGAGGCTGGGGTGCCCGCTGCCCGGCCTGGCCATTAAAGCCACCAGTGAGGCCCCTCTTTAGTCTGGCGGGAGCACGCGCCTCACCTTTCACACTTCACATCCGGGTTCAGGCGGGCTCCTCGGGGCCGCTGGGCACAAACCCTGGGGTCCCGAGAGCTCTGCTCGGGATAAAGGCACTTTTTGTTGAGGGCCCCTAACCAGAGGTTAGCCTTGTCTAGGTCAAATCCCACACTGTTGCTACTGATGTGAAAATGGAGATGAGTCACCGGTCCCCGCCCCGTCAGAGGTGTGCGAGGGGTGTCTGTGGGCACGTGTATGTGCACGTGTGTGTGCACATGTGGGCAAAGGTTCCCTCAAGGGGCCGTGACGTGAGTCCATCTCAGCTGAGACTGACCCCGGGCCTCTCTGGAACCATTTTAGGAAGTGCTATTTTGAGAAGTGACTCCTCACACCAAGGGCTGACTTTCCTGCACTTGGAGAGGGAAGAATGAGCCCTTTATCCCTGACCCTCGCCAAACGGACTGCTACTTGAGCACGGGTGAAAGGTGGCCCCTGTCGGGAGCACAAACTGTTTTCCTATGAAAGGCGGCTCTCACTGACCAAAGTTCTGCCAACAGGCACACCCCCCCACCCAGGACATGGCTCCCCCAAGACTGTGCCAGACGGTCCACATCTGCTGAGTTCTTCGGGTCAGGATTAACTGAGTTAATACATGTGAAACACTTCGAGCTTCCACACAGTAAGTTTTCAAAACGTGGTAACTATTACGGATATTCTTCTTCTTCAAGTCCTAGCATCGTGGTCCACTAATGACAGGAAGAGCCTTAGGGACTGACCACCTGGTCCTACCTCTCACTTTACAGATGAGGGAACTGAGGGCAAGAGAGGGGAGATGATCTACCTGAGGTCACACAGCAACTTACTACCAGAGTAAGGATCCGCTCATCCCTTCATTCATTGACGAGTATTTCCTGAGGACCCACCAAGGGCCAGGTCTGTTCTGGGTCCTGGGAATAAAATGGTCAGAAAAAAAGGACCTGGTCCCTGCCTTCACAGAGCTAGTAGAGTTGAGGAAGACAGAAATTAATTCTCTAATTACGAAAATACAATAACAGTGGTGTTACAAAGGATAATGATGAAAATAGACACACAGAGTGTTAACTATGAGCTAGGCCCTGTTCTAACCTTTATTAACTCACTCAAACCTCACAACAACCCTATGAAATAGGTACTAGAATTATCTCCATTTTTCAGATGAGGAGACTGAGGCACAGAGCTAATCAGAGGCAGAGCTGAGATTTGAACTCAGGAAGCCTGGCTCTACAGTCAGAGTTTTTATACCACTATGGTGGACTGCTTTTACTCCACTATGGTGGACTGCTTTTACTCCACTATGGTGGACTGCTTTTACTCCACTATGGTGGACTGCTTTTACTCCACTATGGTGGACTGCTTTTACTCCACTATGGTGGACTGCTTTTACTCCACTATGGTGGACTGCTTTTACTCCACTATGGTGGACTGCTTTTACTCCACTATGGTGGACTGCTTTTACTCCACTATGGTGGACTGCTTTTACTCCCTTCGGCCCAGGATGCTATCCCAAAGTGGAGCACGCTAAGCAAACTTTGTAGCCGTCACTGGGCCACTGAGATCGAGGACCCGCTGGCCCTGGGCTGGTCCGCTGGAGTTGCTGTGAGAGCTGTGTGACCGGCTGGCAAGGCTGGGCCTTGGCCATACAGACGAGAAATGCGGAACAACTTTCTGGTCCACTCTAAGTGTCTTTCTAGCCAGTTTGCTTCTGGTTGATCAAATGGCTTTTGAGCTCAAGGGCCCACTTCACATTCATGGCTGCTGACAGGGTAGAGGTTCCATGAATGTGTGTTGAATGAGGCTCAGAAATACTTTGTGGCCGTGTGTTTGGTTTGTTTTCTCTTTCTGGTTGGGCATGAGAATGGGGAACCTGGGAAAGGGCAGCTAATACTATCCCTTGTTCACTTATTTTGGTGTGGACAAGTGCAGCATAGCGGCAAGAAGGGTGTTTTTCTGAAATAATTCAAACCTTACCCTGTGCAATCTGATTCATCTGGACTCACTAATTGAGAAATTATGAGAATTCAAGCAGGACTGGAGGTTTACCTTTGTAGTACCCATGAAGAAAGCATGTCTTGTATAAATGAGTAGTATAAACAAGGGCACACAATGCCCTATTTCAAAAAACAAATGACTTCACATTATTTTATGTATATAAATGCTGGAATGTCTGCAATTACTGAACTTCACAGAGGTGTTGTATCCGTTCTTTAAGGCAAACCTGGTAAGCATTTACTTGCAGAAGTTAGTTTCTTGTGCTAATGACCAACTGCATTCTTTAACCATATTCTATGGTCGTGATTCTTCTTCCATTCAGACTAATCTTTTCCCCACCAAGTCCGATGTAATGAAGTGTGATATTCAGTATTCAGGAGTGGAACGGTTTGACCTCTGCTCTGGAAAGCTAAAACTAATTAGCCCTGCAGTGGATTTTTCCCTATGTGCTCAACCTTAAACCAAAGTACCAGGAAAGGAAAGAAACACAGTATCTTGGGTGTGTGATTCTTCTCTTTGGGAACTTGAAACTTATTAAGAACAGCTGCAGTAACCTCTCCAATTTACCTCCCACCCTCCAAAACACACACCATGTAGTGTTCAGTGCCACAGGCCTGGGGTTGAGATTTGGAGGATTTGCCTTTGAGTCTGCTTTGTCACTTACTGGATGCATGACCCGGGGCAAATTACCTTCTGAGGTTTTCCTCGTCTTTAAATCCTGGGGAAAATGCTTTCTTCCTGAGGTTGCTCTGAGAATTAAGTGAGCCTCTGTATTTGAAAGTGCCTAAAACAGTGCTTGACGCATAAATGTTAATGAAAAACTAAACGAAGGATTCTTTGTCTTTAGACAGTACCCTCCCCAAGAGAAGCGCTGATCTCACCCTTCTAACCCTAACCCTAACCCATCGACCTGGGCAGAGATGTTATATGACTAATGCCTCCCCACCACACTTTACAAATGGAGATGAAGGCATTAAGCACCAAGTGGGGAGCATGAGCGGGTGGTGGGGGTCAGAGGTTGTGAAAGGACCTTGGCTGAGAGCCACAGGACACGTTGGTGAAGAGGCTGCAGGACCCTTTCACCTCCCACACCTAATCTGGGTTCCACGGGCTCCTCCAGGGGCGTTCGTTTAGTCCTCAGCCCTTCGATTGGGACCAGCGATTAAATGATAATGCTCCAGCTGGGGACCGTTGTGGTTTCCAGGGTGGATGCTTCGACCCGTCTTTGATCACCAGGGACCGCTCGGGCCTTTAGGAGCCACTGGCTTCTTTTTGTAGCAAAAGGCTTTAAAAATAACATCCCAGAAAAACCAGCTCCAGAAATTTCATGAGGAGGAATGAGGGAGTGAAGAAAGAGGGAAGATAATGCCAGGAGCTGTGGCTGGGATTTTAGCTTGATCTTGCCAGTGTCTCCTTACTGGAGGCGAAGCTCTCCCAAAGCAGGCACGCTTCCGTCTCATTCTCCCCGTATTCTCAGAGGCTAAGCAGTGCTTGCCGCATAGTGGGCACTCGACAGTCGTGGGGGGGTGATCGATTGAATGAATGAATGAGTGGGCTGCTTAGACTGTGTGTGACCCAGTCTATGGCAGCAGCTCTAAGTCGCTTAGGGGATCACCTGGGGAGCACAGACTCTGCTCCCAAGGGAAGCAGTACCTAGGGAACAGGCCTCTCTGTGTGACGCAGTTGGAGACCTATAATGAATGCCCCAGGTGATGATTTAGAGGAATCCACTTCTTGGCTTGTCTGGGGATTATACCAGGGCTCCCCCTGGTACTGCGGATGGAAATCAAAACAGACGCCTGCTCGCCCCGAGTGCCCGTGTACCGCGGGTACACTCTGCTCGGTGCCCTCCCTCGGAGGCAGGCCTGTGCTGACAGCTGATGTCACTGCAGCCTGCATCCCACCTCACGTCCCGCCACCTCCGTCCTGGACTCCTGCAAGTGCTTCCCGGCAGCGCCCCTGTTCTGCCAGTCCCCTCTCTGCTTCGGCGTCCTTCGGCCGGTGCTGCAGGAGCTCTTTCCTAAGCACAGCTCTCATCTTGCCTCCCAAACCTTCTGCACCTCCCACCCTGCCTGCCACACACCACGGTTGTCTATGCTGCCCCACCTCCTGTTCACTCCTCTGTTCAATAAACAGTGGATGCCCTCCAGGAGAGGTGACAGAGGCTGGTGCTCAAGAGCCTGGGCAGCCAGGGTCACACTGCCTGGGTTCAAGTCCTCGGGCAAGTTATTCTCGCTGCCTTTCTGCAACGGTTACCATGGAGGTGTGGAAAGTGCTCGGCACTATGCTTGGCATGGCACAGCATTCAGTAAAAGCTAGCTGTTCTTTTTGATGTGTGCTGTGACCCGGAGACCCTAGACTTAATTTCTGCCTTCAAGGAGCTCTGGGGTCTCCTGTGGGTGTCAGGAAAGTCAGTGATGACAAGTATGCCAACAGAAGAAAGCCCAATGCACTATGTGAGTACAGAGGAGTGGCACCGAATACGGTCCTGGAGGAAGGACGAGGGCAGCGTCAGCAAGTGCCGCGCAGACAGTGGGATGCTTGTCCTGAACAGCAAGCAGAAGAGGCTGAGGAAGAGAATCCCAGCCCGAGGCAACGGTATCTGCGAAGACCCGGGGGAACTGCACGTGGGCTGGCATGGCTGGGGCAAAGGTGGGGTACGGCTGGCAGGCCAGAAAGGCAGGCAGAGCCCAGATGATCATGAGTCTTGAGAGACGTGCTAAGGAGTTGAACTTGACTTTGAAAGCGATGACATGCAAAAGAGGGAGAGTGTTATGGCCAGTTGGCTTTTTTTTCCCAAAAGATTCCTCCAGCTGCAGTACTGGGGATGGACCAGAGACGGGGCAAGTTCAGTGGCATGGCAACAGATGGGAAGGCTCTTGTCATCATCCAGGTTGGATAAAGACCTGACCTGAGGCAAGGACAGTGAGCGTGCAGAGACTACGAGGACGCAGAACTGGATGGAACTGGTGACCAGTTGTGTTTGGGGCCCAGAGCACAGGAACACGTCTGAGACAAGTGGAGCACCCGGCACTGGTGTGACAGGTGCAGCCACCGTCCCCACTCACCAAGGCCACAGAGGAGCAACGTGGTTTGTTAGACAGTGAAGAGCCAAAGGCCTGAGAATGGTCTGATAAGGGTCCATTTCAGGAGGACTCTTCTGGTAAGGTTGTGTGTGTGGGCTGGACTGAAAAGGAACAGACGTGAAACCAAGAGACCAGTCAGGCTGACGCTGGCATGACAGTCCTCCATGACAGGACTCCATGAGGGTCTGACTGCACCAGGAGGGGGTGATGGGAGAGGACACAAAAGATCCAGCCTGAGGGTGGCTGCCCCAAAAAAGGACAACAGACATTGCGGCCGCTTGGCTCCTGGGAGAGAGGTCAAAGGGAGGACAGAACTAAAGGCATGCGGTCGGCGCCCATGTACGTGAAAGCAAGCAGGGGTGAACGCTGGCTGAGCACCCACTGCGGGCGGCCACTGGAGGGAAGAGATGGCACTGAGGAAAAGACCGTCCTTTCCTTGGAGGCACACAGTATGCAGAAGGTGCTTATTAATTGTGTTGAATGGACCAGACCTGGCACCAAGCACACCAAGGCCTGGACAGCAAGCGGGGCCACCGACTCACCTGTGCGGAGCTCCTGTGGTACGGGGAGTAGTGCAGCGGTCCCGAGATGGCCGTGTCGTGCGGGAGGGCCGGGTACTGGCTCTGCATTGGGGGAGGATGCTGGTTGCCATAGCTCCCATAGTTATAGCTTCCCGTGTATCTAAAACGCATCAGGCACGTTGAATATTGTGAGTAACAGCAGGGAGAACAAATCAGTTTGACATCTTTAAAAATCAACCTCATCTACTTTTTTTCCTCTTTGTTCTTTTCTTTCTCTTTGTTTTCCGTTTTTCTTCTTTCTGTTTCCTACCATCTCCACTCTGCGGCTTTGTTGTGATAGTTTTAAACTCCCAGGTGGGTTTTCCTGCTCCCCTCAGCATACCTCCCTCACCACCCGGCAAGTGCGCAGGGAATGAAAACCAGCCCTGAGCAAAACATCATTAGTGATGGAAACCTCTTCTCCTGTTGTGGTAAAAAGCCCCATATTATAGCCTGAAGTCAAATAGGAAAAAAAGAAGAAATTACTTTGGGACTTCTGTTTTTGTATTGTTCAGGCCTTTGCTTCCCCATCTCTCTGGTGGTGGGGGGACACCACGGCCAACCAGGTGTCGGCCTCCGGTTCTAAGCCTGGCTCCACCCCTTCCCAGCTGTGGGACCTTGGGCTACTCGCACCCTTGTGTCTCACATCTGTAATAAAAATGCTGCACATGACCCTGAGGGTCACTTTCTATTATAAAATAGAAAGTCTTGTGGAAACATAGGATACTATTACCACTATTCTTCTTAATAACATCTTTACAGCAAAGACACTGACATATGACCATGTGGGTGTCTGTTGTGCCACTTCGGCAGAGTCGGAAGCTCTCTGAAACAATTTCTAAGTTGATTTTAAATGTGTGGGGAAGTACTCCAGGAGGCCCCGTGAGGAGATGGGGGCCGCCCCACTGACAGGGCAGGGGCACGTGAGCCTGTGGAATTCACTCCAAGTATGCCCACAGCCAGGCCTCAGGCTACCACGTGGAAGGGACCTGAGCGGTCCTCCTCCGTCCCCTCCTGTGTCCCCCAGAGCTGGTCTGTTGGAACCTGGCTTGTGAGGCTTACTGTACCTACATGGCAGTCTCGCCTTCTTGAGAAGAAGGGCCCTTTTTAACATCGTAAGTGTTTTTCAGATAACTGCACATTAGACACTGTGTGAGGAATGTCTTTTAATAAAGACAATGCAAAGTGGCAAAAAGCTGCTTCGGTTCAGGTTACCCTTTTAAATGGATGTGTAGCTTATTCATCACAGTAACATCACTACAGATTTGGGGGAAAAATATGGGCAAAATCAATGATTTATTTATTCAGGGTCCAAAGCGCCACTGGAACCCAGGGGGATTCCCTGAACCCCATGAATGACTGCTGCCCTCCAGGGACCTCCAGCCTCGGGTGAGGAAGCCCTCCTCCTATCGAGTCATAAAAGACTTGCACCCACCATGAAGCTGTATGTTATAAGGCTACAAAGTGCACAAGGAGCCACCCAGGGGAGCTGCGGAGAGGGAGTATTCAGTTTTCCTTCCTAAAGGAGGCAGACACAGGCTCAGTCAGCCTGACCCTTACCAGCTGTGTGGCCTTGGGGAACTGGACTTGGTGCAGCCTCAACTTCCTCATCTGTCAAGCGGGGTCCCCCGCCTACCTCACCTGGTCATTGCGGGGACTGCATGAGACAGTCGTACAGGGGCAAGAGCACGCTGAGAACTCAACAGAGGGCGCAACCTTCCTGTCCTCTGAGAAAACCACTACCGAGTAAGCCCTCCCCTTTCAAATCAAACGTAAAAGCAAGGCAACATCCCAGGAGAGTCACCTACCCGTGCTCGTCTCTGTGGGGATAAACTGGGATCCTGTGTGTGACCGAGGAGGAAGGCACGTGTGTACTCCTCATACAGGGCAGCTGTTGGGAGTTTTCAGCTGGGGACCCTGCTGCCGTTGTCACTGTGTATGTTAGAGACCACGTGTATGACTGCATCGCTCCTGCAGAGACAAACGGAGATGCATCAGTCAGTAGCAGTTCTCACACCCCCAGTTCTTCCTTAGAATGCTAGTGGCTTCCCATTGCTCTTCAGCCGAAAGCCAAAATCTTTATAAAGCGTGTGTCTTGGTCCGTGCTGATCTCACAAGAAGCATCCCCTACCCTCTGCCTTTGTGCTGTCTGATCCAGCCACAATAGCTTTCTTTCATGTTTTCCAGAGTACCTTGATTCCCAGCAACACGGGGCCTTGGCACATGCTCTTTCTGCTGCCTGGAATCCTCAGTTTTCCCTTAGGACCCTCTCGTTCTTCATATCTCAATACAAAGAAGCTGTCTCCTAACCCCAGACTAAGTCAGATCCCTTACGGCATGGTGGTGCCTACCACAATTTGTAATCTTGCACCCATTAATGAATGTGATAGAATTAATGCCTAATTCCCCACACCAGACTGTAAGTTCCATGAGGGTAGTAGCCTTGTCTATTTTGCCCACCATTAGGTCCCTGGTGCTTAGCCCGGAGACCGGTGGCCAAAAGATTTTCAATAAAAATTTTAAAAAGGAAGAAAAGGGAAAGGGAAGACAGGAAGAAAGAAAAAGAGGGAGGGAAGGAGAAAGGACAAAAGAAAGCTCAGGGCAATGTAGCTCAGACAGGCTCCCCAAATAACTTCTCAGCTCTCAACTAAACAGGTGTTAAGGATCCAACAAATTGCTTTAAGCAAAGATAAGTAGATTATTGGACTCTGCCTGCCCAGGTCTTTTTGAAGATTATTAGACAGTGACCTTAACGGTGACCTATTCCATACATATTATTAATTCCATTAATTTGCTTTTTAATTGGATACCTTGAAAGTGCTAGGGACTGGGAAAAGAAACTGACAAAATTTAATACCTTCAAGAGGCTTAGGAACTTTATGAGATAGAATAAAAAATGGTAATTTAAGAAATCACTAATAGTGATAATAAACTCATCAACTTAATTTCTGATAAATTTAGAATGTTGATATAATGGAAAGGATTAAACCTATTTTAAAAGGTAGCGGGAATAGGATTCAGCAACTCCTTGTAGGCACATGGAAGACTGAAGAACTGGTTAAGGGAGGTCATTTTTAAGGTGAACTATAAGAGAAAACTGTGGTCCTCCAATCCTGTACCTTCTACGCAGACCATGTTTAATCTTGAAATTCTTCTGGGAAGATAAAGGAAAGGTTTTCATTTAAAAGTGGAACTCTACCATAATGTCTCTTTGCTCTGGGTCCTAATTCTGCCATGCACTGGCTGTAAGATCTTGAGCCAGCCTCTTAAATTTTATCTGCCTTTCTTTCATAATCTGTAAAATAGGGATAATTACACCTATTATATCATGTAAGTCATATAAGTCATGTAAGTCATACCTTGTATGACTGTTGTGAGGATTAACTGAGATAATATATGTCAAAAAGCCTGGCACGTGGTAGGCTTTTAATGATATTCAAGCACTCTTCATTATGAATTCAGGTATTCTTACATCAGACTTTCTTAAAGTAGAAATTTCTTTATTTCCCATTTCGGATTCCAAGGAAGAAAGACAAGTTTCTTGGGTCAGATTCTGTCACCAGGGGTGAAACGTTTGAATAGCGACAGTGATTTAACTAATTACAGCAAACTTCTAAACCCATGTTCTTCTGCAAAATCACAAATATCCTTATCCACCAGTATGGCTAAAAGCACCCCTTCTTGGTTTGGATATCCACACCATTATTTTCCCCCCAAAGATAATGACTTTAGCAGGCTGTGTGCTAGGTGTCATTTATAATAAATGCAAGAAAACTAAAAGGAAAAAACCCCCAAAATGATCATGTCTCAGAGGACTGGATTATGCCTGACTGCTCTCCTCTATATTTTGAACTTCATATGAAATTATATAACTGTTTTAATTTTTAAAAAGACCCTTTTTTATTAAAACAGCTTATTGCTGAGGATGGTTTTAACATTTTCTTCATTTTGCTTATTTGTAAAGAATGTGTATTGCCTCTGTGAAAAGAAAAACATTATTAAAATGTATTAAACAAATTTCACAATTAGAAATTGAATTGGAGGGGGTGGGAAGTTTGGGAAAACAATGAACCAGCCACAGCAAGCAAGTAATTAACCCTTCAAGGCCCTGGGACCTCAGGAGAGCACAGCCAGGTCAGTGGGTATTTTAAAAGGGGCAGTCGGGGAAGCCAAAGGATTTTCTTCCCCCAGCTCCGCAAGCAGTAGGAAGACACAGTGAGAATAGCCATCACCTGAGAGAATGCAGCACAAGTTACTTTTGTGTGAGTTCCTGGAGCACAGCAACGGTTCCTTATTCATCTCTGTATCCCCAACAGAGGGTTTGCCAAATAGTAGGTGTTCAGTAAATTTTTGTTCCATTGAATTTGTTGTTGAAGGAGTAAATGCTGCTAGAAATAGACGTTATCAAACAAAAAGCTAGTGGAACTCTCGGGAAAATGGGCTCCTGTGGTCTGGGAAACAAAACCCCTAAATGGCCATGTGCCAGCAACCTAACAGATCCACTCAGGCAGGCTTAAGCAGATTAACACCTACTGGCTTGGGTGAGAAACGCTCTCTGCCTGGGGAGCAGAAAAGAACACCCCTTGCATTCCCTTTCCTACCGGTGGGACCTCCAGTGAGGATTGCTGCTGCTTCGTTTTTAAGGAAACTAATAAAAGAAAATCTGTGCAGTTAATAGTTTGTGCTTAACTTTTAAGACAGCTCTAATGCTTTTTATTTGTTGGTAAAACAATAACAAACCTTCCATGTTTGTCTAATTCCCATCTTTCTCTTATTCTCCCCTCCCCATTCCCCCACGTCTAATTAAAAGTCTGAGAATAGTGGTGAAAGTCCCTGATCTTTGAGAATCCTATAAAGTTGTTGTCCATGTTATAGTATTGAAACTGCTAGAGAGGAATGTTTTCTTTCCTTCCCATCCCCAGTAAAACATTCTTCTTCCCCGAGTTTTTGTTGTTGTTGTTTATTTTCTTCTTTTCTTGAAAGGGGTGCCTCAGGACAGGGAGGATGCTTAGAATATAATAGGCAATCAATAATGATTTGTTAAACGAGTGAATGAATGATCATCCAACATAAACCAGTTCTCATACTAGTTTTTTTTTTTTTATAAGTGGGTTTATTTATTTATTTATTTATTTATTTATTTATTTATTTATTTATTTATTTATTTATGGCTGTGTTGGGTCTTTGTTTCTGTGCGAGCGCTTTCTCTAGTTGTGGCAAGTGGGGGCCACTCCTCATCGCGGTGCGCGGGCCTCTCATTATCGCGGCCTCTCTTGTTGCGGAGCACAGGCTCCAGACGCGCAGGCTGAGTAATTGTGGCTCACGGGCCTAGTTGCTCCGCGGCATGTGGGATCTTCCCAGACCAGGGCTCAAACCGGTGTCCCCTGCATTGGCAGGCAGATTCTCAACCACTGCGCCACCAAGGAAGCCCCCCTAGTTTCTTTTTATATATTGACTCATTGGATCTTCACAATAATCCTTTTGAGGTAAGTAGTATTACCTCCTTTTTCAGGTGAGAAAAAAATTGAGGCCCAAAACTTGGTCAGGTAAGTGGCAGAGTTGGGATTTGAACCCAGGTCTGCCCAACTCCATAACCTTTCCGCAATAACAGTTGCTTCTCACACTTGCATGTGCATTTGAATCGCTGGGGATTTTGTTGAAATGCAGATCTGATTCAGTGGGAGATTGGGAGTTGAGCCAGCGATTCTGCGTGTATAACAAGCTTCTAAATGATGACGATGCTGTTGGTCCATGGAGCACACTTTGAGTAGCAAGCCTCTCGGAAACACTGCCTCCTATCATGCGTCGTGTATGTTCAGGGCCATTACAGGTCACAAGTTGTGAGACTCTGGTACAGACTTGTGAACATTTAAACTGCTTCCTCGTCTACCTGGCCATACCCTTCTGTCAGATTTTGGACTAAATCATTTGAACCTTTTCCCCACTAGGATTCTATGGACCATCACAGATGTTGCTCCGGTTTTGGGCCAGCCTAAGCTTTTCTTAGTACCTTCCTGAGAAATAAGCTCCTTTAAGTATGTCTAGATTCTAGAGCTGTCCTGCCCTATACATTAGCCAGTATAAATTTAAATTAACTAAAGTTAAATACAATTAAAAATTCAGCTCCTTAGTCGCACTAACCACATTTCAAGTACTCAGTAGCCTCAAGTGGCTGGTATCTACTGTTTTGGACAGCTCAGATTCAAAAAAAACAAAAAAACGTTTCCATCATCACAGAAAGTTCCATTTGAACAGCATTGTTTGAGAGTATTTGATACTAAACAAACATTTCCTGTAACCTTCAAAACTGAGAAGAGAAAGAAGATTTTATATCGATCTCCACCCCCACTGGCTATCATCTATCCTAAAGGTAGCTGTGCTTACGGAGAATATTTGCTGAAGTTGAAAACCTCATCTGTTTGAGTTACACTTTACCAATAGTTCCATGGCCAAAATCTGACTGACAGAACTGACCGGGGGCAGCAAATGCATCAGTTCCCGGAGAGAGAAGCTGATACGGCATGACCTGGCCCCTGTCCACCTCTGCAGCTTCCTCTCCTGCACCCTCTCCCTTGTTTGTATACAGCAGTCAGTCCTCACTATGCCAGGCTCTTTTCTGCCTCAAGCCCATACACATGCTGATCCCCCCTACCTAAAATGGTCTTTTCTTCTCCCCAGCCACATATGTGGCTGGCCCCTTGTGATACTCCAGGTCTCAGATAAACGTCACATCCTCAGAGAGGCCTCCTCTGACCACCATCTATGATGGGTCCCCAGAGCACTTCTGACCATTCGAAATTATATATTTACCTGGTGCTTTACTTCTGTACTGACTCTCTTACCCGCTAGAATGTAAGGATCATGAGGACAGCAACTGCGCCCGTTTTTCTCGCTTGTGTACCCCAGGGCATGGCACAGATGAGACATGGAATTACTTTTTGCGGAATGAATGAACAGATGAATGAATGAGCAAATCCAAAGGTCCCAACATGAAGCCAAGCCCCTGGTGGTGTGAAGTCAGGGGCAGATTAAACAATCTATTTTCAATCCCAGCTTTTATTTCCTAATTTCATTCCTTTGGAGAAAAGGAAGCAGCAGGGATGGAGGAGGAGGAGGAATTCACTGGCAGGGACAACTCTGGGGCTCTGTGAGTGAGTCACTGCGGCTCTGTGGCGGGGCCCCAGTGTCCACCAACTCCCACTCACTTCAGCTGCCCTCAGAATAACTGAGCTTTTGTTACTTGGAAAGACTAGCCACCAGTTATCTTTGTTACATCCTCAACTGATGCAGAGAAAATGCAGCTGGGCAGGCCAGATGTTCTACAGTTAGGGCTATTTATGAGGAATTTGCCTTTATATTTCTTTAGGCATCCTAGAATCTCAATGATTTAATTTGCTGGTTTTGTGTTGCAGGGAACCCATGGTGGGAAGCTGAAAACATAAGTTTAATAGTTAACTTTTATTGTCAGTGCTGAAGGAGGGAATACTTAAAATGACATCATAAACGAGGTCTTAGAACCCTTCGGGGGCCTGACTTGGACAGAGTGGGATCTTAACGTTTTGCTTTAAAAGACATTAAGGAATTGCAGCCCAGTGTCCTGTGAAGTGGGTTGCTCCGTTTGGAACCACCTGCCATGCTCCTGAAGAGGAGAAGCACCAGTTTTCCTTAAAGAAAGCTAAGGTTTCTGCACTTGCTGGGCCAGGAGGAAGGTGGCAAGCCCACAACATTAGAAAAAAAAGGATACATGGGCCAGATTCTACCTTGTGGAAATCTGTTGAAATGGAACCTTTTACCCAGTCTCTTCTCATGGCAGTACCACAGACTCTGACATAGCCAATCAAAACTGGCCATGCAACAGGTGGTTTGGGGTGCTTGATACGCCTTTCCTTTTCCCTCTGACTTTTAAAAACAATTAATAAATACCATCCTAAAACATATTTAGAAATACATACAGGTACGGACAGAGAACCAGATACAGATATAGATGGGTGGCTGTTTTCCTAGTGAGTCATAACTCATTCTCACACTACTTTGTATTCACTAGTCCTTGTGTCAAAGGTTCCCAAAAGGTTATGTGCAATGAATTAATTTTCTCTTTGTGCTCACCAAACAGACATAATACTGTTCTCTTTTTCACAGCTGAAAAATGGGGAAGTGTCCATCAACAGTGAGACACTGCTATGTGGAAGAGCTGCAGATACCTGATTGGCCCTGACTCTCAATGAGCTAAACTTGGTAACATGTATATCATCTGAGCAATGATATTCAGAGTCCTAGAAGCCCAACAAAGTCACTAGATCACATAAAATTTCATTTAAGGTGTTAATAAACTGTTTCAGCCAAGAGTTGTTTTGTTTTGTTTAATCTTCTCTACTTTTCTATTTCTTGCTTCCTGGTTTGGGTCCTTTTAAAAAAATTGGTTTTGCTTTTTTTTTTTAATTGTTAACCACTTTAGATACTTCTTGGAAAGTAATGGTATACAAATCAAGCAATAATTTAAAGATGGAAATAAAAATTAGCTGGTCATGAAAACCATATGCTGAGTTAACTTTAAAAAAAAACATGGCAAATGCATTTTATAAAATGTATAATAATTGTTCTCCAATTTACAACATTATTCAGTAAAAAACTGCACAAATTCCCAAACTTAAGAAGCCTACTATAATAGATTTCCTAAGATTTAGGTGTATATCATGGATAATTTGTGCTTTATATTGTAATAGCTATAAAACCATACATGTTGTCAGGAAATTATGTTTATGTTCCCTCCAAGACCCACAATGCATGCCAAGGTCCAGTCCAATTTAGCAATGGAGTATTTCAAAAGTGGTACTTGAGAAAAATATTACAGATAGTTTTATACAGGATAACATTTTTAATGCCCCCTGGAGATATCTGAGAACAAAGCTGGAATGTGTCAAAATCTTCAAAGGCTACACTCATCTGAAGAGAACCTGTTTCACATTTGTATTTCTAAGAAGCTACTTTTACGACTCCTGAACACATTGCACAGAAATCTCTGTACACATTTATGATATTCCTGTGCCTCTGACTATCACACCTGCCATACCGTGAGGCCTCCAAATTGCTACAAAGAAAGCCAGCAGCAGACCCACTAGCTGGCTGAGAATGATGATGAGATCCTAGAAATCTTTCCTTCGCACTCCTCCTTCCCCTTATTTCCTTAGTGTCCCCTTGTTTGATCTGTTGCTACATTGGAAGAAAGGTTCCACTCAAATTGTTTCTGCTTCATAATGCAGAACTGTTTCATTTGCATAATTTCCCTGTTTATTTTAGAAGTAAGGATGTTATCACTGACTGACTGACATGTGTGTCTGCTGGGCGGTGGTGGGAGTACATGGGCAGGATTATTCAGGTAAGTGGCTCCTAGCTGCTCTCACTGCCCTTCCTTCCTTAGTGAGGCAGGAGACCCCCAGTTCCAGTCTCCGATGGACCCCTGAGCAGCTGCAGAGCTGTGAACAGTGCTTAAGTTCTTTTCCCTTTTTATTTTCAGCGAATAACGCCGTTCTGTACTTTTCTTCCGGAGCCTTCTAAGCAGGAACTACAGCAACCCACTAGGGAGAGAACATGGGAGGGAGGTGGGAGGCGGTCGAGTTCTTTCTGCTCCAAGTAGAAAACTAAATGAGATTTGAGGTGCATCTATGTAAACAAATGCAGGGATGCTCACATGTGAATTTCCACAGAAGAGAAGGACTCTCCAGCTGTGGACCCAAAGTGAAATCACCGCTCCATCTAATGCCAGTTGTTGACAACCCTGCTTTTTTTCATCACTGCTCTGAAGAACCCTGTCTCCTGAGCTGTCTCTGACAAAGGGCCACTGGGTTTGTTGGCACGTTTCTGCCCCTGGCAACGTGCAAAAGAGGGCAGGCACCTTATAGGCTCTTAAGCATCTGTTCACTCCCTGAGTAGCTCTGGTTCTGGAAACTTGAGTGAAAGAATTAATCAAAAGACTCCTGGAAAATGACATGCTCTCTTGCCTCCAGGCCTCTGTACTACTTACTTCCTCTGCTTGGAATACCTTTTCTCTCATTATTTGGCCCCCCACCAGACCCTCCAAATAGAGGCTGGAAGCCCTGCTTTGTGCTCCCTAACACTCTGACCTTTCTCCCAACTCAGCACTCGTGACATTATATTGTAACCGCCGTCTTGCTCATCAGAACCCTAACCTCTCACAATAAACCCCCAGGGGCAGGGACCACAACTCACTTGTTTGTATCACCAGCTTCTGAAGTGTTTAGCTCACAGAAACCACTTGACAAATATTTATTAGATAAATGAATAAATGGATGGACGTGTGAGTGAATGAGCAGATAAAAGATAGCACCTAAATACGACAATCTCATCCTATTTGATCTTCAAAACTACATAATTTAGTTCCCAGTGTATTCTAATTAGAACTGGGATATAACTAAGCCCACGCTATGAGGGGCTGGAGGAAGATTCTAACCTGGAGGATACCCAGCTTGAGAGTCACTGTGGATGCCCATGAGAGGTGGGGAAGGCCTGAACCAGATGGCAGCAGTGGGCTGGGAAGGAAAGGGTGGGTCAAGATTTGTGTTAGAACAACTGGCCTTGGGAGGTGTGGAGGAGAATGCCAGCTGTCTTTCCCATATCTGTTTCCCCTTCCCTGCCTGGGAACCCTATCCTACATTTCCCCGCCTCTCTTTACAGTTACATGAGGCCGTGTGACTAAGTCCTCGCTGATGGAATCTAAGTGGAAGTGACATCCGCCAGCTTCAGGCCAGGGCTTTTCCGAGTGGGTCTTCCTCCTCCAGACCCACTCTCCATTTCCATCAGCTGGTTGCAGACTTGACAAAGCCCTAAGGCAGTGGTCCTCAAACTAGTCAGCCTCAGAATCACCTGAAGGCTTCTTGAGCAAATGGTTGGGCCCCACCCTAGAGTTTCTGATTCAGTAGGCCTGCCCGTGGGCTCTGGTAATGAGCATTTCCAACAAGTTCCCAGGTGAGGCTGATACTTCTGGCCCACGGACCACACTTTGAGAACCACTGCCCTGGGGTACGGTGGAGCCTCATATTGAAGGAACACGTGTCTCTAAATGGTTGCATTAAGGAGAGCCTCCTCTCTGACTGAAACACCCTGCATGAAATAGATTTCCATTGTGTTGACGCCATCCATGTTTGGGTCTATCTGTTACAGTAACTTAGCCTATCCTAGCTAATACAGGAAGAGCTGAGGGAGAGGAGAGCTGATTTCCAGATTTGGTACTTGGGTAAATGAGGGAATAGAAGATAATGAATTAATTAGCACAGTCTTAACCAAGCTCTCCACTCCACAGTCTGGTCTGTTCACCTGCCCCACCCTCACCCAGGGCCATCTAGCAGAAGGTTGTTTCTGCCTTTGGTTCCTGTGTGCTCACTCCTCGGTTAGCTGAGTCCTTCTCATCTTTTAAGGCTGCCTTTGAGTCTCACCTCTCTCCTGAAGACTCTCCTCCTGCCTGCCCGGGTTCCGGTGGGATGGAAAGGGTCTGCTCCTCCCTCTGAACTCCTATACCCCTCTTGGCTGCAGCCCTCATCTTATAGGCACTCCTAACAGTAACCCCTTCTATCTGGATAGCAGTGCACTGTTAACAAAGCACTTTGGCTTTTCTTACCTCATCTAATCCCCACAGCAACCATGTGAAAAAACGTGGAGGTGCACACACACATGTGTGCGCACACACAAACACACACGTGCGCACACACGCACTCTATTTATTATTATATATTAGCTAACACTTAACTGCAGATTCCACATCCAGTGTATCATGTCCACAAGTCTTGAGAGCAAGGACATTTGCTGAATGACTGAATGAATCAATTTGTTGATGGTAACTGCTGACTGTGGTGCCTGGGACCAGGAATTTAACCCTTCTCCACCCTTTACTTTTCCTCCCCCATAAAATGGAACAATAGTTACCTTGCAGTGTTACTGTGAATATCAAGTGAGACAATTACGGGAGGGTCCTTTGTACATGGTAAAGCAACATTTAGACACTAGTAACTAGCTATTATTATCCTTGTAACATTTCTTCCATTTTCAAACCTTGTCTTGGCATGTAAGATCCTGCAGGATGCGACTCCAACTTACCTTTCCAGGCTTGTAACACTTCTTCATGACCACCTACATTTTAACCACTTTACCATTCCCCGAAAAGGCCCCATACTTCCTGCCCTGTGCCTTTGCACACACTGACCTCTCCCCAGAGGCCCTTCTGTAATACCTTTGTCAGTTAAAATCAAGTTTCAGCTCAAATCCCCTTCTTTGTGAGGTCTCCAACCAGATGGACTCTCCCCTTCCTTGGGGACCCTGTGGCATTAGCTTGAACCTCCATTATTGCCCCTGCCTTGATTCTGGCTACCACGGCTTAGCATATGACTTCCTGTCTCCCCACTTTCCAGAGACGCCTCTCAGTTTCTGGCTCATGGAGGGCTCCCTTTCTTGTTTTCAAGAATGGCTGTGTTCTGTGTTTTATATCGTTTTAGTGACTTATTATTTTGTGGGGGGTGGGGGGTGGGTGGAGATTTTATCATGGACTTAATCTGCCAACTTGAAAACAGAAGCACAAGGAATACATACGAACGAATAAATGGATAACTGCAAGTCATCCATAAATCCAGGAGGACACTCAGATTTTGGCATTGTTTTGGGAGGGGGGTGGAGGGAGAATGTTTTTCCAGAAAGCTCTGGCTTTAAACATCAACTCCCCACTCAAAGCCTTTGAGGGACTGTTCATTACCTGTAGTGCTGAGGCCAGTGTACTCAGGGGATGGGTTGCTGACAGGGGAGGAGGGAGGTGGCACTTCCACGGACGTGGCAGATTTTGCTGGAGAAAACGATGGCACTGGTGAAGGGGTTGGTGGGGCAGCCTCCGTCAAGATAATCTCCTCTCGGACTTCTGCTATGGGTAGAGAAAGGGTGGGTGCTTAGAGCCAAAGGTCAAGGCAAGTTGTCCTTAAGGGACTTTTCAAAAGCAAATATTCTTTCTAATCTGTGTCATGTCACGCCTCTGCTTAAAACCTCTGATGGTTTCCCATCACCGTGGTGGCATGCAAGGGAATTCCCACGTACACACATGCCCACTCTCAAGAAGAAAAAGACATTATTGGTTTCCCACCATTTGACTTGTTCACCATAACTAAGTTCTTCGGGATGCGGAGCTAAAGAAACACAGAGCACAGAAGTAAGGATACAAGTCAGATTGACAAGGAGGACGATTCCCAGTGAGGGGCCGGCTTACCGGTGCTTCCTTCTCCCTTCATGGCTCGCATGAGCTCACTGGCGCGCTCCTGGGAGTGCAGGGATTCTAACAGGTAGAGCACATAGTCATCAAACATCAAGTGAATCAGGTGAAAAGACCCTGGTGAGAGAAGATGCAAACAGAAAGGTAAGTCCTGTCGGCTCGGGTGTGCCCCTCAGCCTGGTCGACAACACGTCACACTCTGACCCTCTGTCCTGGACCCTCATTCCCTCTCAGTTACGGATCACCTGGCGGTCAGAGGCTGCTCTCCTTTGTCGTCTCCTCACCTAGCCTGGTGTTTAGCATAAGGTAAGTGTCATTAACGCTGTGGCAAGTGAGTCTTTTCCTTGCTCGATTTATTAATAGGACATCATCAAAAACGGCACCTATTGAGCCATCTGTCGAAACGCGCCTGAGCTCTCACATTCGCACTGGCGTCATCCTCGTCTGGGCACCCCTCACTTTGTTCGGCATTGCTTGACATAGTGTCTTGCATTTTTCTCTCTTCCACAAGTTTATCTTATTTCCCCGACTGGACTTAAGGATAGTCACGGCAGGGACTTTGCCTTCTAACTCACTGGTGTCTACCAATGTACACAACATAATTCCAGGAGCATAATTGACACTTTAAATTAGCAACAACTGAATTATTTCCTTAAATGTTTCTGAGACTTCCGTTTAGCACATGGTTGTTACAAAAGGTATTAAATTGAAAAGATTTGGTATCCTCAAGCAGTATTCTTCATTTTAAATTTAGAGTAGATTACTTCATAAAAAGGGATGTGAACAATCATTTTAAAAGATTTTTCCCATGTGCCAGTCTTTGTGCTCAAAGTATTATATTCTCTGATTTAATGTCTACCACCACCTTGTAAGGCAGGTGCTCTTACTCCTGTTTTGCAAAGTCAAGTACTTGTGCAAGATGACACAGTATATTACTTCAAAACCATCTTTTTTTAAAAAAAATATTTATTTATTTGGCTGTTCCGGTTGCAGCCTGTGGGATCTTCGTTGTGGCATGTGGGATCTTTAGTTGTGGCAGGCAAACTCTTAGTCAAGGCATGTGGGATCTAGTTGCCTGACCAGGGATTGAACCTGGGCCCCCTGCATTGGGAGTGCAGTCTTAGCCACTGGACCGCCAGGGGAGTCCCCCAAACCATCTTTTCTTGCATGTCATGCTGCCACCGTGGACAGTGGAAGATGCACATATGGAAGGGGCCTTCATGTCTGCTGTCGTGAAGACCTCACGGATGCCAGCGTCAGAGAGGCCAAGCCTTCATCTCTAGTCCCACGTTTCCACCTCTCAAAGGGACATCTCCACATGGACATCCTGCTGTCCCATGAAGTGTCCAAAACGTCTCACCGACTATTTACAAGCTGCCCTCCTCTTCCTATTTCCCTCAAGTTTGCTTTTTTTAGAAGCCTTATGAGACTCTGGCATTATTTATTATCTTGTGATCCTAGCATCCTCATCAACACCACTATTATTGTCATCAACATCATTGTCAACGCACCTCCCATTTATTGAATGCTTACTATGTGCCAAGAACTCTGCTAAGCACTTAACACAGGTCTCATCCTTTCACCAGACTGTGAGATAGGTGGTATTATCCTCTTACACACAAGGAAATGAGTCTCTCCATTGGAATTAAGTAGGGATCGGCCTCAGTTTGCTCTGGCTCCAAAAATCTGTTCCCATTTCCCCTACAGATCATATGGTCCAGTCTCCTCACAGCACAGATGGGGAAAATAAAGGACATGGTCCCCAGAAGGGCCATTTGAGTTGGGGTCTATGCCTTTTCAGGTCTCAGAAATAAGGTGATGAGGGCCAGTTGGGGGCTTTTGGATGACTCCTCTTTGGTGGAATTTATTAATTTTCTCCTTTTTAGTTGCACCTGGCTTCTTTGTGTGCACACGCGTGTGCACACACACACATACACACACACTTCATTTCAGATAGATATATTCTTTTGCTTCAGAAATGTTACAGAAGAAAATCCCTGGCTTAACTCTGAGGCAACTGGATGCCCTGCAGGTCATGCACATCTACACCAATACCCCCTCTCTCCGGAGCCTGCCGCCACCTATGATCCTTGTGCCCACAGAGCTCCATGCCCACGTCCCCTGTCCTGCACTTTCTTCACATTTTTCCTCCATCTCCAGGGTGCTGTGTCTGTTTTTTGACCCCGCTTGGAATTCAGCAAGGTTCAGGGTTTTTTTGAGTCATTGTGAAATGCAGACTTCCAAGACTAAACTTTCCATCTCCTTCCCCAAAATGAGTCCTGTGAACCGCTGAGGAGGTACAGCACTGTGGGTAACTGCCTGGGGCTGGATCAAACTGCCCAGATTGAGCTCAAGCTCTGCCACTTAGTAACTGGGACCTTGGATGAGCTGCTCCTCGAAAATGTTAAAAATAAAACCAGCCATTTACTGAGCCCTTGCTCTGTGGCCGCCATGGGGTTAACTGCTGCAGATTTATTATTGCATTTCATCCTCTTCACAACCATCTGAGATGAGCAATACCCTCCTTCTGCAAAGGAGGAAACTTAGACTTAGAGGAGAAAAGTAACTGTCCAATGTCACACAATTATTAAGTGGCAGACATGGGATTTGAATCCAAGACTGTCTGATTCTGAAGTTGTTCTTCAATCGTGCAATACGACTCTCTAAAAGGGAAACAGTCAAACCTATTTTACAGAAGTACCATAATGAGGAAAAGTATATACTAGATGCTTAATAAATAGTAACTAAGGTCCCTTTTGCTATTAATATTCTAACACCCTGTGATGTGACTGCTTTGTTCATAGAGTCAAAGAAGTCAAAAGATAGCATCAAATACCTAAAAGGAAAAGGTCTCCAAAATGAAGAAGTATTTGCTGAGATGTGGCTCTAAGTCAATAAGGATAGAAAGAGAGAAAGACACTATGAAACCGAATTAGAATGGAAAACCCTAGATAATAAAAATGGATTTAGTAGTTTTAGCACAGGCAGGCACCTTGGATCATCTATACAGCACCCCTGTCTAACAGATAAAGAAACAAGATCTGAGGTGAAGACACTTGCCTAAGACCACACTGTTAGAAAACATCAGAGCTGGGTTTGGAGGCCAGTACTCCAGGGGAAGTGTTGATTTGGGGTTTCAAGCTCTCTTCCTAATGACTCTGATCAGTTACCCAATTGGTCTGATAATTTTCAATCATCTTTCAAACAAGGAGAGTTTGTAGAGCTACTGATGCTTGCTTATTACTATTGTGCAAAGTGCTCTGAGTACAAAGGAAACTTAAAGCTCAGTCACTGACTCCACAAAAGCTACAGTGTCCTTAGCAAAAATCAATCCTTAAGATTATTAGGTAACAAACAGTTCAGTGCCAGGGTACACAAAGACTGATGAGAGGGAGAGGGAGAGGAGAAGGAGGCAGGGGAGGGAGAGAGGGAGAGGAAAAGAGAAACAGCAAAGACAGACAGGAGAGAGGCAATTATAGCTAACATTCCTGCTTTATTTCTTCCCTTAGCACTTAACACCATCTGCTATACTATATACTGAACTTATTTATCTTTATCACGTGCCTCCCTACACTAGATTGTAAGCTCCATAAATGCAGGGATTTTTATCTGTTTTTTTTTCCCCCACTGTTCTATACCCAGTGCCTAGAACAGTGCCAGGCACAGTAGAGGCTCATTGGTTATTTGTTGGATGAATGAATCAAATGAGCAAGCACTGACCACTTACCATATGCTCTGTGCTAAGCCCTTTTAATTTTCCAACAACACTATGAAGGGTTTTTTTTTTTAAATTTATTTATTTATATTTTGGCTGCATTGGGTCTTTGTTGCTGCACGCGGGCTTTCTCTAGTTGGGGCGACCGGGGGCTACTCTTCGTTGCGGTGCGCAGGCTTCTCATTGCGGTGGCTTCTCTTGTTGTGGAGCACGGGCTCTAGGTGCGTGGACTTCAGTAGTGGTGGCACACAGGCTCAGTAGTTGTGGCTCGCGGGCTCTAGAGCACAGGCTCAGTAGTTGTGGCTTGCGGGCTTAGTTGCTCCACAGCATGTGGGATCTTCCTGAACCAGGGCTCGAACCCATGTCCCCTGCATTGGCAGGCAGATTCTTAACCACTGCACCACCAGGGAAGTCCCAAGGAGGTATTATTATCTTCAGTTAACACATGGGGGAAATGAAGTCTCAGAGGATTTTAAACCACTTGCCTAAAGTTACAGAGCTATTGAGCATCAGAGCCTGTTATGGAAAAAGGTACTAGGATAGAGACAAAAGGAGATTGTTTTTGTTATATGGTAACATAGTTAATGGCATCTTATAAAATCAAAGCATTTCTTTTTTCTTATGAAAAATTTCAAACATATGGAAAAGTATAAAGAATTTTAAGGGAATTCCCTGGTGGTCAGGGGTTAGGACTCTGTGCTTCCAATGCAGGGGGCAGGGGTTTGATCCCTGGTTGGGGAACTAAGATCCCGCGTGCTGCACAGCATGGCCAAAAAAAAAAATGAATTTTAAAATGAACACCAGTGTACTCAACACCAAGCTTTATAATATTTTAACATTTTACCATATTTGAATCATATTTTTAAATTAAAGATAAAAATGAACCCCCTGTGTTCCCTTCCTTAATCCTACTTCTCTGCTTCCTGTGTTCATGCCCTGATGTAATCACTGCCTCGAATCTGGTATTTATTGTTTACATGCATTTCTATACTGTTACTACATATATTTATATATCCATAAAAACACATGAAATTGTTTTTTATTTTCAAACTTGATAGGAATGGTACCATACTTTACAGAGTATTCTACAACCTGCACTTGATACTTTGGGTGTTTTTAGATCTATCCACACTGACACATGTAGGTCTTGTTTAATGGCCATTGTGTGACTATACCACGATTTATTTGTCCATTCTCCTGTCGATAGAATTTAGGTTATTTACATTTTTCACTATTGGAAACTGGCTCTAATGAATATTTTTTGTACCTGTTGCCTAGGTACAAAAAATACCGGGGTCTAGGACCAGAGGTGGAATCACTGGGTCCAAGAGCACCTGCATCTTAAGTCTTAACGAGATAGTGCCAAATTGCTCACCAAAATCTTCTACATCCTTACTGGTAGTGTAGGAAATACAGTATTTGCCATCTGAAGGGTATGAAATGTTATTGTCTTTATAAGTTGCAGTACCCTAATTACTAGAAAGGTCCACCTCTTTTCATATGATATTGCCCATTTGAATTTCCTCTTCTGTGAACTGTCTATTCATATTCTTTGCCCATTTTTCTACTGGGGTATTTGTCTTTTAAAAATGTATTTAGAGAGATTTATCATATATTCTGGATATTAATACTTTGTTCGTTATATGCATTATAAAATATCTTCCCCCTTTCTGTGGCTTTTTGTTTTTTTGGCCACGCCATGCGACTTGTGGGATCTTAGTTCCCTGACCAGGAATCGAACCCAGGCCCTTGGCAGTGAAAGTGTGGAGTCCTAACCACTGGACATCCAGGGAATTCCCTCTGTGGCTTTTATCTTTTAATTTCATCTATGTTGTGCTTATTAAACAGAAGTTTAAAATCTGAGTGCAGTCAACTTTGCCAATATTTTCCTTATGATTTATCCTTTTTGGTACTTTTTTAAAGAAAGAATTTCCTATTCCAAAGTCATAAACTTATCATCCATATTTTCTTCTAAAAGGTTTTAAGTTTTTTTTTTTTTTTCATTTAGATGTTTCTTTTCAGAAGGGGAAAATTGTTTCTAGGGAAGGGGTCTAATTTTATTTTATTTATCCTAAAATGCGTGTCCCAGAACCTTTGTCCACTGATTTTTAATGCCATATCTCTGTCACACAGATCATCTGTACAATCCTCTTGTTGAGACAGAAAGGCAAGAATTTGATGAGGTAAAGACAAGTTTCATGTCAGTCTGTCTTGGGCATCTCTGCTGTTTCACTACTCTTTGTCTAGCACTGTTAGATGACCACATCATCTTACTCCTTAATAAACCTGAATATCAGGTAAGCAAGTCCCTATACCTGTTCTTCATTACTTTCAAAATGCCTTTACTATTCTCAGCCTTTTGCTTTTCTATATGAATTTTAACATCAGATTTTCAAAATCAAAGGAAGAAAAAGTTAAGAACCAGATGGAAATTCCAATTGATTTATATATTTGAAGGGCATATCCTTTTCCAGATATGAACAGGGTATATTTCAGTAATATTTTTAAATGTTTTTCCTTGAAGGTCTTAAAATAATTTTTGTCAGAATTTTTTTATGGGCACATTTCTGTTGCTATTGTGAATGGGAATATATAGACATAGATACATAGATACATAGAGATAGATATTTTCTAGTTAATGGTAAGAATGTCAATGATTTTTAAAAAACTGAATTCAGTAACCTGCCTGAATTCTTATTTGTTCTATTAGTTCGTAGATTCTCTTTTTCTTGTCAGCCATCATGACATGTCTATAAATAAAGACAATTTTGTGTTTTCCTTTCCAATTCTTATATTTCATTTCCTTTTCTTATTGCATTGGCTAGGACCTCCAGTACGTATCTATCAGAAACAGCATTAGAAGGCATGTGTGTCTTATTCATGACGGGAATGGGAAAACTTCTAAAGTTTCACCATTTAGTATATTGTTTTCTGCAGATTTTTGAATGCTCTTTAACATATTAAATAAATTCCCTTCTATTCCTAGTTTGCCAAGAGTTTTTAAAAATTATACTTGAAAGCTGAACTGTATCAAATACATTTTTTCCTTTGTATCTATAGAGATGATCATATGATTTTTCTCTTTTAATTTGTTAATGCAGTATGTTAATTAGTAATTTTCTGACTTTGAATCATACTTGAATTCTTGGCATAGGCCTCATTAACCATGATTTAAAAAAAATTTGCCCTGGATTTGATCTGCTAGTATTTTATTTAGAATGTTTTCATCTATATTTATGTGTGGTTGAGTCATAATTTTCTTTTCCTCTACAGCTCTTCCAAGATTTTGCAACTGAGATTATATTAGCTTCATAAAATTAATTGTACAGCTTTCCTTCGTTTTTGTGTTCATTTTCATAAACTAAGGATTTTATGCTTCTTAAAAGTTTAGTAAACGTTGCAATTTATGCCTGATGTTTTTTGAGGGAAGAGACCTTTTCATTTACTGTGGTTATTATTTGATCTTATTTCTAGCATCCTGTTTTATATTTTGAGTTTACGATCCTTTTTCTAAGCTTCTTTTATCTTCTCAATTCTTGCCATTTAAGTTTTCACATTTTTCCATTTTTCTTTGGTAACTTATGATTCTATTCTTTCAGTGATGATCATATATCCAAACATCTATTAAATCCAAACTATAAATTTTTTTCAACAAAGTCTACATTTATTTAGTATTTCAAGACAAAGACCTTAGCATGCATTAACTATTCCTTAAAGATTCTCTCCCCACTACCCTGTGTTTTATTGTTTCCTGGAATTTGGTTTTACCTTTTTGAAACACACACAAATTAGTTTTTAAATTACAACCAAAAGTTAATTAAATTTGCTTATATATTTTAAAATTTCTCTCATCTTAAAACAGGGCTCCCAAATTCTTTGACACTCCTTCCTGGGAAAATTGTGGGGAGTTGTCTATGCACTTCCTTCAATCTTGGTAGGTTTGTGACTGCTTTGATCAACAGAGTAAGGGGGAATGAAACTTTCACTTCTGAGATTGGGTCATAAAGGCAATGCAGCTCCCCCCTCGGCACACTCACTCATGGGGCCTAAGCTTCCATGTGAGAGGTTCAACTGGTCAGGGGCCACTGTGTTGTGAGGAAATTGAGCCACATGGAGAGGCCACTTGAACACACTCCAATCGGCAGTCCTAGTGTTCAAGTCATCCCGGCTCAGGCACAAGACACGTGAGGGAAGAAGCTTCCAGAGGATGCCAGCCTCCAGCTGTCGATGAGCTCCAGTTTTTGAGTCTTCCCCTCTGAGGTCCCAGACATCATAGAGCAGAGACAAGCCATCCCCGCTGGACCCTGTCCAAATTCCTGACCCGTAGAATCTGTAAGCATTATACTGTTTTAAACCACTACACTTTTGTTAAACAACAACAGTAACTAGAATATTGTTGTTTCTTGTATCCCAGACCTTAGCTATGGTTTTATTTTTCTTCTTATTGAAATCCATCCTTTAATTTTTTTTTATGTGAAGTTCTATGGGTGCCATATAGTTCTCTTAGTTTTTGTATAACTGAATATGTCTTTGCTTTGCCCTCACTCTTGAATAATGGTTGACAGTTCTTTGTTCTCAGCACTTAAAAGATATTATTCCATTGTCTTCTGGCATCTCTTATTACTCATGATAGTCTAATTATTGTTCTTTTCTCTCATAGCTTAAAAAATTTTTTACTCTATCAATATGGTTTTAGAAAAACCACCTATGAGGGGTAAACAAATTTGTCTAGCCTTTTTGTGCCATGCATCTGAGCCCAGGATATTTATCTTAATTGTGGTAATTGAAAAAGCATGGGTTTTGTGGTCATGCAGATCTGATTTTGAAACAGAGCTCTGCCACTTGCCATATTGATTTTGGGCAAGAAAATTCTCCAACTCAGTAAAAAGGTACCTATTATTATCTGCCTTGCAGAGTTGATGTGAGAATTAAATGGTTCTGTGTGCTTCCTACACATTTGTTATAAAGAGTAGCATTATCCTGCCTTTGCTTCATGTTCTATCACGGCTTCCTTGTCTGTTATATTGAGGGCAGTAATAGTGGACCTCATAAGTTGTTGTGAGAATTAAATGAGAAAGTGCCTAATGTTATGTCTAGTGTACATTAGGCCCTGAATAAATGTTACTTTGCTTTTCTTATTACTATTCAGCTGAAGAAAGTTAGAAGAGGCATTGGCAGTGTGGCTCTAGCATGGGATAGATCCCCGGGGGAGCTCAGCTCAGTTTGCTGTGCATCCTGGGCAAGCCCTCTCTCCTCTCTGGGTCTCTGCTTCTTCTCCCGAATACAGGGAAAGCAATTCCTGCCTCCTGGTGCTTGGAGGGGGCCTGAGAGACATTTTGAATGTCAAGATTCTGCAATTTAGCAGGTTCTGGGTAAGAGAGCCAGGCCAGGACATCTAAACATTGAGAAGCAGTCTGGAGGCTCCGTCCGTCATGGCCACTTGGCCTGGGAGTTGCTCCCATGTGGCCTCCCCGGCCCTGCCTGAGTGGGTGAGCTTTGATGCTAGGCCAGAAAACAAGTGTGTAAAAAGGTGAAAACCTGGGAAATGATACGTAGCCCTGCCCCCTTAGCCGTCAAACCCGAGGCAGCCTGTCACAGCATTTCCTGCTGAAGCACTTCCAGGAACTATTGCTGCCTTCCGGATGTTCCTAACAGTGAAACAGGGGCATGTGGTAAAAACCCATAGTGAAAGGTAAAGGCACCTGCACTGACTTGGGATCCAGGTATCCTACGAACTAAAATCAGAGCAGTCAACTGAAAATATGTTGTTGTTGCTTTTTTTAAATAGAACCTCTAATTTCCTCAGCCCCATTAGAATGAAAAGTTCATTGCCTGCTACCCTACCTTTGCTGACTAATTTTGCTAGAAAGTGCTGCTTGCAGCAAAGAAAGAAAGTCTGGCTACTTTAGTTCACCGCATAGGCTCTTTCAGTGAAAAGGAATTAGGGAGAAAAGAGTGAAAAGGAATTAAGGAGAAGAAAGGAGTCAACTACCTTTGAAAGAGGCTGTTCTGGGAAGAGGTGATAGAGTCCCCCGCGGGATCACTGTGATATTCCACACGATCATTGTGACGGTCAGCCTGCTACTCGGACATACAAACCCCGCACCATTCACAGCTACCAGGACCGTGTGGGAGTTATAAGATATATAGAGCTGGCCCCTGTGGTTGGGGGAGGGGCCAGGGAACAGAGGGCTCTTTTTCCTAATTAGCTGTTTTTATACGGGGAACACATGACCCAAACACAACCACCAACTGTGTCTTTGACATATACAGGCAGAACGGGGGAGCTGGGCTTTTGTCTGCCGCAAATTCTTTCAACTTGCCTGTCACCCCAAGCTGTAAAACTCAACAATGAGTCGGATGAGCAGGACCATTTCAGATAGTTTGCTAAATGGACTTGGAGACAGGTATTATTTCCATCTGTTCAGGGTTGAAAAATACTGTAAAAGTGAAATTGCATTAATATCTTTTTCCTTTCCTTTTCTAAAAGATTTGTGACCATTTTTGCCATTTGCCTGAGTTTCCAGTGTATCCTAGAATGTGTGTGGTTCAAAAAGAAATAAACACATTTTAAGGAATAATATTTCTTAGTAATAAATTCAACCTATTCTAACTGTTCTACTGTCCATAACAGTGACTGTTAACTTAGTACATACAAATGGATTTCAAAGACTATTACAACATAGACTACTTTCCCTGTCTAATGAAGGGTGTTTGATAATACACAGTCAGTATAAGAATCAGGAAATTGAAGAATAAGATATAAAACAAGGAAAGGGTGCTTGCTTTGTGGATGTATATATACTTATTTGTGTGGTATCGTTCTTCTTTGATTCTGAAGCAATGAAAAAAATCTTGAATATTTTTCACCCATCAGCTTAACTGAAAGCAGTTATGCACAAATGATTTTCCCAGAGCCAGAGGTAACATGTGCTAACACTAACTAAGCTGAACTGGAAGTCATCAAAATGCCATGCCTGATGGCACTGCCCAGGTAGCAGTCACCAGAGCACTTCCATATACAGCTCAAAGAGAATTTCCATCTGTAGCCATGGTGCAGGCAGGTTCAGAGAACTTCCCAATGCTGAGATTAAAGAAATCCACAACAAAACACTTCTCCAATTGGGTAAACACAGTCTTTCATGGACAGAGCTGTTTAGAAAAAATAGTGCCTTCTTTGTTTCACCACATATTCACTGCATTGTATAGCACAACTGGGAAATAGTGACAAGACCATAAAAAGCTAGATGGAAAAGTGTCAAATTAAACCCAGAGCAAAACCCAGAGCTGATTGGCTTAATTGGAGATAATGAGAAGCAAAACCACATCTCTACTTGCAAAGTAAAACAGAGAACTGAAGCAATTACCCAGAAAATTCACCAACAGCCCTTTGCCGAAATGCCTAGAAAACTGAGGCCAAAGTGTTTTGAGATTTCAAATGTCTGGATAATGCCTTAAAGTTCCACCTCACTTTGCTAATGATGACCTGACTCAACGCGTGTGCCATTCTTTCCAATGAAAAATGGCATTCACCCCAAGTCGGTGATTAGGTTCCTGCCCGCAGAGACTACTGTAAGCACCTCCGGTCAGAGATTTCAAGTCCCGTTACACTGGAAAACAGGAGACAAGGACTTGGGGTAGGGATGTCTCCTGGAGGTGATGAAAACCCAAGGGGTCAGTAAAACAAAAGGGAAAATGAATGCAAAAGTCCTTTACTAGGGATCAGACTGGGGCACGTTATCAAAGAAAACTTTACCCACCACTGGCCTGTGAATCAAGCCATTTGCAAATGTTTGAACTCAGAGGCTTCTTCATGTGCCCAGTCTTGGCAAATCCACACTATGAAATTTGGCAAAATAGACCAGTGGAAGCAGCCATGACTGGGGACTTCCAGAAAAAGGGGAGCACAGCCACTGCTATTTACTCCTCTTTAAACTCAAATAATGTTATCTGTGTGCAAGCCTCTCATTTTCAGATATGTATACTTCTCCTTTAGCATGCAATGCCATCTTTCTCCCTGAAAGTCCTAACAATATCGTGTCCCCCCAGAACAGAGAATGTTTCCGGGTGATGTCCTCGTGGTCTCAGAGACAGCAAGACCATGCCTGACTCCGGAGAGATGGCCTTGGTACATGGAGCCCAGAGAAGAAGTGTTTGGATGTGGGGAGGGCTGGGGTGGCCTTACCGAAGCTGGGGGCACTGTGCAAGGTCATGTCCCGGATCACCCTTGTGCCAAAACAGGACCACATCAAGAGGAACTGCTGGGCCACCTTCTTCAGGGACCCTTGCCTCTTGGCAGCCACCTACAAGAGAGTGAACGGCTGCATGAGTGGTTGATTTGACCTTCATTTATTACTGTCTCTTATTAAAATGACAGGAAGGCTTCGGGTCTCTAAGTTCAACGTTATAGACTTTTTATGTTTAACAGCGAAAATACACTTTAAGAAATGAAATCTTATGTCGAGACTCAACACGTACAACCGCTAAGAGAGATGCTGACCTGGTTGAACCAGGGGAGGGAGACTCAGAGTCCTGCCCCGTGTCGCACCCCTCCCCCCCTCCTGAGGGGGGCCCAGGCCTCTCCTTGTATCCCTAGGGCTCCAAGGCTGCCAAGGAAACACTCAGCTAGCTCACTGTGGGGCTCTGTATTACCCAAGCCCCATCAAGGCGAGTGATGGGCTGCCATACCCGGGCCTGCACCTTCCGCTTCAGCTTACCAACCTTCACAACACACCGGTCCACCATGGTGTCCAGCCACTCGATGTAGGACTCGATGGGAGACTGCTCCTCCAGGAGATGGTCGAACTCCTGATACACTGTCAAACAGAGGAGACCCCACACACCATGCAGTTGTGTTTAAACACACACAGGTGTTCAAAGAGCAAAGGGATACAACTGAATAAAATAAAAAACTCCGAAGTCTTAGCAGGGCATTCAAGGATTTAGAGAATACACCCCAACTTACCTTTCCAGGCTCATCTTCCATGCCTGTGAACACTTTAAGCCCTGGCCACCCCGGGTTACTTGCCATTCCTGCTTTTCTCAGGCAGTTCCCTCTGCGTAGACTGTTTAGTCTGTCATGAAACAGCTGAAATGATCCTCCGATGAAACCCTATTTACCCTCCCGTGCCCCTTGCCGGCAGAACTGATCACTCTCCCTCTGTACTTTCACAGCACTTTACTATTTGCATTCTACCTTCACTATATCACTAAGAACACTGTTATAGTTAGGGGTGTGCGTGGGTGTGTCCCCCTGCCACTTCTTTGCCTGATAGCGATATTAGCTGGCACATTACCCGTGATATAGCTCTTACCCAGTACGCACTTGCTTGCATGACAGGGGAGATGCGCTGCTGCCCTCTTGCTCTCTGCCCCGTGGTAAGGCACATTTGACCATTCAAATGTTTCTGAACCACAACCATATTGGACAAGCAGCCTAACCAGCCTCTCAGTGCTTGACACGTAGTAGATGCTTAATAAACATCTGTGTAAAGTAAACAATCACTGTGCCCTCAAGTTTCCATATTGGTCAAAGGAGGATCATCATATCACTTTACAGCCTGTCTTCAGGTACAAGTCAAATAATTGAATATAGAAGGACTCTGTAATCAGTGAAGCACTGCAGAAAGTAGAAACATTGCTGTGGTGATCTCCAATCTGAAACATCTCTTCTTATTACATTTCTTTGTGTTTTTGTATGTGAAGCTCAATAAACCAAACCACAATTCAGGATTCACATGTTCCTACAGTTTTCATTTGTCTGAGCAGCTTTTGTTGTCCCATTTTCCAGGACTGGCCAATCTGCTCTATTTTACTTAATTGATAACTGCTGCAAGAGGTCAGCTTCCAGGACCTGAAATCATATACTTTAGAATGAGAAAGGACTTTAAAAAACCCATTTAGTTCATCTGTCTCATTTTATAGATGAGGAAGCTATGTCTTAGAGATCAGATGACCCCCTCAGAGTCAGAGGGTGAGGTGGTGGCAGAGCAGGAACTGGAACCCAGTCTCTGACTTTCTCTCTGGTGTTCCTTCACTCTTCACGGCACGTCTGTGCGTCTGAGCCACTGTGCTTCAATCCATGATGATAATGATCGAGATGGCAATCAAAGTGCTAACTGCCAACATTTACTGAGCGCTTGCCGCATGCCAGGCACTCTCCTAAAATGTTTTCTACGGACACACTCTGACCTTAGACTACCCCTAGAATGTGAATGTCATGAGGCCAGGACCTAGAACAGTGCCTGGTACATAGTAGTTGCTCAAATATTTGTTGAAAGGATGAACGGCCCACGGAGGTAGGTACTATTATTACCCACCCCACCCCAGCCTTTTGACAAATGAGGCAAAAGAGGCACACAGAGATGAGTGACTTTCACAGCTGGTTAATGGCAGAGGCAAGTTTCAAACACAGCCTGATTCAAGTGCTTGCCTCCCAACCTCTTCTCTACACTAGCTCTACGCTGTGTACCATGTATGTGGCACACATTGTCCCATTTAATCCTTTTGCATTATCCCCATTTTACAGATTTGGAAGCCAAGGTCACAGCGCACCAGAGCCAGGGTTTGAATCAAGGTCTGTCGGGCATCCCAACCGCATGCTCTTACCACAGCACCACTTAAGACTCGTTCTAATCATCATGCTCAAGTCCCAATGTGTACTTTTTAATTTAAGGTAAGCCAGGCATCCCCAGCCAGCATCTACATCATGGATGTGATGGTAACCCCCTAAAGCAAGAATCTGCAGACTTGCCAATTGGTTGTAAGGAAAGGAGGGTGCAACACACAGTTGCCCCTAGTCCTATTCAAACTGACCTTTGGTCCAGCTCATTGTGTTCAGGGACTTACTTCCCAGCTGTCTGGAAGGAGCAAGGATGACACCCGTGTGCCAGGCCATCTGCCTTCAGGCTTCCTCGATCCCCCTCATCCTGGCACTGCATCACATAGTATGTCCTCTTTGGTAAAACACAACCATTTGGAAATTACTTGTTCAACTTCTGATTTGTCATTAGCTCTAAGCTCCACGTGGGAAGGGCAGTGTCCGTCTTATTCACTGCTCTTTGCTCAGCGTCTAACACAGTGCTAGACCCAGGACAGGCATTCACTAAGTACCAGGTGGGTTGCACTGAACCTCATTATGACTCCCTTCCTCTAGAAGAATACAATCACAGATTTAAAGGACAACATTCTGTCCCCAGCCTAAGAAAGCTAGAAGAGAAAGCCCCAAAAGGTTCTTTCTTGGAGAAGCAGCAGTGACCTTCGTGCTGCTCCAGCAAAGGCTCAGAGCCTGGTCCCTAAAACAAGCAATGGTGATTGTATTTTTCCTTATGAGTCTGGGTCACATTTTCTTCCCCCCATGAAAGGTGCTGAGGGGAGAAGAGAGCTGAGTCTAATGCTGCGAGAAGTGGTTAGCAGAACCAGGAAGTTGGATCATTCTGGGATTACACCCATCTATTTGGTCCTCCACAAACACTGCTGGCCCCTGCCTCTACCCCCTGGCCCTGTGTGGGGCCCTGGGGACATGGCCATCAGGAGTATAGCTAGCACTGTTAGGGTGCTCTTAGCCATGCTTTCCATTGCCTTCCAGGAGGAAAAACAGAACAGGAAGCATGATTGTAAGCACTTGGAAAGATCCTGGAACCTCTAAAGCTTGCCCACATCTCGTTATTTTTGTCTCCTCTGGCATGCACTAGTGCATGGCGGTGACACCAAAACTAGACCTGGGTTCCAGGTCTAGCTCTGCTACCTTGGGAAAGGTTCACCACCTCTCTGGGGCTCAGTTTTCTCATCTGTAATATGGGGGTGATAAGTGAATCTTCCCCAAAGGGTTGATGTGGAGATTGAGATCATGACACAGGACCTGGCAATAAACTAGGCACTCTATCAGCTGAATTATTATTTGTGACAATCTCTAAAATTCTTAACAGGGGGAAGCAGGCCAGAGGCTGTTGCACAGGAAGAAATAAGAGCCTGAGAGGAGCTCTGGGGTCACCAGGAAAGAAGAAGCCCCAGGGAAGGTCCACGTGATCCAATGCTTCAGCTGCTCCATTTGTTTTTGAAAAGAGGTCTCTAATAGGAACATCTTAGAGAACTCTGTTTATAAACATGACATGCTTAGGCTGGATGAAGAAAGTTTTCCTTCAGGGCAACAGTGTTGAGGGGTTGTAGTGGAAACCTAAGGGGCTTGGGGCTCTCAGAAGAGTAGGCCCCTCTTCTCGGGGCGGGGGACAGCCACTCTGCAGCTTCCTGAATGTCACTATTAGGGCCTTGGGCCTCACCCCATCCAGAAGGCACAGCTGCTGCCATATCGCCCCCCCCACATCCAGCACAGCCTCAGCACCAAGCTTTCCAAGAGCTGATGGGGGGGGGGACGGACTCACCCTCTGTCCTCATGCTCCCTTACCCCGAGGCACAAGAAGGAAAGGCTGAGCAAAATAAGGAAGGAGCCAACAGACCCTGGTCCAGGGGATTCCCTGGGCAGAGGCTGTGATGGGCTGTTGAGGAACAGCACTAAGAATGGTGGTGTTCTCTGGCCCTCCATGTCCTCTGCCGCTAAGAAGAGCAACCCGACCACATCAGGATAATACCTGGAGCGGTACTCTCGCCATCTTTATCCACAGAAGTGAATCACCTTCCATCCCCTTCTCAAACATCTACTACGACTGAGAGGTTCACCTGCCAGTAGATAGGTGGGCTGACTCCCGTGACCCTCCACAGAAAAGTAGGCAGCATTTCCAGCTGCCTCCAGGCTGACATAATGACATACACTGAGAGAGGCAGCAAGCTTTTGTCCTCATTTGTTGATGCCACCTAGGGAACAGCACCTGGCATCGAGGGTCACGGGTGGGGGCCTTTTGCCTGACACTGTGTGCTGCCCAATGCCCCAGCACCCATTTTCTCCAGCAAGGTTGACCCATGTCCTTGTAAATCAGCTAGCCCCTCCATCTAGGCCTAGCCATTTAACAGGAACAAGAGAGGGGATGGGATCCCAGGGAGAAGGACAGGGTGGGAATGCCACCTAATTATGTACCAAGATACTCTTTCTTTCTTTCTTTCTTTCTTTCTTTCTCTTTAAACAAATAAAAAGACACACGCCCTGGTAGAGCATCTTACACTGGATTATGAGCTTCCGGTGCTCATCTCGAGTGTCTTCCATGGTGTAAAGGGTTTGCTTGGTGATGCTGTTGAGGTCCACGTTCCTCCAGTCTTCCAGCATTTGGAATGTGATGTCTGCACTGTGGATCACTGTTCGAGATGCCTGGAATCCAATCCAATCAACTCATTAGCTCATGGGTTGTTAGGTTAAAACACCTTCCTTTATTTCCTTTTAGTTCTTTTTAATGAATCTGCTTATGGTACTTTGCAAAGTACTCTGAAATTCAAGAAAACTCAGATGATGAGTCTATAACTCAGAAGATCTGTATACCATTTTCTCTGTGGCTCTCTCCTCACACCTCTCTTTATAAGCAACTACCCCATGGTGGCCTAGGCCAGACCAAACCTGCTGTTCCCAGCCCCTTTGGTCTTGACCCCGTGGAACAATGGGATAAAGCCCAGAGATCTGTCAGCCTCCTGATGTGAGCTTGTGGGCGAGAGCTCTGTGTTTAACAACCCGTGTCTCTAGCGTGTGAGAAGCAACAGGCTCGGATCTAGGAAGGGTCCTGCTACCCTTGGGCCTATGATAGATTCAACCCCAGAAATTTTACAAGGTGTATTTTTCATCTAAGTGCATTCTGAAGCAGTTTATGGTCTAGCTTTCTGCTTTTGCTTTTTGGTTTTTATGTAACTACAATAATTAAAACAAATATGAATAATTGAGATGGAAGAAAAGGAAACTATACCTTACAACTCAGTGGTCTTTAATGTGGTCTGTGTGAATGTGAGAGTGTGTGAGAGTGTGTGTGTGTGTGTGTGTGTGTGTGTGTGTGTGTTTAATCTGGGGCTTCCTCAGCAACCCTCATAGTAGAACTTAAATTGGTAAGCTGGAACAATACTCGGAACAACAATACTTGGAACTACCAAGTTGTAACAATACTGATAAAAGCAAAGAAAAACACTTCCAGAATCATTTCCTTTACTTGCATGTTTTCGAAAATGTCTTTAAGAAAACAAAACAAGATTTCAAAGACACGTGGACATTATAAGTCGCCTAATGCTTATGAATTTCCAATCAAATGTAAATACTGACTACCCTTTTACATGTAGACTGTCCAAGCACAGGTAAAATAAAATCTTACTTAAATCATTGTAGAACTCTTTGCACAACACAGAGGCCCTAGAATATATGAATATACGAAAAGTGAGTTGGGTTGGTTTCTAATGATAACTGAATGTGAAGGTCTAGGATTCTGGATTCAAATATACTTAGTTCAAATCCTGACCTTGCTACTGACCAGCTGATTGATTGGGGGTAGGCAAGCAGATTAACCTCAGTTTCCTGATCTATAAAATGGAGATGTAATAGTACCTATCTCTTCAGGAGGGCCACTGTTGAAGACTCCTTGGGATAATGCTTGCAAGGTGCATAATTCAGGGAGTAAGAGCTCAATAAATGAGGCTCCTGCCATGCAGGTCGCTTCTCTTTGTTGTGATCGCTCTGACACCCCAGGACCTTTGCACAGGGTGCTCCTGCTGCTGGAATGTTCTCCTCTCACGCTGCCCCGGCCACCCTGCCATCATGTGTGCTCCAAATTAAATGGAGTACCCATGGAGAGGGCTTCTCTAACCACACTATCTAAATAGGATCTAAAATGCCCCGTTATTCTCTATTTCCATTCTCTTTCCTTCATAACGCTTATCACTTTTCATTATTTTTTGTTGGGCAAGTACCACTAAGCGTAAGTGTCTCGCACACAGTAGGCACTCAAAAGATTTTGTGGGATGAATGGCTGAGATATGAATGCCAAGTTGCTTGCTCAGTGTATCCAAAAGGGGCCTGAAGAGTTGGCTCTTGGGTTTAAGTATCTGGGGGTGAGTTTTTGGCTGGATGTTGTTTAGTCTGACTTGCCTTGTGTGTGTTTAGGAAAGCTTGCTGGGATATTAGCTAAGATGTTCCATGGTGTTTCATTCCCAGCACTAACCCTAGTCCTTCGGCTGATCCAGAAATGTGTCTGATAGCTGTCCAGTGAAGATGGAAAGGTAGCAATTGCTGATTAAATTACACACTGTCTATGTGAGAAGTGGCAAGTGTGTGTGTGCGCATGCACGTGAGCATGCAGGTGGTTGCAGGCATGGGTGTGGATGCTTTTACCTACGTGGTACATTAAAGGGTCAAAGGCCTTTCTAAACTTCCTAAATGTCTAGTTTTACCTATGTCCTAAAACCGGATCTACTTCCCTGATATGACCCAAGACCGGCTCTTCCAAGCTGCGAAGAAGAACCAGACGGCATGCACCCTCGGAAACAAGGCAGTCTTTCCTTTTTTTTTTTTCTTAGAAGAATATCTCAAATCAATTTATTTTATACACACATTAAAATCTTTTATATTTAATAAATGTGTAAGATACAGAGACAAAAACGACAACTCCCAAGACCCAATACCCATGACGAATATGAGTTTCCCTGACCCAGAATTTACCATCATTAAGGTCTGGAAATATTTGCTTCCATCTAATTGCTGTTTTTGTTATTGTAAAATTATTGTTGTTTTTGTTTTAAAAAGATACACATATTTATGCAATTGAAATTTAATAGAAAAAATTAAACAAGAAGTTTTTTATCTTTATGTGTAGATACTATGTTTAGTGATATTAATAGAACCCTCAGGCTTGTGTTGAGTCCCTCCTAAAACCTTTTGATGGACAGAGGTAGGATCTGAAAACTAACCCTGGCAGTGTTTCTTTATTTTGTTACTATTCATTTTATTTCCTGAATCCCATTAATCTGTGAGGCTCTGCCCTACCCCAGAACAGTGCCAAGGTGTGGCCTCTGAAACAGTACAAACGTGGAAGGTTTCCCTCTGTGCCATTTATGCCAGGGGCAGGGCTGGAACAGTGAGGTGTGTGTGGGGGTAGGTGGGGGTAGTTTTACACTGTCTGGTTCCTGGCCTGGAGCCTTCCTTCAGGCCACTCTAACTAGAGACCCCTCCCCCTCCCACCTTGACCTTGAGTAACCAACACCAACCCAGAACCAACAATATAACGGAGAGGTTACAAACCCGAACACATAAACAAGGGAGGCAGGTGAAGTGCATGAGTGAGGTGGGCCAAGTGTAAGAGAAAGCGGAGGTGATGAGAGGACCCTGCCTGCTGGAGAAAAGCTCGGCCCATCAGCTGGTTATTGCCCTGGGGAAATTAGCTCTGGGGTTGCCAGCTCTTACAATTTTTCTACAGAAAATGTGGTTGTTCAGTTGTCATCTCCTAGTTTCAACCGTTAGTGACTAAGTAAAAAAAAATTTTTGAACATATGCCAATCAAACAAAAATAACCCCACACATCTGCGGGCCAGATTTGACCTGCAGCCACCAGTTTGTCCCCTGGGCTTTAAGGTCATTAATATTTTAATGAATGTTAATGGCCTGCCTTAACAGACTTAGATTCCCTTCCTTAAGGTTCAAAATTAACAGAAATGAAAAACTTTATGCCATCAGTTAGAACTACAGAGCTATAGCGGGATCTTCCACTTTTTACTGTACGTATATACTTTCATTAATTAAAAATTTTTTTAATAGTAAGCACATGTCACTTTTGTGCTAAAAAGAACAGAAACCTGGGGAAAAAACAAAATTGGGGTGATTTTGCACCCTCCAGGCTACATGTGGCAATGGCTGGAGACATTCTTGACTGTCGCAACCAAAGTGGTACTTGGGGGTGGGTGGTCTTACTGGCATCTAGTGGGTAGAGGCCAGGGATACTACTAAGCATCTACAATATACAAAACAACTCCCCACAACAAAGAATTACCCAGCCCAAAAAGGCAACAGTGGCTGAGAAACCCCGATGTACTTAAGCAAAACACAAAACTTGTGGACCTAGAACATATGAAAGGTTAACGGGGAAATGATGTCAGAAATTATTTTGTATGTTAGTTGAAACTATTTAGTGATTGGCTAGTGTTTCAATTCCTTATCTGTAGAAATTTAAGATAATGGTGAGAGTGTACTATTAAACAACCACACCCTGACAGATCCTCTCCAGAGTTACTGAGGATTTGCCCCTCATTTGCAATGACTTAGCAATAGTTAGAACACATAACACAGGACAGCTACCTGGCAAAGGTGATTTAGTGATGTTTGCCGTCTCAGAATTTGGGAAAATCTTCTCGACACTGCAAGAAGAAAAGAGTGAGTATGAAATATTTTATGCTCTATGGTCTGACCTTGGATTTTCCGCAGGCCGATTTCAAAAAGTAGCTTCCTTGTTTGCCTAACTTTGTCACTGTCCAACCCTATTTGCTGCACCCACTGGCAAAACCCTGCATTTGCTTCTTTGTTCTCCCATGTGGACAACTATTTCCTAAGATGGCGATATTTGGGGTACATATTTCAAAGTTGCCCACACTCCACACTGGCAGGTGTGAGAAATTGTGGCGTCAATCAACCGTGAGTAAAAGCAATTATTTACTTGTCTTTCATTTCGCTAATTGCAAGCTCAATCACTTCTCCCCATAAATAATTGCAGGAATCAAGTGGAAGCTTTGAAGAAGGCCCTTTAAAAAGTAGTATATCTACTAGGAAACCTTGATTGAGCAGGGTTGCTTCTAGGATAGAACCCTGGGCGGCACCATGAATGTGGCTTTGCATTCATAATCTGTCGTTTTCATCCAACAGTCTCCACGACCTATTTGTTTGGATGATCCTGGGTCCTATGCTGACATAATAGGCCGATGCTTTGAAGTGGGGTGATCTTATATGTGTAGATTTCGAAGCAGACAAGCCATGTGCCAGCCCAAGGTCTTCATCCTTACAGAGTCCTTTGGAGAGGTGTGTGTCTCCACTCCTTGCACGTTCTCGAAGTGCACCCCCAAGGCTCCCTGGGGAGAGTGGGCGCCTCCAGGCTCCCATAGGTGGCAGGTCCAACAAACCTCCTGGCTTCGGACTTTCAACAGGTTTGCTCTGCCAGCGTAATTAAAATGGGCACGGGGCATTCTTCTCATTAATTTCTGAACTGGTCAAGAAACAATCAGAAATTTCCCTGGGATTATTCTAATTTGTACCCAGAACCAGCTTGATTGGAAAAATAGGGCATGGGGTGGAGGAATGGGGGTGCAGGTGGAGTCGGGGGACAGATGAACTTCTAATTTTCCAGGCTGATCAATCGTTAATCCTTCTCCTTAATTACTTTTTCTTTAACTTTGTGATGTGGAATTTAGTGCTCATGAAAAGAAAAGAACTGAGAGCCGTGAAATAAAGCAGGCTTTATCAATAGGTGATGGGCACGGCAGGCGGCCTCAAAGCACGTCTGAAAGGGCCCCCTTTGCCTGTGGAGAGAGGGTAATTTGATCTCCTTCATTTTCCTTGCTGGCACTTATTTCGGGCAAGAATGGCCAGCTGTATTCAAATGGGGCTTTAAGAAACATATATCTTAAAACTTTATTTTGCTTAAAATCATTTCACCTTGGCTTAATAGCACGTGAGACTTCCCACAAGTAAAGACACATCGAAACAGAGAAACAGGACCAGTTTTCTCAGGCAAAATGAATGCTGGGGAATGAGTGGTGATACTCAGCAGAGAAAAGATTCAGAGTCCGAATCCCCCATGAGAAATATTAATTTTGCTTTCTCAGTAGGCAGAGAATTAAATATGTGAAGCCCTGAAGCTCTTTTCTGTCTTCTATTACCCCCACTTTGTGGACAGGAGCTTCGGGGAAATCTCCATTTTAGGGTCAGATAGGCGTGAGTTTGACTCCTGGCCCCTAATTACCATCTGTGTGGCTGTGTGGCTTTGGCGAAGTTTCTTTGCCTCTCGGCGCTTCACCTGTAGAAGAGGGATACTGTTTCCTACATTGCAGAGATGGGTGAGGATTAAATGGGATAAGGAGTGTGGTGGTGACAGCAGAAACTTTGGCGTCAAACAGACCTAGGGGCCAATCCTGCCTCTGCTGCTTATTTCCTCTCTAAGCCTGTTTCATTTTCTATAAAGGAGAGGTATGCCACCCATCATAAACATTTTGTGAGGATTAACTAAGTTAACACACGGAAAGTGCTAAGCATGATAGTTGGTGCTTTGTAGGCATCAGTAAATTCTTAGCTATTATTATTATTTTATTAACGACCTATGTAAAATATCTGGCACTAAAATGTTGCCCTCCCTTCCCCTCTGCTCTCAAACTTCATACTTACATTCAAATTTGATGTTTCGTAAATTTTCTGGGAGGTCATGGAGAGCCACTTTTAGCCACTCATCCAGCTGTTTGGCAAACTTTCGGATCACCTGAGTTAAGCTAGAAAGAGAAATGACACATGCTAAGTGCCTCGTGTGTTGCCCAGTCCTCCCCACAGGCCCCAAAAGAGTCTTATTTCCTCTGATGGTGTTTTGACTGCAACCATTAGGCGCCACTGAAAGCAGCAACCTCAGGGACAGGGCCGGCAGCCCAAGCCCTGTGGAGAGCTGGTGGGTCTGAGAAGGGCGTGGACAGAACGTGCTCTGGTGCCCACGCTGGTCGACGAGGGAGACACAGCATACGCAGGTGTGGGGAAGAGCCCACTGCAATGCTTGGCAGCATCCAGAACCCTGTCTGCGAGTAGGACACCATCCTTCGTGTTTTTTTTTTTTTTTTTTTCATCCTTCGTGTTTTTGAAGAGGCTTGTGGGAGGGGTGATGACGGTGGACAGTGGGCCTGAGAGCACCGTTTGCAACTGGCCTCTCCTCCTCATGCTGCCCGGTCCTGTTGGAGCTCCCCAGGCGGGCAGGAACCCCATCTGCAGCGTACCGCCACGCCTGCCCACCCAGCCGGGACTCAGGCTTACTAAAATGTTTGCCTCTTGGCAGGAACCGGGAAGCAACAGTACATTTTTAAACTGACAGACAACCCTGACACAGACCTGGAAGCCATGTCAGATCTGGAAAGTCAAGGACTGTTTGGGGGCAGGAGGTGGGGGGCGGTGGCTAGAGGGGTGAAGGGTTGAGGGGGCAGTCGGTTGCAATATGAGATGGGAATTTGGAGTCGAGGAGACATTGAGCACCATTTTCAGGCTCTCACCATCAAAATCATCTGCTCATCACCATAGGTCCGGTGTCCTCCATGAGGTTCTCCTTAGTCATGCCGGCCATAAGGACCTCTCCCCACCCTCACCACCCACACCATCCTTGCCTTCCACCAACACCGCCTACCCTGCTCTCATTCAGTCTCCCTCGGATTCTCCCCCTAGCTGAGCAGTCCTAACTGTGTTCCTCTGCTCACTCACTCTTTCCTCTTCCATGACTTACTACAACCTTCTCCGTGCTCCTCACGCTTCCAAACCCCCACCTCCCCCCTCTCCACCAGCAGGTGGCATCACCTCCTACTTCTCAGGGAAAATACCCCAAAAGAAGTCAGCCTTCCTGACAGAATCAAGGAGCCAGCCCCATCTCTTCCCCTCCTGCCTTCTCAGGAACCTTCCATTGCTGACTGCTCCCGCTACTGCATATTCACCTTTCCCTCTCTCTCGATCATTCCTCTTGTCATATTAACGTGCTGAAAAATGTCTCACCTTAAAAAGACCCTCTTCTTTCCTCACTCTGTCTCCTCAAGCTACTACCCTCTTTCTTCCACTTCACAGACATACTTCTTCAGAGTTGTCTAGACTCTCCGTCTCCTCTTCACCTCCCATTCACTCCTCACCTCACTCCTGTCCCTCCGCCTACAAAGCTCCCACCCAGGCAGCAACCTCGATCCATGACACAAACCCATAGACTCATTTTGGTCCTCACACTGCTTGACATCTGGCAGCATTCGGCTCTCTGAGCCCTTCCTCCTTTTGGAAACGTTTGCTTCCCTTGGCATTTGTGACCCCTCCATCTTCTGGCTACTTCTCCCCAGTCACAAAGCTCAGCCCCTTCTACCTGGCCATTACATCATCCAGTTCTTCCAAGTCTAGTCCTGGGCCCTCTCTTATCACACTGTATTCCTTCCTTGGATAGTTTCTCCATGCCCACAGCTTCAGTCACCATCTCTAGAGCAGAGGACTTCAGAACTCTGGACCAACTGCAGGTAGGACACGTCCATTTCAAAGCCCCAAAAGGTCCATCGAACTAAACATGTCCAAACAGAATTCATCATTTCCCCATCAGACCTGGTTCTTTTCTGTGTTCTCTATTTCAGTGTGCACTCTACTTTCTGTTGAGTTTTGTTTTTAACATTTTTATTATGGAAAACTTCAAACCTTCAAATACCCATGACCCAGCATCAATAATTAGCAACATTTTGCCAGTTTAATTTATCACATGCTTCTCTTTCTCTTCTGGAGTGTTTTAAGCAAATTCAAGATGTTATGCATTTCTAACTGACAAGTTTTAAATATGTATTTATATATGTACATACATGCACACACAAACACTTAAAACCACCATGCCATTGTTATACCCAACAGAATGAACAGTAGTTCCTTAATATTATCTAACGCTGAGTCTGTACTCCAATTTCTCTATTCCTCTCAATGACGACATCTAGTTTGTCTGAATCAGGATCCAAACAAGTTCCACACATTGCATAAAAGATATAATTGCCTCGTTCTATTTCTTAAGCCTTTTTAAAAAATTCTATTTCATGCCATTGGTTTATTGGCAACATCATGTTATCTGTTCCACGGAATGCCCCACATTCTGATTTGGTTGATTTCTTCCTTGTAGTGATACTTAACTGTTCATTTATCCTGTGTGCTTCCTATAAACCGGCCACAAAAGGAGGAAAAAAAGAAACAAAAGCTGAAGGAACTAATAGAAAACAACTAGCAAGATAGAAGATTTTAATCCAACCATGTAAATTAATTACTTTAAATATAAAGGTCTAGACATAGCAACTAAAAATTAGAAACTGTAATATTGGATAAAAAAGCAAGACCTCATTATATGTTGAGTATATGAAATCTACTTTAAATATGAAGACATAGAGTAACAGAGTGGGAAAAAGATATACCATGCAAACACTAATAAAAAAAAAAGCTGGAGTAGCTATCTTACTATCAAAGTAAACTTCTGAACAAGAAATACTACCAATGATAAAGAAAGACATTACATTATGAAAAGCAGGCAATTCATCAAGAAATCACAACAATCCTAATGTGTATGTACTTAATAGAGCTTCAAAATACACGAAGCAAAAACAAACAGAAGTAAAAAAAGAAATAGACAAATCCAAAATTATAGTTAGAGACATCTATACTCCTCTCTTGGTAAACAACAGAACAAATGGACAGAAAATCAATAAGGGCATAGAAAACGTAAAAAATGCTAACAATAAACTTGACCTAATTGACATTTATAGAACATTCCACCATATGACAGCAGAATATACAGTCTTTTCAAGTACACATGGAATATTCACCAACATATTCACCAACATATTCTGGGCCATCAGACAAGTCTCAAAAAAATGTGAAAGAACTGATACAATACAACATATGTAACCTGACTATAAGAAAATTAAACAAACTAGAAATAACAGAAAGATATCTTGAAAATCCTGAAATATTTGGAAATTAAACAACTCACTTCTAAATAACACATGAGTCAAAAAGAAAGTCACAAGGGAAAATATTTTAATTGAATTAAAATGAAAACATAACATCAAAATTTGTGGGATGCAGCTAAGCAGTGATTAGAGGAAAATTTATAGCATTAAATGCTTTATTAGGAAAGTAGAAAGATTTATAATCAATGACCTAAGCTTCCACTTAAAGAAAATAAAAAAAGAAGAGTATATTAAACTCAAAGCAAGAACAAAGGATAAAAGCATATACTGATAATATTGAAAACAGGAAAACAGTAAGAAACCAAAGAAATCAGAGACTAAAAGATGGTTTTTGGAGAAGATTAATAACATTGATAAACGTCTTGGGACATGGACCAAAAAAAAGAAAAGAAGATATAAACTACCCACATCAGGAATGAAAAAGGGGACATCACTACAGATCCTACAGATGTTCAAAGGATAATAAGGAAATACTATGAACACGTTTAAGCTCATGGATTTAAAATTTTAGATAAAATTCTACACAAACTCTTACAGAAAAAGGAAGAGAGGGACTCATTTTATGAGGCCAGGATTACCCTGATACCTAAACCAGAAGACATTAAAAGAAAATAAAACTAAAGATCAATAACTCTCATGAATGTAAATCCTCAACAAAATATTAACAATTCAGATGTAGCAATTATACATATGTATGAAACTATCATGACCAAGTGAGTTTACCCTGGGGATGAAAGCCTGGTTCAATATTTGAAAGTCAAACAATGTAACCCACCTTATTAACAAACTAAAGAAAAAAACCATATGATGATCTTGGTACAAAAAAGCTTTTAACAAAATTCAAAATCTTTTCATGATACAAATTCTCAAAAAACTAGAAATGGAAAGGAACTTCTCCAACCTGATAAAGTGCATCCATAAAAAAAACCTACGGCTAGCATCATTTTTATATTGAATACTGAATGCTTTTCCTTAAGATGAGGGAAAATGCAAAAAATGCCACCCCTACTTAAACGGGGACATCATTTGAGAGGTGCAATAAGACAGGGGGAGAAAAGAGTATACAGATTGCAAATCAAGACATAAAAGTGCCTTTATTCCTAGATTACATGATTATACTCATAGAAAATCCCAAAGAATCTACAAAAAAGCTATTAGAACTAATCAGTGAGTTTAGTAGGATCTCATACAAGATCAACAAACAAAAATCAATCATTTTTATTCAACTATCAATGAACAATTGGAAACTGAACTTAAAAAATAGTAGCATTTACAATAGCACCAAAACCCACAAAATAATTAGATATAAACCTAGCAAAATATGTACAAGATCTATTTGCTAAAAACTCCAAAACTACGAAACAGCAATGAAGAATATTAAAGAGGACCTAAATAGATGGAGAGATATATCACATTCATGGATTGGAAGACACAATATAGTTAGGATGTCAATTCTTTCAAAATTTATCTATAGATTCAATATAATCCTAAACAAAATTTCACAGAACTTTTTGCAGATTCTACGAACTTACTATGCAGAAGCAAAGGAACAGTTTTGAAAAAGAAGAACAAAGTTGGAGCACCCGTACTAACTGACTTTAAGACTTATTACAAAGCCACAGTCATCAGAACAGTGTGATATTGGTGAAAGGAGGACATATAAAGAAATGGAACAGAATTGAGAGTCCAGAAATACACACACACACACACACACACACACACACACGGCCAAGTAAGTTCCCACAAAACTTCAATGTAATTCAATAACTAAAGGTTAAGTCTTTTTAACAAATGGTGCTAGGATATTTGGACTTCCATCTGCAAAAAGCAGAAATGAACCTTTATCCCTACACCTTACACCATATGGAAAACTCAAAATGAACCAATGTAAAGTCTAAAAAAATTATAAAATGTAAAAATTGTAAAACCTAAAACATCTAGAACATAATCCAGGAAAACACTGTGACCTTCCTTGGCAAGTGATTATTAGATATAACACCAAAAGCAAAATCCACAATATAAAATATTGATAAATTGGACTTCACCAAAAGTTGAAAATTCTGCTCCTCAAGTGATAATTGTGTAAAACATGAAAAGCCAAGCAAAGATTGAGAGAAAATAGTTTCAAAACACAACTCTGGAAAAGAACTTGTATCCAGAATACATACAGAATTCTGCAACATCCATTTATGACAAAAACTCTCCAGAAAGTGGGCATAGAGGGAACATACCTCAACATAATAAAGGTCATATATGACAAACCCATAGCTAACATCATACTCAATGGTGAAAAGCTGAAAGCATTTCCTCTAAGATCAGGAACAAGACAAGGACGCCCACTCTTGCCGCTTCTATTCAACACAGTTTTGGAAGTCCTAGCCACAGCAATCAGACAAGGAAAAGAAATAAAAGGAATCCAAATTGAAAAGGAAGAGTAAAACTGTCATTTTGCAGATGACATGATACTATACATAGAAAATCCTAAAGACACCACCAGAAAACTCCTAAAGGTCATCAATGAATTTGGTAAAGTTGCAGGATACAAAATTAATGCACAGAAGTCTCTTGCATTACTATACACTAACAACAAAATAGCATGAATAGAAATAAAGAAAACAACCCCATTTACCATCACAACAAAAAGAATAAAATACCTAGGAATAAACCTACCTAAGGAGGCAAAAAACCTGTACTCCAAAAACTATAAGATGCTGATGAAAGAAACTGAAGATGACACAAACAGATGGAAAGATTTACTGTGTTCTTGGACTGGAAGAATCAATAATGTTAACATGACCATACTAGCCAAGGTTATCTACAGATTCAATGTAATTCCTATCAAAATACCCATGACATTTTTCACAGAACTAGACAAAATAATCCTAAAATTTATATGGAACTGAAAAAGATCCAGAATTGCCAAAGTATAAAAAAAAGAAAAAGAAAAAAGCTGGAGGTGTAACCCTTCCAGATTTAAGACTATACTACAAAGCTACAGTAATCAAAACAGTATGGTACTGGCGCAAAAACAGACACATAGTTCAACAGAACAGGATACAAAGCCCAGAAATAAAACTATGCACTTATGATCAATTAATCTACAACAACGGAGGCAAGACTATACATTGGAGAAAAGATGGTCTCTTCAATAAGTGGTGCTTGAAAACTAGATAGCTACATGTAATGAAATTAGAACATTCTCTAACACCATATACAAAAATAAACTCAAAATGGATTAAAGACCTAAATATAAGACAGATACTTTAAAACTAATAGAGGAAAACATAGGCAGAACATTCTGTGACATAAATGGCAAAAAAATTTTTTTTGATCCGTCTCCTAGAGTAATGGAAACAAAAGCAAAAATAAATAAATGGGACCCAATTAAACTTAAAAGCTTTCACACTACAAAGGAAACCATAAAGAAAATGAAAAGACAACCTACGGAATGGGAGAAAATATTTGCAAACGATGCAAACAACAAGGGCTTGATTTCCAAAATATACAAACAGCTCAACAAAAACAAAAAAACAAACAACCCAAGCAAAAAATGGGCAGAAGACCTAAATAGACATTTCTCCAAAGAAGACATACAGATGGCCAAATAGGCATATGAAAAGATGCTCAACATCGCTAATTATTAGAGAAATGCAAATCAAAACTACAGTGAGGTACTACCTCACACCAGTCAGAATGGCCATCATTAAAAAGCCTACAGATAACAAATGCTGGAGAAGGTGTGGAGAAAAGGGAACCCTCCTACACTGTTGGTGAGAATGTAAATTGGTGCAGCCACTACGGAAAACAGTATGGAGGTTCCTCAGAAAACTAAAAATAGAATTACCGTATGATCCAGCAATCCCACTCCTGGGCATATATTCATACAAAACTATAATTTGCAAAGATATATGCACCCCTATGTTCATAGCAGCACTATTTACAATAGCCAAGACATGGAAACAACCTACATGTCCACTGACAGATGAATGGATAAAGAAGATGTGGTACATATACACAATGGAATACTACTCAGCCATAAAAAAGAATGAAATAATACCATTTGCAGCAAGACGGATGCAACTAGAGATTATCATACTAAGTGAATTAAGCCAGACAAAGACAAATGCCATATGATATCACGTATATGTGGAATCCAAAATATGGCACAAATGAACCTACCTACAAAACAGAAACAGATTCACAGGCATAGAGGTTGCCAAGGGAGAGGGGGAGTAGGAGAGGGATGGACTGAAGTTTGGACTTAGTAGATGCAAACTATTACATATAGAATGGATAAACAACAAGGTCCTACTGTATAGCACAGGGAACTATACTCAGTATCCTGGGATAAACCATAATGGAAAAGAATATAAAAAAAGAATGTACATATGTGTATAACTGAGTCACTTTGCAGTACAGCAGAAATTAACACAACATTGTAAATCAACTATACTTCAATTTAAAAAAAGAACAAATTACTGTTACACACAACAACATGGATTATGCTAAGTGAAGTAAGTCAAACTCAAAAGGCTACTTACCATGTGATTCCATTTATATAAGATTTTGGAAAAGGTTAAAGTATAAGCACAGAAAACAAATGAGTGATTGCCAGGGGCTGCCAGTGGGGAGAGGCATTGACAAAATAGGGGAAGTTTTTGAAGTGATGAAACTATTTTATATTTTGTTGTATACACTAAAAATGATGAATGTTAATGAATACAAGGTATACTTCAATAAACTTGAATTTAAAAAATTAAATTAAAAGCTATAAAATATAAATAATAATAGAAAATAAACTGATAGAACTAAGAACAAAAGTATCCGTTGTATCAATAAATGTATATGGGCTGGACTTACCTTGTAAGAGAAAAATATCAGATTGGATAATAAAACAAATTCTAATGGTTCTGTATACAAGTGAGTTATAAAGGTTAAAAATAAAAGGGTGGGCAAATGTATTCCCTCCGATGAAAACAAAAAGAAAATAGAGGTCATGATTTCAATATCAGACAAATTAAATTCTGGGCCAAAAAAAATTAAATGAGACTTTATAATGCTAAGAGTGCAATTTACAATGAAGATATTGTAATTCATAAGGAAGGCATTACAACTCACACTGAAGACGAAGCAGTTAGAAATATCAAAGCACTAACATTCAAAAACAAAATAATAGGAAATACAAGGTGAAATAGGTTGGCACACATTAGAAATCAATCTTCAACTTACTAACCTTTCTCAGTCCATAAAAGTCTAAATGGACAAACACTAAGACAACATAAGAACTAAATAACAATAAATTTGGTCCAAATACATATATGTCAAAGTCTGTACGAAGATACAGAGTGCTTCTTCAAGTGTAACAAAACTGACCATATATTAGACAACAAAATCTAAGCATAGTCTCAAAAGAAGAAATAGTTCAGAAAACAGTCTAATCACAAAGCAGTAAAGTTAAAATGAATAACATAACCAGAAAATAATAGCTCCAAACAACTGGATATTTTTAAATGCGCTACTTAAATTCTTAGGACAAGAAGGAACTCCAAGTCAATGTCACAAAATATCTAGAAAATGACAGTATTAAAATATTACATATAAAAACCTATGAGATAAAGCTAAAATAGTGCTCAAAGGAAAAAAGCCAAGCCTGAAATAATTATGTTACTAACCAAAAGTAAGAGAAAGTACATAGGGACTTCCCTGGGGACGCTGTGGTTAAGAATCCGCCTGCCAGACTTCCCTGGTGGCGCAGTGGTTAGGAATCCGCCTGCCACTGCAGGGGATACGGGTTTGATCCCTGGTCTGGGAAGATCCTACATGCCACGGAGCAACTAAGCCCGTGCCCATAACTACTGAGTCTGCACTCTAGAGCCCATGAGCCACAACTACTGAGCCTGCATACCACAACTACTGAGGACCGATGCCTGGAGCCCATGCTCCGCAACAAGAGAAGCCACCACAATGAGAAGCCTGCACACTGCAATGAATAGTAGCCCACGCTCACTGCAACTAGAGAAAGCCTGCACACAGCAACAAAGATCCCATGCAGCCAAAAATAAATAAATAAAATAAATAAATTTATTTAAAAATAAATAAATAAATAAAATAAAGGTAGAAATTAATATGTTAGAAAAAAAGAAATAATAATAATACCAATAAATACATCCAAGAGCTTTTTCCTTGAAAAAAATTAAATAAATTAGGTAACCTATTCACAAAGAAATGGCAGAAAGCACAACTACACAAACAAAAATGCAGTAAAGCAGAAATAATCACAGACACAAAGGAAACTCAATGAATCTACAAACTCCCTTTGTTCAACCCTAAGCAAGTAAATTTAAAGATCTGGAAGAAACTGATAATTTTCTAGGAAAATATAATTTACCAAAACTTACCTCAGAGAAGATAGAAAACCTAAACTGACCAATTACTATAGGAAAAAAAGAAGAAAAATTTCAAAGATTTACTCCCGCAAAACACTAGGCCCAGATGCCTTCAAAGAGAAATTAATTCTGTGTAATCTTCCAGAGCAAATAATTTCAATGCTATGTAAACTGTTTCAGACCTTAGGAAAAAAAGTAGGGGCAGAGGGAACCTTCCAGATTCCTTTTATGAAGCAAAAATAATGTTGATACCAACAACTGACAAATATTCAACAAAAAAGAAAAGTGCAAACCAAACTCACTTCCGACTCTTGATGCAGAAATCCTAAATAAAATAGAAAATAAAATCCTGCAACACATTAAAGAAAATAATATACTATGAGTAAGTGGGGTGTATTCTAGGAATTCAAGAATGGTTCAATATTAGGATATGGATAATATGATCACTTCTACAGATGATGGAAAGCATTGGATAATATGCAACAACCATTCTTCATCAAAAGTTTAATGAATTAAGAAAATACAGATATTCCTTAGCATGACAGAATATCTCATTCTTAACCCAAAGCCAGCATCACGTTTAATCAAGAAACACTAGATGCATTCTCATTAAAGTCAAGAGCTTTTAACATGTTCTTGAGGAATAAGCCAACATAATTAGATAAGAGAAATAAATTAAAAAGACATTTTTAGATAATATAATTCTAAACCTGGAAAATTTAACAGAAGCCCCCCAAAAGGAATACAACATTAAGATAGTTAAATTTAAAACAGTCATGTCCAAATATAACACACAGAAACCAATAGCTTTCATATATATAAACAACCACCAGTCAAGAGATATGGAGGAAAAGACTGCATTTACAATAGCAACAAAAAAAAAGTAAGAAAGAATTTAATTTTAAAAATATATATGATTTATATGAAAAAATATTTACAACATTCCTGAAGGCCACAAAATTTAAGATCAGACAAGGCAAACAGTGTTCTTTTCTAGGAATTCTCAATACCATAAAGATATAATTCTCCCTAAATTAATCTATAAGTGTAATGTAATCCCAATGAACATACATATATTTATATATACATTTTTATATGTATATAAATACTTAAATAGACAAACTGATGCTAAGGTAGTTCATATGGAAAAATAAGAGACAATAACAGGAAAATTCTACAAACAGAAGTAAGTATGAGGAGCTAGCCTATCCAATATTAAAATATGTTTAAAAGCGCAAAACTTAAAGACAGTGTGACCCTGGAACATGAATATATAGAAATATCTATGGTATAGGCTAGCAAGTCTAGAAATAGCACCAATACATATAACATTTACTACACTAAATAGGAGGCACCTCAAATCTGTGAAGAAAAAATGGAATAATTAACATATGTATCGGCATAAGGAGAGCTGTTCGGGAAAAAATGAAGCCATACTTTACATCTTACACAAGGATGAATTCCAAATTGGATAAAAGTTCAAGAGTACAAAATCAAAGCATAAAGTTTGTAGGATAAGCCATGGGAAAATTATTTGTAATTGGAGTGAGAAAGACTTCTAAAACAATGATACAAAATCCAGAAGACATAAAAACAAAGACTGATAAATTCAACTACACAAATATATTCTCTGTATGGCAAAAACAAAAGAACAAAATGAGAAAATATTTGCAACTCTTATTACAGGTAAATGGTTAATAGTCCTAAAAAATAAAGAGCTCTTAAAAATCAATGAGATAGGGCTACCCTGGTGGCGCAGTGGTTGAGAATCTGCCTGCCAGTGCAGGGGACATGGGTTCAAGCCCTGGTCTGGGAAGATCCCACATGCCGTGCAGCAACTAGGCCCGTGAGCCACAATTACTGAGCCTGCGCGTCTGGAGCCTGTGCTCTGCAACAAGAGAGGCCACGATAATGAGAGGCCCGCACACTGCGATGAAGAGTGGCCCCCACTTGCCGCAACTAGAGAAAGCCCTTGCACAGAAACGAAGACCCAACACAGCCATAAATAAATAAATAAACCCAAAGTTTAAAAAAAAAAAAAGAATTACCTTTAAAAAAAAAAAAAAAATCAATGAGATAGTCTCATCCACCAGAGGGCAGACAGCAGAAGCAAGAAGAACTACAATCTTGCAGCCTGTGGAACAAAAACCACATTCACGGAAAGACAAGATGAAAAGGCAGAGGGCTATGGACCAGATGAAGGAACAAGATAAAACCCCAGAAAAACAACTAAATGAAGTGGAGATAGGAAACCTTCCAGAAAAAGAATTCAGAAAAATGATACTGAAGATGATCCAGGACCTCGGAAAAACAACGGAGGCAAAAATCGAGAAGATGCAAAAAATGTTTAACAAAGACCTAGAAAAATTAAAGAACAAACAAACAGAGATGAACAATCCAATAGTTGAAATGAAAACTACACTAGAAGGAATCAATAGCACAATAACTGAGGCAGAAGAACGGATAAGTGACCTGGAAGACAGAATGGTGGAATTCACTGCTGCGGAACAGAATAAAGAAAAAAGAATGAAAAGAAATGAAGACAGCTTAAGAGACCGCTGGGACAACATTAAACGCAACAACATTCGCAGTATAGGGGTCCCAGAAGGAAAAGAGAGAGAGAAAGGACCCAAGAAAATATTTGAAGAGATTATAGTCGAAAACTTCCCTATCATGGGAAAGGAAATAGCCACCCAAGTCCAGGAAGCGCAGCGAGTCCCATACAGGATAAACCCAAGGAGAAACACGCCGAGACACATAGTAATCAAATTGGCAAAAATTAAAGACAAAGAAAAATTATTGAAAGCAGCAAGGGAAAAATGACAAATAACATACAAGGGAACGCCCAAAAGGTTAACAGCTGATTTCTCAGCAGAAACTCTACAAGCCAGAAGGGAGTGGTATGATATACTTAAAGTGATACTTAAAGTGATGAAAGGGAAGAACCTACAAGATTACTCTACCCAGCAAGGATCTCATTCAGCTTCGATGGAGAAATCAAAAGCTTTACAGACAAGCAAAATCTAAGAGAATTCAGCACCACCAAACCAGCTCTACAACAAATGCTAAAGGAACTTCTCTAAGTGGGAAACACAAGAGAAGAAAAGGACCTACAAAAACAAACCCATTATAATTAAGAAAATGGTCATAGGAGCATACATATCTATAATTACCTTAAACGTCAATGGATTAAATGCTCCAACCAAAAGACATAGACTGCCTGAAGGGATACAAAAAAAAGACCCATATATATGCTGTCTACAAGAGACCCACTTCAGACCTAGGGACACGTACAGACTGAAAGTGAATGGATGGAAAAAGATATTCCATGCAAATGGTAATCAAAAGAGCGCTGGAGTAGCAATACTCCTATCAGATAAAATAGACTTTAAAATAAGGAATGTTACAAGAGACAAGGAAGGACACTACATAATGATCAAGGGATCAATCCAAGAAGAAGATGTAACAATTATAAATATATATGCACCCAACATAGGAGCACCTCAATACTTAAGGCAACTGCTAACAGCTGTAAACGAGGAAATTGACAGTAACACAATAATAGTGAGGGACTTTAACACCTCACTTACACCAATGGACAGATCATCCAAACAGAAAATTAATAAGGAAACACAAGCTTTAAATGACACAATAGACCAGGTAGATTTAATTGATATTTATAGGACATTCCATCCAAAAACAGCACACTACACTTTCTTCTCAAGTGCACACAGAACATTCTCCAGGATTGATCACATCCTGGGTCACAAATCAAGCCTCAGTAAACTTAAGAGAACTGAAATCATATCAAGCATCTCTTCTAAGCACAACGCTATGAGATTAGAAATCAATTACAGGGAAAAAAAACAAAAAACACAAACACATGGAGGCTAAACAATACGTTACTAAATAACCAAGAGATCACTGAAGAAATCAAAGAGGAAATCAGAAAATACCTAGAGACAAATGACAATGAAAACACGATGATCCAAAACCTATGGGATGCAGCAAAAGCAGTTCTAAGAGGGAATTTTATAGCAATACAATCCTACCTCAAGAAACAACAAACATCTCAAATAAACAATCTAACCTTACACGTAAAAGAACTAGAGAAAGAAGAAAAAACAAACCCCAAAGTTAGTAGAAGGAAAGAAATCATAAAGATCAGAGCAGAAATAAATGAAATAGAAACAAAGAAAACAATAGCAAAGATCAATAGAAGTAAAAGCTGGTTCTTTGAGAAGATAAACAAAATTGATAAACCATTAGCCAGACTCATCAAGAAAAAGAGGGAGAGGACTCAAATCAATAAAACTAGAAATGAAAAAGGAGAAGTTACAACAGACACCACAGAAATACAAAGCATCCTCAGAGATTACTACAAGCAACTCTATGCCAGTAAAATGGACAACCTGGAAGAAATGGACAAATTCTTAGAAAGGTATAACCTTCCAAGACTGAACCAGAAAGAAATAGGAAATATGAACAGACCAATCACAAGTAATGAAATTGAAACTGTGATTAAAAATCTTCCAAAAAGCAAAAGTCCAGGACCAGAGGGCTTCGCAGGTGAATTCTATCAAACATGTAGAGAAGAGCTAACACCTATCCTTCTCAAACTCTTCCAAAAACTGCAGAGGAAGGAACACTCCCAAACTCATTCTATGAGGCCACCATCACCCTGATACCAACACCAGACAAAGATATTACAAAAAAAGAAAATTACAGACCAATATCACTGATGAATATAGATGCAGAAATCCTCAACAAAATACTAGCAAACAGGATCCAACAGCACATTAAAAGGATCATACACCATGATCAAGTGGGATTTATCCCAGGGATGCAAGGATTCTTCAATATATGCAAATCAATCAATGTGATATACCACATTAACAAATTGAAGAATAAAAACCGTATGATCATCTCAATAGATGCAGACAAAGCTTTTGACAAAATTCAACACCCATTTATGATACAAACTCTCTAGAAAGTGGGCATAGAGGGAACCTACCTCAACATAATAAAGGCCATATATGACAAACCCACAGCAAATGTCATTCTCAATGGTGAAAAACTGAAAGCATTTCCTCTAAGATCAGTAACAGGACAAGGATGTCCACTCTCACCACTGTTGTTCAACATAGTTTTGGAAGTACTAGCCACGGCAATCAGAGAAGAAAAAGAAATAAAAGGAATACAAATTGGAAAAGAAGAAGTAAAACTGTCACTGCTTGCGGATGACATGACACTATACATAGAGAATCCTAAAGATGCCACCAGAAAACTACTAGAGCTAATCCATGAATTTGGTAAAGTTGCAGGATACAAAATTAATGCACAGAAACCTCTTGCATTCCTATACACTAATGATGAAAAATCTGAAAGAGAAATTAAGGAAACACTCCCATTTACCACTGCAACAAAAAGAATAAAATACCTAGGAATAAACCTACCTAGGGAGACAAAAGACCTGTATGCAGAAAACTATAAGACAGTGATGAAAGAAATTAAAGATGATACCAACAGATGGAGAGATATAGCATGTTCTTGGATTGGAGGACTCTATACTGTGAAAATGACTATACTACCCAATGCAATCCCTATCAAATTACCAATGGCATTTTTTACAGAACTAGAAGAAAAAAATCTTAAAATTTGTATGGAGACACAAAAGACCCCAAAATAGCCAAAGCAGTCTTGAAGAAAGAAAACGGAGCTGGAGGAATCAGACTCCCAGACTTCAGACTATACTACAAAGCTACAGTAATCAAGACAGTATGGTACTGACAAAAAAACAGAAATATAGATCAATGCAACAGGATAGAAAGCCCAGAGATAAACCCACGCACCTATGGTCAACTAATCTATGACAAAGGTGGCAAGGATATACAATGGAGAAAAGAGAGTCTCTTCAATAAGTGGTGCTGGGAGAACTGGACAGCTACATGTAAAAGAATGAAATTAGAACACTCCCTAACACCATATGCAAAAATAAACTCAAAATGGATTAGAGACTAAATGTAAGACTGGACACTGTAAAACTCTGAGAGGAAAACATAGGAAGAACACTCTTTGACATAAATCACAGCAAGATCTTTTTTAATCCACCTCCTAGAGTAATGGAAATGAAAACAAAAATAAACAAATGGGACCTAATGAAACTTAAAAGTTTTTGCACAGCAAAGGAAACTACAAACAAGACAAAAAAACAACCCTCATAATGGGAGAAAATATTTGCAAACGCATCAACGGACAAAGGATTAATCTCCAAAATATATAAACAGCTCATGCAGCTCAACATGAAAAAAACAAACAACCCAATCCAAAAATGGGCAGAAGCCCTAAACAGACATTTCTCCAAAGAAGACATACAGATTGCCAAGAAGCACATGAAAAGCTGCTCAACAACACTAATTATTAGAGAAATGCAAATGAAAACCACAATGAGGTATCACCTCACACCAGTCAGAATGGGCATCCTCAGGAAATCTACAAACAACAAATGCTGGAGAGGGTGTGGAGAAAAGGGAACCCTCTTGCACTGTTGGTGGGAATGTAAACTGATACAGCCACTATGGAGAACAATATGGAGGTTCCTTAAAAAACTAAAAACAGAATTACCATATGACCCAGCAATCCCACTACTGGGCATATACCCAGAGAAAACCGTAATTCAAAAAGACACATGCACCCGAATGTTCATTGCAGCACTATTTACAATAGCCAGGTCATGGAAGCATACTAAATGCCCATCGACAGATGAATGGATAAAGAAGTTGTGGTACATATACACAATGAAATATTACTCAGCCATAAAAAGGAACGAAATTGGGTCATTTGTAGAGACGTGGATGGACCTAGAGTCTGTCATACAGAGTGAAGTAAGTCAGAAAGAGAAAAACAAATATCATATATTAACGCATATATGCGGAACCTAGAAAAATGGTACAGATGAACCGGTCTGCAGGGCAGAAATTGAGACACAGATGCAGTGAAGAAACGTACGGACACCAACGGGGGAAAGTGGTGGTGGTGGTGGTGGTGTGATGAATTGGGAGATTGGGATTGACATATATACACTAATATGTATAAAATGGATAACTAATAAGAAACTGCTGTATAAAAAAATAAATATTCAACTCCATTCATAATAAGATAAATGCAAATTAAAACTTCACTGAGACAAGTTTAAGTCACAGACCCTTTGAACCAGCAATTCAGCCCTTTAGGAATTTATCCTGCACATATACTCTGTGTAGTAGGATGAAGGGTTGTTCCCCCCCATAATATGCCCACCTGGAACCCGTGAAGCTGACCTTATTTGATAAAAGGGCCTTTGCAGATGTGATTAAATTAAGGATCTTGAGACGAAACCTTGGATTAACTGGGTGGGCCTTAAATCCAATGACAAGTGTCCTTATGGGAGACGGCAAGACACAGAGTGGGAATCAATGTGAAGATGGGAGGCAGAGACTGGAGTGATGCAGCTACAAGCCAAGGAACGCCAAGGATAGATGGCACCCATCAGAAGCTATGAGAGAGGCATAGATCAGATCCTCCCTCAAAGTCTCTGCAAAGAACCAACCCTGACAACACCTTGATTTTAGACCTGTGGCCTCCAGAACTGTGAGGAAATACGTTTGTTGTTTTCAGCCACCCAGTTTGTGGTACTTGGTTATTGCAGCCCTAGGAAACTAACAAACTGCAGCACGTAAAAGAATGTACTAAAAACATCATTCATCACAGCATTGTAATAGGACAAGATTGGAAACATCAAGACAACTAATTAAACTCAATACAGAGGAACAATATGCAGGTGTGAAAAAGAAAAAAAAAACCTCTTTATAGACTGATGTAAATACTCTCTGTAGCAGTCCCAACAGGAAACAGATGACACTCAAAACTGTCGAGTTTATTTTATAAGGGACAAGTCGTAAAGGCGTGGATAGGCACAGGAGAACCCATAAAGGTGACCGCTGCAACCGGGGGTTAGGGCCAGCAGGCTCTCATCCACCGCATGACCAAAGGACAACCTGCAGGGAGAGAGGCGGCCTGGAAGGCAGCAGAGCCCAGTGGAGGGACGTGGCCAGCCGGGGGTGACCTCATAGGGAGGGAGGTAGTGAGGCCATCTCCTGACTTCACTCTCCTCCCTCCCTTTGATCTCCCTTCTGACCCCCTCCCCACCACTGGCTGATCGGGGCTGGAAGCCAGAGGGAAAGGGAGCCCCGTAAGGTGTGCCAAGCAGATCACCCTCCCCACCTACCCCTCACAGGGCAGGAGGCAGCACGGAACACAGCGGAGCCTGCATCGGAAGGGGCACACAAGCTGCCCAACACAATCTCCAAGACGTGTTTTTTTGAAACAAGGTACAGAACAGTATATGTAGTATGTCATCATTTGAGTAAGAAAAAGTATTATGTCATGCACTGGTTACGTGTGCATAGCAGATCCGGACGGGGCCCTAAGAAAATGACTGTATTTCATGCTCTGGGGAGAGGACCTGGGTATAAGGGGAAGAAGATTAGGAGGGAGACTTTTCACTGTGTAACATATTATCCTTTTTGAATTCTGAATGATACAAGAGGTTCAAAATATTAAATTTTATTTATACTGGAAATATTAAATTTTATTTATATTCAAAAATATAAATAACATTTAATATTTTAAAGTCCAATATTAATGGTCTTTACAAGGGAGGCCCCCAGACAGTGCATGGTTCTATTCAATAAATGAGAAGCAGGAACGATACCTGCTGAGGACCAGCCATGAGGGGATATGAGAAGAAGCGTGCCCACCTGTCAGGTAATGCTTGCAGCACGGTGGGCATCAGCACTCCGGAGATAGCTTTGTAGAGGATGGAGTCACACACGCCGACGATGTTCACCACCGTGGAGGAGCCCAGCACGGGCAGCATGTGGGGCGGCATTCCTTGCCAAAAGTGCAGAAGGAAACTTTGAACCTGTATCAACCCACAGAGAGAAGAACCGTTGAGGTTACACAAGGCCCTCCCAGCAGAGCCTTGGGACTTAGCGAAGGCCAGCCCACTCCACAGCGCTATTCTCTGCTCCCCTTGCAGCAGCAGAGGCCGTCCCAGCCTGGGTGGCTTACGAGGCCCTGGAAGGTCCTCCTGTCCCAAGTCTTCACCCTGCCTGTCTGGGTGCATGCCCCCTGCTGGAGAAGCACTTGGCCTGGCAGCCTGGGGTCTACCCTGCCCTGGGAGAGAGCAGTAGCAAGTTAACCCATCTGCCTCTTCATGCTTACCGTGGTCTGGGTAAAAAGTTTAAGAAAGGGAAGGTGGGATGTTGCTTCTAAAAAGCTCAGAGCACTACAACTATTCTTTGGGCCTGTTGGTGCCTCGGGGACCCCAGGGTGTTCTGGAAAGGAAGGGAACATTGTGTGAGTTGCTGGTAAGAGGCCTATGTCTAGGAGGAAGAAGAGTAGGTGTCACAGACAGAAGTCTCCTGATACAACCTTGTGCGCCCCAAAAACGGATAAAGTGCAAAGGCCTCTTCATGGCCAAATTCGACCATTTTCTCAAAGAGCTCTTGGTGCAGCCTTGGCTGGCTAGCGCCATTATGGGATGCTAGACAGTGCCATCTGGACAGTAAGGTACGAGGACACCCAAGCCCAACCACTAGCACAGGACAGAAATCTAGCGGGCACTCAAAATGGAGTTATTGTTATTAATACGAGGATAGCAGGCCCCCGACCCCTGTGTCTTCCAGGGTCTGAGTTGGAGGTCAGGGAGAGAGCAGGTGGGGGGGTGGGACAAGATAAGGGAAGTGAAGGGACACGGTAGAAGATGGTTATCTGGTACGTATAATAACACTAAAGATACCTAGACTTCAGCTAACATTGAGGAGTGACTCATCTTAAAGTTAGGGAACAAATAACTGAAGTTTTGTGAATTCTTACAAGCTCAACTTGGTTCCTATACTATGTATCTTTCCTCCACAGATGGGCACTCCTGAACCCCTGGTGTACAGCACTGCCCACATCCCTGGTTCCCCAAATCAATCCTGACCCAAGGCAGGAGGTCATTTAGTACCCAAGTCTAACACTTTGGAGGTGGTATTATTAATGGCGTCAGCGTTATGTATTTATTGAGTGTTGCTATATGCCAGGAACTTAGCACAGGTTCTCTCAGTTAATACTACAGCTTAGGATCACTGCTCCCATTTTGTAGAGACATTAACTTATTTGTCCAAAGCCAGACAGCAAGTCAGGGAATGGATGAATTTGTCTTTTCACAAATCAGTCTAGTGGCTCTTCACATGGGCTTCTACCCCATTCCTGAGACCTATGCCTCTTCTTGGACTGCTGCCCACATCCCAGCTTTCTGCCCCAGCCTGGGGACCTGCAGTTGTCCTCCAGGCCCCTCTTAGGAGTAGGGTCTTGCTTTCCTTTGACCAGGCTACCTCTGACCCCAGCTTGGTGACCTGAGCTCAGCCTCGGATGGACAGAATTCCCTGATCCCCATTGCCAGGCTGGAATTCCCAGCGTAAACACTGGATGGGAGGCTTGGGGAGTGAGGAATGAGGAGAAAAGCATGCCTCCTGACTTCCTAGAGGAAAAATGGTGATTTCCAAAAACATGATCAAAGTGGTAAATGAGGTCAGGTTTGTAATTATGAAACTCAAAGTCACAGTTCTGTTAATTCCACGAGAGTGAAAATATTGCAAAGTTTACAACGAGATTGAAAATTAAAACCAACAAAAAAAAATCCAAATGAGTGAAGACTGCCTTCCAGGGTTCTAATCCTGTCACCACTACCAACTAGGGGTATAATATCTCTATGCCTCAGTTTCTTTACCTGTGAAATGGGAATAAAAGTAGTATTTACTAGATTTTGGTAAAGATTCCTAAAAAGTACTTATTACAGTGGTTGGCACATAGTAAATGCTCAATAAAGGTTAGCTGCTATTATTATTACTATTATTATTATTATTTGTATCATGGAGGCACTACATCTATGAGGCCCAAGAAATCAGTGCACTGCTCTGAAACATTTGAGACACCCTTGCCTACGTTTCTGAGCGTCACCCAGCCAGGATCCCCATGGTGGCTATACTCACCTGTCAAGGTTCCTGTTCTTATTGGGACACCTGGTGTCTGACTGCTGGCCGCCTTGGGCCTGGAGGTGGCCACATCTCTTAGACAAGGTGCTTACCCTCCAGACAACCCTCTGCTGTCCCCGGATCCCATCTCATCCCTGGGCACTGGCCTCTGGCCAGGTCCTGGACCTCCCTGCCTGTCCTTCCAACTCCAAATAAGCATTGCCTAGTTGATTCCTAGTATTTGGTAGATTCTGAAATCATCTGCCTTTCTAAGCTCTCCTTGCATGTAGCCCTACTCTTTTTTTTTTTTATGAGCAGTCAATTTCCAGCAGAAATTCTGGAAAACATTAGCTGCTGTGTACATTAAAACAAATCTGTAGAAAGTCACTCTCATTAGCAGCCATCTGTCTTTTTCAAGTCTGTTCAAGTGGCACAGGGAGCCCTCATCAGTCCTGGTACTGGGGCAGCCTTTGTAGAGGGCATATTATCCAGTTTTGACCTCTCTTCCTACTCTGCATTCAAGAGCATTTAATGTCCAGTGGACTAGTTCCTCAGAGTGAGAAGAAAAAAAAAGGAGGGAGAACAGTGTAAAGCTCAAGGGCTGATACTTGGAAGTCAGGGGTGAAATGGACAGACACAGTGTTCATAGCAGGAGGCTGAGCCAACAGGACCTCCTGATAGACTAGATACGAAGCGTGAGGGGAAAAGAAGAACCGAGGTTTGTGGTTTGAGCAATTGTGTGTGGTAGTGGCAATCTAAGACTTGGGAAGAACAAATCTGGGAGCGAAAATTAGAGCTCTGATTAGACCACCGTAAGTTAGACGGCAAGTCATTTGAATCCGGAGCTCGGACTAAATAAACATATAAATATGAGAGTTACCAGCCTTTACAAAATGGAGATGGTGTCTACCTATTAGTAGGATGAAATAAGATAACTTATAAGATGCCTGGCATGATGAAGGCATTTAACAAATGGAAACATAATTAGACAGAAGGGAGAAGTTCTCCTTACTCCTTGCAAGCATAAATGGCGAACGAATCAGGGGTAAATGATTAAAAATGATTATTTAAACCAAGTTTCCTGGATTATCTACTTTAGTCCCTTGAACTCCCAGCCCTTTTTCTCTCTGTTCAATGAAGTATCAGGAGATGATTTCCTTAAGAATACCTAAGTAAGTTTCCTATTTCTTTTCCATGCCTATGTTTAGTTCATTCCTAATATATTGGCACCTTGTGGAAACATATCTGATGACTTCCAGTCATGGGTACTTAATTGCTACAGTGTTAAAAGGAACTTGACAAAACAATAACTACCAAAATACCTACCACTTATTATGCTCTGAGTTTGAAATCAGACACTTTATCTATACAATTTCCACGTAATCATCACAATTTTACTATGAGGTAGATATAGTTATTATCTCCATTTTACAGAAAAAGAAATTGAGGCTCAGAGAGGTTAAGTACCTTGCTCAAGGTCACAGGCTAGTAAGTGGTGAATTTGGGACTCAAACACAGGACTATCTGATTTTACAGCTCTCTGTGCAATGTCTTTTGGAGAAGGCTTTGCAGTAAGTCCCCTACATGCAGACTTGGATTCTTTGTGCTTGCCTGACAATGCTATAAGTCTGTGGCGGTTTTCCATCCATCCACCCATCCACCCATCCATCCATCCATCCACTCACCCAACCATCCATCCACTCACCCACCCAAGAAATATTTACTGAGAGCCTGAGAGTATAGTTGGCCTGGATACAGTAGTAAGCAAGACAAACAAGGTCCCTGCCCTCAAGGGCTTCCATGGTGGTGGTAGGAGACAAACAATGAACAAGCAAACAATAAGATAATTTAAGATTGTGATACTAGTATACCTTGTGACCTCAACGGATATTAAAGATCTTGAAGACCTGAAACAAACTATACCATCAAAGTGTACCAGATGCATCCACCATTTATTTACCAATGACTTTTCTCAGCTGTAGGAGAAAGCCATGCCCATCAGAGGTAAAATACCCCCCTTCATTCTTTTGTGTTTGGGTAGAATGAACAACATCTCCATCAGCCATCTCAAAAACAGCCACAAATACCCCTGCCCAGGGGTGGAAAGAATACTGGACCAGCAGTGTTAGGTGACAAAGATCTAACCAACTGTGTGACCTCTCTTAACTCTCTGGTTGACGTATCTGACAAGAGCAAGCATTTGTATGACCTTTTACCGGGCATTGTCTCATCTCCTCCTTCCAGTAATCCTGTGAACTGGATAGGCAGGGATGATATTTTTATCTTCATTTCTAGGATGAGGAATTGAGCCATGTCTTGAATGCAAGCCTAAGCTCCAAGTCTAGCACTCTTCCTGCAGGAGCACTCAAGCCCTCACAAGGTTTCTGGACCATATATTCTGCATCCTAATTGCTGGTGTGCATGCCTTTTTTTCCCCTCAAGACTGTGTTCTGTCACCCCATTTCTGGGGGCTAGAGCAGCATACGGCACCATTAGATGCCCAACAATTGTTGGAATTAACAAATGGAGTTCAGTGAAGTGAGATGATGGTCAAGTTTTGAGATGTATAAAGCTAGATATGAACATAAGGGAGGACTGTCACCAGTTCTGTTGTTAGTACTTGTGGCAGAGAGGGACAGCTATCCACTAGAGCTCCTCTTCCCTAGTAGCATAAGCTGCCGCCAGGACTGTCACCAGTTCTGTTGTTAGTACTTGTGGCAGAGAGGGACAGCTATCCACTAGAGCTCCTCTTCTCTAGTAGCATAAGCTGCCGCCAGGACTGTCACCAGTTCTGTTGTTAGTACTTGTGGCAGAGAGGGACAGCTATCCACTAGAGCTCCTCTTCCCTAGTAGCATAAGCTGCCGCCCAGTGAGGGGCCACACTTCCCAGCTCCCCTCACCTAAAGGGGGGGCTGTGAGACCAGCTCTTGCCAATAGACTACGGGCAAAAGTGATGCATTTTATTTCTGGGCTGACAAGGTTAAGAAGGGGGATGTCTTCCCTGTAATCCTTTTCCCCATCCATCAGCTGAACAGAGGACTCCAAGGCTCTAGGGCAGGGTGTGGCCACAAGGTGGAAGAAGCCTGGGTCCCTGAACCACCCCCAGAAACCAGCCTTCCAACCAAGGGCGTCCACATTGGATTGTGACATGTATTGTCTCACCGTGTTAAGACTTGGGGCTTATCTGTTACAGAAGCCAGTGTTGTCTTAACCAATCATGAGTCCTGGTTTGCCCAGATCTCAGTGCACTGCCTTTGATACGTGAGACACAGCCAAACTACACTACGAGAGAAAGCAGTGAGTTTTCTTTCCTTAAAAAGAAAATAATTCCACTTGAATGGTCACTCAAGGAATTGGGGAAATTTAAGAATCTAGTGGATGAAAGTCAAGAGCAGGAAGAAGAGTCCTTCTCTGCCAACACGCTGCCACCTCTTCTGGAGCCGTGTCTAAGAACTGAGCGACAGCTCGCATATGGTGGTACCACTGCTACACTGGGCTCCTGAGGGAACAGTAAACAAGCTGCACAAGTACCGGCAAGTGCTCAACAAGCATTCACTGCCTTACCTCATCCTCTTCCCCTCCATCTCCAACAGCACATGCCCCCCTAAAACACACAAAAAGGGACTCTCCAGCATCTTTTTCACCAATAACTACTGATTTTATAGCCCCTGTAGAGCCTGGGGTGTCTTCCCTGAAATTGAATGCCCACACCTGATCCCAGGGTGGTGTCTTTGGTTTAGTTGTTTTTCTCTTTTTCCTGCCTGAAAGGCATTTTTCTTTAAACAGAAAGGCCTCAGCTTTATGGGGTGAAATGTGTGGTTTCCTGCCATCCTGTTGGAAGATTCTTTTGGATGGCACTTTAGGCAAGAAGATTTTATTGTCTCTTTGGTCATGTAACCAGTGCTTCAATCCTCCCTTATTTCTCCTCTCCATTCCTTAACTGTAATATTTTTAAATAAAAATGAAATGAAATTCTTAGATTGTCTGTATTCAAAGATGGCCCTACTGGCAGTGTTAGAGGGACATGGGGACCAGACCTTGAGAATGGAGGGTAACCGGCTCCAAATGCACTGAAGTGGATGAGCCTCAGGAAAAGGTTAAATCCAAAATAAAGAAAAGCTTTCCTTTAGTTTTTCTGAATGTATAATTCTGGGTGTAATGATACCTTGGCAAAACTGTGTTCCCAGGAGGCCAACTAGGCAGGATGCAGTTCACTAGACAGAGCAACTAAAAAGCCTTGCCAACTGCTGTTCACACTGAGAATCTGTAAAATGGGGATAGTAACAGTGCCTGCTTCCTAGGATCACTGTGAGGACTAAATGAGCTAATGTACACCAAGGGCTTCCAGAGGCCTGGCCACTAGTAGGGAGCTCATGAAACAGAAGCTAGTGTTATCATAATATTTTATTGCAGAGTATTCATAGCTCAACACTTGTTGACCTACCTCATCAAAGTTGGCTCTTATTACAGTGTCCAGTATTCTCTGACAGTGTGTTCTGTACATCATAATAAAGGTAGAAACCTGTGAGGGGTGAGGAGGGATCAACAATAAAGGCATAGATTAATACACGTTACTTCTGCCCTTGGAATTTCAAGTCATTTATTCTCTGTTGAGGGGATGAAATTCGCCTAATTCCTACTCATCCTGCAAGACCCAGACAAAACTCATTTTCATTAGGTGGGGCCCGCTGACTCTCAGCTCCCTCCTCTGTGCTCCCATAGCACCTGAGTGTGTTTCTCCCTCAGAGCACTCACCCTGTGGTACGGAAAGCATGGGTTTCTCCCTCTGCCCCATCTCCACCCCCTGAAACTGTGGACTCTGGGAAAATAAAAATAGCATATTATTCATGCTTGTGTATCCAGCATTTAGTACAGTGCCTGGCACATAGTAGACGCCTTCCAAATTAAATTCTCATCAGCTGATATATTAAAACCCAGCATGTACTCATAAGAGGAGGTGCTTTTGCCCAAATCACAAAAAGACATTCGGAAATTCTCTAGAATCTGCTTAGCAAAAGAACTGCATCTCCAGCTCCATTTAACTAAGAATTTTAAAGCAATGGTACAGGAAGTTTGTTGAGAAAGAAAGCAAATTTGAGAAAAAATAAGGATTTATCTAGTTCTTAGATTTAAAGCATTCTTTCCAGGTATTCTTTTTGCTTTAGAACCTTGATATATGTTTTATGTAAACTTAGTTTGCTTATGCAAGCATCTGTCTCCCTGCTTGACTGTAAGCTTCCTGAGAGCAGGACTCAAGTCTCATTCACCACTGCATCCCAGTGTGATACGCAGAAACTCATCACCTACTGGCACACTGGCAGCACAAGATAGGTGCACTAGGATGTGATCACCCAGGGGAAAGTCTCCAAGTTTGTGTTTCCAATTATTTCTTCCCAATACCCTATGGCCCAAACTATCTGATTCACTATACCTATAAAATCTTCTTGGTCTATGGGACGATAATTTCACCACATCCTCTGCAGCACATGGGAAAATAAACTTTATCCTATATAAAAGCAATCCAGAGGAGGGGGCCCTTGTGAAATGAGACAGTGCAACATCATAGATGGGTAGGAAGGTAGGTAAGATAGATAGGTAGAGAGATAAACTTTTAATTTTAGAATAGTATTGGGTTGTAGTACAGTTTTGAAGATAGTTCAGTCAGTTCCCTTATAGCTCAAACCCAGTTACCTCTACCGTTAACATCTTGCATTAGGATGGAACATTTGTCACAACTAATGGACCAACACGGATACATTGTTATTGTCAACTAAAGTCCATACTTGAATCTGATTTCTATCTTTATATTTTTAAACTCACCATTTTGCAATAAAAGTGTGTGTGTGTGTGTGTGTGTGTGTGTGTGTGTGTGTGTGCACGCTGTGGTGTGTGAGAGAAAAAGAGAGAGAGAAAGAGAGAGAGAGAGAGAAACCACCCACTCCCAGCAACACTTCAGACGTGGTCACCTTCTCCTCTGGCAGACTGGCCGGCAGATTTAGATCTTTGACATTTGGAAACTCTGGCAGCAATGTTCCAAGTTTGGACCGGGGTGAATATGCCACCGTCTGTTTGCTCACTTCTTTCTTGCCCGTCTCGCTCACCCAGGCGGCTCCTTTCTTGGAATACATCACATCATAATATTGGGAGCTTTCCTTCACCGCGATGCCGTAGTAATGATACCTGGGCCACAAAGGAAGAGAGAGAGACCCACATGCACCCTCATCAGGTGGGGGTTCCTGAGCCGCAGGAGCCCAAGGCCAAAGACGGCTGGACCCATCCTCCCTGAGCTAGAAGAGTTAACTCCTCTGTAAGGCTCAACATGTTGGAAGTCTAGAATTAAACCAAAGTTCCATGTTGCCAGCCATCAATCAGACAGGTAAAAATAACCAAAATTGCCTCCTACAGAAAATGTTAAGTCAAATACTTTGCAAAGCAGAAAGTGGGAAAAAAAAAATTTCCATTTGTACTTAATCTCTTATATACAGGGACCCAAGAAGAAGAGTGTGTTTATGACTGCTAACTGTACCACCAGCAAAAATTCACTTGGCCTATGTTTTTCTTAATCAATAAATGGCAGTCTTAAAGAACTGTATCTTAAAAAGGATAAACTCAGTGTCTCAGTTGACACTGAATGTAAGACAAAGACCAGGACCTTTTATTAACTCAGAATGGGCTTAATAACAGCAATGTTTTCAATTAAGACTAATGAGGGATGGAGGCTGCATTTTGCTTGGGTTTTAGCTACAATCTATTGAACACTTGCTATATGCTGGGCACTTTGGAAAGTGCTTTACCTACATTAATTTGTAAAATAATTCTATGAAATGGGGATTATTATAATCTTTCTACAGATGAGAAAATGGAGGCAAGAAAGCTTAAGTAATTTGTTCAAGGTCATATAGCTGTTTAGGGGAGGAAGCAGGTTTGTCTGACTACAGAGGCACTGTGCTACACTAAGAAAACACACTGCATGGTGGTGTTAACAAACTTTGATGTTTGTCAGAGCCACTTATGGAGTGTAATAAAAATACAGATTCCAAGGCCCCTTCCCAGACCTAAGGATTCAGAACAGGGAATAGGGGCCAAGAATCAGCACTGAAACGAACACCACAGATAATTCTGATGCACATCCGTTTGAGATCAGCAAGCCTGCTGGGTTAGGCCCCTGCATTACATTCCTGGCGCTATGAGACTGCCATTACCTACTATTGTAACACAGCAGCTAACAAGGTACTAAGTGCTTTACACACATTGCCCGATTTCATCTCACAAAACCCCTGGGAGGCTAGAACTAATTATTATCCCCATATTACAGACTAGGAAACTAAGACCCAGAGAATTTAAGTAACACACCCAAGATCATATAGTGAGTAAGCAGTAGAGGCAGGATTTGAACCTCTAAAAGTGCTTTTAAGCGCTGAGCCAGTAATTGTCAAATTTTACTAATAATAAGAATCACCTACAAAACATATTAAAATACAGACTCCCAGGCCCTCCTTCCAAAGATCCTGATTTAGCAGATCCAGAGTAGATTTTTACGATCACATGGCAATACTAATGTAAGTAATTCACAGACCTCACTTTCAGAAACGCTGTACAACGTATTAACTACTCTTTTCTACTCATGGAGATATGGTGGTGTCAGTCACGAAATAATACAAAAGAGAAAGCAGTCTGAGTTCTGGGAGAGGCTTCCCAGGGAGAGGAGAGCTAAGCACAGGTAACCTTCCCTCTCCCCGCTCCCCCTTCATTCCTAATACCATTCTGTGATACTTCTGCTTAGTGGGCATCTCGCCTCTATCTGAATGCCTCCTGGGATGAAGCACTCGGACCCTCCGAAGGTAGCCCAGTTCATTTTAGGCCGGTGTAGTGATCAGAAAGTTCTTCTTTGTGTTGAGCTGATCTCTGTCTTCTGCGCCTTCTACTTCCCAACTGTCATAACTGCCTTTCCACCTGGAGGGTACTCCTTTGGTAGTGGGGGCGGGGGGCGGGTTCCATTTGCTCTGGAAGCTCCTCCAGGCGGGAGGGCAGTTATGACACGCCTCCCTAACTTTCAAAGTCACCCCTTACACTTTCTTAAGATCAAGCTAGTAATAACATGTTCACATCAGACCACTTCTTGATTTTTCAGACTGTATGTTGCTAGAATTGGCAACTGCAGTGAAGCCAGTGCTCTGACCACTTCTCAGTTTTCTATTTCAGGTCTGTAAGGCACGTCAACACACTCTCCATCAGCCCCCTGCCCCCCCAATTTATTCTGTCAAAGTAAATTTGCTGAGGGATTTTCTCTATAAGGCCAAGTGGCATGTTGGAGACTAGAGCTTCTTATTACCTTTCAATTGGTTGAAGGTGAGACCAACCTTGGAGGATCCTTATGGAGAGGATACAATGAAACTGCATTTTTAAAGAAGATATTGCCCTATTTGCCAACCTCTAGGTTAAAGAAAAAGAAAACAAAAAAACAAAAGCAGGTTCTTACATGTAGACAGAAGGAAACTTTCTCCAAACTTATGCAGGATGGGAAACCATGCTGTTCTATCTTTACTACTTTTACTGCCTGTCTTTACTATCTATCTTTACCATCTATTTGTACACTTTTATCTCAGAAATGGGCAACAATGTATTGGAGCCAGTGACTCTAAAAAGACCATAAGCTGGAGAAAAATAATTCCTTTCCATTCATTCAATAGTCTTCCAACCATCCACTTCTCTGTGATTTCCCCTTGTGTGCCAACCACTGTGCTCACCAGCAAACAAATAAGGAAGAATCTGGGTTTTCTACTCTATACTCTTACTAGGGCTGAAAGCTCATTTTTAAACAAATACTGGAATTTTTCATTATGAATGAGATTTGTTCATCAGAGGAGTCACCCTGAAAAATTATTAGAAATTTATTCCAAAATGTCCCTTGCTCAAAAATTTTCTGTAAGTCTCTTTGGAAATTGCCCCCAGACCTTCTGAGCCACATGAAAAAAATGAGTCTCGTTTATTTTCAGAACTTTACTAAAAAGGGTTTCCCCCAGTTTGATCATCCACTTTCCACTTTCTTTACCTAATTTGGCTCCAAAGTTAAACCCACCCTTGCAGGATGGGAATGTGCTGCCTGGGGATGGCCGGGGTTAGAGTCGGGGGGCAGTATTGGACATGCTGCTTTTGAAACACTTTTAGTGACAAGTCTTACAAGTCCTATGTGGTTGTTGTCTTTTAATAAAAAGTTTCATTATTTCATAAGTCAGTATGTGTTGATCTGCTACTCAGCATGGTAAAAACATTTAGAAATGCTGAATAAGGCACCCTCTAATGGAATCACGGTGTACAGTAGTATAATAAAGGTTCTGACAAGTCCTGCATAAAGGAACCTGTTTAGCTCAGTGCTTACCAAACTTACATGGCCAACAGACTTTCTTCATGGAACACCTAGTCACTTCCAACAGTTTTTTGAAACACCCTTCGAGGCAAGTCTCTATAAATCCAGATTTTAGTGAAGCCTGGGCAAAAAAGGCAGAGTCCCTTCCCATTGACTCTCACCTGGGAGACAGGCATCTACACAGCCTCTCACTCCTCGGGTCACCTCCTCAGTAAGCCCTTCCAGGGCTACCCTCTCTAAACCAGGCCAACCTTTTGTTATTCTCTAGGACAACCCTCTTCACAATTTGATGATCTTTTTTTGTCTGTCTTCCCCTGGAGAATACATGTTCCATCCAGTAGGGCGGAAACCTGTTTGCCCGTGTGTCCCCAGCACTTAGCACCATTTATCTGACACGCAGAAAATGTGAAGCAAACATTGGTTGGTTGGTTGGTTGACCGAATGGATGAATGGGAAGCAGTACACCCTGGGTACCACAGCATGGCTGAAGCTTTCCGCCCCATCTCCCTTGCAGGGATTGGTACAGGGTTGCTTCTCTGGCAGACTGGATACTGTCAGAGTAGAGTTTGTTGACCAAAACAAGCCAAGTAACCTGGAGATTGGTCAAGAAACCACAAGGCGCTCCTTTTAAAGAATGCCCAAGACTCTTTCACAAAAACAACTAAAGGCAGGGTGGCACCATGTCGGATTCCTTAAAGCAGCTGGCCTTTTGGGCAGCCTTTCTCTCAGGGCTCCCGGGAGAGGGGGCCACTCTCGCCAGCCACAGACTTCCCCCGAGGCCTGCGGACTGAGCTCAGGATGAAAGGCCTGGGGTCCGGACCTGACTGGACGCCCGTGGACGTGCACTCTGCAGGTGGAAAGGCTGTCGGTGCTTACTTGGACTGTCCTCGGGTCCCGAGTCTTCTGGTGGTTAACTGAGGAAACTGCTGCCTTATGATCTGTAAGTCAACACAAGCATCAGTTACGCACTGGGAAAAGCTGGGCGCACAGTGACGGAGTTTACAAACAGCAATCTAAAGAATGAAGGAAAACGTACACCCTTGGTTGCGATGACTTATTAGGAGTCCAAGAGGAACCCCGAGAAGACCACTGGTGCTGGGGACGCCGGTGGGGGGAGCACCTGAGTGACGGTGGGGCTCTGGATCCTCAGGGGGGGGTCTCACTTGGCCGCTCTGGGCTTCACCCCCCTCCTCACAACGTAGGCAGTGTACGCTTTCATCCAGAACATGTCACCCCTGTTTACAGCCCTCCAAAGGCTTCCGCTGCACCTGGAACTCACCCCCACCTCAGCCTCTGTAACCCGGTCCCTGCTTACCTCCTGGCCTTCCTTCTCCTCTGACTCTCACCCTTCCTCGCTGGATACCAGCCACACTGGCTTGCTTTTTATTTTATTTTTTCCCTGTTCCTGAAACATGCCAGGCTTCCTCCCCCACTGGGGGCCTTTGTACTGCAGCTCTCTCCATCAGGAATGCAATCTCACCCAGATCGTCACAAGATTAGCTCCTTCTCCTACAACATTCGGGCCTCTGGGCAAGGTCCCTCTGCCCAGAGGCCTTCTCTGACCAGCGGGTGCAGAGTAAACAAGCAGCACCCCAAGCACAAGACCCTGCTTTCTGTCCTCCTCTCGGCACTCTCTCTCCGCAGTTGTCTCGCTCGCTTACTCTCTGAGTGCTTATTTCACATCTCCCCCGACTTGAACATAAGCTCCACGAGAGCAGGGACCTGGCCCAGGTCACATGTGAAGAGCTCAGTCCATGTTTGTTGAATGAAGGCATGAAGCCCGACCCCTGGCCTGGAGAGTACCCTTTACTCATTTGCCAAGTGGATGACGCTAAGTGCTGCTTCCCAGGACAACCACGTAGATCTGCCAGAAACCTAGGAGGAGGGGCCGTCTGCCAAGGTGAAAACACAACCAATGGGCCTCTTTCTTGGTGTGTACAGCGATGGTGTTGGTGAAGAGGCAGTACGGTAGAGGGGTTCTATGCAAGAGCTTTGGAGCTAGATTACCTGGATTAGATCCAAGCTCAGCCATTTGTTATTCCGGGGCCCTTGGGCAAATTATTTAACATTCAAATGACTCAGCTTCCTCATTTGTAAAATGGGAATGATACCAACCCCTACCTCAGAGAATTTTTGTGAAAATTTAAAAAGTAAACGCATGTAAATAATTAGCAACAGTGCCTGGCACTTAGTAAGGGTTCAATAAACATTGCCCATTATGACCAGTGATTATCCTGATGACTCATTCATTCCCTTTTATTACCAGGGATGTTTAAGTCTAGCCACATTCTTCTAACTCCCTTCTCTCCTAATACAGCATGGAGCAGGCAGGTGTGGTCAGAGAGAGGGAGCCTGCACGCTGTCCTTCATAAGAGATGCTGCTGCTGATTCCCCACTGGCAGGGCATGAACTACGAGCACCTTCTCAGAGGTGGGGAGGAATCTCTATGATCCTCTTACACCCTCTTCCAAGCCTTTCCTGATCCCCTGACCAGGTAAGAGCTCTTCCTCCTCCAAACCGCTGCACCTGCTGCTTCCAGTCTGTGACCAAGTTCCATCCTCCCTCTATTGTGAACATATCCTGATTCTCCCCGCATCTCCATCTCCACCGGCCCCAGGGCCATAATCTCACACCTGGGTTGCTGCAATGGTCTCACTGCCCCTGCTGCCAGGCATGCCTCACCTCAACCACTCCTTCATGAAGACTCCAGACAAAGTCCAAACCCACCAGGTCCTGCCTTCATTCCAGCTCACCTCTCGTCCTCCTCCTCCTCTCCCAATCCCATGAAGTATTGAAGGGTATTACCACACTTTAAAAATGTGCTAAATTGAAGAGCCAAAAAAAGACCTTTGCCTCTTTCTTCCATTTGAGCAACAGGCTTTTTCATCTATCAAATGGGGATAGTGACACTTTTTCAACCTGTCTTCCAGGCTTACAGCAGGGTCAAAGGAGTTAGGGAGTGCACCTAGAGCGTTGTCAGCCAGGAGGAGGAGGAGGATGGAGGGTAGGCGATCCACCCCAGCGGAATTTCATTGGCTGGACGGGTGGAGAAGAGGGACCAGCTGCCAGGGAGGGGCCCCTCTGCTAATACGTCTCTGCCCCCCCTTGATGTCTTCCAGGAGCATCACCCTTTTCTAGCACATTCTCTTCATCGACAGAGGTATCCTTCAATCCTTTGATGGCTCTTCAGAGGATTCTCAGAAAACCCAGTTTCCAGGCTTTTGTGGTTATCTTATGGTCTCCCAAGCAATATATTTGCGGGGTTAGAATCTTTCATTCCATTTGTGAAAATACTTTTTCCCTAAAAATATTTGATGGCCAAATCCTCTCCTCCTCCTCCAAAAAGAGAGAAAGGTCACTTCAAATAAAGCACGAAGAGGAAAGGAAGCCTGTTAGGAGTTGGGGGTGGGGGATGGGTGGAGGCCCTGCTGCACCACATCGCTCTCTGCCCAACTGGAGGTCAAGACTTTTCCCACTCTGAGCAAAGAAAGCTGTTGCAGACAGCACCTCCTCCTTCCAGCCGCAACAAAAACCTGTGGGAAGGGAGTTTGCTTTTTTTTTAAGTGTTTCTTATGGGCTGCAAATTACAAATTATTCTCCTTGCCTTTCACCAAATAATCAGCTGGTCCCTGAATCTGAAAGCCCAGCACAATTTAGTTTGAGTCTCAAAATGCAGGGTCGGTTCAGCCCTGCTAAGGCTGTTCAGCTTTTAATTTCTGGAGCAAGACTCAGCAAACAGTCAAACACTTTTGTGGAGCTGTGAGAGTTGAGCTTCACTGTTTGATAAATGGGCAGACGGCAGGCAGCCCCTCTTTCTTTTTTTGTATGGATTCAATGAAGCCTGCCTAAAGAACACCACATGCTGTTCTAGCTACTGATCTAACATTCCGCAACATCCCAGCCTTCCAAATTCCCTTTAATTACTCAGGAATCCCACCCTCTGCTCTTTCAGCCTGGGCAGACGGGGCTGGGGTCTCCATGGGCCAGGGGTGGGACGCAGAGAAGCTCTGGGGAACCAGTCTCTCCAGGGCTGCTGGCATTCTTTTTTAGGAGGTGGTCGGGTTATTCATCTCTTCCGTCCGTTCTTCTCTCCATTAAACACATGGCTCCAGGTGGAAGGAAACTCAGCACGCAGGCTACCCTGACATAATTTTGTGGTTGTAGTTTTTTAAGAAACATGAGTGAGTTTGGGGCAAACATTCCTGAAATGGCATCTTCAAACCACAGGCCTCATTTAAGATAAGGAAGGGGAAGAGTGAGAAGAGGAACTGACACCCATCGGGCATCAGTAGGCACCACGCACTAGACAAAGTATTTTACTCTCGGTATTAAATTTATCCTAAAAATCGCACTGGAGGAGAATACGATGGTCCCCGTCTCACAAATGAGGAACTGGGGTCTAGGGTGATACAGGCCGCTCGGATTCACAAATGCCAGCAAGTAGAAGCAGCAGGGATCCAGTTCCACTGTCTCCTGGTCATCACTGTCACCGACACCCAAGGGAGCCAGCAAGTGTCCACTGACTGTGCATGAAACCCTCAGCATCCTCTGTGGGTGTCACCTCAAGAGACACCTTCAGAGCCACATAGCAAAGCCACTCGGCCTCATTACTCTACAGAGAGGCCTTGTTTAATTTTGACCCCAAGTCGTATGGTCTTGATCCAGCTTGATCTCCAAACTTAGTCATCAGGGACGCTCTGAAAAAAGCCTTTTGGTTGTTCCCAAAAATTCAATCCACCCTCAGCAGGCAAAGATTTGCCACCAACAAGAACTGATCCAAAAGAAGTTCCAGTGTAATGGAATAAGTGGATATTCTCCCACACTCTGAGGGAGACAAACTCGTGTATACAAAGAATCAAGTATGCTTAAGACAGTTTTAAAACAAGAGCTCCTGGTCTTATTTCAGAGGTCATTTGGGTGTGGGAAAAAGAAAAGGGGCTTTTCAAACAGCAAGAAATTATAAATTCAGTACAATGGCAAGTACTTGTTCCTTCTCTTAAAAAACACACACAATTTTTTGAACAAGAGAGAGAAATGGCTAGGGAAAGAGGTTAAAGGGATTCTAATTGTCACAACTTTAAGTCTGAAAGTGGGGTACTCACTTTCTTTATTGGCAATAGACCTTGCGCCTTTTTCAAAGAAGAAAAAATAATTAAGCCTGGTAGTATGAATAAGTTTTCCTAAACACTTTACCTCAATGCTACCATCTTGAAATGGGTGTTTGCCAGAGTAATTTTACTATGCTGGTATAACTCTATCCATTTAACAATTTTGGGAGGAGTAACATCTACTGGGTGCCAGGCACTGGAGGTTGAGGTGGGTTCTACCCCACTGCAGGTTCCACAGGAAATTCCACAAAAGAAATGTTTAAAAATTACAAGAAATTTACATCTAGAGCAATGAGACAGAAATGGAATTTCAAATTATGCATACGGATTGATGAAGGATTCCGAGAAAACCCCCATGGCTAGAAAGGTAACAATCTGTTGCCCCCTGATAAGTACCGTGGGTAACAATTCCAAGAAGTCCAAAAATCCATATGTGAGCCCAGTATTGTCCTTGGGATGATGGGATGATGTGTCATGTCTGTGACTGTGAGAATAGACAGTCATCACACACCCATTTAGCTAGAATGTGGTGAGTTACATAAGATAGAGGTTAAGTCAAAAATGGAATAATTCTGAAGATGATAATACGAAAGGGTGAGGGTGGCGATGGTAGCATGTGTGCAATGCGGGAAATTTTTAGAACAATTGTTCTCAAAATTGCTCAGAAGGAAGAGCAGCTAGAAAGGTTGAAACATTCATATGTTAGTGATGATATATTAAAAACAGGATGTATTAAAGTCATGAAATGTTGCGATGGTAAACTGAAATCATAATTATAGCTAAAGTGCATTGAGTGTTTATACTTACCAGGCACTGTGCTAAGGCAGCCCTTTTAACAGTCATTATCTCAACAGTCCTCAGGTGGTTGGTACCATGTCCCCATTTTACAGAGGAGAAAATTGAGGCTCATAGCTATTAAGAAATCTCCTGAGTTCACACAGCTGGTAAATGGTGGAGCTGGGATTCAAACCCACACAATTTGATTTCTGAGCTTTTACACTGCACATCAGTAAAGACGTGTGAAATAACAAAATATGGAATCTAGTGTGAAATCAGGCATTCTGACATCACAGAAGATACTAAGGGTTAAGAAAAACATATGCAAGAATTTAAAGTAGAAGGAAGCTGTCCATGTGCTTAATTTTTTTCCTTTGTAAATTGAAAAAAGACCATTCCTGAAGAATCCTAAAGATGCCTCAAGAGTACCTTTATCTCCCTCTGTGCCCCTCCACAGGTGCGCAAGCGACCTGGGGTCAGGGCAGATTGTGAGCGCTCTTGAGGAAGAGGGCAGTCATGTAAAACGAGAGGAACCTTTAGCCTTATCTCTGTTCCAGGCATATGTGGCTGACAGAAGCATAGGTCCCCAGAACACTGTTGTCTGTCTGTTTGTTTCTTGCAGTGCTCAAGCATGGGCGGCGGGGAGGAAGGAGCCACATATTCAAGGAAGCAACACCCACAGCCCAAATGGCTAAGTACCTCAAGCCCTCACGGGGAAAAGGCAGGATATAAATAAATTCAATTCATACAAGTACATCTGCCGCCCCAGATTCCGTTCCTCCTGTCTCCCTACCTCTTACTGGGGGGGGGGGGGGAGTCCCTGCCCAGCAGGTGGCATCCACTGGTCTCCCCCCTTCCCCTCAGATCCAGCCCTGCCACTACATGTCAGACCTTGGGAAGCCCACTCAATCTCTTTGACTTTCAATGTCCTTGTCTGGAAAATGAGAAGGTCTCACCAACAGATCTCTAAGTCCCCTTAATAGATTAAACTTATTTACATTGAGGTGTTAGTAACTGGTAAGTATTAATGAATTATCCTGCTCTTTTGTAGTTGCATTTCCACAGACTTAAACGAAAGGAACTGAGGATTTTGAGATATCAGCAAGCCTTCGGGGGAGGTGTATTTGCGAGGATAAAGCGCCTCCCCACGTATTCAAGTCGCACTGTGTCACAGCTGTCTAGTTGCCTATCCATGAATCAGCCTCTTCCTGACAAGCTCAACAAATCTTTGACCATAAATCACGTTACCCCACACAGTCTAAGCTAGTCACTTGGTGCCACCTATGTTTCCTCCCATGGGCTCCACATTTGAGAGTACACCCTGCACTCTCTCAGGATCCTGGGTTCCATTTTATGGTCGTGACACATAAAAGGACACATGGAAAGAAATGGGTGAAGGTGATCAAAAGGGACAAACTTCCAGTTATAAGATAAATAAGTCCTGGGTTGTCAGGTACAGTATGCTGACTATAGTTAACAATACTGTATCGTATGATTAAAAGTTGTAAGGAGAAGAGATCTCAAAAGTTCTCATCACAAGAAAACAAAATGTGTAACTCTGTGTAGTGATGGATGTTAACTAAATTTATTGTGTTGATCATTTTGCAGTACATACATACATCAAATCACCATGTTGTACACCTAAAACTAATACGATGTCAGATGTCAATTAGATCTCATTTTTTTAAATGAAAAAGGATACGTGGATTTCTGAAATGCCCTTATGTGGATAAAATGGCTAGTTGTCTGCCCCTTTCCCTTTCTAACCAAACTCTAATTTTTTATTCCAGGAGGCAATGGACTACATTTTCCTGCCTCCCTGACAGCCAAGGGCAGACAGTGAGACAAAAGGGAAAATCACTGGGCAGGGCTCTGGGAAAGCTCCTAAAGACAGCTGACTCAGCCGGAGTTTTGACCTGTCTCTCCCTACACCCTGTTTTCTACTTCTTGCCTGGAATATAGGCTTTGTTGTCCAGCAGTCACTTTGGACCATGAGGTGACCTAGACATTAGAAGCCATCTGCTAAGGATGGCAGAGCACAGAGAGAGAAGGAGCCCAGGTCCCTGATGCTCTTATAGAGCTGTTATACTAGCATAGGTTACCTTCTTTTAGACTTATTCTATGTGAAGAAAAGTAAAACCACAAATTTATTTAAGCCATTGTTTGGGAACAAGGAAAGGCATCTTTTACGCACAGCCCCAATACAATTCCTAACTGATACACTTTTTGATTTCCACCCAGGATTTACCTCATAGGAAAGGTTCCAGTGGCCCTGGAATCAGCTATCTCATCTTTAAACAGGAACAAAAAACGGCATCTAGTTCACAGGGCTGAGGATTAAATGAGGTAATATGTGCAAAGGGCTTGGCCCAGTGCCTGGCAAAGAGTCAGTGTTATTGTCATTATGATTTCTTGTTGAAAAGTGTTTCCAGTTGATATGGTAAAGATCCTCACACCTTTGTAGACTAACTTCCCCACATGATAGATGCAGGGACTGAGGTTCAGAGAGGGAAATGGGACCTGTCCAGGGTAATACAGAGAGTAAGAGTGATAGATCCTCAAATTCAGGGCCCAAAACCTGGCGTTCTTGGAAACTCCTCGCCTACTGCACATGGTGGACCCTCAGTAAAAGTTTGTGGAAGAAGACATTCTTCTGCCTTTAATCCTCCACCGGAATGCCTGTTACAAATGCATGGAAAGCAATCCAATTTGTAAGTTAGAGATATTCTCTTAGCTCAGAAATCTGAGGTCCACTTTTCCTTTCCGAAAAAAGCTTAGCTCTTGCTAAGCACACTAATGCTCCATCTCTGGGCAGGTGGAGTTTTTAGTTTCCAAAAGACCAGTGGAAAAGCAGGAGAAAGAAGCATTTGGTGAAACTGAAACACTCGCTTCAGCTTCCATGGATCTCGCAAGTCTGCAGGTTCGGAGAAGGCAATACTGGGTACCTAGAGGTACTCCGGGATTGACCTGGTTCTCAGGCTGCCCTCACTCCCCACCCCGAGGAGGCAGCAGTTTCCTCCTCTGCATCCCTCCGATCCTGGGTGTTCATAGCTCAGGGGGCACATGTGTCATCTTGCTTTGCAGTTTCTCACATGCATATGCCCCTTTGCAGCCTCCTCCCCTAGAGGACTCCATTTCCCATCTCCTGAGTTAAATGCATACCTAATAAATGCATACCTAAGGTTCACTTGGGTGAACCCAAGTGTTGAGGGGGAAGCAGAATGGGAAATACTGGTAGGGGGGTTCCCAGTGCCTGGAACACCCTGGGGGGAAGATCTGAGGGGAAATTTCTCCATTGCAGTGACCAGCGCACTTGACCCCGAGAGACAGAGAGGCCGAGACTTCACTTCCAAATTTGATCATATGGACGTGTCCAGGTGACTGCTAATGACAACACCAAAGTCAAAAGGACAACTGTTTACACAAAACCTGCCTCTACACATACCGACCCGACCGTACCCCCAAAATAAGTTGCTCTGTGTAAATGAGACAGTTAAGTCCATGGACTCTAGAGCCAGACTTCTCAGGGTCACATTCTGAATCACACATCTACTTACTGGCTGTTTGACCTTGGGCAAATTACCTAACTTCTCTGGGACTCAGTTTACCCATGTATGAAATGGGGATAATAGTTTCTAGCTCATAGAGTTGTTTGGGGGATTAGACAAGGTTGACATATGTCAAGTGCTTAGAATAGTGCCAGGTAATAGAAAGCACTATGTAAGTGTTTGCTATTTTTATTAATTTTATTAAACATCTGTGAATGCTGCATTCATAATTAGACATAGCTAGACACTTCTAATATCTGTTAAAAAGAACTGTCTTTAATAAGCTTGGATAATTTAGCTGAGTATGATGTCATGTGTAGGCCAATTCTGACATTACCTTGTGTTTGTTTCAATTTACAGTTCTGTGGCTCTCTAAACATTTATTTCACTGCTTTTGCTGGAGAACTAGGGGTATCATTTTGGAAGTGTTTTTTCTCACCCTGACAAGCCTGGAAGCACCAGTAGCAGGAAGGAAAGGTCAGGGAAGAGCAGAAGGTCAGACCACTCTCCCCTCCCCCACTGCAGGTCCCCAGGCCACGCGTGGTCAGTCCTGAGCTGGGGGGGAGGGGAGGAGTTTTCAAATGGATGAGAGACTGCAGGTTTCAACTAGAGCACTGGACTGGACTTTAGTGTGTACAAGAGCACCTAAATTGTTGAAAAGAGGCTTGTTTTTTGGTTTTTGTTTTAACATCTTTATTGGAGTATAACTGCTTTACAATGGTGTGTTAGTTTCTGCTTTATAACAAAGTGAATCAGCTATACATATACATATATCCCCATATCTCCTCCCTCTTGCATCTCCCTCCCACCCTCCCTATCTCATCCCTCTAGGTGGTCACAAAGCACAGAGCTGATCTCCCTGTGCTATGTGGCTGCTTCCCACTAGCTATCTATTTTACATTTGGTAGTATATATAAGTCCATGCCATTCTCTCACTTCGTCCCAGCTTACCCTTCCCCCTCCCCGTGTCCTCAAGTCCATTCTCTATGTCCGCTGAGGCTTGTTTTTATAATCAATAACCGAAAAGCTATTAAACCTGCCACAAAACCATCAGGCGTCAGGGAAGGGAGTTTGGCCGTAACATGGTTGAGGAACAAAGCAAAGCCATTTTCTGTTTGCACATCACCAAGGTGGGCCTGTTCCATACCCGTCACACTCGTGGGGGCTCCTCTGGGCTTCTCTAAGAATAAGAGTGTAACACGAGGCATTCAGAGAGCTGGTCAGAACCCTCCAGCATAAGGCCAGAGCCACAGGGTGAATCCTCAGCGGAGAAGCAAGAGCGGTGGGCAGTGGGAGGTCAGCTGGAGAGCACAGCCCTTCAGCCATTGTGGACAGAGATCCAGGGGGTCTCCCCCGAAACCCACCACTGGACCCCTTTCCCCCAGCGTATGGATGACGATCACAGCACAGGACACAGATAGCTGGGAGGAGCCTTCAGAGAGCACCAGCTGGTCAAAAAGACTCCTGTTGCCTTTCCTCTAGATACCCTCCCTCACTGTCCCCCTCCCCCGACCCTGGAGGAGTCAGAAGAGGAGAGAAAGAGTCCCCCCTTCCCTTTCACAGAGCAAATTCGGAGGCATCGTGGGGGGAGGTCTGACTTCCATGTGAGAAGGAAGTTTTAAATTGGACAGAACTGGGCTTTTTCATAGCTGAGAATGAGTTTTAATTATCCAGCCAAGACTGATATGATGGCTGATCACGGTCTGATGCTGTGGGATTGCCCTGCGATGCTGTCAGAGGGCAGAGCAGGAAGGACGGACAGAGGACTCTGAAGGCAGCTCTTTAAAGTAAGTGAAAATACAACCAGTTTCCATTGGTACCTCAACAAGTTCATCCCTACTCAGCAAATGGACTAATGGAAAGTAGATACAATGCCAATTTCATATGGTGACCATAAGGCTTAAACAAATTGCCATATGTCAAACAATTCATGGTGTTCTTAGCAAACAGCAATAATATAAATCATTCAATCTTCAAATATCTGAAGATCTATTATGTGCCAGGCACTATTCTGGGGGCTAGGGATGCATAGTGAACAAAAAGGTCCTCATGGAGCTTCCATTCTAGAGAAAGAGACGGACAAAACACAAGCAACTAAAAAATATATATGTTACATATTTATTAGTTATATGCATTAATAATTATATATTATATGTAATAAAATATATAGATAATACTACCATATATAGATAACTATACATATATACTAGTAACAACATATATATATAGTAGTTCAGACAGTGATGAGTGCTATAAAGAAAAATAAAGTATGGTAAGGAGATAGAGGAGTTAGAACGGAATGGAGACAATTTTAGAAAATAGTGATTTCTTCCATTGATAGAGAGCTTTACAGTTTTAAAAAACATTATCATAAGCACTGTCTCATTTTATCCCTAGAGTAATTTGGGATACTTCCCATCTAAAGGTAAGGAAATGGGAGCTCAGAAAAGTTAAGTGACTCCAAGTTGGGTGACCTTTCATCACCCCAGCCAACAGCAAAAGCAGGCACAAGAAGTTAGTTCAGCTAGCAGCCTCAGCATGCTCTGCAATTCCGAAATTAATTCCATGACCCAAAGTCAATACAACATTACTGGAAGCCACTGCTTTTGGAGCTTGGCCACGGTGTTGGGAGAGGGGATTTTTATTTCAGATCTTACTTGCAGCAAAGCAATCGCTGCCATCCACTTTATCAAGAACAGGATCCCAGCCAGGCGACATGGGGACAGCTTTACCACTGATGTCTGTTTCACCTCAGCCCACTTGCAAGCCAGTTGGGAAGATGACCATCAATCTAATTTTTCTCTAAAACCGAAGCTGAAATAGTGAACTTTGCCTGCTCTGAGTTAAAAGTTCAGAGATGAATCATAAGTTTGGACGGATCGGCTCAAAGGAAGACTGTCCACAATTACACTCCAAGGTTTTACAGAACTAGTCCCTTTCTCTCAAGGAGATGGCAGCTGCAGCGTGCTGGGAGCCCTCAGGAAGGGAAAATGCGTCTGGGATTTCAATTCAACAAGCTCAATGTGAAAACCCTCAGCAGGTACCTTCTGTCCTCCGTGGCTGGAAGGAGAACCCCAATTTCCAGTGCACTTGAAATCGATGGCAAGGCAGCTGCAGAGAGCTTTTGCATTTGTGTTTTTATTTCCATTAGAGTAATTCCTTGCTTTGGGATTGAAGATAAGACGGAGTTCGGATGCTTTTTTTTTTTTTAAACATCTTTATTGGAGTATAATTGCTTTACAATGGTGTGTTAGTTTCTGCTTTATAACAAAGTGAATCAGCTATACATATACATATATCCCCATATCTCCTCCCTCTTGCGTCTCCCTCCTTCCCACCCTCCCTAACCCACCCCTCTAGGTGGTCACAAAGCACCAAGCTGGTCTCCCTGTGCTACGTGGCTGCTTCCCACTAGCTATCTATTTTACATTTGGTAGTGTATATAAGTCCATGCCACTCTCTTACTTCGTCCCAGCTTACCCTTGGATGCCTTTTTCAATGACTATTTTGGAAGCAGCTGGCACTGCAATTCTTCTTAGAGAGGAAACTTATTATTTGGGAAAATATTCTGAAAAGTCATTTGGATTAAACGAGACTTGTGGGCATAGATGTCAGCAGGAAGCAAGGACTAGAGAATAGAGGAAATTTGGTGGAGCTTGTCCCAAGAAGGAAGGAGAGGGAGAGTGAAGGGAGCAGAAGGAGGTGGCAGAGGAGGACGGGAGAGGCGGCCGAGCAGAGAGGGCGGGGACCAGCTGTGGGGCACTGGCAGGAGGAGCACCAGGGCGCGTTTGGAGGTGGGGACATCTGCTCCATGGGACAATGCTTGGGATGTAAACCACCGCTGCACACTTCAGTCTACTAGGACGCTTTAGTCTACACGGACGCTTTCTGTGGACTGCCTTGTGCAAAGCAAAGAGGACCCTGAGTTTCATCCCTAGCTCATGATGGTACAGACCAGGGCTGTCCAATAGGACTGTCTGTGGAGATGGAAATGTTGTATTTGCACCGTCCAATACGGTAGCATCTAGTTACATGTGGCTACTGAGCATCTGAAGTATGGCTAGTGTGACTGAGGAACTGAATTTTAATTTTGTGTAAGTTAAACAACTGTGTGTGGCCAGAGGCTACTGTACTGAATAGCACAGGTGTGGAGAGAGGGGGTATATGCAGAAAGAGGAGTCCCAAGTCAAGGTGACCCTGAGGATGCAAACACCCTGGGACTTGCCGAAATCTTGGGGGCAGATTTGAGACTTGAAATAGGAATGGAACTGGGATGCTGGCAGGAGAGGAAGAGTTAAATCGATTTTACCTAGATCACAAGGTCAAGGAAACCCTGAGCTGACGACAGGGTTACAAAAGAATATGAGAGAAAAAGGAATAGACGGTCCTTACACAGGCAAATTGGAGTTTCTAGAAACGCTGAATTTTTTTGTTTTTTGGTTTTGTTTTTGTGTCAGAATCTAAGCTAACAAATGGCTATTTGTATCTGTGCACAAGCATCTCATGGAAAATTCATAATAACAGTTGTAATGGCACATGGTAGGTGTTACTAAATATCTGAGCGACCAGATGACTGAGTTCACAGAACCCTACAGCAGCCCGCCACCCTCTCAAGTGAATCTTGCAACATCCCAGGAAGAAGGCAGGGGTTAATTCCCGTTTCACAGCTGAGAGGACTGAGTCTCAGAGAGGTTAAGTGATAAGTCCAGGAGAGCTAGGAATCTTGGTCTTTTGGTTCACCCAACCTGACTCTCCATTTCGGCCTCTGGGAGGGAGCGTGTAGATGCAAGAGAATGTTCCAGGACCCCAGACACAGGACAGGGATACACTCCTGCTGTGCTCTTCCTTCGCCCACTGCTGAGAGGCTCTCAGTGCCCCTCTCTAGACTGGGAGCCCCTCCACAGCAGGACCCATACCGGGATCCCTCTGAGTCTCCACTGCCTGACACAGTGCATGCCACACAGCCAGTCTCAGCCAACACTGCCCGGCTGAAGAAATGAACGAATGAAACAGCAAAGGTGGTTTCGCCACTGATTTTTTTAAAAATTCTTTTCACTTTGGAGAAGGAACATTAACCCATCACACAAGCATTTTTCCCTTCCTAAGTCACCACAGAGCATCTTCTCATTTACTGAGTGGAGCCAATTCGCAGCCACTCAGTTTCAGACTCTCCGGGGTGGTTGGCTCAGGCCTAACATAGCCCTTTGTTTTTTCTTGCTGATGATTTATCTGTTGAGGATCTGAAAAGTGAATTTCTGAAACATTGACCCCTTCCTGCCATTTCAGTCCTTGTTACGCTTGCACTCAGAAAACTGGTAAGGAATAGTGGTGCAGGACAAGCTTGCCTATTTTTTATTAGCCGATGTGGAAAAATAGTTACACACAGGAAAAAGAAGCTAATAAAAGGAGAAAGAGTTTAGATGTATTGACTCAAATTAAATTGAATATTTGGGGGGTGTAAAAAAATCTAGATCTTTATCAAATAAACACATGATGAGTCTTAAATAGAGTTCCAATAGCCTTCCTTGGCCAGCTGAATATGAATGACCAAGGGTAATGGTTTTTTGTAGAGAGAGCCCTGAGTGTGGGATGTATTTTTATCATAAGTGGATAGAGAACAGTCAGGCCTGCAGTGATATTACAAACAGTACCACTCCCAGCTAAGGACTCCCAGACCTCCAAGCTATGATACAAGGCCACTTCCCAGTTTCTCTAAGGCGCTCACATTACTAAGCCAAGCAGTTTGCCTGTCCCAGGCTCACTGACATACACATAACACACCTGTGAGTGCAATATTTGCTGCTCAGAGAAAAGAAGTTACTGTCTGCAAATTAAGTACCGAGGAAATTCAAGGTAGATGTTCACTTTTACTTTACAACATGTCTGAATTATTTGAAATTTTTAATACTTTGGTATTACTCTGTTTTGGTATTTGGTTTGGTATTACTCTGTTAACAATTGTTTGAAATTTTTACAGCAAAGTAACCAAAGTATTTACTTTGGTAACCTAAAAAAAAAAAAATTAAATGATTTAAAACATGATTAGGAACTGTGCATAAATTACTTAGAAGTGGGGAAGAAAAGGAAAAAGCCTGGTGAAGTTGGACTCACCTTTCCAAAGCTGGCAGCATTGACGGGCTGGGTGTCATTCTTCTCGCAGAAATCCAGGTAATGCATGTAGAGGGCACTGCGAGGGATGCAGACCCCTTCTGCAATCTCATAGTTCTCCTCCAGCCTGGGGAAATAAACGCCCAATGAACAAACCCAAGAAAGAAGGATCTGTTCTTTCTAGTCCTCCTCCAGAGCTGGACAGACCTGAGAAATAACTCTTTTCTTACAGATGGGGAAACCAAGGCCCACGAAGACAAAACAATCTGCCTAAGGTCAGGCACAGAGTTAGCAGGTTAGCAGGATCAGACCCCTGGTCCCTTTGGGTATGACCTCAGGTCACTTTTCCAGCCCAAATTCCCAGTCCCTTTCCTCTGTGTTGTCATTGGCCTGACCACATTCTGGGTGAATCAGATTCCCCCAAACTCCAAAAAATGATAGAGGATATTGCAGGTGCCCCCCCTCAGCCAAGCTACCCACTGTGTAGCCATTCCTGATAGGTGTTAAAATCTTGGGGCTTCTTGGCTAACAAGAGCAGCAGAGTGAGACAGCCTGGGAAAAACAAATGCCCCAGCACGGGCTGGACAGCTAGACAGCCACTAACCCACTGACTGAGGGAGGTTATATGACCACAGCAGGGAGCTGAACTGCTTGTTTCCTTTAGGCTCACCTTCCCTGCTGTCCTGGGATTATATGATTCTACACCCATTACCTTCTTAATGACTATAGGTTAGGGTTTCAGGGTAGGAACTTTTCCATCTGGGTTCAAATCCCAGCCTTATTACTTGCTGGCTTGGTGGCCTCGTGTAAGTTACTTAACCTCAGCCGTCAGTTTCCTTTTGGAGGTACTGACTGTAACTGCCTCTCAAGGTTGTCATGACAATCAGATGTAACGTGTAACATGCATCAGCATGGGGCCTGGCACATGGTGAGAGCTTAGTAGGTGTTAGACCTCATTATCATCCACTTTTCTGCTCCATAAAACATTTTTGGGCACTCAGATGTCCAGAATTTGTGCTAGATACTGGGAACATAGAAGTAAACTAGATACAGTTTTTTTTTTTCCCTCTTTAACCCAAACACCAGAATGTAGACATCCAATCATCAAGTTCCCCCTCACCACCATGTCAGCCGTGAAGAAAACAGAAGACAACAAACAACACACTGGTGTTCACTGTGGATGTCAAGGCCAACAAGCACCAAATTAAACGGACTGTGAAGAAGCTCTATGACATTGACATAGCTAAGGTCAACACCCTGATCAGGCCTGATGGAGAGAAGAAGGCATATGTTTGACTGGCTCCTGACTATGATGCTTTGGATGTTGCCAACAAAGTTGGGATCATCTACACTGAGTCCAGCTGGCTAATTCTAAATATAAAAGTTTTCACTGTTAAAAAGAAAAGAATGTAGGCATCCAAAAGAATCAGGCTCCTTTGTCATGGACACTTTAGAAGGTTAAACATCTCTTCCAACAAAACTGCTGGGGCATGTGACAGTTTGGGGACTTCTCTTTGGGCCCCGCTGCCTTCAGAGTGTGGGGCACACACTGTTCAATAAACTCACCAATAGAAAATATTTCTCCTCTGATTGTGAATTGGATTTTAGGAAACAACCCCAAGTCATTTGGAACCAAGTTTGAGGGCTAAAGTGACTGGAATAACCCTTTTCTCCCAACTGTTTTTCTAGGGGTTCAAAAATAAGGCATGATGCTAAAACAATGAAATGAATGTCCTCAAGTGGCTTCTAACTTTCTGAGGGCACTTGCCAAAGAAGTGGTCCAGCGCTGTTGTAACTGAAGTGGAATGAGGACACGGCCTCCCGAGGTGCCCACTTGAAAGGGCAGTGCTCTTTCGGCTCATTGCAACATGTGGTTGAAAGAAAATCAGTTCAATCATTTCATCCCCAAACCCCACGGATGACGCAGAGGACCAAACAACCCGAGGAACGCTCGGATAGATGAAGATGCCTGTGCTGAGCCCCGTCCCAGGTAGTCTCACCCACTCCCCCCTCTTCTGGGAAGGGGAACACTGAGTAACGCCTGACAATTTTTATAAGTGTTCCAGGAAATAGTTTATGCAATCCCTCCTAGGCAACCTAATTCCTTGAGGCTGGGGTGGTGTCTGATTCACTTCTGCATTTTTAAAGTCCAACAGACTCCGTAGCACACAGCAGGTGCTCAGTAAATGTTTGATGGATAGATTGTGTCAGTCATATATTCATTCAACAAATATTTACTGATCTCTTATCACCCAACAGGTGCTGGGGATACCACGGTGTGCAAGGTAGCCCTTGTTTGCGCGTGGAGAACAGATTAATGGTGGACAGGTGGATAAAGACACAGGTAATCTTCAATTCAACAAATATTTATTGAGTGCGAGGCAGTGTTCTAGACTTTAAGGAAACAGTGGTGAACAAAACAAAGGCCCTGTCCTGAGAGGGCTTACATTCTATGTGTCCCCAACATCATACATTGGAACTCGAAATGTATTCCCCTGTGGGAAAATCGTTTCACATAGAGATTAGGTTTCTTAGGACTATCCTAAGCCTCGGGGCTGGTGTGAATGGGGATCAGCCTTCTAGTTTAGCCTGGACCCCTAAATGCCATTCACAGTATTGTTTCCCTATAAAAGTGAGTTCAAAGGTCCAAATAACCAGCTTATGTACAAACTCGTGGGGGTCATCTGAAAAATGCGGCTTTCACAAGATGGGGTCTCACAAACATTCTTTGTTTGGCCTGAACAGTGTTGGCCCAACTTTTAAAATTCAGGACATTTCACATAAGAATCTGGATTTCTGGCTTCTTTTGAAAAGGCTGAGATCTGGCAACACTGGGCCCATATTCCCGCGTGACAATTGGCCAGAGTTACATGTGCCCTCGGGTTGGCCAGAGTCCTCACTCCTCCCTATTTTTCTTACACCCAATCTATTTTCTGTTCCTTGTCTGCCTCCTGTAGGGTCTTGTGTTGACATAAGACACAATCTATGCCCTAGTTCACTTTGCAGTTTATTGTGGGAAGAATAATGCACAGAAATAAGAATATTTAAATACTACCAACTCCCAACCACAGGTGCAGAGGAATGTGGGAAGACAGAGAGATTACTGTGTAGATGGGAACAGATGATTAAGGTTTCATGATGAACTGGAATTAAAACTTTGTAACAACAACAACAGCTAGCATCTGTTGAGCTCTTACTAGGTGCCAGGCACGGGGTATACATTATCTCACAATAACCATATGATGCCCATATTTTAGGTGAGGAAACTGAGGCACAGAGAGCGAAATTCATTTGCCCATGGTCATGCAGCTGGTAAATGGGAGAGTTTGTCTCACTGTGAACCACTGTGGTATTCTGCCATGGGAGATGGAGGGGGTTCCAGGCAAGGAGAACAGCAAGGCTAAGAGACAAACGTGGCTCGAGCTTTGGAAGATGGAGACACTGGTCTGAGTGGAGAAGAGGGCTTGTAAAGGAGTATCTAAAAGGAAAGAACCATGGGGGAGGGGCATGCCGCATAAGAGAATATGGCTTGGCCTAAGAGTTTAGCAACCTCCAGAGTTGAAGAGTTACTATGAAAGTCTTATTTTCAGAAGGCAATGGAGTGTTACTCAGACAGGATTGAAAAAAATATTCAGAGACAGGAAGACCCGAGTGTTTCCAGGATGCTGTAGGAATAATAATAATGTAATCAAATACAATGGAATACTGCTCAGCCATAAAAAGGAATGAAATAATGCCATTTTCAGCAACATAGATGGACCTAGAGATTATCATACTAAGTGAAGTAAGTCAGAAAGAGAAAGACAAATACAATATGATATCACTTATATGTGGAATCTAAAATATGATACAAATTAACTTATTTACAAAACAGAAACAGACTCATAGACATAGAAAACTTATGGTTAACCAAAGGGATAAGGGGGTGAAGGACAGATAAATTAGGAGTTTGGGATTAGCAGATGCCAACTACTATACATAAAATAGATAAAGAAGAAGGTCCTGGGGCTTCCCTGGTGGCGCAGTGGTTGAGAATCCGCCTGCCAATGCAGGGCACACGGGTTCGAGCTCTGGTCTGGGAAGATCCCACATGCCGCGGAGCACCTGGGCCCGTGAGCCACGATTGCTGAGCCTGCGCGTCTGGAGCCTGTGCTCCACAACAAGAGAGGCCACGACGGTGAGAGGCCCGCGCACCGCGATGAAGCGTGGCCCCCGCTTGCCGCAACTAGAGAAAGCCCTCGCACAGAAACGAAGACCCAACACAGCCATAAATAATAAAATAAATTAAAAAAAAAAAAAAAAGAAGAAGGTCCTACTGTATAGCACAGGGAACTATATTCAATATCCTGTAACAAAGCATAATGAAAAAATGTGAAAACTAACGTATATGTAACTGAATCACTTTGCTGTACACCAGAAACTAACACAACATTGTCAATCAACTATACTTCAATTTTAGAATGTAATCAACAACAGTAACTAGCATTAATTTAAAGTTTAATATGTTGTATTTGCCAGCAATGGATTGAGACTAAAAGAACGTTTAAAAAAAAAAAAAAACAAAAAAAACACCCCAAGTCTCAAAGGTTTCCTCTTAGACGACTGAGAGTGCCACTAAGCAATTTCCTTAGAAAGCTTAACTTCAACTCTTTAGGCTACTGTGTTGTGGGATACTTTCCAGTTTAATGCATAGACAAGAACAATCTGGGAACCTGGAACTTTGTGCATAACCAGCTGTGTGCTTTTTGCTTATATTTACTAATGATTTTCTAAAATTAATTTTGGCCAGAAAAATCCATGGACACATTCAACAAACATGCATTTCAAACCATTCAGAATTCATCTTATAAAAAGCATATGATCCTTTAAATTATAGGGAGCCGGTTAAGTTTTTAAAGCATAGGAGTGCCAGGATCCAATTTATTTTCTGGAAAGGTCACCTTGGCACCTCTCTGGTAAGTGGGCAAGGAGCACTAGTGAAGACTGGCACGTAGTGGCTGACTAGGCAGTACTTGAAAAATGAAAGAGTGAATGAACAAACAAATGAGATTGGTTTGGAGCCACGTTAATAGTCAGGGCAGGAAATTATGGAGCATGGATTGAAGGAGTGGCTGTCAGGGCAGAGACAACACCTAGGGTGTGGGTCTCATGCTGCCAGATGTGAGGAGGGTGGGAGCAACAAAGGAAGCCCTCAAGTTCATAACTGGGTTGAATGGGTGAAAGGGGGTTCCATCGCCATGATTAAGAAAAGCTGGGGCTTCCCTGGTGGCGCAGTGGTTGAGAGTCTGCCTGCTAATGCAGGGGACGCGGGTTCGAGCCCTGGTCTGGGAAGATCCCACATGCCGCGGAGCAACTAGGCCCGTGAGCCACAACTACTGAGCCTGAGCGTCTGGAGCCTGTACTCCGCAACAAGAGAGGCCACGATAGTGAGAGGCCCGTGCACCGCAATGAAGAGTGGCCCCCGCTTGCCACAACTAGAGAAAGCCCTCGCACAGAAACGAAGACCCAACACAGCCAAAAATAAAATAAATAAATAAATTAATTAATTAAAAAAAAAAAAAGAAGAAAAGCTGACGAGGTGAGTTATGGGGGGGGGTTGGGAATAATGCTTCCAAATATTGTGCTAAAGGGCATGGGTTCCCAGATAAATTCCTGGCTCCTCCCCTCATTGGTTACTTTACTTAAGCCCCCTGTGCCTCAGTTTCTATTTGTTGTTTGTATGGTTTGTTTGCTCACTAAATCTGGTCAAGAAATCAGGATTAAATACAAGATCAAATTTAAAATACATCCCATTAGATGAATCCATAGCTGCAACAAACTATCAACATTTGAATCATATGGGTGTAAGTCACAGCTCACACAGGCTGAGCTAATTAAGCAGTTACCTGCCAAAGGCCAGAGCCTTCTAAATAACTATATTCTTATCCACGTTTTGTTTCTCTTACTGGAGCTTCTTTGCCTCAAGGTATCTAGGTGGCTTGTGACTATGAAGCATTTTAATAAGCTCTATGAGTGAAGACACGTAATTGGAGTTAAGGGCAGCTTTGATGCTTGATGAGTTTCTACAGGAATAGCATCATGACACCTTTCCCCCAAACCTTCTTACAAACTCCAGAGGGTCTGTGCACGTACCGAAGTTGCTAATTGAAATGCCAGCTTCCTGACCAAGGCATGGCAGAAAGGCAGTTAATTATTTCTCTTCATATCTGATGAAATTTCCCCTTTTCCTCCTCACTTTTACAGGACATCATTAGTCTGACATGGTGAACAATACTCCATTATACCTGGATATATTTTTTTTAATGATCACAAAAACATTCTCCACGTCTTCCATTTTCTGATCTTCTATTTAACAACTTGATCATATCTGAATTGAGCCTATCCTATTATGGAGAGATAATGACCTCGGTCCACTAGCCAACATAAGTCATTATCTGCAGTATACATTTTTAAAAGACCTCCTCACAAGGTTTCAGCATGCAGCATCCAGGGGCACATGGCGGAAGCTTCGTATTAGCGCTTTACAGTGAACAGCAGATGTCTCAGCACGTAGCATAATCTCTCCCTCTGCTCTCATTTTAAACTTATGTTTTCTTATATGTTCACATGGGCTTTCAGTCCAGCCTCCACTTCTCGAGTCCTTGTAGACATGTCTGGGACAGAAACTTTTTTCTTCTATTTTACCCAAAGAAAAGAAAACAGGATTTTTTTTTTTTTTACTTGCTAAACATCATAATTTATTACTGAGGTTATCAGAGAGATCTGAGACTGCAAAATATGTGAGAAAAAAATCTGGCCAAACAATCAGAGCCAGACAATAGTCTAAACCCTTCAATGGCTCCCCTCTGCCTCTCACAGAAGTTCAAATTCCTTACCTTGGCACCCAAGGTAAGGAACCCAAGGGCTCCTATCTCTCTGACCCTGACTACTTCTCCTTCTCCAGGCTTCTCTGGCCTCACTCCCCTACACATACGCTTCTCTCCAGCCGGTGGGACTGTCTGCCATTCCTCAAACATATCTTGCCACGTTCCCAGCTACGGTACACGTTCCCTGGCCTTCCCACCATGGGAGGGAACCCCCTCTGCTGGGCCTCACCCTTCAAGGCTCAGCTCAAATTTCTCTTCCACAAAACTGTGCTTAGTTTCCACCCAGCCCCAACTGCTGCTCACTCCTTAATCATTTCTTCCTTGACAAATTCACGTATTCATTCATTTGATAACATGTAGAGAGTGCTGAGTTATGTCTGTAGAGGAAAACACCTTGATTGAACAGACACACCTGCTGCTCCCAAAGCTCTCACCGCCTCCTGGCGATTTCCACAGCTCTTCCTAACAGCTTCACTGAGAGACAGTGGTTTTGCAGTCAGGGATCACTGAGTCTGAATCCTCCTTCACCACTTGCAAGCACTACGGTCTCAGGTATGTTACCTGAGCTCTCAGACTCTTGCTTCCTTCATCTGCAAAATGAGGGAAATGATACCCCAACACCCATCTCCAAGCCTGCTGTGAGGGTTAAACAAGAATCCAGGCACAGCCCTCAGCCCTCCAGCTGGCATATGCACGTCACTCAACGGAGGGTAACTATCGGTATCATTCTATATTAGTGCAGAATATTCAGGTAACACTTCACACCTTAGACTGAAAGTCCTTTCAAGGCAGGGACCAAACCACACTTCTATTTATGCCAGCATAGTTCCTAGCACTGTGACCTGAACACGGTCAGTAACACTGTGGAAGGAAGGAGGCGGGGGGGCGAGGGCTGGGGGCAAGGAAGGAAAGCAGGCTTTTGCACAATCAAAAAAAATGTTTAAAAAAATCTTAACACCTGGGGGTTAAAGGAAAAGCCTGTTTATATTAACAGATCTGATTTATATTTTCAAGTGCCTACTCTTGTGCCAGAGATGTTCATATTTGCTATCACTACTCCCACAAATGGGTAACTTTATCTCCATGACATGGAGGAAGAAATGGAGGGTTGGGGAGGTTAAGTGACTTGCCCCAAACTACCTGGCTGGGAAAAGCCTGCCTTGGAGTATGAACTCAGGGACGATGCTTCTAAAGCTCTCCCTCTGTGCTAGGGACTGACATCCATGTGCTCAGTGAGTCAGCATTACCTATTGAGCACCTACTATGCGCCAGGCACCGCAGAATACAGCAGTGAACGAGAAGATGCAATCCCCACCACCGCCTTTAGGAAGCCGACAGTTTCTCAGAAGGAAGATGGGAACCAAGGAGAGAACACCACCAGATGATAAGTAAGTACAAAATGGTGGCATTTGGCTCACGTGGGCTCGGATTCTACAGAAGGCCAAAACAAATAAACAAAAACCACCCAATCTATTTTATTAAACTGCAACAATTAAGCCCACAATTTGCTGCTGGGTAGACAAACACGAGTTCAGGTGCGTCCCTGGTGTTTTTCCTAGGACCTCGCTGGCCCCGCCTCCCCTTGGTTGAGGGTCTTCTTAGGAGGCAGGCATTTCCCCCACGTGGGTGGAGTGAGACTGAGACCATCTGCTGTGTTGAGTTGCCTGCTTGCTTTTCCTTCTCTTCCAATAGGGGTAATAATCCTGCCTCCTCTACCCGGTTTTCGTGAGATCCAGTGAGCTCAGCCAGCAACATCAGCTGGGGTAAGCCTGGCACACCAGGGGTACTGGCTCAACCTATAAGTTTGGTCCCTGCTCAGCCATGGACTGAATCAGGGATTTATTTCTGCCATTGTAATGACTCAACTGGACCAGAATCTACAGTAATCTAATCCAAATCTTGTGCTTTGCCTACAAGCTACCAAATTGGTGTTCCAGAAAGGCCTGGGATTAGCCCTAGCTTCTGGCATCCCTCTGTTCGTTTTTTGATTAATCAAGTCCTTTTCTTTTTTTTTTTTTTTGACAAAAACTAGGCAGTCTAGTAGCAGAGTGTCACAAGTTCTGTGCTGCTGCTAACCCACCTGTCGGGGCCTAGGCTAGAGGTTGGCAGCCAGAGCGCTGGTGGCCCTGAATGGCAGCGGAGGGGATTTTGGCACCATCCTCTACCATAAACCACCCCCTTCAATCTTCCCTTTCCATCTCTTCCCTGCCTCTACTCATCTCCACTTCACCGTTACAAATAGGGCTGCAAAGAACATCTTCATGTGTGTCCCCCTGCACACCTGGGGGAGTGTTTCTCCATGTCAGTATCCAGGAGTGGATACACATATTAAAATGTTAATGGGATGCAAAATTGCCCATTCAAATGGCTTTACCATTTTATACCTTCACTCACAGCACAAAATATTTTCTAAAAATAAGAACCTAGGTCTACAACATAGCATCTCATTCTCTGAGACATTTACACCCTTCATGTTGTCCTGCTTAAGCTACCTTTCTCCATCTCTGGCTGAGGACTTCTAGCGGGACATAGTCACGCCTGTTGGCACTATATGTCACTTCTGGTTACATTCAGAGCTAAAAATGTTTAGCCTCCCTTTCTGGAATGAGGTGGACTAACTCATACTATGAGAGCAAATAAGGTTATGCCACCGTTGAATAAAGAATTAAATCAGAAATGGGTGCACAACGTCAGGTACTGGTGACATCCCGTGGGTCTGGTCTAGCGGCTGTGGCCGGGTCTAAAACGTCACCGTACTTCTTTGGCACAGTATCCAGCCCAATTTTCTACCTCTGGCCTCCGAGAACATTTTAAAGAGAAACACCGAATTTATTTTGTTTCATATTAATTTGAAATATTGAAAGCCTAGCAATCACCCAAGCCTCATTTTTGTTTTTTCCAAAGAAAGGAAAATGTCTCCCACGAAAGTGACAATTTGGTCTTCAATCCTCTTCCTTTGGGGAAGGGCCTCCCTCTCTCCCTGGAAACTGCAGACAGGGAAGTGTCTCCCCGCTGATGGCGCACAGGAGCTCAGAGTGACACTGGCAACAAGAGAGGTGTGTGAGAGGGCGGGGCAGTGGAGGGGGGCACGTGCTGGCAGCGAGTAGGCCAGGACAGCAGACAGGCTGCTTTCCCTGCCGAAATCCTCATTGTGAATAGAGGTTATTGTGTGGCCAGGATTCCAGCAGGGCTCACCATCCCCAGTGGGTTGGGCTTTACTAACCTCATGACCAAGGATGGGATGCTGGAAAGGGTTTGGCAGAAGGCATTTGACAATATTTGCCTGTTTTCTGCTGGGAACTGCCTCCAGGTCACGTGGCCCTGCTTATTTTCGGCTGCTTGGCTGTTGTATTGTTTGTTCTTAGAGTGGGGATGGTCTCTGGGGCGATGGGGAGGGGCTCTCGGCAAGGTGGGGGAAGGCAGAGAGGCAAATAGCTCCTAAACCAATTCCAGGAACAAGCCAAGCGTCCCGGGAGAACTGGGCACTATCAGGCCAGTGGCTACCACCTTGGCAGTGAGGCCAAGGTCCTTTCCTGGGGCTGCCCGCTACCCCTGCAGAGAGGGGACAACGTGAAGGATATAGATGCCTCGGAGGACGAGATGCCGTGTTGTGGAGCTAGGTTCCTGTTTTTTAAAAAACAGCATTTTGTATACTTCGGCTGAATATAAAATGGTAAGGCCATTAGAGTGGGCAATTTTGCAATCCTGTTAACATTTTCTGTGCACCCAGCACTTCCACTGCCTGATACCCATACAGAAGAAACACTTCAGCAGGTGTGTGAGGGGACATATGAAGATGTTCTTTGGGACTTTATGTGTAAAGGCAAAGATGAGATTTGGACACAACCTAAATGTCGGTCAAAGAGGGAAATGGCGAACTGAAGTCTGCCGCTGTCTTACATGAAATTCTGTGCAGCGGTTAAAATGAGGTTGTTCTTTGGGGACGAATCTGGGTATAGCTTCAGGATATTCGACTAAGGAGAGAAAGCAAGCTGTGGATCAAAACAGTGTGACAGGTTGTGGAACAATATTTTTAGAGTTCTATGTCTGTATTCTTTTTATAAAGGAGAAAATACTAAATAAAAAACCACAATTCAGAAACTTCTATCAGTACTTATGCATGTAAATGCATAGGCAAGGGACAGTAAAAAAAAAAATATATATATATATATATATACACACACACACACACACGCATGTATGCACAAACACCCACACACATACATATTTCTCACTGGTAACAGCGCTGCTCTGGAGGAGGAGAACTTTAACCTTATCTGTAATGTTTTCGTTTTAAAATAAGGAAATGTATTTTGTGTAAATAAAATAAAATTTAAATGTAAATGTGTATTTGTTGAATTTATTTGCACCTTGCCTTTTTCTAAAAAGCTAACAAAATAAACACAAAAAGAAAAAAATTAGACAAAGGGAAGAGATTAAAAAGTATATAAACATCAGATTTAGCTCTGAACTCCCTGGCAGCCAGAGCAAAGAGGGGACATATGGTATAAATTATATCACTTTCCCTTGTAGAGTGGAGGGTGCATCCAGTTCCTTTTGAGAGACAAAGTTTTTATACTGAAACTCTAGTCTAAAAAAGTTTACTCATGTGGAACTTGATATAGGATGTCACATGTCCTCCACCGTGGTCTTAAGCATGACTCTATCCCTAAGTTTAGAGAAATGTCCTACTTTTTCTTCCCTGCTATTTACATACTCCCCTGCCTCCTTCCCCCACCTCATCTGTACTGCTGTCTTCCCTGCTGGCTATGCTCCAACCACACGGCCCACCTTCTGCAGTTCCTTGAACAAGCCCAGCCTGCTTCCAGCCTGGAGAGAGTGGCGGATACTGTGGTCTTTGCCCAGGTTGCCTTTCAGGACTGAGGCGTTCTTCCCCACCGCTGAGACGTTGATTGCTGAGGCTGAATCCTTCCTGGGGAGCTGTCCTCAGCAGGATGGGAACTGCCTCACCCAAAGCTATGCCCCCTCACAGGGCGGGAAGGGGAGGGTGGGATGAACTGGGAGATTAGGTTTGACATAAATGCACTACCACATGTAAAACAGATAGCTAGTGGGAACCTGCTGTGTAGCACAGGGAGCTCAGCTCGGTGCTCTGTGATGACCTAGATGGGTGGGATGGGGGCGGGGGGGGAGGTCCAAGAGGGAGGGGATCTAGGTATACATATAGCCGATTCACTTCACTGTACAGCAGAAACTAACACAACATTGTAAAGCAATTATACTCCAATAATTAAAAAACAAAACCCCACCAAAGTTATATCCCCTCCCTGGGGGCAAACTACCTGCAGTGATGAGCAAGATGGGGGAATAAAAACCTGGATCCATTGCCTCAATTCATCTCTGAGGCCCACCCTGGCTTCAGAACTCCCTGTGAGATCGCTGAAGCCTCTACTGTAGCCTCCTCGCAGCCCGAGACCCCCTCTGCCCATCCCCTCGTACCCTCATGGTGTCAATACTGGGTGCCTTACCTAATAAGCTACCTGTAGGCACGGCTCTGCTCAGAGTCTGCCTCTGGGAGAGCTTGACCTGAAATGTTCCCTCTGCCTAGAACATCTCCCTGATTTTAACATTGTCATGGTGTCTGAGGACTTCTTGTCATACAAATGTCCACTTAAATATCACCTCCTAAGGGAAGCTTTCCCTCACCATTCAACCTAAAATAGCCTCTGGGATATGATCACATCAGCCAATTCTAATTCTCCGCACAGCACGTATCCGTATCTAATACATTCCTTTTTGATTTATTTATCATTAATATAATAATTTTTAAAATTATCACCCAACTTTTTCTCTCATCAGCCCCTATTCTTGGTCTGTCTTATCCACCACTGCATTCCCAAAGCCTAGAATAGGGCCTAGCAAACAGCAGGTGCTCAGTAAACATTTCTTAAATTAGTTAATAACTAAAATTCTATCTTAAAAATATAATATAAAGGGAATTGGAGGAAAATTTGATGTTTGAACAACTTGTTGCCTTTTGATAATAATAATACTAAAATTTATACATTTTCAAACCTGATGTGACTCTGAAAACAGATTTTTTTCATCAAAACAAATCCACTGCCTAACTCTGTGAATTGGAGGATGAAATTTCTTCCGGAGTGATCTATGTGACCTTTTATTTAGAAAAACCGATATTTTGTATAGAATTACGTACAGTAGAAGGAGAACTGATAATGCATATGTCAGGAAGGAGGGAAGCCCTATTCTGGGATGTCCTTGTGGGACTCCGAAGGAAGAGGTCTGCTGAGTGATCCATGGCTGCTAAGATTTACCTAGCACCCACCCTACACCAGACACTGTTCAAGCACTCTGTATATACGAATTCACTTCCTCTTTGTAACTACCCTAGAAGGCAGTGGTCCCCAACCTTTTTGGCACCAGGGACCCGTTTCATGGAAGACAATTTTGGCATGGACGGGCGGGCGGCAGGGCGATGGTTCAGGTGGTAATGTGAGCGATGGGAGCGGCACGTAAAGCTTCACCTGCTGCTCACCTCCTGCTGGGCGGCCCGGCTCCTAACAGGCTGCAGACCAGTACCGGTCCACGGCCCGGGGGTTGGGGACCCCTGATGTAAGGTAAATACTTCTGCCATCTCTATTTTACAGGTAGACTGAGGCACAGAGAGGTGCAGGACCTTGCCCAAGTTCACACAGCTAGAAAAGCAGAGCTGGGAGTTAATTCCTGGCAGTCTGATTTAAGAGATTACACTATCTACAGCCTTGCTGTTGCCAGGCAAATGTCAGAGAATCACAGAAAAACAGACATGAACAAGGTGATTTTCTTCTAGTCCCTTTCAAATTTTTTATTCTGAAATGTACAACATGTTCAGGTTATTAAAGCAAGAGCGTCTGTTGATTCCTAGCATTTCTAGAAACTCTCACTCCCAAAGTCTTTTATGTTGATGCCTCATTCAATGTGCTAGCATTAGGAGAATCTGTGTGACCATAATTGGGGGGGGAAGGATGCAGGGAGAGATTTGACCAGGGAAGTAGAGTAGAATTTTAAATAAAGCAAAAAGCAGCAAATGCAATGAGAAAAAGAATGCAGGGACACATTGATGGAAACAAGCCAAAAGGCTGGAAATGGAGCTCTTGAAAACAACCTCTGCTATCCTTGTAGCAAAACAAGTTGACTACGAGACTCTTGTTAGAGAAGATTGAGTTACATTTGTGAATGCTTTCTCCCAATGTTGTTTTCCTCTCACCTGTGGGTGGATTAGTCAAAAGAATCTAATATGATTTGCTCATTAGAGCCAATCTGCTTCCTTTTCTGATCTAGTCTCTCTTCTCCATCCTTCCTGGTTTTTCTCTTCCTTTCTTCAAAAGCATAGGCTTTGCAATTAAAGTGACCCAGCCAGGTTCCTGCCTCTGCCACTTCATGGCTATGTGTATATTCAGGCAAATGATTTAACTGTCTAAGCTTTATTTTCCTCATCTGTAAAATGGGCATAACAATACCAACTTCACAGAATTGTGAGAATGAAATGAGGCATGTATACAAAGTGCCTAGCATGCAGGCTGGCACACAGTAGCTTCATTTCTTTCCCCTCCCCACTTCTCTCTCCTTCCCCTTTGTTCCTTGCTTCCTTCAGCTTTGCTGGGCTGAACTAGAGTAGTAATAGCACTTAACTGACAAGTTCTTCTGAGAGGTGAGTCTCAGGTATAGAATAGCTTTGGTGTTCAAAGCTACAACATAATTTCTAAGTAAAACTCTTAGAGGAGAATTTACCTGTAAATACCAAACATGGGTGCAAACACTTAAACAACATCATTAACTATAACATCAAGTCCAGGAATTCCAAATATTAAAGGGAGAGCCACTCAAGTAGATAATTTGTATTAATGTTAAAATAAATGTAGTATAGTTGCAATAAATTATTAATTTATTAAGAGTTCATTGGTAGGGGTGAACAGACCTGTTTCTATAATTGGCTGGAACATTATTTATTAAAATAATAGACTCTATTAAAATCAATTAATAACATCCATGTGGAATCCAGTTCTTGCCAGTGTTTTGATGATGGAAAAAAAAATCTACTCCCAAATAAAATAAATATGAAAATTCAAATCTCCTGTCCATGTCTAAGTTGAATATTTTATGCATACTTACAAATTAAACTGATTGCATATGGGCTATTGGATGTCAAGTTATTATGACAATGTCAAAATATCCAAGTAATATGCTGTCCTATCTGTAGGAAGACATAGTTATATGAGCTTCCCATCAAGAGAGAACTTGCTCAGAATGGAACTTACCATTGCAGAGTAGCAGGAGTGGAGTGGGGCTTGGATGCTCTATTATTTTCTTTTTCCTCATCTGTTAAATGAAAGAAAAAGGAGTGAACTTCAGTAGGAAAACGTACAAGGCCCTTCAGCTCTCCCAAGTCTCAAAAGACTACGTTGCCCTCAAATGTTGATGCTTTGAAAGCAATGATATTTTGGCTTTTCTAACATGTTAAATTTATCACACTTTAATAAGAGAAAAAGGAGAAACTGACTTTTACGGAAAACTCTTATATCAATTTGTATTTTTATTTGACATAATACATTACAGTTTGAAGAGCTATCTCTCTTCATCACTGAACAATATGACTGCACTCCCCCAACGTGCTATGTTCGCAACTGAAGCTGGACATTTGACATGATGATTTTGACCCTAAGAACACACTGACTTTGCACACTATCTGTTCCTTGTAACTCCAATGGAACAGACAGTTAGTGTAGGGAAGGGAGAGTGTAAGTGTTCAGAAGAATCAGGTTAGCAATACAATAGAACAGGGGTTGGCAAACTTTTTCTGTAAAGAGCCAGTTAGTAAATATTTTAGGATTTGGGAGCCAAGAGGCAAAATCAAAAATATTATGCAATATTTATATAACACGAGAGAAAACAAATTCCATTTCCATATTGACAAAATTCAAAATATAATAATACTAGTTGATTATAATTTTTGTAATACAGGTCTATTAATTAAAAATGAAATTAATTTGGGGGAGCGGGTAACATTTTTCTTAAATGGGGTTCAAAGCTCACATTCCCTTTCATCCAACAGATTACAAATATCCATCTATAAAATCATTCTTAGTTTACAGCCCTACGAAAACAGGTGTCAGGCCAGGTTTGGTCTGTGGGGTTCTAGTTTGCAGACCTCTGCAACACAGCAATCTGAACAACAGATCAATCTTTGCATACCTAAGAAGAACTGCTCACAGTTTTATCATGAATTAACTGAGAAATAGATTTAATTAGTTGCATCCAATTCTTAATGAAGATTATTGATAGAAATAATCAACATAAAATTAAATTTCTAGGGAATTCCCTGATGGTCCAGTGGTTAGGACTCCACGCTTCCACTTCAGGGGCGCAGGTTTGATCCCTGGTAGGGGAACTAAGATCCTGCAAGCCGCATGGCGCAGCAAAAAGAAATAGTAAATAAAAAAATAATAAAATTTCTTGCCCCACAAAATCTGACCCAAGAAAACTGGTACAAATAACAGTCTCAAAAGAAAATAATGTCAAAACCTACAAATATAATCAACAAAATTTAATAAGAACATGTAAAACAATCAACAAAATAAATCTGTGGTATAAGATTTATATGGGAAAGAATTTGTACTTGTGAAAATAATTTAAGTAAAACTAAAATGAAAGTGGAAGAAAGTAAAATATACTGCAAAGGAAGTAGCTTAATAAAGTTGCCCTCAGAAAATATTTCCTTGATGAAAGCTTATCAATATTGGTATAATTCTGATTAAAATGTCTGCTCATAAAAACTGTGAAGATATTGTTGTTGCTCATTCAACAATTGTACATACTCACCTTCTTCCTTGTTAATAGAATCCCAATTTAAAGGGGACTACGTGTTCAGGGAGGGTTATCCCCTCTCAAATCCTAGAGAGATGAATGTTGATTAATTTAAATCTATCACGGTAATTTTATGTCATCTAGCCCCGATGGATTAGGTGGGGCATGTGACATGGTGATGTGGCCTATCAGATTAAGAAGGAGCCCTCTGGGTGCTTCTGGGAAAGTTATTTTTCCCTAACAAAAAGGAATGGGGGCCTTGATGTCAATTTCTGGCCTCCAAAACTGAAGGAAGGGAGGCAGGGAGGGAGGAAGGAAGGAAGGAAGGAAGGAGGAGGGAGGAGGGGAAGAAACAGAAGAGACACACTGGCCTGTCCTGCTTTTGAACACAGCTGTGAGTAGATAATTGGAGTGAAGCAGTAAACTTTCAACTGGGAAAAGAGCAGCCTGAGGACAAAGTCAATGCCAAGGAAGGCAGAGAGAAAAAGGGGGAAAACCTGGGGATTCTGAATGTCATAATGTGCCTCTGATTAACCAACCCTAAAAACTGCTGCCTTCTTATGAGATAACACAATTTTCTGAGTTAATAAATCCTCTTTTCATTGGGTATTCACTTCCTTGCCTCCAAAACCATGTTAACTGGTACAACACTAACACTAAATGTTCTCAGGGACAAAATGTCCCAATACATCATTGGGCTCAACATCTGTTCATGCTGCTTTGTCAACCTGGAGTTACTTCTAAATGTTTGTCATCCTTTCCAGTTTAGAATATACAACACCACCTCTTCAAAGCCTCCAAGTCAGGAATCATTAATCCTAACTCTGTTCTTCTGTACCCCATTATTTGTCTCTCAGTCAAATGGTTTAGCCATCTGGATCATTATTTCTATGCATATCCATATCCATCTCTCTGACTTATCCTACTTAAGAAGGCAAGGAGGCCTGTTTTCAAACTATATTACAAAGCTATAGTAATCAAAAGAGTAAAATACTGGCATAAAAACAGACACATAGATCAATGGAACAAAACAGAGAGCCCAGAAATAAACCCACACACACAGTCAATTAATTTATGACACAGGAGCCAAGAATATGCAATGGGGAAAGGACAGTCTCTTCAATAAATGATGTTGAGAAAACTAGACAGCAACTTGCAAAACAATTAAACTGGACCACTATCTTACACCATACACAAAAATTAACTCAAAACCAATTAAAGACTTGAATGTAAAACCTGAAACAATAAAAGTCATAGAAGAAAACATAGGCAGTAAGCTCGTTGACATTCATCTTGGTGATGACTTTTTGGATTTGATACCAAAAGCAAAGGAAACAAAAGCAAAAAATAAACAAGTGGGATTACATCAAACTTAAAATCTTCTGCACAGCAAAGGAAATCAGCGAAAACAACAAAAAGGCAACCTACTGAATGGGAGAAAATATTCGCAAATCATGTATCTGATAAGGGGTTAATATTCAAAATATATAAAGAACTCATACAATTCAATAGCAAACCCCCTGCCCCTGCCAAAAAATCCAAATGAAAAATGCACAGAAGATCTGAATAGACATTTTTCCAAAGAAGATATACAGATGGCCAATAGGTACATGAAAAGATGCTCAACATCACTAATCATCAGGGAAATGCAAATCAAAACCACAATGAGATATCACCTCACACTTTTTAGAATGGCTATTATCAAAAAGACAAGAAATAAGTGCTGGTGAGGATGAGGAGAAAAGAGAACCCTCATGCACTATCGGTGGGAATGTAAGTTGGTGCAGCCACTATGGAAAACAGCATGGAGGTTCATCAAAAAATTCAAAATAGAACTACTACATGATCTAGCAATTCCACTTCTGGGTATTTACTTGAAGAAAATGAAAACACTAATAAGAAAAGATATCTTCATCCCATGTTCACTGTAGCACTATTTACAATAGACAAGATATGGAAACAACCTAAGCATCCAATGACAGATGAATAAAGAAAATATTTTATAAATATATGAATATTATTCAGCCATAAAAAAGAATGAAATCTTGCCATTTGCAACAATAATGATGGATCTTCAGGGCATTATGCTAAGTGAAATTAAGTAAGAGAAAGACAAATACCATATGATTTCATTTACATGTGGAACAAAAAAAAAAAAGCTCATAGATAAAAAGAACAGATACAGACTGGTGGTTGCCAGGGGGTGGGGAGGTGGGGGGTGAAATAGATGAAGGGAGTCAAAAGGTATATACTTCCAATTATAAAATAAATAAGTCACGGGGATGCCGTGGACAGCATGGTGACTGTAGTTAACAACACTGAACCGCATATTTGGAAGTTGCTAAGAGAGTAGATCTTACAAGTTCTCATCACCAGAAAAAAAATTCTGTAACTATGTGTGGTGATGGATGTTTATAGACTACTGTGGTGATGATTTTGCAATACGTACAAATATCAAATTATTATGTTGTACACCTGAAACTGATATAGTGTCTTGTATGTCAATTATATCTCAACTTAAAAAAAAAGAAGAAAGCAGGGATGGTATCTTAGTCATCTTTATGTTCCCTCCAGCCAATGCCTTCCATTCACACTTAATTAAATAGTTGAGTCTGCCTTCCACAACTGTCTTCAACAATCTTAAAAAAAATAGCATGAAAAGGAGCGTGAGTCTCGTAAGAACGTAGGTAGACAGACACAAAGAACAATACTCAACCTGAGCTGTTCACAAAGAAATAAAAAGAAGATAATAATGAGGCACAACTTTATACCTCTGAGAACAACAAAAATTTTAAATAATAATCTCCAGTGCTGGTGTGTAAATGGTAAAACTGACATTCTCTCATTTCTCTGAAGGTAGTGTTAACTGGTACAGTGGTTTGGTAAGTAATTTTGCAATGATACTGAGAGCTATCTACAATATCCAGTCACTTGGCCTAACAAGCCCAACTCCTAGGAATTACACTAAGTAAATAATTGAAAGGCTATGTTAAAAAACAAGATCAATTGCATTTTTTTAAACAAGGAAAAATACATAAACAACCTAAATATATCTCTGTCCAGCTTATGCTGGCCCATGATTTACATTTTTGTCCCCCCCCTAGAATTGGCAGGGTATTTTTTTTCTCTGCTTCTTTAAATTTCAACACATCAGTCAACGTGGGCCACATGTCGAAAGATCTATATTCTAAAATCAATTTAAAACCTTACTGGCCATGACTGAGAAAACCCCTCAACCTCTGAGCTTCATTTTTCTTCACTTGTAAAACTGGTCATTTTAAAGGGCTATTGAAGGGATCATATTAATTAATTCAACAAAAATTCACTGAACACCTAATGTATGCCAGCTAGACACTGAGAATAAAGAAATTAAGCTCTTGTCCTTTGGTCTGGTTGGGGAAAGAGAAAGACGAACAGTAGAGAGAGAGGCCAAGTTCAGTAAGAAGTGATAAATGCTGTCCTGTGGGTAGGCAAGGAGGATCTTGCCAACCCAGGCTGCATGAAAAAGCAGCGCCTGTCAAGAGAGGCTTCCGAGAAGAAGCCACAAGTAAGCTGAGCCCTGAGTGGGCCAGAGATGGGAACCAGGTGTCAAGGAAGGTGGGATGAAGTCAGGGGTAGGGTGGAGAAGGTGAGGGACAGATAAAGCCATGGGGACCTGAAAGATCAGGCAGCCTTCCCAGAAGCAAGGTGGCTGCAGCACGGGTCCTGGTCAAGCGGTGGAGTGGAGTGAGGGCACTGAGGCGGTGCTCTGTGACATCTAGTAATCCCGTTCAATCTTTAAGACAGTCTCTGGTCTCTAAACTGACAGTAATAATAATGCCTACCTGGAAAGATATTCGGGAGGATTGAGTGAAATGAACTTAAGAGCTAAGAGCTGGAAAACATCAGTGCAGGAGCTGCATGGCAAAGGCTGCCCTGGGCTGCTCTGGCTGGGAGGCCTTGGAGTGACTCTGTTCAGCTGGGATCTACTGTGGGAAGCAGGCAAGGGAGGCCGCCTCTCTGCTCGGGAAGGTTTACAGGGGCAAACACAACGGCATCGACAGGGACCCTGCAAGGCAAACACACAGCAAGGGACATCAGGGCTCCAAACAGGACGTGGCATTTGAGCTGGCCTTGAAGAGATGGTCAGAATTTAAAAGACAACCTTGTTTACTGTTTGCAAAGATAATACATGTTCATTTGCATTTTAATTTGGAAAATTTTTTTTTCAAGTTTTATTGGAGTATAATTGCTTTATAGTGTTGTGTTAGTTTCTGCTATACGGTAAAGTGAATCAGCTATACGTATACATACATCCCCTCTTTTTTAGATGTACTTCCCACTCAGGTCACCACAGAGCATTGAGTAGAGTTCCTGTGCTATACAGTAGGTTCTCAGTAGTTATCTGTTTATACATAGTAGTGTACATAGGGATAATAGAAATCTCTGGAAATACAAGCCCCTCTCAATAGAACAAACTATTGTCAACTCTTTATCCTATTTACCTCCAGTCTTTTTTTCAATGTTCTCTTTCACAACCAAGCGCACACACACACACACACACACACACACCTAACTTAAAATAAGTGAGGGTCACATAGCACATCCTGGCTTGTAACCTGTTTTACTCAGTCACCTTTGCAAGGACAGGTCAGACTTTGAGAGAAGGATGCTGAGGGCAGGGGTACTCCAGGGGGAGCAAGCAGCATGAGAAAAGTCCTGGGGGAGGGAAAAGGCAAATGGTCCGTTGCCTGGAGCCAGAAAAGTTCCCCATTCTGGGATTCCACCACAGTGTCTCCCATTCAGGGGATACCCGTCTCTATCGTGTCAGATTTTTTTTCCCAACTAAACTTTGTTAGGGCCCATTCCTGATACCAACCGCTGGTAAGAGAACTAGCTTTGAGGGCAGGCCGACCTGGCTTTGAATTCCAGCTTTGCCCTTAACTCTGTGGGAGCCTAAGCAGTCACTTGACTCATCCAAGTTGGAGGGCCCTCACCTAAAACATGAGAATCATAACTTATGTTACAAGGATGGTTTGAAGATTAAATACCATAAAATATGTTAAAAACTAGATACATTTCAAAAGAATACCATAACAATACCAATAGCCTTCATTGGCCAAGTACTTAAGCCAGGCACTGTGCGTCACTTTTCATATGCCATCTCATTTTATTCCTCCCAACAGTGTTATTAATTAGTTTTATTTTTATTTTATTTCATTTCATTTCATTTCACTTTATTTGGCTGCATTGGGTCTTTGTTGCTGTGCACGGGCTTTCTCTAGTTGCGGTGTGCAGGGGCTACTCTTCGTTGTGGTGCGTGGTCTTCTCATTGTGGTGGCTTCTCTTATTGCGGAGCACGGGCTCTAGGCATGTGGGCTTCAGTAGCTGTGGCGCACGGGCTTAGTTGCTCTGCAGCATGTGGGATCTTCCCGGACCAGGGCTCAAACCCGTGTCCCCTGCACTGGCAGGCGGATTCTTAACCACTGCGCCACCAGGGAAGTCCCCTATATCCCTATTTTATAAGTAAGGAAATCGAGCTTTGCGTGAGGCTGAAAAATCTGCAGGAAGCCATGCGGCCCGTGAGTGGAGACTGGACCTCACTCAGTGATGGGCATGTGGCAGCTACTGATAGTATTTAGATAAGAATTGGTCTACCCGGAGCCAACAGGGACCCTCCGCTCAGTCATCAAACAGGTGCCTCCCACCTCTGCAGGCCTCTCCAGACACTGGTGACTTCATTCCCAGCCTTTTTTCCCCAAAGAGACTATGTGTCACACCCAGGCCTGACCCTCCTATCTGATGGCTCTCAATCCTAATTCGCCAGAAGTGCTGGTAACTCATGCACTCGTTCATCAAATATTTATTGAGTGTCTAGTATGTTCCAGCCCTATGCCAGGGGCTAATCGGGGAGAAAAAGCAGACATGGTCTCTGCTCTCTTGAGCTCAGATTGTCAGCAAATAAAATGCAAGTCCTGGGCAAGAGCTGAGAAGGGCAGGCCCAAGATGTTATGGCAGCACCAAGTGTGGGGTACGAGCCCAGGCTTGGGATCTGAAGGAGAAGAAGGAGCCAGCTAGACAAAGAGGACAGGAGAGCACATCTTAGGAAGATGGAAATAGCCATGGTTGGTAGAGACTTTAGGAATTGGCCTTCCCAAATGCCTCTTCATTTTAACAGGCAGAAAGGCCTCAAACCAAACAAGATTCATCCTGTAAGGCCGAATTCCAGGCTGACAAGACTCCTGGAGCCATTCATGGCACACACGGAGCCATCCACCCTCCAGGCCCACCCTGCTCGTCCTACCAAAGCCGGAGAGCAGCATCTGTTTAAAATTCCTCCCACCGAGATGCTGCCCAGTGCCTGGACCTCTCCCTGACACCCTGTTCCCTCCCACTTTTCAATTACGATTCCTAATACGTCCCCACCCAGGGAATCCTGGTCCAATTCCCAATGGTGAGCATCTCTACTCCCTTTTCTGGATCTATTTCCTAATATTAACTCTGGGACCAAATTTCCAGGCTCAAATCCTGGCTCCTTCACTTGCTAGCTGTGTGACCTCAAACAAACTTTTGGTGCCTTAGTTTCCTTATTTGTAAAATAGGGGTAATAATAGTACCAAGCCCTAATTGTGAGGGTTAACTAAACCACTCCTGGCACAAGGCACGTGCTATCTACGTGTTCCCGATTACAATAACAGTCGTCACTCCTCCAGAGAGGTCGTGTACCTGGATCCCTGTCCTGCCCGTAGGCCTGGGTTTGTCAAGTCCTGCATCTGGGCCAGAGTTATCCACTCCTCCCCTGTGCTCCCACAGCACCTTGGCTGGTCCCTGGCAAAGCCCTTGTCACAGGGTGTGGTCGCTACGTGCTGACCAGTGCATCTGCCTTGCTGGTTTGTAAGCTCTGTAGGGCATAGACCACATTTGCCATTGTGTCTCCAGCACCCACACATGGAAGTACTTGTGGAATGAATGAATGGCTAAGATAAAATCACAGTCAAATGCTGAGCCTACCCATCTGATTGCAGTAAGCATATAAAATAACAATACCATCCGGGAACATTCACTGGGGTCTTACAATGTGCCAGGCACTGGGCAAAGCTTTTCACATTACTGCATTTAATTCTCATAGCTTCCTGAGACAGTGAATAATTTAATGCATGTGAAACATCAAATATGGTGCTTGATATATACTTAGTGCTTAATCAATGTTAGGTTTAATTATGAGTATTATCCCCTTTCATAGGGGAAGAAACTGAGGCTCAGAGAAGTGAAGCAATTTGTCTGAGGTCACACAGTTTAGCAATGGAGCCAGGAAAGGGACCCAGGCTAGTTGACATCTCAACCTCCCTGAATACAAACATTTACGAGCCTCATTCTCTCCTTAAACCTGTGGCACTGAACTAGAGATATTCAGGGAACTATCTACCTAATCATTTATTTTCTGCCTCTATGCTGATTGAATTCATGATATTTGGGAACCTATTCTAGAATATTTCCTGCCTAGAGCCAATGTGGCAGAGTTTAACACGGACGGAGAACATTTCTAAATTAATTACTTTTTTTCAAATCCCAAGAACGGTTCAAATTTATGTGAATCTCAAGTTTCACTTCAAAGTTCTAATTCTATTTCCTTTCATTATCCTAATCAGGCTGCACCTGGCCAGACCTCACCTGTTGGGAACATGGGGCTGCCAAACGTTTCATTTCCCCTTATCTACCTCCTTTCCAGCCCCTGCAAAGAGCATCAGCTGATGCTCAGGGTGCCTGGACCAGGCCTTTGGCAGTGTGCATCAGCCCCTGGCAGCAAACCCTTCTCTCCGTGGGAACAGAGCTAAGTCCCAAACAAAACTGGGATGTTGGCAGCATTGCTCTGAGGGGGCCCACACCTGCTTCCTTTCACCTCCTCTGGGTGAATTCCTTCATAATCTTGGAGTAGGAAGGGGCCTTTCTAACTTTGATACAAAACCCAAAGCCATACAAGAAAATATTGAGAAATTTTACTACATAAAAAAATCTAAAGCTTCTATGTGGGGGAAAAAAACACACTGCAAGTACAAAGATAATGACCCGCTTGGGAAAACTGCAACCACAGACAATGGTCTCACCTCCCCGCCACAGAAACAGCTCCAATAAAACCACAAGGAAAAAGACCAAGATACATAGTTGGTGGAAAAAATGCAAATGTTCCTGAAATGTGAAAAGACAATCTCAATCAATGAAAATGAAAGCTACACTACAATACCATTTCTCATGTATCGGATTGGCAAAAATCCAAACCACAACGACACAACTCTGCCCTGAAGTGTTCTGCCATAGGGAAACAGGTGCAGGGGGAGTGCAAAATGGTGCCTCCCCACATGGAAAGACATTTCACAGAATCTAATGAAATCCTACATGCCCTTTATCCAGCAGTCCCACGTCTGCGAACAGATCCTGCCGCTACTCCTGGAAACATGGGAAACGACCGCACACGAGGTTATTCACTGCAACTTGGCTGTAACAGTGAAAGTGTTGGAAATAGCCCAGCGCTCATCTAGTTAACTAAATCACAATACATGCTCACAGTGGAATACTACACAGCTGTGAAAAAAAGAAGATTAAAAGCAAGAAAAGAATGAGAATGCTCTCTCTGTTCTTACTCATATGGAACACGCCAGGGTTTATTATTAAGTGAAAAAAGCAAGTCACAGCAAAATGCATATAGGGTGCTATTTTTTGTGTGTAAGAAAGTGGCAAAAAAAGAACATATATTTGAATTTTTATTTGCATAAAAAAGTCAAATGCTGGAAGAATACACAATAAACATTGGAAATACTCGAAGAATGCATAAAAAACAAATAAAAATGCTTCCCACTAGGGAGCTCAGGAGGGACGACAAGGGTGGGACTAAGACTTCTCAGTGAGTACCTTTACAGCATTTTGATTTTTGACTGTATGAATGTATTATCCATTCAAAAATACTCCATTTGAATACTCCATTCAAAATTAATTTTGAACAAATTAAAAGACTCTATTAAGGAGGGAACGTCAGAAGGAAGAACCTCTTCAAATGGCTAAGTGGTCCCAGAGTGCCAAAAACTGAAAGTGAATTACAACTATTACTCGTAATCTAGCATGGCTTTATAGTATTTTGCTTTGCTAACATCCATTACTGAATAAACACTCACTGAGCACCTACTATGTACCAGGCCTTCCATATTAAGTGCTGGCGAGACACAGTCAATCAGACAGGCTCCCTTCCCCTCAGGGACTGAGGGCCCGTGGAGGGAGGGAGCGGAGGTGCAGAAGGGTCCTGTCAGTGTGCTCCACACACAGAGGAGGGAGCCTAATTCTCCACAAGGAGAGGACAGATAGACACTCAGGGGGCAGAAAGGGCAGCCCGTGATGGATATGGAGGCTGAGAAAGGGGAAGAGTCGGCGGGTTGTCTTAAATCATAACCTAACCACTGGGCCTCCTGAGCTCTCCAGCAGTGTTGTACCTCAGTTCCCAGCCAGGACTAAAACTGCAGCGTTCACCCCACGAGGACAATTCAGCTTTTAAAGCCATCATGGGAGGACTCTCTGTGAACTTCCCCACCCCGGACTTCCCACTCTAAGCCACTGCCCTTGCTCTAGGAGCTGTCTGAGAACCTTTCTGCCGTTGGCAGGGATGGGGGCTTTTGTCCACAACTTGATGGGAATATGGACGAGTTTAACCACATTTCTCTGGAACCCCTTCTATGGAGTTATAAGATCCCAAACTGGAATAATAACCTGACATGCTCAGTGGAGTGAGATATGTGACTTTCACAAATATAGCCCTGAAATGTGAGCCCTGAAATGTGATGAGATTTTAATATGTTAATGATGAGTCACATTAGGTTGTGACCCACTGTGACCCCAGTTCTACGCCACCGTGCTAATGAATTCCAACTTTTCCTGTCCCTGTGTTATAAATATCCTCTGTCACCACCAGTCTGTCAGTAACTGCCACGATGAGTTGGTGAAGGGTTGGGGAGGATAAAGGAAGCAGGGACATTCCAGTGGGGCAGGCAGGATGGGGGATGGCAGTTGTTAAGAGCTGTCGAAGAACAGAGGGAACGGGACTCAGTATGGACTGTCTCACACACACACACACACACACACACACACACACACACACACACACACACACAGAGCCTGATAACTCTTGGCGATAAAGGGAGAACTCTGGACTCCTGCCTAGGATATAAGATAGAGGCTGAAGTCATTTGATTTAGATATTAAGGAAATGATGACCTGAAGACTAGCGGGCTTGGGCTTATATTTAATTTGTTCTGTTTCCCAAGGAGGGAAACAGGAATCCCAAGGAATCCCACGGGGTTCCTGCTCTTTGGACCCATCCTATCACCCCAGTCTCTCCAATTCTCTCCATCCTACTGATACCATGCTGGTCTACAGCGTCATCGCCTCACCTGGACCAGGTGGAAGCCCCTGAAGTGCCTTCCTGGCTTTAACCCACCTGCAGAGAACTCCACACTAGCCTTCTGAAAACTCCACTTTGACCTGTCACTCCTCCACCCAACTCCTTCAGTGGCACCTTAACTATCAAGCTCCAAACCACTTGTGGGAATCCAAATCCTTCCACAATATGGCCCAAACTCCCCTTCTCAGCCCTGTTTCCCATGATTCTTCAATCTCTCTGCTCCAGACAATGTAGAAAACCCTCCAAGCTCAAAACCTGCCTTGTGGCCTTTTGCCTCCCAGCCTTTTACTTAAAGGAACCGCATGGATCCTATGAGGCCCAATGCAAATGCCACCTTCTCTGAGATGCCTTCCCTGGTCATCTTCCAACTTTGTGACTGCTCCCAAACTTTACCAAGCACTCTGATCACCTGGGGGTTTGTTCAAATGCAGAGTGTGCCTCAGTGGGTCTGGAGTCGGCCCAAGATTCTGCATTTCTAACAAGGTTCCAGTGAGGTCGTGCTGGAGTCCAGGAACATACCTGGTATGGCAAGGTAGAACACCTTGCGTAATTCAAGTGGAATTTATCAAATACAATCTTGCATTATTAATACTCAAGCATGTGCCTTAGCTTCCCTTCTGGAATGAAAATTCTTTGAGAGCAGGGACCCACAGAAGAGAGAGTTTATACAGTAGACAGAGAACCAGCTATAAAATCAGACAGCTCTAAGTTTGACTCTTTACCACTTACTTGCCAGGCTTTAAGTCATATAACCTCTGATTCTCAGTTTCCTCATCTGTAAAATGGAAATTAAAAAAAACCTCCCTCCCAGAGTATTACAGGAAAGAGTGGCTGTGATTATGCCTAGCACACTGCCTGATACTGAATATATTTTAATTTTGGCTCCCTGCTCTTTCCTTCCATGTATAACTTCGGGCTTTCCACAGAGTCTTATATGTAATAAGTGCGCAGGGAATCTTCTGGGCCCAATTTCTGCAGAAACTTCTGTTCCAACCTGTACAATTCTCATCAATCCACACTGCTAAGCTTTCCTCTCTAGATAGAATGCTCTAACCAGTCATGAATCTGGTAATATTTTACAGTCATAGTCTCCCTATTTGTTGGTAGGCATGCCATATGTTTCTAAACATAAAGATCTGCTGACATCTACCAGGGATAAACTGCAACTTATTCAGGTTGGGAATGAAAATTTATTTGACCCTAACTATGGTAAATAACCCATCCACTCTCATTCAGACTCGCACTCATCAGGCATTCAGGGCTTGACCTCACTGGTCCAGGGTTTTCTTCCCAACTGCATTCCATCAAAATGTCCCATGTCCCATTTTTTCATGCTCCCTGAAGCTCTAGTTACTCAATTAAACTGATCTTTTCTGAGCTGCTAAAAGGGACATAACAGGAAGAGCTCTAGATAGAAATCAGAAAACCTGGGTTTACAATTTTGATTTTAGCACTATCCAAGAGTAAGATTTTAGACAAATACTTCCCTTCTCTGAGCCTCAGTTTCCTCATCCATAAAACTGGAGAGTGGGCCAACATGATCTGTAAAGGCTCATAGTCTTTTCTAGGCTAATAAACTGATTATCCTCCCACTCCATTTCATTTGAACCAGCACCCTCCTGGTGCTAATGCCCAGCTCTTACGCAGGGCAGTGAAAGAAATATTTTTCAGCAGGTGGAATTTTGACCTCTCTCAAATCACCCTGAGAAGGCATTTTGACCTGCTTGGCGTGGCTCAGAGATAAACTCTACAGCACACCCTTTAGCTTGCCACTCAATAGGTAGTCTTTCATTTTTTCTGCTTGCTAATCAAACCCCAGTTTTATTCAAGGTAGTAACGTGACAGCCAAAGAGGTACTCATGATTCGTCTCATCCAGGGGTCAGCAAACAAGTTCTGTAAAGAGCCAAATAGTAAATATTTCAGGCATATTGTCGCTGTCACATATGCTTCTCCTTTTTTCTCTACTCTTTAAAAAACAAGAGAGAGTAAGATGGCGGAGTAGAAGGATGTGCTCTCACTCCCTCTTGCAAGAGCACCGGAATCAAAACTAACTGCTGAACAATCATCGAAAGGAAGACACTGGAACTCACCAAAAAAGATACCCTACATCCAAAGACAAAGGAGAAGCCACAATGAGATGGTAGGAGGGGCGCAATCACAATAGAATCAAATCCCATAACTGCTGGGTGGGTGACTCACAAACTGGAAAACACCTACACCCCAGAAGTCCACCCACTGGAGTGAAGGTTCTGAGCCCCACGTCAGGCTTCCCAACCTGGGGGTCCAGCAACGGGAGGAGGAATTCCTAGAGAATCAGACTTTGAAGGCTAGCAGGATTTGATTGCAGTACTTCAACAGGACTGGGGGAAACAGAGACTCCACTCTTGGAGGGCACACACAAAGTACTGTGCTCATCGGGACCCAGGCAGAAGGAGCACTGACCCCATAGGAGACTGAACCAGACCTACCTGCTAGTGTTGGAGGGTTTCCTGCAGAGGTGGAGGGTAGCTGTGGCTCACCGTGAGGACAAGGACACTGGCAGCAGAAGTTCTGGGAAGTACTCCTTGGTGTGAGCCCTCCCAGAGTCTGCCATTAGCCCCACCAAAGAGCCTGAGTAGGCTCCACTGTTGGGTTGCCTCAGGCCAAACAATCAACAGGGAGGAAACTCAGCCCCACCCATCAGCAGACAAGTGGATTAAAGCTTTACTGAGCTCTGCCCACCAGAGCAACACCCAGCTCTACCCACCACCAGTCCCTCCCATCAGGAAACTTGCACAAGCCTCTTAGATAGCCTCATCCACCAGAAGGCAGAGAGCAGAAGCAAGAAGAACTACAATCCTGCAGCCTGTGGAACAAAAACCACATTCACAGAAAGATAGAAAAGATGAAAAGGCAGAGGCTATGTACCAGATGAAGGAACAAGATAAAACCCCAGAAAAACAACTAAATGAAGTGGAGATAGGCAACCTTCCAGAAAAAGAAATCAGAATAATGATAGTGAAGATGATCCAGGACCTCGGAAAAAGAATGGAGGCAAAGATCAAGGAGATGCAAGAAATGATTAACAAAGACCTAGAAGAATTAAAGAACAAACAAACAGAGATGAACAATACAATAACTGAAATGAAAACTACACTAGAAGGAATCAATAGCAGAATAACTGAGGCAGAAGAACGGATAAGTGACCTGGAAGACAAAATGATGGAATTCACTGCTGGAGAACAGAATAAAGAAAAAAGAATGAAAAGAAATGAAGACAGCCTAAGAGAACTCTGGGACAACATTAAACGCAACAACATTCACATTATAGAGGGTCCCAGAAGGAGAAGACAGAGAGAAAGGACCCAAGAAAATATCTGAAAAGATTATAGTCGAAAACTTCCCTAACATGGGAAAGGAAATAGCCACCCAAGTCCAGGAAGCGCAGAGAGTCCCAGGCAGGATAAACGCAAGGAGAATCATGCCAAGACACATAGTAATCAAACTGACAAAAATTAAAGACAAAGAAAAATCACTGAAAGCAACATGGGAAAAACAACAAATAACATACAAGGGAACTCCCATAAGGTTAACAACTGATTTCTCAGCAGAAACTCTACAAGCCAGAAGGGAGTGGCATGATATACTTAAAGTGATGAAAGGGAAGAACCTACAAACAAGATTACTCTACCCAGCAAGGATCTCATTCAGATTCGATGGAGAAGTCAAAAGATTTTCAGACAAGCAAAAGCTAAGAGAATTCAGCACCACCAAATCAGCTCTACAACAAATGCTAAAGGAACTTCTCTAAGTGGGAAACACAAGAGAACAAAAGGACCTACAAAAACAAACCCATTACAATTAAGAAAGTTGTAATAGGAACATACATATCGATAATTACCTTAAATGTGAATGCATTAAATGCTCCAACCAAAAGACACAGGCTTGCTGAATGGATACAAAAACAAGACCCATATATATGCTGTCTACAAGAGACCCACTTCAGACCTAGGGACACATACAGACTGAAAGTGAGGGGATGGAAAAAGATATTCCATGCAAATGGAAATCAAAAGAAATGTGGAGTAGCAATACTCATATCATATAAACTAGACTTTAAAATAAAGAATGTTACAAGGGACAAAGAAGGACACTACATAATGATCAAGGGATCAATCCAAAAAGAAGATATAACAATTATAAATATATAGGCACCCAACATAGGAGCACCTCAATACATAAGGCAACTGCTAACAGCTATAAAAGAGGAAACCGACAGCAACACAATAATAGTGGGGACTTTAACACCTCACTTACACCAATGGACAGATCATCCAAACAGAAAATTAATAAGGAAACACAAACTTTAAATGACACAATAGACCAGATAGATTTAATTGATATTTATAGGACATTCCATCCAAAAACAGCAGATTACACTTTCTTCTCAGGTGTGCACAGAATAGTCTCCAGGATAGATCACATCTTGGTTCACAAATCAAGCCTCAGTAAATTTAAGAAAACTGAAATCATATCAAGCATCTTTTCTGACCACAATGCTATGAGATTAGAAATCAATTACAAGGAAAAAAATGTAAAAAACACAAACACATGGAGGCTAAACAATACGTTACTAAATAACCAAGAGATCACTGAGGAAATCAAAGAGGAAATCAAAAAATACCTAGAGACAAATGACAATGAAAGCACGATGATCCAAAACCTATGGAATGCAGCAAAAGCAGTTCTAAGAGGGAAGTTTATAGCTATACAAGCGTACCTCAAGAAACAAGAAAATTCTCAAATAAACAACCTAACCTTACACCTAAACGAACTGTTGAAAGAACAAACAAAACCCAAAGTTAGCAGAAGGAAAGAAACCATAAAGATCAGAGCAGAAATAAATGAAATAGAAACAAAGAAAACAATAGCAAAGATCAATAGAAGTAAAAGCTGGTTCTTTGAGAAGGTAAACAAAATTGATAAACCATTAGCCAGACTCATCAAGAAAAAGAGGGAGAGGACTCAAATCAATAAAATTAGAAATGAAAAAGGAGAAGTTACAACAGACACTGCAGAAATACAAAGCATCCTAAGAGACTACTATAAGCAACTCTATGCCAATAAAATGGACAACCTGGAAGAAATGGACAAATTCTTAGAAAGGTATAATCTTCCAAGACTGAACCAGGAAGAAATAGAAAATATGAACAGACCAATCACAAGTCATGAAATTGAAACTGTGATTAAAACTCTTCCAACAAACAAAAGTCTAGGACCTGATGGCTTCACAGGTGAATTCTATCAAACATTTAGAGAAGAGCTAACACCTATCCTTCTCAAACTCTTCCAAACAATTGCAGAGGAAGGAACACTCCTAAACTCATTCTATGAGGCCACCATCACCCTGATACCAAAACCAGACAAAGATACTACAAAAAAAGAAAATTACAGACCAACATCACTGATGAATACAGATGCAAAAATCCTCAAGAAAATACTAGCAAACCGAATCCAACAACACGTTAAAAGGATCATACATGATGATCAAGTGGGATTTATCCCAGGGATGCAAGGATTCTTCAATATATGCAAATCAATCAATGTGATACACCATATTAACATATTGAAGAAGAAAAGCCATATGATCATCTCAATAGATGCAGAAAAAGCTTGTGACAAAATTCAACACCCATTTATGATAAAAAGTCTCCAGAAAGTGGGCATAGAGGGAACCTACCTCAACATAATAAAAGGCCATATATGACAAACCCACAGCAAACATCATTCTTAATGGTGAAAAACTGAAAGCATTTCCTCTAAGATAGGGAACAAGAAAAGGATGTCCACTCTCACCACTATTATTCAACATAGTTTTGGAAGTCCTAGCCACGGCAATCAGAGAGGAAAATGAAATAAAAGGAATACAAATTGGAAAAGAAGAAGTAAAACTTTCACTGTTTGCAGATGACATGATACTATACATAGAGAATCCTAAAGACGCCACCAGAACACTACTAGAGCTAATCAATGAATTTGGTAAAGTTGTAGGATACAAAATTAAAGCACAGAAATCTCTTGCATTCCTATACACTAATGATGAAAAATCTGAAAGAGAAATTAAGGAAACACTCCCATTTACCACTGCAACAAAAAGAATAAAATACCTAGGAATAAACCTACCTAAGGAGACAAAAGGCCTGTATGCAGAAAAGTATAAGACACTGATGAAAGAAATTAAAGATGATAGAAACAGATGGAGAGATATACCATGTTCTTGGATTGGAAGAATCAATATTGTGAAAATGACTATACTACCCAAAGCAATCTACAGATTCAGTGCAACCCCTAGCAAGTTACCAATGGCATTTTTTACAGAACTAGAACAAAATATCCTAAAATTTGTATGGAGACACAAAAGACCCTGAATAGCCAAAGCAGTCTTGAGGGAAAGAAACCGAGCTGGAGGAATAAGACTCCCTGATATCAGACTATACTACAAAGCTACAGTAATCAAGACAGTATGGTACTGACACAAAAACAGAAATACAGATCAATGGAACAGGATAGAAATTCCAGAGATAAACCCACGTACCTATGGTCAACTAATCTATAAGAAGGAGGCAAGGATATACAATGGAGAAACGACAGTCTCTCCAATAAGTGGTGCTGGGAAAACTGGACAGCTACATGTAAAAGAATGAATTTAGAATACTCGCTAACACCGTACACAAAAATAAACTCAAAATGGATTAGAGACCTAAATGTAAGACCGGACACTATAAAACTCTTAGAGGAAAACATAGGAAGAACACTCTTTGACATAAATCACAGCAAGACCTTCTTTGATCCACCTCCTATAGTAACGGAAATAAAAACAAAAATAAACAAATGGGACCTAAGGAAACTTAAAAGCTTTTGCAAAGCAAAGGAAACTACAAACAAGACAAAAAGACAACCCTCAAAATGGGAGAAAATATTTGCAAATGAATGAACAGACAAAGGATTAATCTCCAAAATATATAAACAGCTCATGCAGCTCAATATTAAAAAAACAAACAACCCAATCGAAAAATGGGCAGAGGACCTAAATAGACATTTCTCCAAAGAAGACATACAGATGGCCAAGAAGCACATGAAAAGCTGGTCAACATCACTACATATTAGAGCAATGCAAATCAAAACTGCAATGAGTTATCACCTCACACCACTTAGAATGGGCATCATCAGGAAATCTACAAACAACAAATGCTGGAGAGGGTGTGGAGAAAAGGGAACCCTCTTGCACTGTTGGTGGGATTGTAAATTGATACAGCCACTATGGAGAACAGTATGGAGGCTCCTTAAAAAACTAAGAATAGAATTACCGTATAACCCAGCAATCCCACTACTGGGCATATACCTAAAGAAAACCATAATTCAAAAAGGCACATGTACCCCAGTGTTCACTGCAGCACTATTTACAATAGCCAGGTCATGGAAGCAACCTAAATGCCCATCGACAGACGAATGGATAAAGAAGATGTGGTACATATATACAATGGAATATTACTCAGCCATAAAAAGGAAGGAAATTGGTTCATCTGTAGAGACATGGATGGATCTAGAGACTGTCATACAGAGTGAAGTAAGTCAGAAAGAGAAAAACAAATATCGTATATTAACTCATGTATGTGGAACCTAGAAAAATGGTACAGATGAACTGGTTTGCAGAGCAGAAGCTGAGACACAGATGTAGAGAACAAATGTATGGACACCAAGGGGGGAAAGTGGCGGGGGCAAGGGGTGGTGTGATGAATTGAGCGATTGGGATTAACATGTATACACTAATATGTATAAAATGGATAACTAATAAGAACCTGCTGTATAAAAAAATAAATAAATAAAATTTTTTAAAAATTTTAAAAAAGAAAAGAAAAAGGAAAAAACAAAACAAAAATATTTTAGATCATGGGCTGTATAAAAACAAGAGACAGGCTGGATTTGAAGTGGGGGCAATCCAACCATCATAATTCTACTCTTTTCTATTATTTTGACAAATATTCACTCTCATCTTTTCCCTTTCAGCTACTAGATAAAGTTTTGGACACAAACAAACAAAATAAAAAAAAAAATGTCTACAGAGGGCTTCTGGGAAAGCTGTTTTCTTCTTCTTCCTTTTTTAAAATTAATTAATTAATTAATTTATTTATTTATTTATTTGGCTGCTCTGCATGCCATGAGGGATCTCATTTCCCCAACCAGGGACTGAACCCATGCCCCTGCAATGGAAGTGCAGTGTCTTAACCACTGGACCACCAGGGAAGTCCCTATTGTTGTTTTCTGATAAAAGGAAAACACATAAGAGGAAAGCTACCTGGTGCCTCCCCTTGCCCCATCCATCTGTTTTAAATGTGGACCTGAATCCTGGACCTGAAGCAGCAATCTTGTGACCATGAGGTCACAAGCCAACATGAGGACAAAACGCCAACAACTTTGGAAGACTTAGCAGAAATACATACAGAGCCTGGGTCCCGGATGATGTTGAGCTCTTGAATAAACCTAGGAACTTTCCACCTCTCGTCTTCTGGTTAAATAAGATAGTAAATATTTACACAGTTTAAACCACTGTCAGGTAACTGTCTTTTACAATCCAAAACATTCTTAAAATACTAAAATTAAGAGAAAAATTCATTTTTGAAACTTCAACCATATTCTAAGGCCCCCACTATGTGCCAAGACCTGGGGTTACAACAGTGAACCACACAACATTGCCGCCCCCATGGGGCTTTCAGTCGAGTGGAAGAGATGACAAGGCACAGACAAGTATTAACATACCAATCAGCCACTGAGAGGGAGTGGTGGGCCTTCCTAGCTCTGGCCTTGGTATCCCTATGGACAAGGTATGAAATCCTCAATGGCAAGTCTTTGAAGCATTACCTTCTGAGAGGCAGAACAGTGCAAAGACTAACTGCCTAATGTTCAAAGGCACACATACAGACCTGGGCTGAAATCCTAGCTCTACCACTTACCAGCCGTGTAACTTTGGGAAAATTACGTAACACCTTTGAGCCTCAGTTTTCACATGTATAATTGAAGCTCATAAGAATAAGTTACCTCCTAGGACCACTGTGATAACTGAATGAAATATTGGAATTAAAGCACTTCTCATTGCTTAACAGATGATAGCCATATATACATATTAACTATAAATATATACATATATGAAACTTTGTTTAACAATATATGCTTAGAAGAACAACCAGAAGGAAATACAAAAACATCAAGAGTGGTTACCTCTGGATAGCAGGATAGAGGCAATTATTTTTCTTCCTCATATCTTTTCCCCTACATTTTTCAAATATATACACGCATGACTCATATAGCCAGGGGGTATATTTCTTTAATGTAGTATTTTTGGTTTTGAAAGCAAAAACAAAATATGGACTGATAGGAGTCAGGTGGCCCACGTTTTAGATCTAGCACTGGCACCAACATGAGCTCCACATCAACCCTAAATTTGTTCCTGAGGATATTTCTAAATTGCTACACTGGAACCTAAGCAAAGAGTGTAGTCTATTGGGCTGATGAGACTGAAGTCAGAGTTTGGAGATGACAGAGTGGCTAAGATATAAGGAGCAACATTCCAGAGAGAAGAGAAGACAGACATGCCTGCATTCAAACTCCCCTCAAGTCTTTAGCCCATTCCTATGCTGCACATGCAAAGAGTGAGAAACCAAAAAAACCAAAGAGAAAACATCAGCTTAGAGGCTAAAGAGCTGGTCATTGATTAGCTAGGGTGTCAGAAGTTGGAGTTCAAGCTGGGTCAAGGTAGAAGGAACTTGGTAAATACCCAGGGCTTTCAGTTGTGGACCCAGAAAAGCTATGACCTAGGAGTAAAGACCACACTCTGGTAGTATGGACAAAACTGAAATAGACTGGACTTAACCAAGGCTTGACAGGATCAAGGAGACTTGCTGGTTCTCTATCTGCCTGCTAGAACAAAATTTAACATTCTGTGGAGGATGTTAACATAATTCACTCAAAACCTCTCCAACTTTGCATCCATAATGTCGAGCACTGAATCAAAAACTATAAGGTATATTGAAAAACAAGACCAAAACCCTGAAATCCAAGGAAAAAACAGATAATAGAAATAGCTCCAGAGATGACTGAGATATTAGAGTTATCAGACAGAGACTTTAAAATAACTATGGTTAGTAAGGTTAAGGAGATAGAGGAAAGGACAGTCAAAATAGAGGAAGTGATGGACAAAACAGACGAAAAATGTAGAATATCAACTGAGATTTGGGAAAAAAAAAAAAGAATCAACTGAACATCTACCATAAAAGAAAGAATACAATATCTGAAATTAAGATAACTTGGGTAGGGGACTTCCCTGGTGGTCCAGTGGCTAGGACTCCAAGCTCCCAATGCAGGGGGCCCGGGTTTGATCTGTGGTCAGGGAACTAGATACCATGTGCCACAACTAAGAGTTCACATGCCACAACTAAAGATACCTCATGCTGCAAAAAAAAGATCCCGCATGCCACAACTAAAGAAAGATCCCTCATGCCACAACGAAGATCTCGCGTGCCACAACTAAGACCCAGTGCAGCCAAATAAATAGATAAATAAATGAATGAATGAATAAATAAATGAAAATAGACCAGAAAACTATAAAAAAAAAAAGATAACTTGGATGGGCTTAATAGCAGACTCTAGACATGACAGAAAATGGGAATTGAGAACTGAAAATGATGTCAACAGGATACACCAAACTGAAGAATGAAGAGAGAAAAATGGACAAACCAGAGCAGAGCGTAAGAAACATATGGGGTACAGTCAAAGGTCTAGTATTCATGTAACTGGAATTTCAGAAGGAGATAAGGGAGAATGAGGCAGAAAAGATATTTGAAGAGACAATGGTGAACAATTTTACAAATTTCATGAATGACAACCCACAGATGCTAGAAGCTCAGTGAACCCAAGAAGGAAAAATATAAGAAAATCATGTTTATGTACATCATAGTCAAACAGCTGTAAACTAAAGAGAAGGAAAAAAATCTTTTGCCTGAGACAAAAAGACATTGTATTCAAAGGAGTAAAAAATAAGTCTGATGACTAACTTTTAGAAGCCAGAAGACAATGCAATAAAAATTTTAAAGGGTTGAAAGGAAAAAAATCTTACCAGACTAGAATTCTATATCCAGCAAAAACGTCCTTCAAAAATGTAGGTGAAATAACAATGTTTTTCATGATCTACACTACTCTATACTGCACTACCAGAAATAGCAAAGGAGTTTCTTTGGGTTAAAGAAATAATGATCCCAGATGGAAACATGGACTTGCTGACAAGAATGATGAGCCCTGGAAAGGGCAAATATGTGAATAAATACATTCACATATTAAAATATGTGAATGACTAATATTTAAAACAATAATAATAATAATGTCTTATAGGGCTTATAACATATGTAGATGTAAGATACATTAAAGCAATGGCACAGAGGGTGGGAAAGTGGTAAATGAGGTTAAACTATGACAGTGTTCGTGCACTGTATTTGAAGTGGGGGAAGGATTAACGTGAGGCAGACATGAAAGGAAGGGTACATAGTGTAATCCCCGAGAGAAACACTCTAAAAGAATATCTAATTGGAAAGCTAGCAGAGAAAAACATTAAAAATATTTAACTATATTAATCCTTCCCAAAAAGGGAACAAGGGAGGAATAAAGAAATAAAGTCAGATGGGAGAAATAAAAATTAAATACAATACCAAGTTTGTTGATTTAAGCCCAACAATGTAAGTAATTATATTAAATTTAAATGATCTAAATATTCCAATTAAAGATAAAGATTATCTGACTGGCTTTTTAAAACTATATAAAAAATCTTAATATTGAATTCAGAAAGGTTGAAAATTAAAAGACAAAGATACACCGTAACAACCCCAATAAAAAAGAAAGCTGGTGTAGTCATATTAATATCAGACAAAATAGACTTGAAGGCAAGAAGTATTACTAGAAATAAGGAGGCACATCTAATAATGATAAAAAGGATCATTTCAACAAGAGGATACAACAATACTAAATTTCTAAGAAATGAACACTTCAAAACACGTAAAGCAGGAATTAACAAAACTGAGGAGATAGATAACCACAATATAGCACCTCTTTCAGTACCTTATAGACAACAACAAAATCCATAAGGATATGGCACATCTGAATAACATGATTAACCAACCTGACCTAATTGATAGTTACAGAACATTCCATCCAAAAACAGCAGAATACACATTCTTTACAAGCATACATGTGCATTTGCCAAATAGACCATATGTTTGGACAAAAAAGCAAGTCTCACTAATTTTAAGTATTGAAGTCATACAGAATATGTTCTCTGACCACAGTGGATTATAATAGAAATCAGTAACAGAAAGGCAACTAGGAAATCCCCAAGTTTTTAGAAATTAAGCAATAGATTTCTAAATGAATCATGGGTAAAATAAGAAATCACAGTAGGAATTAGAAAGTAAGTTTGACTGTATGGTAATGAAAGTATGACACCAGAAGAATTATGTGATACAGTTAAGTAGTACTTAGAGGAAATTTTATAACTAAATGTCTATCTTAGAAAAGGCTGAAAATCAATGATCTAGATGTCTATCTCACAATAGAAAAAGACAAAAAATTAAACTCAAAGAAAGTATAAGGAAGGAAAAACTAGAGAAAAGAGCAAAAGTAAATGAAATTTTTAAAAGATGTAAATTGAGAAAAAAAAAAAAGCCAAAAGTTGGATACCTGCAAAGACTAATACAGTTGATAAACTCTGGCAAAACTGATCAAGAAAAATAGAGAAAACATATTAGAAATGAAAGGAGGACAATATTATAGATGCTAAAAACACGACACAAAGTAATAAAAGGAAAATTTAAACAATGTCATGTAAATAAATTTGAAAATTTAGATGAAATGAATTCCTTAAAAATAACAATTTGCTTAAAGTAACAAAACAAGAAATAGAAAAATATGAATAATTCTATTGCTATTTTAAAAACTGAATCCATCATTAAAAACTTTCCCTCAAGGAAAACTCCAAACCCAGATGACTTCAGTGTTAAGTTTTTCCTAATATTTAAGAAATAAATGAAGCCAATCTTACACAAACTTTTCAAAAGAGCAGAAAAAAAAAAAGTTTCCACATCTTTTTATAAGGACTGTATAATCTTGATGCCAAAACCTGACGAGGATAAAAGGAAAATCATTGGTCAATAAATCTCATAAACAGAGATGTCAAAATTCTTAACAAAATAGTAGTCAATCTAACCTAGAAAAATACAAAAATTAAACTTTTGACCAAGTGCAGTGTCTTCTAGGAATGCAAGATTGGTTTAACATTCAAAAACTTAATCAATGTAATTCACGACATTAACAGAATAAAGGAGAAAACCATATGATCAGCTCATATGTTCAGCTCAGTAAACCATTTGATAAAGTTCAACACCCATTCAAGAAAAGTCTCTCAGCAAACCAGGGATTCAAAAATGATATCTACAAGAACTTCATAACAACCATCATGCTTAGTGGTGAAACATTAAATGTTTTCCCCTAGGTAAGGAACAAGGCAATAATGTCTGCTATCACCACTTCAACTCAACGCTGCAGTAGAGGTCCCAGCAGGTGCACTAAGGCACAGAAAAGAAATAAAAATATGAAGACTATAAAAGAAAATGCAAAACTATCATTATCCGGTGACATGATTATGTTCATAGTAAACTCATAAATAATAAGCAAATTTAGCAAAGTGCCTGGTTACAGTCATTATCTAAAAAATAAATTGCATTTTCATATACTAGCAACTGACAATTAGAAAACATTTAAAAATAATACTACTTACAGTAGTACTGAAAAATATCAATTATCTAGGAATAAATCTAATGAAAGATGTACAAAATCTCTACACTGAAATCTACAAAACACTGCTGAGAGAAACTAAAGGCCATCTAACACATGGAGGTTTAAAGCACATACACAGATTAGAAATTTGATGTCGGCAAGATGTTATTCTTCTGAAATTAACTGTGGATACAATGTAATCCCAATCAAAATCCTCGATTTTTTTTGTGCATGTGAAAATAGATAAGCTGATTCTAAAATCTATATAGAAATATTAAGAACTTAACCAAAACCATCTTGAAAAAGAGGTCTTATGCCACCATGTATTACAATGTACCATAAAAGTTACAGTAATAAAGACTATTGTACTGGCTCTAAAACAGACAGAAGACCAATGATTCAGAATAAAGATCAAGACATAGATCCACATGTATATGATCTCCTGATTTATGACCAGTGGGTAAAGAACATTCTTTTCAGAAAAAATGGTACTCTATCAGTCAAAATTAAAAATAAAAAAAGAATTTTGACTCCTCCCTCACACCATTTATAAAAATTCCAGATGTCTGTTGATAGAAAAGTAAAAGGTAAAATAATAAAACTTCTAGATAATAACATGAAGAAAACCTTCATGACCTTAGGTAGGCAAAAATTTCTGAATATGACACAAAAGCACTAACTATAAAAGAAAAACACTGATAAACTGGGTTTTATTAGAAGTAAGAACTTCTGTTCATCAAAAGATACCACTAAAAGAATAAAAAGGCAGACCACAAACTTCAATACTTTTATCTGACAAATATCTCCTATTCAAAATATAAAAACAACTCTTACAAATCATTAAGGGAAAGACAAATAGCACAATCGAAAAACAACAACAAACAACAACAACAGCAACAAAACCTGACAAGTAAAATCCTGAACAGGTAGTTCACAAAAGAGGATGTCCACAAGAATATTCAGACTACCAATCCTTCTCAAACTCTTCCAAAAAATGGAAGAGGAGTGAACACTTCCAAACTCATTCTACAAGCCCAGCATTACCCTGATATCAAAGCCAGATGAAGACACTATAAGAAAACTACAGATCAATAACCTTTATGTACAGTGATGCAAAAATCCCCAAGAAAATGCTAGTTAACATAATTCAACAGTGTATTAAAAGGATTATACACTATGACCAAGTGGGATTATTACTTGAATGCTAGGATAGTTCAACATACAAAAAGCAGTTCATATAATAAACCACTTTAACAGAACAACCACATGATCATCTCAATTGATGCAGAAAGAGCATTTGATAAAATTCAAAATCTTTTCATGATAAAAATACTCAACAAAATAGGAAGAGAAGAAAACTATTTTAACAGAGTAAAGCCTATATGAAAAACCCACAGCAAACATCATACTCAGTGGAAAGACTACAAGCTTTTCCTCTAAGATGAGGAACACTTTTGCCACTTCTATTCAACATACTACCAGAAGAAGAACACACACACACGCTGCTAGAACTAATAATGAATTGAGCAAAGTTGCAAGATACAGAATCAACATACAAAGTCAGCTGCATTTTTCTGCACTACCAATGAACAATCCAAAAAGGAAATTAAGAAAACAACTCTAGGGACTTCCCTGGTGGTCCAGTGGTAAAGAATCCGCCTTCCAATGCAGGGGATGAGGGTTCAATCCTTGGTCAGGGAACTAAGATCCCACATGCTGGGGGGCAACAAAGCCCGAGTGCCACAACTATTGAGCTCACGCGCCTCAACTAGAGAGCCCATGTGCCACAAACTACAGAGCCTACATGCTCTGGAGCCTGTGCCACAACTAGAGAAGAGAAAACCCGCACTCCACAACTAGAGAGAAGCCTGCGCGCTGCAACGAAGAGCTGGCGTGCCACAACAAAGACCTGACACAGCCAAATAAATAAATATTTAAAAAAAGAAAGAAAACAATTCTATTTACAATAACACCAAAAAGAATAAAATACTTAGAAATAAACTTAACCAAGGAAGCAAAAGGCTTGTACACTGAAACTATAAAACATTGCTGAAAGAATTAAAGAAGACATCAGTAAATGTGAAGACATCCTGTGTTTATGGACTGGAAGACTTAATATTGTTAAGATGTCAATACTATCCAAAGAGATCTATAGATTCGATGCAATCCCTATAAAAATCCTAACAACACATTTTTGCAGAAATAGAAAAATCCATCCTAAAATTCATATGGAATCTCAAGGGACTCCGAATAGCCAAAACAATCTTGAAAAAGAACAACATTAAAGATCTCACATTTCCTGATTTCAATACTTAGTCCAAAGCTACAGTAATTAAAACAGTGTGGTACTGGCATAGAGACAGACATATAGACCAATGAACAGACTAGAGTCCAGATACATACATGGTCAAATGACTTTTGACAAGGGTGTCAACATTCAATGGGGAAAGCACAGTCTTTTCAACAAATGGTGTTGAGAGAAATGGATATCCACAAACGAAAGAATGAATGTGAATCCTTACCTTATACCATATATAAAAATTAACTCAAAATGGATCAAAGACCTAAACATAAGAGCTAAAACTATAAAACTTTTGAAAGAAAACATAGAGTAAAACCTTCATGACATCGGATTTGGCAATGATTTCTTGGATATGACACCAAAGCACAGGCAACAAAAGAAAAAATAAATAAGTTAGACTACATCAAAATTGAAAACTTCTGTGCATCAAAGAACACAATCAACAGAGTAAAAGGCAACCCAAAGAATGAGAGAAAAATATTTGCACAACATATATCTGATAAGGGGTTAAGATGCAAAATATATAAAGAACTACAATTTACCAACAATAAAGTAAACAATCTGATTTAAAAGCAGTCAAAAGACTTGAATAGACATTTCTACAAAGAATATATACAGGGCTTCCCTGGTGGTGCAGTGGTTGAGAATCCGCCTGCCAATGCAGGGGACATGGGTTTGAGCCCTGGTCTGGGAAGATCCCACATGCCGCGGAGCGACTAGGCCCGTGAGCCACAATTACTGAGCCTGCGCGTCTGGAGCCTGTGCTCCACAACAGGAGAGGCCGCGATAGTAACAAGCCCACGCACCGCGATGAAGAGTGGCCCCTGCTTGCCGCAACTAGAGAAAGCCCTCGCACAGAAACTAAGACCCAACACAACCAAAAATAAAATAAATAAATTTTAAAAAAATTAAGAAAAAAAAGAATATATACAAATAATCAGTAAGCACATGAAAAGATGTTCAACATCACTAATCATTAGGGAAATTCCTACAATTCAACAACAACAAAAATAAACAATCTGATTAACAGATGGTCAAAAGACTTGAATAGGCATTTCTCCAAAGTGTATATACAAATGGTCAATAAGCACATGAAAAGATGCTCAACATCACTAATCATTAGGGAAATACAAATCAAAACCACAATTAGATACTACCTTATACACTGGAATGACTATTACAAAAAAACCCCCCAGAAAAATAGAAAATAACAAGTATTGGCAAGGATGTCGAGAAATTGGAACTCTAGCACATTATTGGTGAGAATGTAAAATGATGCAGCCACCATGAAAATATGGCAGTTCCTCAAAATAGTAAACACAGAATTACCACATGATCCAGCAGTTCCACGTCTGGTTATATATCCAAAAGAACTGAAAGCAGATATCGACCAGGTATTTGTATACCCATGTTTATAGCAGCATTATTCACAATAGCCAAAAGGTAGAAACAGTCCAAATGTCCACCAGTGGATGAACAGATAAACAAAATGTGGTATATACATACAAGCGAGTGTCACTCAACCTTAAAAAGGAAGGAAATTCTGATATATGCTACAACATTGATGAACCCTGAAGACATTAAGCTAAATGAAATTAGCCAGTCACAAAAGGACAAATACTATGTGATTCCACTTAAATGAGATTCTTACAGTAGTCAAATTCATAGAGGCAGAAAGTAGAAGAGTAGTTGCTAGGGACTAGGGGGAAAGGGGGATGGAGAGTTATTGTTTAATGGGTACAGAATTTTAGTCTGGGAGATGTAAAAAGTTCTGGAGGTGGATGGTGGTGATGGTTGCAAAACAAGGGGAATGTACTGAATGCCACTGAATTATATACTTAACATGGTTAAAATGATACATTTTATGTTAGGTATATTCCACCACAATAAAATACACTTAAAAAAAGAATGTTCAGAGATGCTTAAGAAACAGTCAAAAACTTGAAACAATTTAAATATCCATCAACGTTTAGATTGATATATATGTTGTGATATATGCATACAGTGGAGTACTATGCAGCAATGAAAAAGAAAAACTACTGTGACATACAACAGTATGGCTAAATCTTCCATGAAGATTCCCTGAATCTTCGAGAAAATTGAACTAAGGAGATGCTCTTTACCAACCAAGAGAGACACTCTGTCCCTGCTGGAAATGACTTTTATAATAAGCTGTCCCCTTTTTGCAGTGCTTTAGGAACAAATACAAGTCCCAAGTAGTCTTCTGCTCTTAATATAAGGCACCCACAGCCCCAGTCTGACATAACACAGGGAAAGGTGTAAACAGAGCAGTTTGTATCTGTCCATTAATACCAATTCTCTAGCCCAAGATCCAGGAGAAACGGTTACTTTCAAACACCAAGCCCAAGATCCAGGAGAAACGGTTACTTTCAAACACCAAGGACATTCACGACTCTAAAACAACAGTCCCATGACACACTTTAAACCCACATCTACATGGAATGGCCTTTCCCATTCAAGGTCCACATTTTCCCACTGGAGCATCACTGAGATGGGGTCTTTAGGGACACAGACAATAAAAATGTGTAAACAGCAAGTTTGCGCCGTGGCCTCAGTTTCCACGTTCACCTGACTGCATTGCACTCCTTACTGCAGGATATTACAGGGAGGGCCTGGGGTATTTCATAAATGGCTGGAGAGCCTCTTGTTTCAGGTAACTTGCCCCAGTCTAGCATTCTAGAAGCACCATTCCTCATCAGGACACAGTCCGCATCCAGGACACCGTGGAAGAATGAGTTTCAAGCACTTACTTTCATCATTAGAAACATTCCCCAGAGATGTGTGGCTAGAATAACGTTTGTTTTCACTTTCGTTGAGACATCTTTCAATCCAGCTCTCTAAAAATGAAAAGAAAGAAAATCATGTTGTTGGTGTCTGTGAAGAGAAGAGAACATCATCAATGCGCTAGATTTAAATGCCCATCAACTTTCATCTGAGATCTGCCCAGACTGGAATTGGATTTGACAGGAAGTCCCACATGCACCGTTGCTGATGAGACTTGGCTGAGTAGTTTGGAGGCAAAATGGTAATTTGAAGCCCCACTTGAGTATTTCTTGGTCAAATTCTACTAATTCTGGAGTATTCATAGCCCAATAGTACCAACTGAGGATTATGTTTCTTCAAAAAAAGACACATTCCTGAGAACTAGTTTGTAAAACAAAATTTGGTCAACTGAATCACTAGTGGTGGTTTGGAGACTTGTAAATTAGCAGCAGAACCCTTTCTTCAAAAGAAAACAAAAAAGAAAAGCAGATACAACCCTGAGGGCTCTGGTTGAAGAGGAGGAGGGCAGGGAACCTTACAGCTCCCCTCCCTTTGCCAGCGACCCCTGAAGGGGCTCTTCCAAGCACAGACTGAAGGTCACTGCAGGAGGAGGCATCAAAAGCTCTGTAATAGTTATCCATTACTTTTGAAATCCAGAAGACCATGGTTTTTTTAAAATCCAATTCCAAAGGCTACAAATGTACTTTCCACAATGTAGCATAATGCTTATTCTATCATCTAGACCAGGGGTCCCCAACCCCTGGGCCGACGGACCAGTACCGATTCATGGCCTGTTAGGAACTGGGCCGCACAGCAGGAGGTGAGAGGCGGGCAAGCGAGTGAAGCTTCATCTGTATTTACAGCTTCTCCCCATCCCTCACATTACGGCCTGAGCTCCGCCTCCTGTCAGCATTATGGTGAGTTGTATAATTATTTCATTATATATTACAATGTAATAATAATAGAAATAAAGTGCACAATAAATGTAATGCACTTGAATCATCCCGAAACCAGCCCTCACCCCCTCGCCACCGCCATCAGTGGAAAAACTGTCTTCCACAAAACCGGTCCCTGGTGCCGAAAAGGTTGGGGATCACTGATCTAGACCACCCACTATTCATTCATTTATTCAACAGCATCAGCTAAGTACATCATTTCTGCTATACTGCTTGTTTTGAAAACACAAATGCGTTCAATGCAAGTGATACATTAGGGAACAATTTGTGCCTAGCACAAACTTTCTGTTTGCTTATGCTTGATTTCTTCCTTAAAAAACATCGAATGAATGCAGAAAACTGCACCTAGCTGAACTAAGCCCTGCAGGAATATGCAAAAATGCACACGTGCTCACACCTCAAACATCTACCAGCTACTTGAGTTTACAGTGTGGGTTGTGAGCCACACCTGCCCAGATAACCCACGTTCTAACATTTCACAATAACACACAAGCTGCAGCCCTTCCGAAGTCCACTTCCAAAAGCAAACTTCAGGGCTTCCCTGGTGGCGCACTGGTTAAGAATCCGCCTGCTAATGCAGGGGACACGGGTTCGAGCCCTGGTCCGGGAAGATCCCACGTGCCGCGGAGCAATTAAGCCCGTGCGCCACAACTACTGAGCCTGCGCTCTGGAGCCCACGAGCCACAACTACTGAGCCTGCGTGCCACAACTACTGAAGCCCACGCACCTAGAGCCCATGCTCCGCAACAAGAGAAGCCACCATAATGAGAAGCCTGCGCACCGCAACGAAGTGTAGCCCCTGCTCGCTGCAACTAGAGAAAGCCCGTGTGCAGCAACAAAGACCCAACACAGCCAAAAATAAATAAATTAAATTAAATTAATTTAAAAAAATGTATTATAGGGCTTCCCTGGTGGCGCAGTGGTTGAGAATCTGCCTGCCAATGCAGGGGACACGGGTTCAAGCCCTGGTCTGGGAAGATCCCACATGCCACGGAGCAACTGGGCCCGTGAGCCACAATTGCTGAGCCTGCGCATCTGGAGCCTGTGCTCCGCAACAGGAGAGGCTGCGATAATGAGAGGCCCGCGCACCGCGATGAAGAGTGGCCCCCACTTGCCGCAACTAGAGAAAGCCCTCGCACAGAAACGAAGACCCAACACAGCCATAAATTAAATAAATAAATAAATAAATAAATAAATAAAAATTTAAGAAACTCATTTGACATGGCACTAAATGTTGTCCCCCACCCATCATACAATAGAATGTGAACTGCCTAAACTTGCCCTGGGGTCACTGTTTCTCAAAATTATCATCCTTTAAAAAAAAAAATGTATTATAAAAAAAAGACTATTAAGGACTCGTAGAGCTTCAAAAGCAACTTCATGTCCAAGGTGAAATGCCATATTTACTGTATTTATGTGCCTCTTAACCATTTAACAAGTGTAAAACTGTGCTATCCTATTAGGTTCCTATCTCTTTTCCCATGCGTCACTGACAAAGTTTTTGAGTGTTGTGCCCCTAGCTTATTATTCCAGTGATATCTGTACTTTTTATTGTGCAATTTTGTAGAATGATGGTGATTTGGGGGAATGCATATGTGGTATTACAGCAGAACTGACTATACCTATGGATGTGTGCTTTTTGAACAGTGCTGTCTCCCGCTTCTTTATAATATGGGAGCTAGCATTTACTGAACCCCTATTTTAACATGCCAGGCCCTTTACATATGTTATCTCATTGAATTTGGACAATTCTCTGAAGTAAGGATTTTCATCTCCAGTTTCCCTAGAGAGCAACTGAAGCTTAATCGAGCAATGTGACGCCTCGTAATTCAAAGAGCCAAGGAAAAGATCATTACTTTTCCTTGGCTCTTAGTAACATATTGTAAAAGGAAGCCATGCTCACGCTGGCGAGTAAGCTGTGTAGTGAGGGGAAAGCAAACATCAACAGCAGGGAGAAATGTTAGGGTTTTGGTTTGTATTTTATGTCCCAACAAACTGCTCTTTTAAAAGCTGCTTCCAAAATTGTAAATAAGTAGGAGAGAAATATCAGGGGAGGAACAGGAGCCAGCTTGTTAAAGAGTATATGGAAATCTGGTATTTCTAAGGAAACACTGAGCTGCAGAGAGATTCAAAACATTAAAACGCTACCCCCTTCCAGATTCCAAATGCACAACATAGAAACAAATGGCCTGTAATGTTTTCAAAGCTGTGATGGCACAGGATGGGTGTTTCTCATCACATCTTATGCAAAACCACATCTGGATGCAAATCTCTGGAATTCTTTTCAGAACTCTCTAGAATGTCTCTACTCAGATCTTCTAACCCTTTCAAGTCCTGGCACATTTTCCCTGGCAACAGCTATGGCTGATGTTGGATGGCGTTCCCTGAAATCTGCGGCCCCTTCCTCCACCAAAGCACACCACCAAAAGCAATTTCTATTGTTCTGGGCTAGTCCCTGGTCTTCCCAGCTAGGTATGCACACCTTCGCACTCTCACGTGCATGCAGGCACACAACATTCACACATACACCACCACCCTCTTTCATCAGAAACAGGGAACTAAGGCAACACTCTCGCTCTCACCCATCTGCCTGTGCCAGGATCAGGCCTGTTATCGCTGGAGTCCTGGAAGGGCCTACTGTTGCAGGTGAGAATTCCCAGTGATTGGTGGGGCACACTCTCTGAAGAACTCATGGCAACATCCCAGAGAGGAGGTGGCTCTGAGCACCATGTGGGCCAAGAGAGGCAACACCCACCCACGAGAGTTCAAGTCAAAGAATTTTGCTGATGGCTGTACCTCTCCCCACACTGCCCAGCCTCAACCCTGGAGAGAGATGAAAGCAAGGTTACCGAAGGGAAAGAGGGTAGAGAGAAGAAATCTCACCAAGTACTCCCTTCCCCCACCCACTGCCCCCACTTAGGGCTCTCTGACTCATGGCTTATGCCTGTAGCCACTCTGCTACCCAGCTCTGCTCCCAGGAGCAACACAGAGTAAGTTTGGTCTCTGCTGCAGATGGCAGATATAGGGAGAAGCCACCATGTCTCCATTTTCCTTTCTTTTTCCTTTTTATTTATTTATTTATTTTTAATTTATTTATTTTTGGCTGCGTTGGGCCTTCGTTGTTGCGCGCGGGCTTTCTCTAGCTGCGGCGAGCGGGGGCTACTCTTCGTTGCCGTGCGCGGGCTTCTCATTGCGGTGGCTTCTCTTGTGGCGGAGCACGGGCTCTAGGTACGCAGGCTTCAGTAGTTGTGGCACAAGGGCTCAGTAGGTGTGGCTCACAGGTTCTAGAGCTCAGGCTCAGTAGTTGTGGCGCACGGGCTTAGCTGCTCTGCGGCATGTGAGATCTTCCCGGACTAGGGCTCGAACCCGTGTCCCCTGCATTGGCAGGCGGATTCTTAACCACTGAGCCACCAGGGAAGCCCTTGATGTGGACCATTTTTAAAGTCTTTACTGAATTTGTCACAACACTGTTCCTGCTTTATGTTTTGGTCCCTTGGCCCCGAGGCATGTGGGATCCTAGCTCCCCGACCAGGGATCGAACCCACACCCCCTGCATCGGAAGGCGAAGTCCCAACCACTGGACTGCCAGGAAGTCCCTGTCTCCATTTTTCTAGTCAAAGTACTCCACTTGTTTCAGCTCTTTCTTGGGAGAAATTGTTCCCACTTCTTTGCCATCCTGTTCATCTATTTCTGGCTGTCTTCTATGTCTGTTTGAACATGTCGCACTCAGGATGAGCTCTGAGAGTTCAGATGGGGTCTGAGCAGTGCCAAATACAGCAGAACCATCACATGTGTTGCTCTGGACATGGGGGTTTCCAGTGCATTCAAAGGGCTTGCATTCCAGACTGCATGGATGCAACACTCTGAAATATCTATACAGGCCATGGGCCTTGGAGCCCTTTGACGTTTGTCTTCTTCCCTAGGGGGACCCTCAACAGTGGCATCTGAAACTCGTGTCCCATAAGTTAGGTTGCTCCACAGGACTGGAAGGCCTCTATTTAGGTCACCTGAAGTAACCTTTATGTACTTTAAAACTGCTAATAATGGATTTTTGTCTTGCAAAGATCAAGAATTACTCAACCAGAATGACAGGTATATTGAATTTTTAATAAAGCACTGTGTTCATCTATCTTACTCATTTGTACATTAAGTGACTTAATAAAGGCCACCATATACTGAGCCCTTATAAGCATTATGCAAATGCATTCCATACACCATCATACTTAATCCTCATAACAGCTCTATAAGGTAGGTTCTATTAATATGCACATTTTAGAGATGAGAAAACTAAGGCTCAGAAAGATTAGATGACTTGTCCAAAGTCACCCAGCTAGTAAGAGGTAGGGTTAGGACAAGCATTCAATCTCAGGTCATAACCACAACGCTCTCTCCAAGTGTACCCTGAGTTCTCCTTATCCTGTGTCCCATATGGTTTCCAAAACACGGTGCCAATATTGCAGCACTGATCACAGTCTGCCTTGCATTACAACTTTTGCTAAAACTCAATTTACATATTACAATTTTTGCTAAATTCACTTACATATTTCTTTGCAAGCCTTTGTTATACATAACAGGCTCTTCAGTTCAAAACATAAACATCTTAAGAATGCTGTCCATTTTATTCTATTTCTTTTGACTCTCCAATAGTGCCTGGTATGAAGTTTCTCCTATAGTCTGGCCTCAATGGACGTTACTTTATTGACACACATGATATCAAAGAATGCACAGCATGTAAGGAGGTACACCCACATATCTACAGAATTTCCTAATCATTTTCTTTTTTACCACATAAGGCATGAAAAAGGACAACACATCAAAGGCAATTTTCCAAATAAAGAAAGGAAAATTCAACAAAAATTTATTTTATACTGTCTAGATACAAGAAGCTGTAGTAGAGTGAGTCTGATACAAACATGAGTAAGACTGGTTTCTGCCCTCTAGTTGCCATCAAGAAAGCAAGGAAGGTGCTACTCCGCCAGCTCATGAGTGCAGCCACCCTGTCATCTTTAGTCACCTGTCCCCAGTGGCTGGCACTGTGCCTGGCCCCACAGATACTGTGCAGTAAATACATGCTGTTGAATGTATTACTTTCTTCAGAAAACAACAGTAAGTTCCTACTGTGTGCCAGGTACTACGCAAGTTTTCACACATGCGGTCTGAATTAAACCTCAGAACAATGTGATGTGGTATGTCTTAATATCTCTATTTACTCATATGAAGACTGAGGCTTGAAGCAAAAGTTCTAATACTGTGATCAGTGTGGCAGTATTGGCGCTGTGCTCTGGGACATGGGAGAAGGAGAGCTCAGTTCACACTTGGATAACTTCCTGCTCCCAACTGCCTCATTCTTGATCCATAAAAACCATCTGACCGATGGCCAAGAAGCACATGAAAAGATGCTCAACATCACTAACTATTAGAGAAATGCAAATCAAAACTACAATGAGGTATCACCTCACACCACTTAGAATGGGCATCATCAGAAAATCTACAAACAACAAATGCTGGAGAGGGTGTGGAGGAAAGGGAACCCTCTTGCACTGTTGGTGGGAATGTAAATTGATAGAGCCACTATGGAGAACAGTACGGAGGTTCCTTAAAAAACTAAAAATAGAATTACCATATGATCCAGCAATCCCACTACTGGGCATATACCCAGAGAAAACCATAATTCAAAAAGACACATGCACCCCAATGTTCATTGCAGCACTATTTACAATAGCCAGGTCATGGAAGCAACCTAAATGCCCATCGACAGACGAATGGATAAAGAAGATGTGGTACATATATACAATGGAATATTACTCAGCCATAAAAAGGAACGAAATTGAGTCACTTGTTGAGACGTGGATGGATCTAGAGACTGTCATACGGAGTGAAGTAAGTCAGAAAGAGAAAAACAAATATCGTATATTAACGCATGTATGTGGAACCTAGAAAAATGGTACAGATGAACCGGTTTGCAGGGCAGAAGTTGAGACACAGATGTAGAGAACAAATGTATGGACACCAAGGGGGGAAAACCGCGGTGGGGTGGGGATGGTGGTGTGCTGAATTGGGCGATTGGGATTGACATGTATACACTGATGTGTATAAAATTGATGACTGATTAAAAAATAATAATAAAAACCATGTGACCTTTTAGTAAGGACCAAGCTTGCTCTAAGTGCCCAACAGGATTTATTGACGGCTGTGAGCATAGGCTCCTGGGCTGCGAGGCATCCCTCACCTGACTCATCTGGGATCATGGGCAGGAAGGAGGATGCAGATAATGCCTTATAGATTTTCATCTGATAAGGAGTTTAACCCACATTCCTTAGAGGCAAATCTTCACTCCTCCCCACTTCATATCAGAGATTTGGAAACCCCAATTTGAAGTGACTTTCTCAAGTTCACAGAATGAGCCATAAATGGTTGTTGGGTTTCCTAGGAGATTTGGTTCCCTTTCCAGCAGCAAAAACAACCAGGAAGTAGCTGTATCGGAGGCATGGCACGTCCAAGGCAGTCCAAGACTCAGAGCAGTGCTTCATGAACATATATTGGCCTGGCAGGAGGAGCCAACTGAGTTAGCTGTCAAAAGGCAGGTAGGTAATCCTTGAAGTTTACAGAGCACACTGACATGGAGAACCTGATCTGAGCTTGACAGTCTACCTCATGAGACAGAAATTTACACCACTTTACAGATAAGGAAACTGAACATGGCAGTGGCTCGTTGGCAGTGGTGTGGCCAAGGTCACACAGTTCAAAGGTGTTAAAGTCAGAATTCAAACCCAGATCTTCAGTCTCCAAAGCCTATGCTTACTCTTCCCGCTGCATCCTACTGGGCACAGGCTAGTTGTTCTCTCATCCATCTATCCATTCATTTTGCAAATATATAGTTATCAAGTGTCTTCAGTGTAAAGTTCTAACAGAAGAGATGGACAAAAGCTATTTAACAGGAAGCCAATATAGTACAGCAGGATATCTCTGATGGACCAGGGTCTCAGGACCTGAAAGTATCTTGGTTGCTTATGTATTCTTTTTTTATTATTGATGTCCCCCACTCTTAAAACTGTAAGTTCTAACAACCTTGAGGATCTTGTTCAGCACTTAGTTCCCAAGAGCCTGGAGTGGTGTCGGGCACAGAGCTGGTGGTGATGGCCGTGATGAAGCGAAGCAGAATGAAGGAACAGGGAATGCTGGACGGGGGGTCCTCCCCAGGAAGGCCTCTGGGAAGAAACAGCATTTGAGCAGGGACCGAGTGCGGTGAGGGAGCAAAAAGGGCCTTCGAAAGTCCTGACAGCGGGGACCACAGAGGCAAAGGCTCTGAGGTGGGGTCACGTGTGACCTATTTAAGGAACTGGAAGAAGGCCCGGGGGCTGATGTGGAGTGGCCATGGGGGAGACAGTACAAGATGAAAGAGAAGACAGAGGCAGGCCAGGAAGAATGTGGGGCCTGGGGTCAGAACAACTGGATTTCAAATCGCAGTCCTGCTACTCACTAGCTATGAGACACTGACATGGTTCTGGAACCTTCCTAAAGCCCTGTCTCCCAGGTTTCTCCAAAGATTAACTGAAATGATACGGGTGAGGCACTGAGCATGCTTGGCTTTGTGGGAAGATGAGGAAAGCCTGGTCTCTATCCAGCAGGTGCTCACAGCCATGATGGGGACAGACGGCAATGGTGACATTTAGCATTTATTGAGCGTCCTCTCCATGCCGGTCACTCTGCTTCACCTCTGCTCACCTCCAGCAGCTCTGAAACAGAGACCTGAACAACTCCGATCTGTGAAGAGGAAAGTCTCGGAGAAGCTAGGTGATGTCACCACCACAGGTCTGTCTGACCCCAAAGCTGTTGGCTGTCACCACGGCACCCTGCCTTGCTAAGCCAGCAGGTAACCAGGAGTACGTCTAGATTACAATAAGGTGCTTCCAGCTCGGCCTGGCTGCTTCACAGAGGGTGGGGGGAAGGCATTTCAGCTGGCCCTTAAAGGAGTCGGCATCGGCCAGACCAAGGAGGAAAGGAGGGCATTCCGGGGAAGAGGGCCACCGTCACAGACAAAGGCACAAAATGGGTTCTGAGAAAGGTGAAGAGCCCACTGACCCGTGACCCAAAGAGTGGTGGGAGACAAGTGGGAGATTCCATTAGGAGCAGATTGCAAAGGCCTCACCCACCAGGCCAAGAAGCCTGCAGGCAGCTGGGAGCCAGCCATGATTTTTAAGCAGTGGGGGAGTAACACGATGAGCTTTGTTTCTGAGGAACTGGATGAGAACAGGGAGTTTTGACTTATGCAATACCTGAAGAAAACACCGCCTGACTTATAAAGTGTCACTGGGTTTTAATAGAAGGCGTTATTCATTCTCTTTATATCAACAGTCTTTTGGGGTGCTGTGCTGAGGCCTATTTTAGGAACCTGCAGCTTTAGAAATGCTACATGAAAGAGCTGACATGCCACACTCACAGCTACCAAGGGAGGACAGGGCCCCAGATCCCTCTGGAGGTGCCAGAGCACACCCCAGTGTCCCCTCCCCCAGGGCCTGGTCGTTATCAGGAGAACCATGCCACCGGGGCCTGCTCCCGTCCCCCCATGCACCAGGATGCTGCTTTTCCTCTCTCCCCGGGACTCCCCATGGTGGTGACACACAGGATGCTGTGGAAAGTGGGCCCAGGAGGCGGGCAGCTGTGGCCTCTCCAGGAGGTACCTCAGGTCAGTGGGTTGCCATGGCGACACCACAGGCCCCGCCCCAGGGGCTGCTGGGTTCCAGGAAGGGGTCCCTGCCCTGCCTCCAAGGGGCAGCCCCACGCTGCCGCTGCTTTTATTCCTTCCCTCGCCCACCAAACAGTGATTTAGTGCTGACTGTTTGCCAGGCTCTGAGGATCTAGTGATGAGCATGGCAGGCAAGGTCCCTGCTCTCAGGGAGCTTATATTCTGTTGTGGAGACAGACAAAACAAATAAGCAAGATGACTTAGAGCATGATGAGTGTTCTGAAGAAACGAAGCTCTGGAATGGGATAGAGAGAGATGGGGGTGCTGTTTTAGGTGGCAGGGACGCTGAGGGCCTCTCGGAGGAGGTGATGTTGAGGCAACTGCAAAGGCCCAAGGTGGGAGTGGGCTTGGAGGGTGTGAGGAAGAGCCAGGAAACCAGTATGGTGGAGGAGAGGAAAGAAGGGGGAGGGCAGTGCGAACTGAGGTCAGAAAGTTAGGAAGGGCCCGAAGTTTGCTGGCCAGAGTAAGAACTTCACATCTATTCCAAGTGTGCCAAGACGCTATTGGAAGGCTTTAACCAGGTGACATGAACTGCACTGGCTCAGAAAGGGCAGGCTGTGAGGGGACTTACATTCATTCATCCCACTGTCCGTTTATCAACTATTTATGCGCTAGCATGTTGCAGGCACTGAGCTATACAGCAGGGACATAGCAGGGAACAAGACAGTTTATGGCTTCATGGAAGGTCAGAGTTTAGTGCAGAAGTCAGCTATTCAATAATCACACAAATAGAGACATGATTACCAAGAAAGCCAGGGTAGAGAAAAAAAGAAAGGTCTGACCTAATCTGTGAGAGTCAAGGAAGCTTCTCAGAGGAGGCAGCATTAAACTGACAGCTAAAGAGTAAGAAGACATGTGTTACTACCCCAGGGAAAAGAGGGAGGAGTGTTCCTGGCAGAAGGAACGGCATATGCAAAGTCCCTGAAGCTGGCAGAAGAATGACACGCTCAAGAAATTGACAAGCAGCCTGAGCGTGAATGGACACATTCATTCAGGTGTTAATTCAACATGTGTTTACTGAGACTATCCTGTATAACTAGCACTCTGTAACATGCTAAGGGGCATGTGCACATAAAAGCCCTGCCTCTGTACTCAGGGCTGGGTTAAGGAGTCTGGATTCTATTCAGTAGATGGTTGAGAACCTCTAAAAGTTTTTGAGTAGAGTGTGGCATAAACAAATCAGTTCTGTGGGCAGCTCCATCGGGGGCTGCTAAACACAATTTTAGTGGGGAGGGAAAGGGAAGCAGGAGACCATATCATTTATCATCTAAACCTGGACATTTCTGAGACTGAAAAGCAGTGTTAGTAATAATTTTGCCAGGACCATATGTGTAAACCAGGATTGTCCCAGGCAAACTGGGACTTAATGTCCCCCTAGTAGGAGGCCACTGCAAGAGTCTAAGTCTTCGATGCTTGAACCAGAACAGATGAGTGAGATGAGAAAAGAAAAGAACTCTGCCCTCCTTCTAGCTAACTGTATCCACTCCTCTGGCCGATCCACGTGACCAGTGTCCCCATGTCTCTTCTTCATCAGCTGGGGTCTCAATCACTGCATGACGCAAGTGCGTCCACTAATGACACATCCTGGAACGTGGCCTCTCAATGAAGTACCATCATCCTCGTCAACATCATCATCAGAGCAATGACTTGCCCAAGATCACACAGCCAGTAAGCAGCTGAGCCAGGGTTTGAATCTGACTCTAACCTAACCATTAACTTATACTGTAATACGCATAATTACACCTGCCTTAAAGTCTCGTGAGCACTAAGCTGTGTCTAAAATAATACCAAACACACAATATGTGCTCAGTAATGTTACTGCTCCTTCTTACTTCAGGAAAACTCAATACAGAAAACTCTAAAGTGGGCAAAGAGATTAATTAAGATGTCATTGTTTGCAATATACAAGAATTAGGGAGGGAACCCTGAAGGTACACCAATGCTGATATTTCACAGATCATGAACTCACCAACAGTCTCCAGAGACTAGAGAAAATTAAAGCTAAGGTGTTCAGTGCCATCTCCTGTCGAAGATAAACTCAATGTAAAAGCAGATCTCTGCTCTGAAAATATCTCTGGGAACATCAGAGTTAATGTACATAATTGCATAACCAGGTTGTAAAAATTTCATTTCCCCTCCACTTCTCGGGGGGGGCATACCTACCCTAACCCAATGTTGGCAGACTTCTTTGTTTCTATTGCTATTATTACAATATTATTAAAACAGAAAATCTGAAGAAGATTACTGGAGCCACGGCTACTCGCTGTGCACATCATCTGGTATTGATTCTTGACATCACTGCCTTTCCTAGGTTTTTGTTTGTTTGTTTACCTCTCCTGCATTTCTTCTCACCGCCTGTATTAGAGGATGTGGATTCCCCCTCCGAAAACTCAGGAGTCAGGCACTCCTGGCTGCCGGACCCAAAGAAACTTCAAACTAGCCTGAACTTTTGAGATAAATCAACAAAATATCCTTCTCTTAAGCAAAGCGCTTTTTTCTTTCCTGTGTTAATCTATCGAAGAAATTATACTTTTTTTTAAAAATTTATTTATTTATTTATTTTTGGCTGTGTTGGGTCTTTGTTTCTGTGCGAGGGCTTTCTCTAGTTGCAGCAAGCGGGGGCCCCTCTTCATCGCGGTGCGTGGGCCTCTCACTATCGCGGCCTCTCTTGTTGCGGAGCACAGGCTCCAGATGCGCAGGCTCGGTAGTTGTGGGTCACGGGCCTGGTTGCTCCGCGGCATGTGGGATCTTCCCAGACCAGGGCTCGAACCCGTGTCCCCTGCATTGGCAGGCAGATTCTCAACCGCTGTGCCACCAGGGAAGCCCTATATTTTTTAATGTTGAAAAGAGAAACATATTGACCCACAGTCCCACCCCTCTAACGTGTGAACTACTTGTCCTCTTTCTGCATTGCTCCCCAGCCTCGTGTGCACCTGTGCACATGTGAACTGTAATCTCAGGGAATGTACAATTTCTATTCCTTTTCCTCTCAACATGCTATCATGCAGATTTCCCCTCTGCTGCTACGTTCGTCATTGTTTAATACATGCCCAGTGTTCCCCTGAGCTAATGTTCCTATTTTTTACAATGTTTTAATGGACAACATGGTGCAGGTAATGTTTTCTTTCATTTGGATCATTTCCTGAGAATCACCTAGGAGAAGGAAAAGTAAGCATGTGGGCTTCGTAACTAGCTACAGACGAATGGTCTGAATTACAGCCTTAGTACTTACTAGTGAAATGACTTTAGGCAAATTCCCTAAACCTCAGTGTCCCCTTGTTTAAAATGTGAGTAATAATAATGTGCCTACCTCATCTTAGTGGTGTGAGATTGCAGTGAACAAATGCATGGAAAGCACTTAGAGCACAGTGCCTGGCACAGAGCACGTTCTAAATATATGGAACCGCTGTGAGTCCCAGGCACCTGTTTATGACTAAGGCACTTTTCTGGTTTGCTTGAATAACAATGTAGTAGTTAAGGACACAGACCGTGGAGCTCAACTGCCAGGTTCAAGTCTGACTTCCTTGAAGTATGACCTTGGGTGAGCAACTCGACCTCCTTGAGCCTCAATTTTTTTAATCTGCAAAATGGGAGTGGTAATAATAGCACCTCATGGGGTTTGTATGACAATTAAGTGAATAAGGCACAGAGAATGTTTACATGGTAAGCACTATATAAGTCTTAGCTATTATAATTTTTATATCATGCCCACCTCCCAGGAATTACTCTTTAGTTCCTTCCTGTTATCATTCTTTCCGTTTGATTCTTGGATCTCTTGGTGCATGGCCTTGGGAGCCGGCAGGACACTAATTCTAATCCTCCCCTTACAAGGGACCAAGTAAATTCTGCAACCCTGGGCAAATTACTTAACCTCATGGACCTCAATTTTCTTCCTATATTAAAGATACTTACCCCATGAGGTTATTATGAGGATTAGGAGAAATAATATAAGCTCCTTAAGAGCTGACTGTACCTTATTCCCCACACTTAGGACGGTGCTCGGCACAGAAGAGCAGATCAATGAGGGGAGAAGAGGAAGGGCTGAGAGGAGGCAGGGAAAGAAAGAAATGAATGAAGCACCAGCACCATGCCTGGCTCACAGGGGCTCAAGAGTGTCAGTTCATCTGCAGTTAATCTATCAAGTACTTGCTTGCATGGAGCCTTGAGCCAGGCTTCCTAGAAAGCAGGCAAAGAGATGCAGCATTCCTCAGAATATGAAGGAGGAATTGATTTATATCTTAAGTAAATACTCATCAAGCACTGACTTGTGCGAGACACTCTGTGCTAAGCACAGAGAATAATGACACAGGTGGAAATCTTGAGAAACAAAGGAAGAAGCATCAAGTAAACACTGAAAACAAGGATTGGAAGTATGTGCACTTTAGGCTCACGTGGATAAGAGCACCGCGAGGCAAAGTCAAGACAGTCAGAGCTCTATGTGGAAGGGAAACCACCAGCACCTTCATTACAACTGCATGTTTTTAATTGGTATGGCGATGGCCTGGTTTAAGAAAGCGGGACCAGCTTTGGTGCCATAACAACCTCAGTTCGGATACTCTCGCTGTACGAACCAATGCACGTACAGTGACTGAATCCCACAGAGTGGTAGTTTCACTAAGTATAAGATGGGAATGATCCTGCCCAGATCACAGGTTTATGAGGTTATGTACTGAAAAGACTGAATACAGTGGAAGTGTTGTGTAAAATGTTTTCTTCTCCTATGCAGTCCTGGGGGAAGGGGCAGAAAGGGGAATGGGGAGAAGGCAGGTCTTGGAAGCTACTAGGGGGACACAAGGAGAAGCAAGTGCTCGAAGCACCTTCTGTTTATTGAGCTTTTACAACATGCCAAGGCCCTGTGTGGACCCCTTTATATGCATTAGTTCATTTAATCCTCACAATACCCTCTAAGGTAGGTACTCTGCATGATCCCACTTTACTAACAAGCAAACTGAGGCTCAGAGAAGTCACATGACTTGCTGAATTCATACATCTAGCCCACGGCAAAGCCGATTCTCACTAAGTCTATGGGATTCTAAAGCCAGAGCAGTTAAATGATTGTATCAGTGATTGCAAACTCCCTGCTATTAATGATTGTATCAGTGGACTTCCCTGGTGGTGCAGTGGTTAAGAATCCACCTGCCAATGCAGGGGACACGGGTTCGAGCCCTGGTCTGGGAAGATCCCACATGCCGTGGAGCAACTAAGCCCGTATGCCACAAATACTGAGTCCACATGCCACAACTACTGAAGCCCGTGCACCTAGAGCCCGTGCTCCGTAACAAGAGAAGCCACCACAATGAGAAGCCTGCGCACCGCAACAAAGAGTAGCCCCTGCACGCTGCAACTAGAGAAAGCCCGTGCACAGCAATGAAGACCCAACGCAGCCAAAAATAAATAAATAAATAAATAAATGAAAAAATGAATAAATAAATATTTTGAAATATGATTGTAACAGTGATTGCAAACTGTGACATGCTACGCAATGGAAGGGGCTGTTATTTTAACACCCAAGGTTTTTATGCTTAACCTATTGTAAGGAAAATCATGTCTGTAAGTAAATAGGTAGGAAGCCTTTGATGATATAAGATGTCAAATTTGCCAGAGTAACTGGCAGGCGGGGGATACCTCCCCAGTGGTGGTGCCAGGTTGAACTCAGAAGCTCTGAGAACACTTAGAGATGAAAGGAACACCTGACATGAAGGTGCCCCCGCAGGAAGGAGCCCCCGTGGGTGTCCTCAGTCAGCAGTCTGCTGCCAAAGTCACATCCAGGTGCCCATGTCAGCCAGAAGCCCACTGACACCCGTGACAGTGTGCTCCAGAGAACTGCAGCATGAGCAGCCATCTCCCCCAGGATTAGGGGTGACCTGACCTCCTGAACTTCGTTATACAGTAGAGCAGGTGAGCTAGGATGGACATCTCCGAGGTCCTCCTTCTAACTCCAGGTCTTAGGAGGAAGGAGGCAGCCTGGCTTTGAAATCAGAATAATCTGTGCTCAAATCCTCGTTTGACACTAGCCATTTGGCCTGGACATGTTACCTAGGCTCTCTGCACCTCGGTTTCCTCTTCTGTAAGATGGGGAAAATAATGCCATCGGTTGGGTATGAAAATTAAATGAGTTAACATGCATAAGCATTTAGCACAGTGACTGGAAAAGATTATAAATGTTATTAATCTGCTACCCGATTTCCAAAAGGCAGCCACTTGATTAAAAAAAAGCAACTAATAATTTTGAAAATAATTCATTAAGGCAGCCTGCCGTCAATTACCAAAATAATTTGTGTAGTTCCCTCCTTCTCTCCCATCCTCCCTCTGTCCCTTCCTTCCTCCCTTGTCTCCTTCCTTCCTTCTTTCCTTTCTTTCTCTCTTCATTCCCTTTTCCTTCATTCTTCCCTTCTGAAAAACAATCTATGTATCAATATGTAGTCTCCAGGTACTATGTACAATCATACGGCTTTGGTGTTTTTTTCCTTTCTTCTTCTTTTTTACGTATGTCTCAATACTAAAAAAAAACTCTGAACAGAACACAGACCCACAGGGAATCCTTTTTTTAGGTTCCTCGTCTCTTGGATCTCTCTGGACCCCTCTGGACCTCTCTGCCCTGCACGCTTTCCCTGCTATGCTCGGGGCTCAACCAGCCTGAGTGAGGCTCACGCCTGTTGCGGGTGAGACCAGGTCCAGGCAGGCAGCTCTCCCCGCTCCCAGTGCCTCCTCAGCAGTGCCCTGCAAGGTAGCTCAGGCGGAGAATGCCCTGCAGCCTGGGCACCCAGAGAAAACCCCAACGAAGCAGACAAACAATTCATTCTTCTAATCACAGCAAAGTTTTCAAACTTTAAAACGGAGCCTTGATTAGAAGAAAAGCTGTGTTTTTTTTTCTAAAAGCCTGGCATTTCTGAAAAGGTCCCCTACCCAAACCACAGCAACCTCAAAAACTCTGCCCACTGAGTTGAAAATAAAAGTTCATGGAGACCAAAGGCCCTCTCACAACAACAGCTCAACGCTTTAGAAATCTTCTTTCCAATGCTTAAAAGTTTTCACATTTTAACTGAGGGCCTGAAGCCCTCTGGGATCTTCCTTCCTTGTAAACTCCCAGGGCTTTCTCAGCCAAAGTTATGTATTTTTTTATGATGTCTAATAATGCTTTGTGGAGAAACTATTTTGTTTTTGTAAAAGGAGCCATCAAGTAAAAGAAAAAAAAAATCCTAGAAACAGAAATTTTAGCTTTTTTTGTAGTCGTGTAAGAATGATACAAAATTACTTCATTTTCTTTTTGGTAGAACAAAGAACTTATAGAGGCGGCCAAATTCTCCCCCTGCCCCCACTCTGCATTTGTTATCAGCAGTGGAACTGAACACCAGAAAGAAAACACGGCGAAATATTTAAGGTGATCAATCAATTCCACCATAAACAGATCTGCATTTACGCCAGGGGCCCAATTCCGGAACTTTACAAAACCCCAACAACTTCAATAAGAATTTCACCTACCCATGAGCTCTGAGAACCAGTTCACAAACTATAAATACATCACATGTATCAACACCCCCAAATTTAGACTCATCATTCAGAAAAAGATGATGTGGAACTCAAATATCACCCCTGCTTTTTAAAAAAATTATAAATTCTGTAATTGTAACATTCAAAGAAATGCCTCCTTCTTCAGAAGTCTAATATTAGCTTGAAACGACTTCAGAGCCGTCACAAGATTCAAGACAAACGTGTTAACATAAGCTTCTCCACGAAATGCGTTCGTGCCTCAAAAATTGGTTGCTGGCGGTATAATTAGCAATCACTAATCACTCTTTAGATTATTCAAATGACAGTTCAAAATCTAGTCCAGGAGTAGTTCACTCGTGTTCACTGATACTGCATTTTCTCCAACATGATGGATTCAGGAGATCAATGCTTATGAAGTAGTAATTCTCCCTTCCAATTAAATAAAAATCTGCTATATTCATCAATCTCACTTAGGCTGAGTCTAAACAATGCTGACCTTTAGCACAATTGGGTAGTCAGAAAACACGCAGGGCACTAAGCCCTAACTAACCTTCACTGGGTTGAAGCCTTTTCAAAGGCTTTATTATCCCCTTGAATTAAAGCAAAACAATCACAACAATATAAACCCAACATGTCCAGGTTCACCTGTCTACTAATAATTATTGATTGCTCAGAGGCAGATTATGCTTTTACATTTTATTGAGGATTAACCAACCACAAGAGTGGAAACTATATACCTATTTTAAAGAAATTCTGCTCTGAGGATCAGATCTGACCACAGAAACAACGTAATCTACTGGCACAGGTAATCCAGCCCTGGTTGCCTAAATTCAGATCGTATTCAACTGAAAACAGAAGGGCTGAATTTCATTCTTTCTTTTCTGCTTTTTATGATCTTTCTCTCTCTCTTAAAGAAAGCTGTTAATATTTCAAAAGCCCAAAAACCACAATGTAGATAAAATCAAGTTATAAAGACAGAAACTGAACAAATGGACATTTTCTCCTCACGTTAGAAAAATATGCAAGAAAGGCCAAAGAACTAAACGAGTTTCCTGCTAAGGCGAGTTTCAGAGAAAGACTCCCTTGAAACTGGTTTCCCCTTCTTGAAAGTCAAGTGTAAAATGGTTCAGTCTTTAATAAAACAGTGATGCCTACAAGTATTGGGCAGCGGGGGGAGGGCAGTGGATGAAGAACGTGGGCCATCACGTTCTAACTGGGAGGGCGTCAGGGGTTGTGCAGGGGCCTTCATCAGAGGTGTGCACCATACGTCTCCTCTGAGAGCTCCATGGAACTCTCTTGCAGGATTCAAATCCCAGTCAACAGGTGTTGCCTCTACAAAGACACATTTTCCACTTCCTTTAACAAACTGGAAAATGCAAGGGTGAAACCATGGCAAACAGAAGCACATAAAATGCCTTGTTCATGGGAAAGGTAGAGAAATGAAAATGACATGAATCCCTCAGCCTAAAACCTTTTAGAAGAGAATGATTTATCTTGACGTGAGAATTGAGACTATGTCTACGTGGTACAGAAAACATCTAGATATGCTGAAACAATCTTATTTTCAGCATTCTTATCCCCTTTTCCCAACTAGACACCTAGGATTTGGCACAGGAAGGCCAGATAGTTATTTTCAATCATAGTAAGGTCTGCCATTTACTGAGCAATTTCTAGGAGCCAGGCTTAACTTAAAGTGCACAATCTCATTATATCCTCTTTTTGTTCTTATTGAAGTATAGTCGACATACAATATTATGTTAGTTTCAAGTGTACAACATAGTGATCCGACAAATACATTACCACACAATCACCACGACAAGTCCAGTAACCATCTGTCACCACACAAAATTATTACAGCATTATTGACTATATTCCTTATGCTGTTACAGTACATCCCTGTGACTTATTTGTTTTATAACCGGAGCTTGTACTTCTTAATCCCCTTCACTTATTTCACCCAACAACCTCCCCCTCCCCAGTATATCCTCTTAAGAACCCTAGAAGGTAAAGAGTGGATTTTTTCACAAAGAAGGAAGTTGAGGCTTGAGAACTTAGGTCATTTGCCCCGGGTCACACAGCTAGCAAGTGACCAAGCAGGGATTTAAATCTTGGTCTATCTGATAGCAAAGCCCATGTTCTTTTCATTAAAGCACACCCACATCTACCTGAAGTCACAGGGGAACACGTATCTGTGAATGACTTCTAGCTCTAATATATGGTTTGTTAAATTACCACCAAAAGGCTGCATATATAATCACAGTACTTAATGGCTTCTGCCTCATTAGTTTATTCTGGCTGAGGTATGTCTGTATGTGAGCATGAATGAAGCCTAGACATTCACAGACACAAAGCGAATGGTAACTAAATTTCAAATGAATCCCCAAGAAGACTACAGTGCATTTCATATCTGTAATAAAGATGTGTCCCTTTATGTCCCTATTTTTGCCAACGATAATTTACAATTTTGTCTTCACAGTATAAAAGACTATCCTAACACTTTCTAACAGGAAGAAAATAGCATGCTTTTGCTAAAATAATATACGCTTTCATTGGACATCCTTTCCAACACAACCCTCTCCCTCGCTAAAACAAAAAAGAAGAGAAAGACAGTATAGCCTTGTGACTAAGAGTGTGGATCACTGCAGGTTAGGGTACTTACCCCCTTCAAGGATATCCTTTATCTGCCTCCATTTCCCATTGCATAGAATGGAATGGATAATAATAGTACTCCTAACATATATTTTAAAATACAACTAATAATGAATTTAAAGTGCTTAGTACATGCCCGGCATGTGAAAGGCACTTGACAAACATTAGCTTTAAAAATGAAAACAAAAACCTAGGTTTATTACTTGCATTCTGTCTCAGGAAAGTTTGGCACACACGCAATTAAGATCGATCTTGCTTCCCATGCAGTCAAGGTATGTCTCACAGCCCAACTTCTAGAGCTCAGAAACTTTTCAGTTTTGAGCCTGTTGGTTTCCTCCTTTAAACTGCAAATGATAACAGTTCCTTCTTCGTAGCGTTGTTGTGAGCATTACCTAGATAATGCATTTAAATTAAAATGCTTAGCAAAGTGAAAACATATAGTAAGTATTGAATATGTTATTTATTATCACTTTCGCATTGCAGACTCACAACAGCCCTATCAGACAGTTCTCTCAATTCTGTAAGAAAATTGAAGCTCAGCAATATCTAGCTTCCAGACCAAAGACACACAGCTTCATGTGGCAGAAAGGCACCCTGTGAAAGGTAGCAACCTCCCCATCACCACACTCTATCTTCATTAATCTAGATAGTGTTTTCTCTTCATAGTACGTATCACTAGCTGAGATTATCTATTTTTGTGTTTATCTGTTTGTCTGTCTAGAATTTATGCTCCAGAGGAGCAGAGATGGCATTTTAAAGCTCAGCATTCAGCAGAATGCAGGGCATGTAGAAGACACATAGAATTCTTGAATGAATGGATAGATGAAACAAGCTAAAATTTGCCCAAAGTCTATAACTCTACTCAACCCTTATGATGCACTGCCTCCTACCACTGCCATCATTTAAAATCCTCTTCAAATCCAGAATCATATGACAACTTCAGAGACGTTTTCTCTGGAGCTCAAAGACACAACATTCCTTGCTCCTCCACTCTCATCCATGCATTTCCCTTCTCACCAAGTGGGACTCAAATCCACCTGGCGGCCAGTGTCATCACCAAGCCCTGCCAGGCTAGCGCTCTACCAGTGTCCGGCTGAAGCAGGCAGGGTGGGGCGAGGGAACGGGCTCTCCCAGGCTGGCCTCCGATCTAGCTCTGCCACGTACAAGTTGTGACCCTGTGCAAGTTCCAGACCCTCTTTCATCCTAAAAAGGACAACGCAGAACTGCTGTCAGGCTTAAATGGCTAATGTGTGGAAAAGTGCCTGTGAACGGGGCTGCCATACGGTGGGTGCTCAACGACAGAGAGCAACCTTTCCTCCAAGCCCCGAGGGGACACTCTTTTTCTGTCCCTTGTAGCGCTCACCACTCTCAGTATGTCCATGCCTTCCCTCGTCAAAACGTTTTAAAGTCCTTGACAGTAGGGACTGTGGCCTTATTCATCCCCAGGCTCTGCCACCCAACAGGTGCTCAGTGAGCGAGACTGAATAAAACCTCCGATAAATTCACCCAAAGTAATTTTTTTAACTGTTACCTGACACCTCCAAATTATCTGTCTTTGAGTTATTCTCTCCCCTAACCTTGATAACATTGCAAAGACATCGCAAATAGAGCGGGGTGTGGGGAGAAGCAACGTCAGAGATTCTCCCCCACCACCGCCTTTTCCATCCTGCAGGGCCGTGCATTCCTGGAGGGGCAGCTGAAGAGTGTCCCTAGTAACCTGTACAGCAGGCAGGGCAGGCTCTCAGGGGCCTATGCAAGTGGAGACCTGACTGTCTGGCGTCCAACTTGTGATGTCACCATTCCATACCTTTTCAGCCTTTTTTTTTTTTTTTTTTTTTTTTGCACAGACACCAAGGCAAACACACACATCAACTTGACTTAGAATCACGATTTTGCAGTGTTGGAAATAGAAGAGAAACCCTGTGCCTGATGCAGGTCACAACAATACCTCTCTCGTGGAGCGCTTGTGAGGATCAATGTGTGATGAACTACTTTATAAACCTAGTACCAGGCAGATATCACAGACACGGGCATGTAAATTAGTCATAAACTTTCAGACAGACCGTGGCAATCTTTACATCCAATCCGTTCATTTACAGATGAGGCGACAGAGTCTGGGGAGAATGGAAGGACTCCTCTGCTGAACATATCACCAGGAGGGGTGGCCAGGTGTGAGAAGAGCCTCACCTCTTCCTAAAAGCTTGAGCAACGGAGGGTGAAGTCTGGTGTACTCTTGATAGCAACATCTCACCACATGGGCCAGTGTGGCTTCTTATCCAGCATCTGTGGGGGTCTGTGATGCTGGCTTCATCACCCAGAGGCATTTCAGTGTTGACGCCGGGTACAGCCCCATAAAATCTAACGCCTTAAGGGACGCACCTCAGGTGTAACTGAGAAAGGCAATTGCAGGTCCTTAAAAGGGGGTTATTCAAGGTTCTTGACTCTTAAAATCCTAAATGACTTGTAAAAATATTTTAGTATATTATTAGTTTGGGGAGAGAGTCACTAACTGTGCAGTGGATCATAGTTCAGATAGTGGTAACCTGGGTTCTATAACAAAGAGGGATACGTCTAACTTGTCAGAGAATCCCAGTCTGTGAGCTGTCTTACCCTTCATTTTACAGGCAATTAAAATTAATCTTGTAAAGGCTAGAAGATTTACCTTAAGTATCATTACAAGTGGCTGAGTCAGAATGATAACCCAGAGCTTTCCTCACTGTACAAAGGAGGAAAAAATCCGGAGGATCTTCTCTTCAGTACCCTCCCCACCCCTCCAAAGGAGAAAGCACCTCCTTCTCTTCTCTTTCCCGCCTTATCCTAACCCCTTACCCTTTCAGATCCAGTTTGGGGTGGGGGGGGGGCGATGAGAAATTCATCTGGGGCGACCCACGGGTCGTGGGGAAGAAAAGCCAGAACCTTTCACGTTGGTGAGCCTGGGGCTCCTGGGGGGGGCGGGCGCACTGCCCAGCTGGCGCCTAACTTCGGGATGGGGAGGGAGGCTGGACGAGAACCCGGAGGAGGAGGGGTGGGAGAGAGGGCGCGCAGGAGGGCTGAGAAAAGGTGTAGCTGCTGGAGAGAAATTAGAGACCTCGGCGCCTCTGGGAAGCAGGATGGTCCAGCTCTCACACAGCGGCGGGGAGGCCCCGTGCAAACTCCTCTCTCCTCCTCGTACTCGGCCTTTTGTTGTCGGCCTCTGCCTCTGGCTCCTGCTCATGCCCTCCGGTCCCCTGCCCCCCCCGAAGTCACCCCGACTGCACTCATAATATTTTGCTTTGCGCTGGGTCTGTTTTCCACCACCAACTTCCAGCAGTCTCCATGGCGACGCGCTGGGGAGGGGGGCGGGCGCAGCTATGGAAATCTCAGGGCCTAGCCGCCGGGCGGCCCCTGCAAACTTTTCCGGGTCTCCAGGACCTACAGGCCGGGTGGGAAAGAGCGTTGTCCCGGGCCGCCGCACCAAGTCGCGTGCGGGGCTCCCCGAGCCCGGCCTGCACCCGCGTCCGCGCTGGCTAGTGCTGCAGCCACCCGGACAGGGGACCTGGGGACCACGCGGCTCTTACTTGACCCTGATGCCAAACCCAGACGTCGGCACTTGGCAGGTGGCGAGGGTGGGGCGAGCATGTCCCCTTTACCGGCCACACACACACACACACACACACACACACACACGCCGGGAAGGGCGAGACAGTCTGATTTGGGCGCGGGGGCAAAGTTCAGAGCCCCGACCCCTTGTTCCCCGAGCTCGCAGTCCGGGTCCCGGGGCTGGAGAAGAAGATTGCTTTCCTAGGCCCGGGGCCTCTTCCCACCCGGGCGCTCTCTGCCCCACCGGCCCCACGCCAAAGCCACTGAAATGTCCCCACCTGCGGGCCCTCGGAGCCAGGTCGGGCCTTGTGCTGAGCCGGGGGCCTGTACACCAGAGTGCCTTCCCGCCGTTGTGGCCCAGGGAGCTCAAATACGGCTGTAGGGGTGCTTTGGCCGCTCTGGGTTTTGGAGGTCGCGGCGGAAAGCGGGTAGAGGCAGAAGTTTCCAGGTCGGGTTCGTCAGTGCCCCTCTGTAAGGCGCCATCCCGTTTAACAAGAAACAACCCTTCTGTTGCGTAGGCGACCAACCTGGCCCCGGCCCACTTTGCACAAGTTCTCCGTGGCCTAAAACTCTACCTACTTTCCCCCCACCCCGCCCCTCGTTCTCGAATTTCCAGGTACCTTGAGTAACTGAGCAACGCTCGTCTGGGAAGGGCAGCCGGGATTGGAGCCACAGGCCACGAACACGTAGGCGCCGGCGGCGGCCCTCGTGGGGAGGGCGGGCCACACGGGGCTCGGCGCAGAGTTTGCGCGGCGCGGGGCTGAGGCGCGAGCCGGGAGCGACGCAGCTGCAAACCGCGCACCGGGCGGAGGGCGCGTCGACCGCCCCACGCGTGCGCCTGCGGCCTCCGCCGCCTCCCCGAGCCCGGCCGCGCTGCGGGCCTCCTGGGAGAGGAGCTGTGCTTTGTGGCACTCGGCGGCGGGCTAGCCCAGGGCCCAGAGGCGCGCGCCGGCTCCCCGGCTTCCTCCGACGGGGCATTGTCTCAGCCCTCACACTTGTTGAGTATTTTGGGAAAACTCGAGGAATATATTACCGCCTCGGTGCGCGGAACAAAAGGGCGCGTTTCCGCAGGTCACGCTGAAGGGGCCCCCAGGCGGACCACTAGAGCCCCGGCCCCTGCAAAACTGTCCTCCCGGGCCTGAGGCACGTTGCGGGAATTTTCCTTTTAAGAGGAGGGGACGGAGGCCTGGCCCGCCGGCCTCTCCGACCCCGGACGCTCCGGACATCGCCCCAGCACTTGCTGCGAATCGACTGTTCCAGCCCTTTCGGAATGAAATAATAATAACGATAATATTCGTGGTTCTGCCGTAAGATGTGCGCGCAATCTGCCGTAAAAGGAGCAGAATCGAACTGCTCCAAGGAGCGCAGGTCTCAGCAAGCCGGGGAGAAAGGACCTTTACATAACAAGGGAAACTCCAAAGAAAAGCTAATTGGATTAAGTTCTCTGGAAGCGAGGTGAGGGAAGGTCCTGGATCGGACCGCGCCGAGCCGCACTTCCCTTCTCGTCGGTTTTGCAAGCCCGAGTGAAAATGTCACCTGGTGCGCCTCGTGTCATTTCTTCACGCTGCCGTTTCCCAGAACTTTTTGAGTTCAGGATGGTGATCTAGGGATGTCTCAGATTTTCGAAAAGGGGAGGGGAGTGGATGGGAGAAAAGATTTCAGAACCCGTTGGGGGTGTCTGCTGTAAGTAATGACCAGGTGTCTCCACGACCACTAGCTAGAGGACAGAAAACAGAACGTTTCCACAACCCCGCAGCTCTCCCCAGAACGCACCGAGAAGCTCCAGTCGTGTGGAAGGGGTGGCTAAAACCCCCAGCTGGGCCATGGCTGGTGTGGGGCGTGGAGACCCCAAGTCCCTACGTGGACCCCTTGCAAATACTTGGTCGCAAACCATGCAGACGTGGGTTTAATTTTGCTCAAGGATATTAACCTCTAAAGTTGGGGTGCTCAGGAGTTGCGTAGTGACACTAACACTTGGCATAGCAGTATGCAGGGAGGGTCTCTTTTCCCTCTCTGGGCGCCCTCTTCACCGCTAGTGGAGAGGATCCAGCAGGGCTGGCCGCGCGCTCGCAGCCGGCCGGGCGGCAGGCGATGCCTCTCCTTACCTTCGTTTGTCATTGCACATAGTAAGGAGTTCCGCGGGGCTCAGCCTTTCCCCACTCCCAGGGGACCCACACCCACTCGGGAGAGCGCAATGGAGAGGGACTTAGCTCTTGAGATCAGAGACAGACAATTACCCTGGAAAATCAAAGATACCCCTGGTCAGAGGGGGTGGGCGTCTTGTCCACCAGGGCCCCAGCAGAAGCCATGAGAGGCTGGAAATCTTTCTGCAAGGACGGAAGAAAGACCATCTGGGGCAATGCCCGGATGACCCCTACTCCCACCCCACATCCATTTCCAGCCTGCTTCGGAGTGGAGATGGGGAAACAATCGTGTGGTGTTTATTTGCTCAGGGAGGAGTCGCGCGTGTGTTAGGGGATGGCAGAGGCTGGAAGGCACTTGTTGCTCCGCGCTGCAAAGTCCAGCAGCGGATGCTCCTAGGTAGCCCCTCCAGCATCGCGTCAAGCTGCTGCCTCGGCCCAGGCTGCTCTCACTGCCCTGTTTCTGCCTCTCCCCAAGAAACGCCAAGGCTGCAACCAAGCCGGGATAGGACTGCACTGGTTGGAAGACTGCGGCTGGGGGAGGAGGTGAACTTCCAGAGAATTTCTTTCACCTGGAAGGGGCATAGGGAGCATAACTCTGATCTAGAAGTTTGGCGGCTCTTCAAAGGCGCTAGAACTGGGAGGTGGCGAAGACTCTACTGGAGAAAGAACCGAGACGCTGGGCTTTTTCGTTGTAAGAGATTCCTTGGCTTGCTTTCTCTGTTGTTACGGACGGCCGCAACCCCAAAACCTGATGCCCACAGCCAACAGACCCCAAAGTGCCGAGCAGTTTGCAGACCCAGACGCCAGGCCTCTCGCCAGCCGCTCGGCGTCTTGTCCTCCCTTCAGCAGAATTACGATCCCCAAGCAGAGCGCATCGTCGGGTGCCCCTTCCGGGCAAGGAGGCTACACCCCGCCTCGGGCGGCCCGGGGCTCCCTCCTCCAGACCAGGCGCCGATTCCCCAGGACCACCGGGTTCGCCGCCGCCACTCTCTCCAGCTGCGCATCTCCACCAGTCGGAGCCTCTGTCCCCACCTCCCAGGCGCTGTGCGGAGCCGTCGCCCTCCCCCGCCTCTGGGGCGTTCCGCTCGGCTTCCTGGCCCTAGCCACCAGCTCCAGAGCGCACCGCTATTCCGGGGCCCCCAAACCGGGGGAGGAGCCGGGCCCGGGAGGGGGCGGTCGGCTCGCAAAGTTTCTGCAAGTGGCACCTCGAGCTCGCCGCGAGCCAGCGAATCTTTACATAACTTTGTGTCCGGGGCTAGCAAAAGCGCGCTCCTCAGCGCGCGCGCGCGCACACACACATTTACACACACAGTCACACGCTTACACACGCGCACACTTCCACGCATCCGCTTACAGACATCGCACATCGCATGGGATTGAAAACTTCTGCAGGCTCCGTTATTTCCTGGGGTTCCGCTGTCAAGTTGACCCTTCTGAACTTTTTGCGACTCTTGCTGAAGTTCCCCTTCTACCTCTTCTTTCCCTCCCAATGTCTCCCCCCAACCCCCACCAGGACTAACCTGTGGAATCCATGTCGGGTTCCTCCAGTAACCCACAATGCATGCTCTTCCCATGGACAGCACAGGCGCCCCCCAAAAGTCCTGATGTTTGGGGGTCCCCTGTGCTAGAGCTGCCCAGGGAGGAAGGGAGGAAGGAGGGGAGAAGGAGAAAGAGACGCAGAGTGCAAGGACGGAAGGATAAAGAAGAAAAGGAAAAGGCAGAAAGAGAAAGGAGAACAGAGAAAGAAGAAAAGAGGAGAGAGAGAGAGAAGGGAGAGAGCTCGGAGAAGGGGGAGAGAGAAAGAGCGAGCGAGCAAGGGGACACTCAGTAATCCAGCCGGGCAAAGCCAAACCCGTCAAAATGTTTGCGGATGTTTCATGGGAAAAAGCATCATTTTATAGGAGCCCCGATGGGAGCAATGTCATTGATAGGCCAGCCGGCCTGATGAATGGCCGCTCGTCAGATGGGGCCGTGGCGAGGCGCACTGTGAAGCCCATTGTGGGCCTGTTTTGAATAAGAAAAGCCTCCTCCGAAAAGGGGGGCTCAGAGCGACGCAATCCCAGCCCTCCGACTTCCCCCTTCTATTATAGCATTAGCAACGTTTTTCTTATTTAAAGTTCCAGAGGCCTTCTCCAGCCTTCGCCCGGCACTCATTATAGGCGAAATCAAAATTGGCTTAGATGTGGCCCCCTCCCCCCTGCCCCCCTCCCCCGATCCGGCCAGGCGCGGCGCAGGCTTGGGGGGTGGGCAGGGGACTCCGAGGAGCCTGGGGAGTCGCCTACGCGGCCACGAGTGGGCCCCACTCCTTTCCCTCTTCTCTTGGGCCCCCCAAGTTTGGTCCCGGGTTAGATTTTGAGTGGGAGCCCTGGGGATGAGGTAAGCCTTGACTCCCTTCCACGCGGATCCGCGGACACGCGTGGGGGAGTGGAGAGCGCTGAAAGGGGGAGGGGAAGGGGAACTGCAGCCCTAAGACCCCACCCCCACCCCGGGCGGCGAGAAGGCCGCTTGGCAGGGAGGGTGTGAGGCGCTGACTCATCTCCAGAACTTTCTCTATCTTCTGGGTGTATCTGCCTCTCTCTCTCCGCCTGCCTCCCTGTCTCTGTCTCCCTCTGTCCTTCCCTCGTCCTCTGTGTCCCTCTATGTCTCCGGTTTGGGCTGCGTGCGTTTCGGTCCAGCCCCTGCCCCCTCACCTCTTTGTCTCTCCCTAGGACTCTGCCCCTCTCTGTCTCTATCCCCCTTGGCCTCTCTGACACTCCCCGCAGCCCCCGCCTCTTCCCGTAACTCTGTCTGTCAGTCTGTCTGTGTCTCGGTCCCTTCCTCCCTCCTCCCGCGCCCGCCCCCAGCCAGACACGAAGTTTGCGAGAAGCCCGGGCCTGCGAGTGGGGACGCGGTTTTCCCAGGGACCCCCTCCTCGGCTGAGTGTAGAGTGCAGAAAGAGGGGGGCGAGGAGCTGGGGGGCTGGAAGTGGAAGTGGGGGGGCCGGCTGCGTCTCCGCGGGCCCCGATAAAGTGGCTGTTCGCGGGCCGGCCGCGCTGTGATTAGAATATGAATGGGGCTCGGCGGGCGGAAGAGAAAGGCGGATTACCCGGGTGCTTTGACCATGGACAGAGGCAGCGCCGGCCCGGCCGCGGAAGGGGCGGGGCGCGCGGGAGGGGTCCCTAACTCAGGGCGAGGGAGTCTCTAACCCGGGACCCCAAGCAGGGCGCGGCTTCCGCGGTCCCTCCGAAAGCCCCCCCCCGTCTGCCCTCCTAAGTGGGACAATGTTGGGATGGGGGGCGAGGGGCCAGCACGTGCCAAGTTAAGGTCACGGTGCGGAAGAAAGGAGGCGGCGCGGAACGCGGGCTGGAGAGTACGGGCTTAGCGTATTTCAGAGAGCTGGGTTCGAATCCCATTCGATAAATGCTTTACTCTTTATGGGCCTCAGTTTCCTCGTCTGTAAAATGGGGCAAAGATGTCCCCTCTCAAAGTGTGGGGTAAGATTAAACGAGGTAGTGGATGTAAAAGGGGCTGAGTATTCGCTGTTCTCTCTACTTGGAACTCTCCTTACCATCTACCTCCTCCCAACACGTCCCCGCGTGACCGGCTCTTTCCCACCACCCTGATCTCAGCTAGCGTCGCCTCCTCGGAGTGCGCCTGACCACTCTGTGTGAGGCGCCCCTCTTGCTCCGGCCGGTGCCTGGTTCATTACCCGTTTGTTTCTGCAGGAACACCGTGCACAGCCGTTTGCTCAGAGCCCAGAGCAGCGCCAGGCACATTCTTTCCGGCCGCGATGGTTGGTGAAGGGAAGGGGGGTATGAAACCAACCAAAGGCGACGGTGGTGATCACCGCACGTGGTCGTGGTGTGCGTGGTGGCAAAGACCGCGGGATTCCAAGTCAGAAGATCAGAGAGGCCGGGTTCTCCTTTCTCAGCCTCAGTTTTTCCCTGGACGAAATGGGGCGAATGATAAAAACCTCCACCAGCCAGCTACAGGGGCCCATTGGGAGGTAGAAGATTTGGCGGGGAGCTTGACCAGGTGCCTTCCGGTGGTTGCGGGGAAGCCCGTGCTTCAGGCCCTGGGAAAATCCTTGAGGGATGCCAGGGGCCGGGTTGTCTCCAGAGGGCGGACGAGACTATTATTATGGCTGTTGCTATTATTATTTTAATCATTATGCACGCAAAATTGGGGCGGGATGGGCCAGACTCGCCAGGGAGGAGTGAGGAGAAAGAACTCATAGGTGGGCCGCGCAGATGCGTGCCGTGCACAGTTCAGGACGCAGGCTGGGCTGGGTCCCTGCCCTGCGCTGTCTAACCTGGGAGGGCACTGTTTCTCAGACATGACAGTGCTGCAGCACCCAGGAGCTTAAAGAAATGAATATAAGCACTTATTCATTCATTCTTTAGTATAAATTTTTGTTGCATACCTACTATGTGCCTAGCACTATTCTAGGAGCTGAGGATACAGCAGTGAACAAAATAGACTAAAAAGAAAATTCATGCTCTCCTGTAGTTTATGTTGGAGTGAGGTGAGATTGATAATATACAAAATATATAATTAGGTTATTTAGGATGTCTGATGATGAGTGCTGTGTATGGGGTGGGACATAAAGGAGGGCCTCTCTGAGAAGGTAACATTTGAGCTTTAAAATAGTGCTATCTGCTGTTGGTGGGAATGTAAATTGGTGCAGCCACTATGGAGAACAGTACGGAGGTGCCTTAGAAAACTAAAAATAGAGTTACCATATGATCCAGCAATCCCACTCCTAGGCATATATCCAGAAAAGACGAAAACTCTAATTCGAAAAGATACATGCATCCCAATGTTTAGAGCAGCACTATTTACAATTGCCAAGACATGGAAGCAACCTAAATGTCCATCGACTGGTGAATGAATAAAGAAAATGTGGTACATATATACAGTGGAATATCACCCAGCCACAAAAAAGCATGAAATAATACCATTTGCAGCAACATGGATGGACCTAGAGATTATCACACTAAATAAAGTCAGACAAATATCATATGATATCACTTATATGTGGAATCTAAAAAAATGATACAAATGAACTTACTTGCCAATCAAAAACAGAAACAGACTCACAGACATAGAAAACAGACTTATGGTTACCAAAGGGCAAAGGGGGGGAGGGATAAGTTAGGAGTTTGGGATTAACAGATACACACTACTATATATAAAGTAGATAAACAACAAGGACCTACTGTATAGCACAGGGAACTATAATATTTTGTAATAACATATAATGGAAAAGAATCTGAAAAAGAATATGTATATATATATAAATTGAATCACTTTGCTGTACACCTGAAACTAACACAGCATTGTAAATCAACTATACTTCAATAAAGAAAAATAAAATAAAATAAAATAGCGCTATCTGGGGGCCAGTGACAAGGGTGCATTCATTTGTGAAAATTCACTGAGCTCTGTATGCTTATGATTTTATGTATTTTCCTGAATGTATTTCAAACTTCAATAAAATGTTTGTTTAGATTCAGTACGAACAACATCATATAGTAATAATAGCTACCATTTACTCTTTATGTATTGACTGTGACAGGTGTTTTCCACGCATTATCTCCTTTGATCCTCACAATACAGCTAACGTGTATTACTGTTGTCCCCGCTTTTAGAGAGGAGGACGACTGCGGTGCAGTGTAGCACTCTTGCACTTCACAGGCACTGTGGACACAACAATGAGTGACCCAGCTCCTATCCTCCAAAACAAATACACGGCGGGGGTGGGGGTGTGGAGAAAGTGTGAGTACTGTGGGAACCAAGGGCGGGGATGTGAAGCTGAGCCCAAGAGGCTGGTGTCAAGGCAGGCCTCCTCCAGGAAGTGATGACTAAGCCAGGAACTGGATTCAGCAGGCAGGGGTGTGGAGGGGTGTTGTAGACATAGGAGCCTCTGTGGTACGTTTGGGGTCTGGAGCCTGGCGTGGCTGCACATAGAACGGGAGGGAGGAGTAACAGGCAATTTCTTTGGGAGGTAGGTGAGGAGCAGGTCAGGAGGGTCATGCTAACCCCATCCTGGAAGGGATCTGAGCATACAGGACTACACTTGTATTTTGGAGATACCAGTGTGGCCACAGTGTGACACCAGGATGGGGGTTGGTTGCTAGAGGTGGTGGTCACTGATGGGGCGGGGGAGGAATCCTGATGGATTTCCTGAAATAGAGACATGTCAGTGGGGGCAGGAAGACGTGACTGAGTTCAGGAGATACTGAGGAGATCACATCTATCAGCTTTGGTGTTAGCTGGATGTGCCCAGTGAGGGGCAGGGTGATGTACAGGTTTCTGACTTGGGCTATTGACACCATTCACAGAGATTGTCTGATGGGGGGAGGAGGGAGTGGCAGGAGGAGGGAAGATCTGGCAGCAAGGCAGAGGCGACGTGAAGTGCTTATAAAACTTCCCAGTAGCCCAGTGGCAATGACTGGAAGGCAGCCCCATGAAAGCGTGGAGTGGGCACTGATGTGTAGACCTTGGTGGCTGCTGAAGCCCTTGGAATGGATGAAGGAGCAGCACAGAAGAGGAGGGTGCAGGGTGAATCCCTCCCAGGTCATCTGGAATGCTCTGCCCCCCACTGCTGTTGTCTCCATAGTGCCTTGTACTTCCCAATCCTAACACTCACCTTATGGTAATTATTTACTTGTCTGATGTTCTATTTTCTCTAGAGAACTTACCACCATCTAAAATTGTTCGTTTTGTTTCCTTATTCATTGCATGCCTCTCCAGTCCACGACACAAGCCTTAGGAGGGCTGGAACTTTGTCCCTCTTGCTCACTTGCTGTCATCCCTGTCTCTGGACAGTGTTTATTGATTGCTATGAATGGCCCATCCACTGGTCTGACTGGTAGCAGGTGACACAGACCCACAAGAGCACAAGGTGATGGATTTCCTTGTGCGGTGAAGTCACTGGACACGAGTTTCACACTTTGCAGAGCACTGAAACACTCTGGTTCTAAGCGAAAGTCAGAGGCCTGTGCAACTAATTCTAAAAATGAAATCTGGAAGACAATATGTCCTCTATCAAAATCTCCAATTGTGGGTTTATACTGTAGAGTTGCGTTATGTGTGGGTCTAGGCCTGGATCACCTTCAGCAGAGAAATCTCTGCTGAGGAAGACTCACTCTTCCTTCCCATCCCTGCCCTTCCCTTCCTCCTTTCATCCCCCTCCCTCCTTTCTTACTTTCTTTATTTCAGCCAATATATGAACAATCAGTGTTGTTCTAGGCAGAGGTTCAGAGGTGAACAGGATAGACAAGCTTCCTCCCCTCCCTTCCACCTCCTGGAGTCTCCATGCTGTTGGGAGGGCTGATGATAAACAAACAAATGTTAAACAATATTCCTGCCTTCATGGATCTTATATTATAGTAAAGATATGAGTCCAACCTTATGTTTGTTAATGACTCATTTGTTAATTACATAGTTATTTACTTCAACAAACATTGCCGGAGCACCTTCAGTGCACCTCTGCGAGGTGTGGGGATAAATAGTCCAATAAGACTGTGTTTACCTTACGTTGTCTTGTTTCAGTGAAGGTGACTCAGGAAGAACTATAAAACATCTGGATAAGTAATCTACAAGTAGGGTGCCTGGAGCTGCTGTGGCAGGAAGGGATCCCCCCGCTCACTCTGGAACCACCTGAAGGCTGAATTGATTTCTGCCCACAGTTGTCACCGATATCCAGAAAATGCTCAGTTAAAACCAAAGAAGGCAGAAAAAGAAGTTTCTGGCAATGAATAGAAAATGGTCGCAAACATGTAATTATAAAGACAAAATGCAGGGCTCAGTTGGAAAGCTACAAAATGCTTTGACATGGTTGGAGGGCAGTATGTGCCCAGGAAAGTAGGCTAGAAAGGTAGATAGAAATGTGAACCACAAAGGTAGGCAAAAAAGGGTCCTGTGTGCCAATCTAAGGAGCTTAGACTTGAACCTGTGGAAGATGATGCAGCATGGACAATTATCATCAAGTAAGGGACATAATCAGATCTGCATTAGAGAAAGATCATCAGACACTGGCATAAAGGCGGAGAATGTTTTTAAAGAGAGGGAAACTAGAGACAGGAGACCACCATTTAAAAAGCTTCCCAAATGCTCTAAATACTATTTCCCATTGAAGGAGTCAGAGTCTTGGAGAAATGGCTGATTCCATGTCTGGGGCAAGAAATGTAAAAGATGAGCCTGGATCATTTGGTCATACCAACGAGAAAGGAAGCTACAAAAAACTTCAAGATTCTTTAAGGGCGCTTACAGATGTGACAATTTTAGAATTGGAAATAATAACTTAATGGGTTGAAGCACATCAAATGTGTTAATGCTATGAGGTCATAATACTACTACAATAAAATACCCGAAGAGGTTCACCTTTGGAGGAATCTAGGGAACAGAATTATTAGCTTAAAAACTAGTAAGTAAAGGGGGAAAGTCAAACATTTATCCTGCCTTTCCTATATGAACTCTATCTCACAGCAACAAAATAGTTGATGGAAATTTGTTAAATTGAGAATTCCAGCTAATATATGCAGAAGGAATGACAGAATTAAATATTACATTTTTTCAATCCCTAAGGAAAAATAATGGCTCAATTGTTACTTTCTCTAGGAAGCTTTTCCTGACCTTATTATGCAAAGTTAAGTGTTTCCTCCTGGCTATTACCCCAGCAGTTGTTCATATCTCTATTATATTACTTATCATGTTGCTATGATTAATAGCTTTTATGTCTGTCTCTTGCACTTGGCCCTAAGTCCCTGAAGGATAGGACCCGGCTCTTTATAGTGGTGTGCATGTGTGTGTGATAGTTTCAGAGTATCAGTATTATTATTAACAATGTGATTACTGAAAGTCATTTAAGATCTTTTTCTTTTGGTGCATTTTGTCATTAGGGTATATTTTCCAAGGACCGTACAAATAATTGTTTTAAAGTTCCATGGGGAAAATATCTGTGTAGATAAGTTATCAACTTTATTCATTTGTTATAGCTTCTTGGACAATTTATCTTTTTATTATTATGTCATGCCCCTCTGATAATTTCCCTAATTCTGAATTCTGCTTTGTCTGAAATTAGTAGAGTTATTCCAGCTTTCTTTTGATTAGTGTTAGCACAGGACATATATCTTTCTCTATCTCTCTACTTTTAACCTATCAGAACGTTTATATTTAAATTGTGTTTTTGTAGACAACACATAGTTGAGTCCTATGTTTTTAATCTACCATGACAATCTCCGTTTTTTAACTGGTATATTTAAATATTCATATTTAAAGTGATTATTGATATATTTGGGTTAATGTCAACCAAACATTAATATGTTTGTAACCATTTCCTCTTCATTGCCAGAAACTTCTTTTTCTGCCTTCCTTGGTTTTAAGTTTTAATTGAGCACTTTATCTCCTCTCCTAGTAAATTATACTTAAAAAAATTTTTTAGTAATTGCCCTAGAGTTTTCAATATACATTTCTAACTAATCTAAACCCACCTTCAAATGACACTATTCTGCTTCACATGTAGTGCAGGTACCTTGTAACAGAGTAGGCCCAATTCTTCCTGCCTGTTCCTTATGACATTGCTGCCATTTATTTCACTTATCCATATGCTATAATCACCTATTACGTTGTTACTATTATTCCTTTAAATAACAGTAAGCTTTTATTTTTTTATTGATCTTATTGGATCAATTAAGAATAAGAAAAATAAAAGATTTTATTTTACCTTTATTTCTTCCTCTTCCAGTGCTCTTACATTCTTTACACAGACCTGAGTTTCTGATTTTTTTCCTTCTCTGAAGAACTTCCTTTAACATTTATTGCAAGAAAGGTCTGGTGGCAATGTTTTCTCAGTTTTTGTTTGTTAGACAATGTCTTTCTTCTTCACTTTGAAGGATAATTTTGTTGGATACAGAATTCCAAGTTGGGGTTCTTTTAAAAAAAAAACTTCAAATATATCACTCTATTCTCTTATTTGCATGGTGTCTGATGAGAAGTCCATTGTAATTCTTACCCTTGTTCCTCTCTAGGTAAGGTGTTTTTCCCTTTGGCTTTTTTCAAGGCTTTGTCCTTGTCTCTGGTTTTCTGCATTTTGAGTATGATATGCCTAGGTGTAGGGTGATTTTGTTTGTTTGTTTTGTTTTGTTTTGAATTCTGCTTGGTGTTTTCTGAGCTTCCTGGGTCTGTGATTTGATGTCTGTCATTAATTTTGGAAAGTTCTCGGCCATTGTTACTTTAGATATTTCTTTTCCTTTCTTCTATCTTCTCCTTCTGATATTCCTGCAACATGTATATTACATATTTTGAAATTGTCCAACAGTTCTTGGACATTCTGTTCCATTTTTTTCATTCTTTTTTTCTCTTTGCATTTCAGTTTGGGAAGTTTCTATTGGCCTATCTTCAAGCTCACTGATTCTCTCCTCAACTGTGTCCAGTCTATTAATGGGCCATCAAAAGTATCCTTCATTTCTGTTACACTGTTTTTGATTTCTAGCATTTCCTTTAGATCCTTTATTTGAATTTCCATCTGTCTGCTTAAATTACCTGCCTTATTCTTAATGTTGTTCACTTTTCCACTAGAGCCTTTAACATATTAATCAGTTATTTTAAACTAAATGTCTGATAATTCCAACGTCTGCATCATACCCAAGTCTGGTTCTGATGTCTGCTGGGTCCCTTCCGACTGTTTTTTTCTTGCCTTTTGGCATGTCCTGTAATTTTTTGTTGAAAAATGGGTATGTTGCATTGGGTAATAGGAACTGAGCCTTTAGTGTGAGGATTTATATTAATCTGGTGAGGAGCTGCGCTGTATTTGATGTTTGCTGTAGCTGTAGGCGTCAGAGGCTTCAGTTTCCCTCAGTGCCCTTGTTTTTGGCTCCCCTTTCAACTTCAGGCTTCCCTTAACTACTCCTTCTCATGCATGGTCTGCATCTTGCAGCTCTTTCAGTGGATCCATTATTATCCTGGACCCCTGTTGTTGTGGTGGTAAGGTGTGAGGGAGGGGGAGCCTTCCCTAATATTCCAACTAAATCTCAGTCTTTTAGTGGGCCTGTGTCTCTGGACTGTAATTTTCACAAGTGTTTATTCTTCTATAGTAACTTTCTTACCTCCCCTCCCCTTAGACAAGACAAGAAAGCTAGAGGGGGCTGGAGCGGGAACAATGCCCTTCTCCCAGGGCTCGGGAACAAGGTGCTGGTAGTCTTTTGCCCTGGAGAGTAGGCATTTGTTATGGAATAAGCTCTGGGCATATTTCACAATTATTATTCTTTCCCTCCCCCTGCCAGAGCTATGAGGGGTTTTTTCAGCTCTTTATCCTGAGACCCTGGTGTGGTTATTGAAGATAAAGCCCATGAAGCTTGGGGGTCCCCTTAAGACTGAGATCCCCAGGGGCTGTCACTCATACTAGTCCACACTCAGTCTCCAACAATTCATGAACATTACCATTTAAACGCCTATCAGTTCATGGCTCCAGTGGCTTTTGCTCCAGGTAAGTAGATCTCATTATGATGCTCTAGGTCCTCATCTCTCTCCATGGTTTGGGGTGGTACTTTGTCCTGCAACCTCAGTTCTCTAATGGGTCCAAAAAGTCATTACTTTTCAGTTTGTCCAGTCTTTATTTGTTGTAAGGATGGGACTGATGACTTCCAAGCTCTTTACATGAGAGCTGAAACTGGAAGTTTATTCATTTGTTTCATTTAGATTTTTCTTTCCACTTTGATTTCTTTTAAAAAACACATGTAAGTCATTTGCATGTTTCCAAAGCCAAATATGCAGATCAAATCAGCAAAACAAGGTATATTAATAAAGATTTCCTATTCTATCTAAGTAACTTTTTTTTTAAAACTTTTTGTTTATCGTCCCATTGTTGTTATTTTAAAATTAATGCCCTACATGATATGATGAAGGTTCTTGGACCCATTTTAAGAAACACTGTCTTAGGGAGATGTCTTATGAGGGAGTCAATAAATATGCATTTGCAAAAAGGAGTTCAGAGAGGGGAAAGAAAGACAGAATGAAGAAGGAAGGAAGGAGGGAGGAAAGGAAATAAAGGAAAGGAAAGGAAAGGAGAAAGGAATGAACTGTCAATTAAGAGAATTACAAGATAAATAACCCCTTGCCAAGACTGGAAGCAGAAAAGAGAATATCTCTCTTCTTTTGTCCTTTCTTAAGAGTAGGAAAACTTTCTAAAATGCCTTTTTGAAGATTTTTCTTCCTGTCCCATGGGACAATTGACTTGCCTGTCCATTCCTTTACCAATAATAGACAAAGGGCAAATAAATACCATGATAGGCTAAGATGAACCAAAACTCTCCCAGGGGGCTGGAAAGGGGTCCATCTTCCTCTGAAATACGCAGACACCAGGTACCTGAACCAAATCTGTGTTCAGTTACCAAGGAAGAAGGAGAGGAATGGGTAGGCAGTCAGTAGTGTCTGCCATACCATTTAAAAGAAGATCAGCCTTGCATAACTTCATGCTGTGTAGTGGGAAGGGCCCTCTGCTCAACTAACAAAACATACATCTTGTCCATGAATACCTTCACTCCAGGTCCTTGCCTTGCTGGAGCACATGACCTCCAACACTCTCCCATTTGATTCCCATCAACAGTTCACTCGTGAGAAAAAATATTCACTGAGAATGGCACAAAGCTTTGCACTCCACCCATTCCTCAAGATGGAATCTTCAAAACTCACTTCCTTGGTTTGGTTTGACAGGTGCAGAGAAGACCCATGTCCCCAGTCCTGCAAAAATCTCTCTTCCCGTTGTTGTCCATGAGAACTGATTAACCACAGTGAAATGCTTGACTCTTGGTAGCTGGTGCTCCACATATAGTAGACAGATCATACTCAGGGACTATGTAAAGCTTTTTAAATGCATAAATGACTGGGAGAAAATAATTTACACACTTAAATGCAATTCCAAGAGAAATTCCAGTGTGATTTTAATTCATCTGGAAATGTAAATTTATCTTTTTTAAAAAATTATTTTTGCCTTTGCTAAATAACAAAAGTAATGTGTTTGCTACAAAAACTCAAATTATATATGAGCATGTATTAAAAATGAATAAGCTCCCTTCCCCCTATAATCATATTGTGGTAACATGTATTAATAGTTTAGTGTATGTGCTTCTACATCTTTCTCCGTGCTCAAACATAAACAAATTAACTGGATGAGAATATTTCACAGTGTAGTTGTACCATAATTTCTCCAATGTTTACTTTATTGAAGGTTTTTAGGGCTGCTTCCAGATTTGGTTTTTTTGTTGTTATTTTTTCCCATTATGAATAATGTTACAATAGACCATCCGTGCACATATGTTCTTAAGTACTGGTGTTTTTATCTCTATCAAATAGATTGCCATGAAGGGAAATGCTAGGTCATTTAATATCTGAATGACATGGATAGACTGCTTTCCTCAAAAGTTTAACAGTTCACACTTCCACCAGCAATATATGAAAGTGCATGCGTGCCCTTGCTTGTGCTAAATGTTATTATTTTTAAAAACTTTTAGCCAAATGTGGAGTAAAAATGGTGAATAATTGCTGTTTTAACTAGTAAGGTTCAGCACCTTTTCTTGTATTTATTAGATTGTAGCATTTTGTCCTTTGTGGATTGCTTATTTCTATCCTATGTTAAGCAACCTTTAAATCCCCACCTCTGGTATTCAGACACTCATGTAATTCTCCCTCTTTGAGTGTGAGCTGGACCTCCTGACTCACTTCTAATGAATAGAATTTGGCAAAAGTGATGGGATATCACTACCAATTTTTTTTCCACACTATGGTTTATGCTTTGAGGATCTTATTTAAGAAATCTTCCTTTCTCCAAAATTACAAAGTTTCTATTTTTCTTTCATTAGTTTAATCTTTTTACCATTCCATCCAAACATTTAATCCAACTACAGTTCGTCTTTTATATATATATATTCTTTCAATATAGTTAACCATTTTTTTTCCCACGAAACTATTGCCTTAGTCAGCTCAGGCTGCCATAACAGAATACCACAGAGTGGGTGGTTTAAACAACAGAATTTTATTTTGTCACAGTTCTGGGGCTATGAGTCCAAGATCAAGGTTCTGGTCGATTTGATTTCATGGGAGAGTTGTCTTTCTGGCCTGCAGACAGATGCCTTCTCTCTGCATCCTCACATGGCCTTTGGTGTGCGTGCCTAGAGATGGAGAGATCTTTCTCTCTTCCTCTTCTCATAAGGCCACCAATCCTATAGGATTAGGGCCCCACACTTAAAACCTCATTTAACGTTAATTTCCTCCTAAAGGCCTTATCTGCAAATACAGTCACATTGAGGGTTAGAGCCATGACACATGAATTTGTGGGGGGTGCAGAGCATACAACTCAGTCCACAGCAACCAACTGTTAATCCATACTCTCCCCACTGGTTTTTGGTACCATTGCAATCATATTCTAATTTCCTGTACATGTACTCTCTAGTCTTTTCCTTTCATCTCTTTGCCTATTGCTGATCTGGTGCTACTCTATTTTAATTACTATGGCTTTATAACATTTCTTTATGTCTGGTAGGCAAGTTCTCCCTTCTCTTCTTTTTCAAAATTGGTTTAGCTACTCATGAACTAATTTTTCCATATATATTTTAGAATAAATTTGTCAGCTTTATTAAAAATCCTTGAGGAATTTTAATTGGACTTGAATTAAAATTAAAATCATTTTGAGTTGAATCAGCATGTTAGTCATTCCATATATGAATACAGTATAATCTCTCCATTTATTCAAAAAATCTGTGTGCCCTTTAATTGAGTTCCTTGGTAAAAGTCTTTGCCTTGGTTTGATTTATTCCAAGAGACTTTATGGTTGACTTGCTATTGTACATGACATCTCGTTTGTTATATTTCATAAGTGGTTATTGCTGGTGTGGAGGAACACTATAGGATTATTTTCTCATAACCTTATTTAGGCACGTGACAGTCATGGAGATATGCTGCCCGGATTTCCCTCAAGAGAACCTGCTGCAGAGAGCACGGCTGACGGACATGGTTGAATCCACCATCGCGTTCTTGCCTGCTGAGGCCACACTTCAGTCACTGGGCACAGCAGGGGGAATAGGGCTGCTCATTCTTGCAGGATGCAGACTTTGGCTTGAGGTCTCCCTCTTCCCCTAGCTGAAACATTCTAGAACCATGTCGAAGTCTGGGAGTCTTTCTGCCCAGTTTGCCTTTCCCCTCTCCTTTCACAGGGATCAGATGTGCATTGCAGTGTGAAGATTCTCCCCATCTTTTTCCATTCTGTTCCCTTTACTCTCTACGGGCATTTCTCCCCAGTAAATGTCTTGCATGTCTAATCGTGTTTTGGCTCCTGCTTCTTGGAGGACCTGAGCTGAGACAAGGAATAATTTACATACAGTAAAGTGCACAGACCTTGTTTTCTGTTCCGTCAGTATGACAAATGCTTACACCTGTGTATCTCACACTACCGACTATACTTGTTGACCTAGTTATTTCTTTCAATGGTCATTAAATATATATATATATATATATATATATATATTTCAGAGAATTCTTAGGTGAATATATATGTGGTCACTGTCCATTGAAATATGTTTTACAAATATATAGCATCCTTCTTTGTCATATTGGTTCTGATGATAAAACTGCTATATTAAAAAATTCATAGTTCTCTAACTTGTCTTTCTCATCCCTATATTTTTAATCCTTTTGTATCCTTTTGCTTTAAGTGTTTCTCTGGTAAATAATATTACACATTAATCCTCTCTGTGTCTTTATATTTTATACTGTTTTATCTATTTCTACTTATTGTAATTACTCTTATATTTAAATTTCTTTAAAAATAATATCAGCCTTCTTCTCATGTATTCTATTCATCACACCTTCTTTTTGTTTTTGTCGTCCTTATTACTTGCCATTACAAAGCGTAAAATTAAACCAAGTTTTATTTTAGTAGTTATGAGCAACAACCAGAAGAATAAAACTGAATGTATAATTTTAAGCAAAAGAAATTTCAATCTAGCTGATCAATTTTAGTTACTGATTGCCATGCATGTAAAGTTTTGTTTGCTTATTTCATTGTAATGATTGCTGAGTTTTACAACAGTGAAATTCACCAAGTTATTTATCTACCTTTCCAGTTTTGGTCACATCCCCTTGGTGTTTTTTTGCTTCTTGTTGGAGCACTTCCTCTCAGAAGGTTTTCAAAGAGGGTCTTCATATGGTAAAAATAATTATTTTGACATTACATTTAAATGGTAGTTTAGCTGGATTTGGAATTTAGGTCCCAGGTTCTTTTACTTCAACACCAGAAGTATTGCTCTGCGATCTCCTTGCAGATGTTGCTTCTGAGAAATATGATGTTGGTCTGATTCTTGTCCTTCGGAGGCAATTTGCTTTGTATCTAGAACTGCTTAGACTTTTCCCTTCATCTTCAATGCACGTAAATGATACAAAAATATATCTAGGCATATTTTTCCTCATTGATCATATTTGTCTAAGTACTTATATTTGTACTTTGAGGTTTTAAAACTTCCTCTAATCTGAGAAATCTTCTGTTACTGTATCTTTAAATGTTCCACTATCGCTATTCTTCCTCTTCTTCTGGGACTTCTATTATTTGAATGTTGATCCTTATATTTCTATTTTCTGTGTCTCTTCACTTTTCCTTTTAATATTTCAACTATATAACCCATCTTGATGTTTTCTGGAACTAATCCTCCACTTCATTTATTTATTCTACATTTATTCTGCTATTCCATCTACTATTCAATAGTCAACCTATTGAATTTCTGGTTTCAGTTTTTTTTTTATACTCAGAAATTCTTGGGTCTCCTTTATGCCTTTGGCATTATAGCAGTATCCTTTCTTATATCTTTAATATACTTGAGTTTTCCATTTGTTGTTTCTCTCTTATCCCAGTGGCTCTCCCAACAAGCCTAATTATTTTTTCCTATGAGTTCATATTCAGGGCGATCACATTGCAATGCAGGGGCCCTATACCCATTCTCCTAAAATAGAGGTCTCAACCAGGGGTGATTTTGCTCCAACAGGAGACATTTAGAAGTTTCTGGAGACATTCTGGGTTGCCACAATCTGGGCGAGGGGCAGGGGGGCAGTAGTAGAGTACTGCTACTGGCTTTTAGTGGGTAGAGGTCAGGGATGCTCCTAAAAACCCTACAGTGTACAGGACATCCTCTAACAACAATAATTTATCTGCCCAAAATTTCAATAGAGCCAAGACTGAGAAATCCTATCCTAGAAGTAGTGATGTCTGAGCTGGTGAGGAGGACCAAAGCATAAGCCCTACTTTCTATCTTTCCTCGTAAGTTTACATAGGGGTTGCAGAGAGAGAGTGAGAACACACCTCAGGACTTTATGGTTTAGACTTCCATCCTGGACCTGCTCTTTTTCAAACGTTGTCTGTGAAGCAGCAGTCACCATAACACAGGGTGGGGCAAGCAAGGAATGCTAAGGGGATGGCCAGTCTGCTTGCACCCATTATTAACCAGCTCTTAACCACCCAACTTGGCTAGTGTGCCTGCTCTGATGTTACATTGGTAGTCTGGACACTACATGGCTGGCTGCTGTTTTTTCTGCTTCACCATGGCATGGAGATGAGCAAAGTCTGCCCAGGACAATGTTAAAGAGCAAAAGGCACATCTCAAAGTCTCCGCAACCCACCTGACCCGGTTTTCATCCATGGGGCTCAGCCATGTTTGGCTCTGGGCTTCTACTTCTCCCCCACACCAGGACCTAAACACCTCCTGTTGCACAGAGTTTTCTCATGCATTTGTGTTAGTTTCACACAACTTCCTTCTGGCTTTTGTAGCATTTATGAAGTAGGATTTGGAGGAAGGAATTAGTGAGATTAAGCTGATCCTTCATGTTGTCAGGAACTGGAACTCCAAAATTATGTGGATTTAAAAACTGTATACACATATATTTGATAAAACCAAAATTAATTTAAAAATAAATGGAAGAACAAGCAAACTGAAAAAACTGAGGGGATGTGCAGATGTTATCATTTGAATGGTGCCTGAGAATGAGTCAATACAGTTAGAATTAGGTTCAGCTTGAATAGAGACCCAAAATAAGAGTGGCTTATTCAAGACAGAAGCTATATTTCTTACATGAAGTAGAGATACTTCAAGTTATTTTCTCTTGCATGACCTACATTCCTAAGATTACCTCATAGTCCAATATGATTGCTTCAGCTCTATTTATCATGTATATATTCCTATATACATGAAGGAGAAAGGGAAAAAGAAGAGGCGAAGAACATATGATAACCATATTTTAAGGAAAGTGTTTTCATTTTCTACTGAAGCATAACAAGCCACCCCAAAACTTAGTGGCTTAACATAGTAATAATTTATTATACATCATGATTGTGTGAGTAGACTGCACAGTTCTTCTGCTTCACTTGGTGTTGGCCAGCATTCTGGGACAAATGATAGGTCCAAGGGGTCCTCAACCACAATGCTGGAAAGTTGGCACTGGCTATTAGCTAGGAGCTTTCTGGGGCCATTGCCTGAAGCCTCCGTTCTTTTTCATGAGGATTTTTCCTCACAGCTGCTTGGGCTCCTCATAGCATGGAAGTGCATTCAAAAAGTATCATTCCAAGCATGGGTGTCCCAAGAGGAAGAAAATGAAAGTTCCAATCCTCTTGAAGCCTAAGCTTGGAATTCCCTGAATGTCCTTCCTCTGCATTCTAGTGGTCAAAGCTGTCACCGGACAAGCCCAAAGAAGGGGTGAAAGTGGACACACTCCACCTCTTGATGTGAAGAGTGGTATGTACAGGAGGGGAAGAATTGTTGGGGGCGATCTCTGGAGGCTAGCGACCACGGAAGTTTCCTGGAAGTTGTCATACGCCTCTGCTTACCTCCTATTATCCAGAACTAAGTCACATGACCATTCTTAGCTACAAGGGAGGCTTGAAACTATCATTTTCAAACTGAGCATCAATGTAGCTGTATAAAAACTGAGGGTTAAACTTCTATGGAAGAATGAGGAATCTAACAGAGAGTTGAAATGGGTCATCAAAACACGAGTAGCCTGAAGTGATTATCAGGAACCAGGATACAAAATCAAGGGGTAGAAGAGCCAGGGAAACCAGGAAAAAGAATGGCAAGTGAAGTGGGAAGACAAAACAGTTCATTGCAAGAATATGGTTTAGAAGATCTAATGACAAAAGATACTCTTAGAACTTATATTTTATTCATTAGTTTATCCTTTGATTGTCAAATATTTATTTATTCCCCACTACAGACCAGGCTAAGTGCTAGGAATATAATATGAATAAGACGTTGCTCCTAAATTCAGGGATAGACGCAAGATAAAGGCAAAAGTAAAAGACAAGTCTATCATGGCTCTTCCTCTATTACCTCCCAATTTAGGGGACCCTTCAATACCGTCACATAAGGGTAGAAGCAATAAAAGGCACCTCCAAGGACCTTTATTCAGAAGAGCGGTAAGCATTTTCATATTTGCTAGAGTTTTCTAAACCCCCACCTTGAATTCCATATTCCCAAAATAGCCATTCCTGGGTTTGCAAACTAGGTTAAGCCCCAATTGTAGACAATTGTAGGTTCCGCCTGCTCAGCATCTATCTATTCACACTCATTCTATTGAAAACAGCTCTGTTTCTTCTCTGACACCATCTGCTTCAGTCTATGTGGTTGAACTATATGGAATTGACCCCTTTCCCAGTGCCAGGGTGTGGGCATGTGGTCCACACATAGCCAGGGATTTTGTTAGAATTCTTACAAGCAAGAGTTTAAACTGGAAGGATGAAATTCTGGATCTGCTGAAGGCCACCTGAGAAGGGAGTTTGCCTGACACTGAATCCCACCTAGATGGAAGCTGAGCCAAGAAATGAAGGGAGAGAGAGTCCCAGTGATGCCTTTTGAGTGGATCCAATGATGCCCAACATTCAATCTTCTTTTGGACTTTTCAGATATGTGAGCCAATAAATTCATCTTTTTGCTTAAGGCAGTTTGAATTTGGTTTCTGCTACTTGCAACCAAAAGGTCCAACATAAATAATTTCTTACATCATAGACTTTTATCATCCCCAGTTCTCCTTTGAGACACTCAGTCAATGTCTTAATTACTATTTCAATGTTGATCTCCCTTATGGGTCCTTCTCCTCTGTCCATGTGCTCATTGAGTGGAATGGTGGATAGGATGGCCCACACGATAGATGTGGTGTCTTCCAGCTTGCCTCCCTCTTCCTCAACACAGGGCTGAATCCTCCATTTAAATATAAGTGTGTGCTGCCTCCATTGCACCGTCCTTTTCTCTGGCAATGGTAGATGACTGGTAATGCCGCCTCTCAAAACTCCACTAGGGTAAAAACATCTCAGCCATGCTCTGTCACCTAGGAAAGTGTCTGTCTCATAATAAATGCTCAATAAATATTAGTGATATTAATGATAATGATTAAAATCACAATTAATAATTTAGAAGTATAATTTAAATTACTATGCTCCTTTCTTTTCCACTAAACAATGTATGTTGGAGTTCATGACATAGTACATGTATATGGAGTTGGCTTTATCTTTAAAATTTTTTTATGATATTTCTTCATATGGATGTTCCATAATTTAATCAGTTCCATCTTTGTTGATATTAGATTGTTTCTAATCTTTTTTCTAGTATCAATAATGCTTTAGTGAATTGCTTTGTACATTCACTTAGCCTATATGTGCTAGTATATGTAGGATATACTACTAGAAATAGAATTGCTGGATCAAAGAGAACAAGCAGCTTATCAAGTTCCATGAACAACCTGTTGGAACTGTGATTGGAATTTCATAGATCATTTTTGGGAGAACTGGCATCTTTATATTGTTATCTTCCTGTTCATGAACATAATAGATTTCTTTATTTAGATCTTTACTGTCTCTTAACTGTTATAGAAGAATAAAAGGTCCAAAGAATCAATACCTTCTAGAGAAAAAAGTAGGGAGGAAAGACTTGTCCTACCAGCTATTAGGACTTATTATGAAGCTATAGTAACCAAGATAACACAGTATAGGGACAGGATAAACAATCTGAACACTGGATAGAATAGAGATCCCAGAAACAGACTCACTTATCTGTCAGGGCACATGAGTGTTGAAAAGAGGTATTATTCTGTAAGTGAATCTGAAAAAAAAAAAAACTGTTATCCATGTTGAAAAAAAGTGGAATTGATCCCTACCTCACACCACACAAATAATTAACTCAGATGGATCACAAACTTATATGTCAAAAGCAAAACTTTATAAGTTTTAATAGAAAATATAGGTGAATATTATTCTGATTTGGGGGTAGATAAGAAGATCTTAAGACTCAAAAAGTGAAAATACTGACAAATTTGCCCCTACAAAATTAAGAACTATTCATCAAAAGATATTAAAAATAAAGTGACAGTGCAAGTTATAAGCTGTCTGCTTTAACATTGCTATAACTTTTTTGATTAGCACTTCCTTGGTAGATATATTTTTCCCTTGATTTTCAATCATTATATATAATTTACTTTTAGGCATATCATTTGTAATTGGTGTACAGATGTATTATAAAAATCCAATTTGATAGTCTCTCTTTTTTTGTTATAATAGGCAAGTTAACCTTTATAGTGGGTTGAATGGTGCCCTCCCAAAAGACATGTCCACTTCCTGACCCTCAGAGCCTGTGAATATGACCTCATTTGGACAAAGGGTCTTTGCAGATGTAAATAAGTTTAGAATCTTGAGAAGAGACCATCCAGGATTATTCAGACGCACACTAAACCTGATGACAAGTGTCCTTATAAGAGACACACAGGGGAGAGACACAGAGAGAAGAGAAGGCCATGCAAAGGAGGCAGAGGTTGGAATTATGTAGCCACAAGCCAAAGGAACTCCTGAAGCCACCAGAAGCTGGAAGACGCAAAGAAAGATCTCCCCTAGACACTTCAGAGGGAGCACAGCCCTACTGACACCTTGATTTTGGACTTCTGGCCTCCAGAACAGTGAGAGAATAAATTTCAGTTGTTTTAAGTTACCGAGTTTGCAGTAATTTGTTATGGTATAACAAATAAGGTTTTCTATATTCTTTTACCTCCCTCTGTGCTGAGTGGATTTCTGTTCTTCTAAGGGTTGCCCTTGAAGTTTCAGCATATATACTTAGTTGATTTTCTTATAAAAAGCCTAAAGTCACAAATAAAACATGAATCTGAACATACTGTAACTGCCCATTGAACATAACCCCACCTAATACTGATTTCCATAATGTGTTTCACTTTTCTATACACAAAAAGTTAATGGCTTTTTTAGTCTACAGTTAATTAAATTTATCCACACATTTATTAATTTCTTTGTTCACCACTGTTTCTTGAATCCTACAGCTTTCCTCTTTTCTTCTTGTTGAAGGGTAATAAACTCTTTTAGTCTTTGTATGTTGGAAAATGTCTCTATTGTCATCATTCCCCACCCCACCCCCTTTCTTCACTCTCCCACCAGCCAGACTAGTGGTTCTACCCCATCCTCTTGGTCCTGAACCAGGTCTTATTTGGCAGTGTAGGGTTCCTGCCCTATGGTGATATTGAAGCAATGGCAAATATGCTACCAAGCTGTCAGTGGTCAGCTTGATTTAATTCCTGGTCATAAACTGTGCCTCCCCAGGACCAGAGCTTCATGCAAGTCTTGTAAGGCAGCAGCTGGCAATGATTTTTCAGCCTCCTTTCACAGATGGGGGAGCCCTGGTACAGCCTCTGATTTCTGGTGATGACCCACTTGACCCTGAAAAAGCTGCCATGGCAGGTTCTGAACCCAGTTTGCCAGTTCTTTAGCTGAGGTTTGCACTTTGTGTTACTGTCCTGTTTCCCAGTGCATAGAGATATTGAATTTGTTTTTGAAACTGGCTATGTTTGTTTAATTTTCTGTTTGAGTATTTTGTCCATTATTGCTGTCTTTGGGAAAAAAGGGAGTACCTCAATGCATAAACTTACAGAACGTTATTCTTTAATTTTAAAGAAAATAAATTTAAAGCATTACGGTTCCTTAGAATTTTGGTTCAATTTCCCCTGGGAAACCATGTGGGCTTTTCTTTCGTGGAAGATAGCTTACTAAATCTTTTAACACTTAACTCTTCTCTATCTAATGGTCTGTTTAGATTTTACTGTCTTTTCTAAGGTTAATATTAGATATTCATATTTCCCTGGAAATCTTATTTTGAAACTGAACAAATTAGACATAATTATTCTAGTTTACTCTCAGATTATTTTCATTGTTCTTCTTTACATTTTGTGTTTTTTGTGCTTTCTCCTTTTTTCTTGATTAGATTCTTGTTTTTATTCTAAATAACCTCTTTTACTTATTAGTTATACCTTTTTTTACTTTCTAATGCATTAAATTCTACTCTTTTTTTTAATTATTAGCACCTTTTAATTATTATTTATTTATTTATTTATTTATTTTGGCTGTGTTGGGTCTTCGTTTCTGTGTGAAGGCTTCCTCCAGTTGCGGCAAGCAGGGGCCACTCTTCATCGCGGTGCGCGGGCCTCTCACTATCGTGGCCTCTCTTGTTGCGGAGCACAGGCTCCAGATGTACAGGCTCAGTAGTTGTGGCTCACGGGCCTAGTTGCTCCGCGGCATGTGGGATCTTCCCAGACCAGGGCTCGAACCCGTGTCCCCTGCATTAGCAGGCAGATTCTCAATGACTGCGCCACCAGGGAAGCCCAAATTCTACTCTTATATTCATTTTCCTTCTGCTTCTTTGTCTTTATTCCATTGTTCTCTTTCTAATTTCTTGAGTTAGATTATTAATTAATTTTCATTTTTATTATTTATAACTGTTATGTCTTTTGCTATGATTTTTCTCTCTCTAGACTACTTTAGTCATATCTCATCAATTTAAATATGTTTTCATTACCATTATTTTCTAAATACTCTCTAACTTTTGCTTTGATTTTCTCTTTGATTCAGCAGTTGGTGACGGTTTTTTGCTTTCCTTTGTCTTCTAGTTTTGCCATTGATTTTTAGTTTTCTTGCATTGGGACTGGAGAATGTTATGTTATATGGTTCTTGAGAAGATAATGATTATTTGTTTTGGTTGTATAAAGTTCAGTGCATTAAATTTGTCTTATGTATTTATTTAAGTCTTCTCTCAGCTTACTGAACGTTATCTCTTAGGCTAAGAGAGATGAAGTGTCCTACTTGTATTCTACCTCTTCTTTTATTTCCTTATATTTTTGCTTCATAAATTAGGATTATATTGTAATTGGTATATAAATTTAAATGTAAGGTCTTCATTGTGCAGTTTGCCCCTTAATATAAATTGCCTTTATTTACCCCCATTTAATACTTTTTGCCCTGAATTTTATTGTGATCATTTTTGCATTCTTTTTGTTTATATAGTCCAGGATTTTGCCCCATATCTCTATTTTAAACTTTCTTGGTTATCATGTTTTGTGTCTATTCATTACTGCAAATAGCTGAGTCTTGCACTGTGACCCAGCCAGAATATTTCTCCTTTTAATAAGTTAGTTTATCCACTTGAATTTATTGATAGCAACAGATACATTTAGTATTTTTTAGTCTTTTTATGTTACAATATGTAGTAACCTGATTTTTTACATGGAAGCCCCAAATATTCTTTATTTTGCTTTGATACCTAATAAATATTCTAATTTCAGTGTTGATTTTTCTGTATCAAATATTCCTGGGATATGATGAGTCTGTCAAGCTTTAGTTTGAGCCTTTTCTTTTTCCTAGAAACTTTTCTTGAATTGTACTTTTAAGATTTTGTTGCTGTTGTTCTATTTGTTTGGTATCCTTCTTCAAGGATGTCAATTTTGCATAAATTTAATCACCTTCACCTTCTAATCTGTCATTTCCCCCTCTACTCCTTTTTAAAAATAAACTTCATTATAAAATGATTTATAATAAAATGCACACATTTTAAGTGTACAATGTTAGATGAGTGTTGATAAACATATACATATGTATAACCATCACCAGAATCGATATTTAATATTTTCATTATCCTAAAAAGTTCCCTTTTGTTCCTTCTCAATTTCCACCTCCCATCCTCAGCCTCAAGCAACCACTGATCTGCTATCACTATAGATTAGATTTGTCTTTCCTCAAGCTTCATCAAAATAGAATCATATAGTATATACTCTTTTTCTGTCTGGCTTCTTTCACTCAGTATAATGTTTTTTATATTGATCCATTTCATTGCATATGCAGTAGGTTTGTTACTTTTTAATTCTGAGTAGTATTCCATTACATAAAAATACCAAAATTTGTTTAGTGAGTCACCAATTTGGGTGGTTACCAGCTTTGGGCAAGTATGAGTAAAATTTGTATGAACATTGACGAACAAGTCTTTGTGCGTGCATATGCTTTTATATCTCTTGGGGAAACACCTAGAAATTAAATTGTTGGGTCATAGGGTAAGTGAATTTTTAACTTATAAGAAAACTGTCAAAAACAGTTTTCCAAAGAGGTTGTAGCATGTTACAATCCCATCAGCAATGTATGAGAGTTCCAATATCTCCACATCATTGCCAACATCATCACTCAATATTGTCAAATTAAAAAATTTTACTCATTCTAATGGGTTTATTGGTATCTCATTGTGGTTTTTCTCTAATCCTTTCTTCAAAATTTTAGCACTCAGTATTGTTTCATTTATTATTTTACTGTCATACACAGATTAAATATCAGTTTAGATCATTCTAATTGCAATTCTGAGGAACTCTCACTTTTCTATAATGCTTTTTTCTAAACAAATTATTTATTTATTTATTTAATGTCATGCAGCTTGCAGGATCTCAGTTTCCCAACTAGCGACTGAACATGGGCCATGGCAGTGAAAGCTCAGAATCCTAACCACTAAGCCACCAGGGAACTTCCCAAACTTTTTATTAGAACAGTTTAAATTTACAGAGCAATTGCAAAGATCATACAGAGAGTTCACATAAACCCCACACCCATTTTCCCTTGTTAACATCTAACATTGGTATAGTATACTTACTAACTAATGAACCAACATTGATTCATGATTAACTAAAGTCGGCCCTTTATCTAGATTTCTTTACTGTTTACCTAAATGTCCTTTTCTTATTTCAGAATCCCGTCCAAGATACACATTACATTTAGTAATCATGTTTCCTTAGGGTCCTCTTGTTTCCCTCTCGCCCCCCCCCTCCAACAGTGAGAAACCTGGCTCTCACCATATTACATCATTTTCTTAACTGTTCAATTCCAGTATTTTATAGTGGTACCAAAATTGTTAACCCATACCCCATAGGAAACAACTTTATCAACTAGAGTACAGGGCCTAGGTCTTACAGACTACCAATTTCCGAGGTTACTTAGGTCAGCGCATTTTCCTCCCACTCCCATCAATGAAGTTGCTTCATAAATGTATAACACAGGTTGTTTTGTCCCATTTTACGTCCCATCCTGGGATCCCCCAACCTCCTAAATGATTTTCTTTAACTTTACATCCATTAAGGTTCACTCTTTGTACTATAAAGTTCTATGGGTTTTGACAAATGCGTAGTATTATGTATTCACCACTACAGTATCATATGCAATAATTTATCCACCCTAAAAAAATCTCCTGTGCTTCACCTCTCCTATTCTACTTCCTGCATTGCCCCAAAACACCTGACAATCACTGATATTTTTACCATCTCTTTTTTATCAAAAAGTTTTGCCTTTTCCAGACTCTTTCACTTAGCAATACACAATTAAGATTCAACCATATTTTAGTGGCTTGATTGCTCTTTTTTAATGTTTAATAATATCCCACTGCATGTAGGTACCATAGTTTGATTATCAATTCACCTATTGAAGGATATCTTGGTTGCTTCCCTTCTTTTGTGGATTATGAATAAAGCTGCTATGAACAGTCCTACGCAGACTTTCCTGTGTGCATAAGTTTTCCAATCAGTTGGATAAATACTTAGCAACATGATTACTAGATTGCATGGTAAGACAATGTTTAGTTTTGTTAGAAACTGCCCAGCTGTCTTCCAAAGTGGCTGTCCATTTTGCATTTCTATCAGCAATGAATGAGAAGTCCTGTTGCTTCACACCCTCACCAGCAATTTGTATTGTCAGTTTTTTTGGAGTTTTGCCACTCCATAGGTATGTGGTGGCATCTCATTGTTTTAATTTGAAATCCCTAATGACAAACGATGTTGAGCATCTTTTCACATGCTATTTTAAATCTGTGTATCTTCTTTGTTGAGGTGTCTGTTCAGATCTTTTGCCCATTTTTGAGTTGTTTGTTTCCTTATAATGGGGTTTATGAATTCTTTGTATATTTTAAACACAAGTGCTTAATCAGATATGTGTTTTGCAAATATTTTCTCCCAGTTTGTGGCTTGTTTTCCACAGAGCAGACTTTTTAATTTTAACAAAGTCTAATAAGATCAAGTTTTCTTTCATGGCTCATGATTTTAGTGTTTTATCTAAAACCTCATTACCGAGCCCAAGGTCATCTAGATTTTCTCCTAGGTTTTCTTCTAGAAGTTTTTAGTTTTGAATTTTATATTTAGGTCTCTGATCCATTTTTAGTTAATTTTTGTGAAAAATGTAAGGTCTGGGTGTAGGTTCATTTTTTTTTTTGCATATGGACATCCATTTGTTCCAGCATCATTTGTTGAAAAGACTATTATTTCTCCATTTTCAAAGGTAAGTAGACTATACTTGTGTAAGTCTATTTCTGGGTTCTCTATTCTGTTCCATTAATCAATATGTCTGTTATTTCACCAATACTACACTGTCTTGATTATTGAGGTTTACAGTAAGTCTTGAAATTGGGTAGGTGAAACCCCCAATTTTGTTCTTCTTTTTCAAGACCATTTTGCTTATTCCAGATCTTTTGTCTTTCCATATAAATGTTAGAATCTTTTTGTTGATATCCACAAAATAACATTGGGTTTGGATCATGCTGAATCTATACATCAAGTTGGGAAATTTGACATCTTAATATACTGAGTTTCCAATTCATGAACATGGAATATCTATTTATTGGTATTTAGGTATTCTGTGATTTCTTTTATTAGAGTATTGCAGTTTCTTCATATAGATCCTATACCTATTTTGTTCAAGTATGTTTTATGGCCCAGAAAGTGGTCTTTGTTGGGTGAATGTTCATGTGAGCTTGAGAAGAATGCATATTCTGCTCTTGTTGGATGGAGCATTCTATAAATGTCAATTTGATTGAGGTGACTGACAGTGTCATTCAGGTTAAATGTCCTTACTGATTGTCTGCTTGGTCTATCAGTTACTGAAACAGGAGTGTTGAACTCTCCAGCTATAACAGTGGATTTGTCTATTTTTCCATTCAATTTTATCCGTTTTTGGTTCATGTATTTTGATGTTTTCTTGTCAGGTGCATATACATTAAGGGTTATTTTGTATTCTTGGAGAATTGACCCCTTTATCATTATATAATGTCTCTTTTTATTCCTGATAATTTTCCTTGTTCTGAAGTCTGCTTTGTCTGAAATTAATATAGCTACTACAGATTTCTTCTGGATAGTATTATAGAGTAGTATGTCTTCTTCTATCCCTTTAATTTTTCCCCCGGATGCTATGCTTATAACATGGCAACCTTTATGCTTCCCTCTGCCACATTTCCCATGTGTGTCCCAAATAATCTGAGGAAGGCTTTCTCAATATGCATGCATTCATTGTTTTAAAATGTCTTTATAATGCATGTGCACATATTGTCTTATCTATGCTGATTGCAGTCTTCTGTAGAGTATCAGTTTGAACTCTTTGGGTTACAAGTTAACTTGGATATGGTTTAATAAAAAAATAGGAACTTTATTTTAAGGATATCAGGTGTATGTAAGAACACAGAGTAGACAGTGACAGTATCATAGTTAGGTCTCTTTTTTTTTAAATCCACTCTGACAATTTCTGTCTTTTAATTGGTATATTTAGATAATTCACATTAAAAGTGATTATTGATATAGTTGGATTAATATCTACTATGTTTGTAACTCTGTTCTATTCCTTGAATTTGTTCTTTGTTTCTTTTTCTCTTTCTTTTTCTTCTGCCTTCTTTGATTTTAATTGAGCATTTTATATGGTTCCATTTTATTTCCTCCATTAGGACATCAATTATGTTTCTTCTTAAACATTTTTTACTGGTTGCCCTAGAGTTTCCAAAACACATTTTTAACTACCTAAGTCCATCTTCAAATAACACTATATTACTTCCTGTGTAGTGCAGGTCCATTATAATAGAGTATTCCCACTTCCTCTCACTCATCCCCTAATGACATTACTGTCATTTATTTCACTTATACATATGCTATAATCACCTAATAAATCGTTATTATTACCTTAAATAGTTATTTTTAGATCAATTAAGAAAAATAAAAAGATTTCATTTCTTATCTAATGTTCTTCCTTTCTTTATGTGGATGCAAGTTTCTATCCTATATCATAGGGGTCCCCAACCCCCAGGCCACAGACCTATCTTCAAGCTTATTGTACTGGAGCCCTGTTGGAGTGGAGGGAGAGCATTCCCTAACCTTATGATTAAATCTCAGTGCTCTGGTGAGCTGTGCCTCTGGCCTGGACCTTCACAAGTGATTCTCTACTGGCATCAATTTCTCCCCTAAGTGAGAAAGTAAGTTAGAGGGGACTGAGAGGGAGGAATGCCCTTCCCCCAGGTGGGATAAGGCTCTGGAATAGTTTTTCCCTGGAGAGTAGGTCCTTATTATGGAGAACACTCTGGGTATATTTCATAATGATTACTCTTCCCCTGCCCCTGCCACAGCCATGAGGGGACTTTTCTGGCATCTTAACCATGATCACCTGATGGGGTTACTGGAGGTAGAGCCCACAAAAATGTGTGCCCCCGCCTCCACCAACCAAATCTGAGGGCTTCAGAAGTTTCTCACTCTCAGGCTAGTCCATGCTTATCCTCTCAAAATTCATCAAAATTACTATTTAAATTTTCCTATTAGTTTATGTCTCCATCAGCTTCTGCTTCAGGTAAGTACATCTCAGATGTGTCTCGGATTTGCCTGTCTCTAAAGATTTCAGGGTGGCAGCTTGCCCTACTGTTATAGACTGAATGCTTGTATACCTTCAGAATTATATGTTGAAATTCTAACATCTGATGTGATGATATTAGGAGGTGGGGACCTTCAGGAGGTGATGAAGTCATGAGGGTGGAGCCTTCATGAATGGAATTAGTGACCTTATAGAAGACAGCCCAGCGAGCTCCCTCACCCCAATTCCACCATGTGAGGATACAACAAGAAGTTAGCAGTCTTCAACCCAGAAAAGGACTCTCACCAGAACCCAACTATGCTGGCTCTGATCTCAGATGTCTAGCCTCGAGAACTGTGAGAAAAAAGTTTCTGTTGTTTATAAGCCACCCAGTCTATGGTACTTTGTTACAGCAGCCTGAATGGACCAAGACACCCACAGACTCATATCTCTACTGGGTCTGAGAAAAGTTGCTGATTTTCAGTTTACTCCCTTTTTTCTTATAAGAATGGGAATGACAGATTCCAAGTTCTTTACAAGTGAGAGCTGATCCTGAGGTCTCCTAATCCTTTTTAACACTTTGATCACTTTTGTTTAACATGAAGGATCCTAGATGAGCTCTCACAAATGTAACCATTATACTGAAGGGACAGGGCTCTACTGAGTACAATTAAAAAACAACTCTTTCTCCCACTGTCCCCTTAGATATGCCTGTGGGCTAGATCTTTCCCCAGCTCTGGATGAAATCTCAAGCAGGATTAATAATTTTCTGTCCGGTATTATATTAAATTAAAAAAATTCAAATGCCGTAAAATTCACCCTCTTAAAGTGTACAATTCAATGGTTTCTAGTATAATCACAAGGTTTTACAATGATCACCGCCAATTCCAAAATATTTTAATCACTTCAAAAAGAAACTCCATACCCAGTGGCAGTCACTCTCCAGCTTCTCCCCCTAGTCCCTGGCAACCACTAATCAACATTCAATCTCTATGGATTTGCCTATTCTAGACATTTTATGTAAACAGAAACAGACAATATGCGGCCTTTTGTATCTGGCTTTTTTCACTTAACATAAGGTTTCCAAGTTATATCAGTACTGCATTCTTTTTATGGCTGAATAATATTCCACCGTATAGATATACCATTTTTGTTTATCCATTCATCAGTTGATGTACATTTGTGTTGTTTAGAGTTCTTAGTTATTATTAGTAATGCTGCTATAAACATTCATGGACAAGTTTCTGTGTGGTCATGTTTGCAATTTCTTTTTGGTATATACCTAGTAAGCAGAATTGCTGGGTATTCTATGATAACTCTACCTTCAACTTTTTAAGGAACTGCCATTTTTAGATTCTTAAAGTCCTCCAGGCACTTAAAAAAGGCAGTATAAAAAGAGCAAGACTTATTTTAGTGGTTTAAAAGTCAGGTGGAGAATAATACTTTCAAAATTCAAGCTCTTATCTGATTTATAGATCCTTCCCTTGCGCTGGACTCAAAGCTTGGAGTGGGGCAAAGGGAGCTTTTATTATCTTTACTGGTTTGTCTTCCACTCATGGGTCATAATTTCTGACTCCTCCAACTTAAGGTCTTAGGGGAAAGACAAGCAGATGAAAAGGAGGCACAGCCTTACGTGGTGAGGTCAATTGGGATCCTCATCAGTGCTGATTCTTCCTCTCATGGAGTGCTTCTGAGAATGTGTTTGGCAATGCTTCTGATGGGAGCCTCCTGCAATTTTTTGACTTGGGTAATGCCTTTCATATGCCTAGACTCTTACACCTCAGTTCTCAATCACGGGCAGTCTACCAATGTGATAGAGACTACTAATTGTTCCCCAATATTGATTTTACCCTTCTTCCTCAGAAATAGGATCCCCAATTAACTGAACACATGGCAACTTAGAATAATGCCATTTTCCAGTCTGCCTTGTAGCTGGCTGGATGTGGCCTATAACCATGTTCTAGCCAATGAAGTGAAAGTCATATGTGCAATTTCTGGGAATGTCCTCAAATGCAGAAAGGCTGCTTTTCTCCTTCCTTCCAGCTGGCTGCAATGCAGAAGTAATGGATGGAGCTAACATAGCCATCCTTGGGCCCTTTGGTGCAAGCCATGTATTGGGTATAGCAGAGCAACAAGACAGAAGGATCCTGGACCCCTGATGGTTTTGGAACCACCATATCAGCCCTGGTCTGCTTACATTTACTTGAAAGAAATTAACTTCTTTCTCATTTAAGTCATTGCCATTGTTAATTTTTCCTCACTTGCAGCAAAGCAAATCCTACCTAATACAATCCTACTCTGACTCTCTCTTGGAGCTGCATCAGCTCTTGAAACAGTCCTCTTCCCTGGCATCCCTGTTACAATATCAAGAGGCAGCCTTCCTCCTGTGGGTCCACTCGGCCCTTGGGAAAACTCACATTTCCTTGTCCTTGTCATCAGTGAAAGTGCAGAGACTGTCCCTCTCCTCTGCTCCCTCAGCCCCATGGCCACAGTCTCTCATTCTTGGCTTTCTTAGGCATGTGTCAGGCTTCAGATTTTACCCCTGTTGAGCCTCCAAATGGTCCCTTGAAGTCCCTCTCTTTTGGATTGAGGGGAGGGAAGCATCCCCCTATCCCGCTGTCTTTCATAGGTGAGGGGAAGGGAAAATGCCATGACAATCCAATTCCTCTCTCCAAAGAAATTCTCTCCCTCTGGCCTCTTCAACCCCCATCCTTTTGTAGGATAGAGGTGGATGATTCCTGATGCTGACAGAACTGGTTTCATATTCTCATCATGCTCTGCAGGGGGGGTCTAGCACCTTGACTTAGGAAATGGAGACACTCTATTGTTCTCAGCCTTTGGCGCCAAAAATATCCAATTTTAACTTCTGTTTACACCAAAAATCATAATCTCTGGTATCTGCTTTCTCAGGCTCCCTACCTGCTAGCCAGGTCAGAATGATTAAAGAAAGCGTATTTTCATTACATCAATAGTTTACAATTTTTCACGGTCACAAACACCTTTGAGAAGTATATGAAAGTTGGGACTCAGCCTCACTCCTCACCACCATGAGCTGTTCCAAGGACTCTTACACTACATCATGCTTTAGGCAGTAGTTCTCAAAATGTGGTCTACCAACTGGTTGACCGTGGTCACCTATCCAGTAGTCCATGCACGTAGCTAATAAGAGGCAGAGCTGCATTTCAAACCCAGGTCCTCCTGATGCTTCACTCCTAACTTCCCCTACAGCTGCCCTCAGCGTATGAGTCACACCACCTGAAACCAACCGCACCATTAAGATTATGCTCTGAAAAAGAGTGACGTGATCATCTGGCAGCTTTCCTTTCTCAGATGACCTGTTGGGTGTGGATATTATCAGTGGTGCACAATGTGGACCAGCTCTTGCTCTCATGTGGACATGTGCACAGCTGGATAAAACCTCTAACCTAACAGACCATGGTCCTGCTCACGGCGTATCGCAGTACACACGTGAGACAAACATGTATTGCATATTGAAAGTGGGTTTTCTTATTAGTGAGAACCCTGACACAGGAGACAAGACTTTTTCCCTACTTGATTAATGGTTAGTTCTTATTTGAGATGACGTGGACAGGATAAGGTGTGCTGGGACTAGGGGTGATGAAAAGATATGAAAAATACCCTCTAACAAGGAGTTGACCATAAAAACCAACACACAGCACTGGAATCACAGAGAACAGTCAGTGGTAACAATAAGCTTCCAGATATGGACTCAGCATTGAGGGAAATAGTGAAAACCGTGAATAACACCCAATCTCAGGACCCAAATGAAGTATAAGCCTAAGACCAGACTTTTCCACAGTGAAGTATGCTGGCTGTGGAAGTGAAAGTGCTCATGCAAATCGCCTCTTCTCTGTTAATTTGATCTTTAATTGTATAAATAGTACCTGAGAATACTCTGATTATAGAAGACCAAACAGGACAGATAAAGCTAAAGACCCCTGACAACTATTCCTGATCCTACCTCCTGCCCTGGAGGTAACTATTATCATAAGTTTTTAAAGCGAGGGATGAGGAACTTTCCTGGTGGCACAGAGGTTAGGAGTCCATCTGACGGTACAGGGGACACAGGTTCGAGCCCTCGTCTGGGAAGATCTCACATGCCACGTAGCAACTTAGCCCGTGCACCACAGCTACTGAGCCTGCACTCTAGAGCCCATGCGCCACAACTACTGAGCTTGTGCTCTAGAGCCTGTGACCCACAACCGCTGAAGCCTGCAAGCCTGGGGCCGTGCTCCGCAACGGGAGAGGCCATTGCAGTGAGAGGCCCATACGCCGCGGCAGGGAGTGGCCCCCACTCGCCGCAGCTGGGGGAAGCCCGCGTGCAGCAACAGAGACCCAACCCAGCCAAGAATAAATAAATAAATAAAAATTAGTGGTTGAAAAAAATAATAAATTAATTAATTAATTAAAAAAATTAAAGTGAGGGATGAGATAAAACACTTTTCATGATGCTGATGATGCCAATAAGGACCATTTCGATGATTGCAAGTGCCTTGCTCAAGGGAAGCAACTGAAATAGGAAGTATTTTGTGTAGACATAGGCTATCACTTCAGGGCCAGTATTCCACGAGTTTTTCTAGGAAGAGCAGGTAACAAGACTTTTAAGAAGGACAAACTGGTGCAGCTGATTTAAATGCTCAGTTTGAGTCTTTCCTAATTCTTTATTTCCTGTACTTGTCAGAATAAATCAATGATCAGGGCACCTTTTAAAAAACCACATCCAAGTGCTGCAATGGAAATGAGGCAATATTTTCCAGGGTGAAATTCTAAGACTGCCTCAAGGGGTGCATTTATCATTGCATCCCAAAATGAAACACTGACTCTTGTCAATGTTGGGCAGACACATTTGGAAGCTAGAGTCTAACACAGAGCTGAAAGGAGGCTTGAACAAGGTCTCCTGTGTGGACTGTTACTTTGGTGGCTCCCAGTTATGCCTCCTGGTGTTCACACACCTGTGTGGTCCCTCCCACACTGACTCTGGACTTGGCTACATGACTTGTTTTGACCAACAGGACATTAGCAAATGGTAAGTTATCCTTGATAAGTGCCTGGGGCTGTCCTTTTGGAACACTCGCCCTTGAAGCCCAGCTGCCTTTGTAAACTTGTCTGGACACTTGCTGGGGAACCACACAAAGAGAGAGCAAGAGAGACTGTCAGTCACTCCAGGCACGCCAGCTGAGGCCCCAGACATGTGAGTGAGGCCTTCTTGGACCTTCCAGCCCAGCCCAGCCCAGCCCAGCCCAGCCACAGCTGAATGAAGCTGAGAGACCTCTGCTAACAAGGCATGGAGCTGAAGAACCTCCTGCTAAGCCCTGCACATGTTCCTGACCCACAGAATCATGAGAAATAGACTACTGTTTTAAGCTGCCAAGTTTTGAGGTGGTTCAAGGTAGCAATAGAAACACTTTCCACAATGAACATCCAGAACTACTTATTAGAACCACTGAAGACTTGTGAGTTAGGATTTTCTAATTGAGCAAAAATTAATAGTTGAGAAAAAAATAAGAAAAGACTGATGGGTACCCTTGCCTAGGTCTGTAGCCATTCATCACCAAGCTGCATATAAAACCTGGGTAAAAAAATGGCAAATATCATCCATTTCACAGATTTAAAACAAGTGGAAATAATTTAAAATATTGTTTTTTATTGTCTACCAAATGTGTTGAAACTCTACGTATTATTTGACCTAAAACTCATGGAGTACATATATGTAGTCTTTAGCTGATGGATGAAAACAAAAGCCTGAGATGTATTGTCATGGGGACCCTCCCACAAAGCTGGTGTGCATCCGACTGTATTTCTAAAGCAGGAGGGGAAGAGGGAAAAAAGGCATCTGGGGTATTAGGTGATAAAAGGCAGCCTACAAAGTAGTCTGTAATATCTGATCCCACTGACAGAGACCCATTTACTCTGTATACTACCATGGAGGGGTCTCATGAATATAATATTGGATGAAAAAAATCAAGGTGGAGAAGTATACGCAGTATGTTTCTGTTTTTCAAAGAGGAGGATATATGTATATAGTTTAAAAAAAACAATACAAATATAAGCATAACATTCAAAGGGTTACCTATAGAAGGAAGTGAATAAGGTGGAGAAGACAGGGATAGAAGCTGGACTTAATATAAAACAAAATTAAATTAAAAAGTCTGAAAAACCAAAATCAAATGAAATCAATGAACCTAACTTTGTACACGGTCAGTGGGAACCTCGATCCCCAGTGACTTCCAAACCTGCCTTGGCAGCCCTGCCCCTCACCCGCCGAAGGGCCGCTGACTCAGGTGTCCCATAGGCACCCAGCTGAGTATGTTCCCAATGAAACATCTCATCACCCGCGGCCCCCACCACTGGCTTTCCACCAGCTGCTCCTCGTCTTGGTGGCTCACTACCCAGTAAGTTCCCTTTCTGAGCCACTACTCCCGAGTTTCTCCTTGATTCCTTTCTCTCTCTCCCACCTCCTACAACATCCTGTCAATTCTACTTCCTTACTCTCTCCACCCATCCTCCTCCTCCTCACCTCCAGTCCCACCCCAGACTATCCTTCCTTCGGCTAATGTCTATTCATTCATCAAAAGTCAGCTCCGGCAGTCCCCTCCTCTGGGAAACTTGCTCAGGAGCTTCCACTCTGTGACGTCACAGGCCGGCTTCCCCTTCTACCATCAGATGGAGGAACCTGCTCTCACTGGGGAATTAGCTTCTCAGTCAGCATTTAAAGGAAAAAAACCATAAAGTCAAAATTACCCTTGAAGACAACATAAACTCATTTCTTTTGTTGATCATATAATGGGACAGTGTCTTAAATTCAGGGCCCATAATGTACAAAACAAAAACAAAAACAAAAAATCACCCACAATCTTTTTAATTCTAGAAATTCACACCAGAGCAGAGATTCTCACACTGTGAGAGCCATGAGGAGACAGCAGGTCATGTTTCATGTAATCTAGACTCGACAAGGGGGAGGTGAGAGCAGAGTTGTCTGCCTTGTTTAAATACTACCCTTCCTTCTCTTTTCCAATGCTGAGCATATAGTTGAATTTGCCAAAGTTACACGTGTACAGGGCAGCCTCTCTCCTCCTTGTGTTGTAGCTTCTGTCTTCCCTCCCAATTTTGAGCATCTAACTCATGGCTACCTTCCCAGGACTTAGTAGAAAGCCCTCCACTTAGAAGAAACAGAGAGTGTTGGTTGAATGGATTAATGGTTTAACTTCTCCTCGGACCTCTCCAGAGATGGGGAATTCCACAGATAATGAAACAGCCCATTATGTCATCTGAACAAATGAAGTAGACCCACTGGTTCAAGGTCTCTATTGCCTTCCCAGGATTCTAACTGCAATTAAAGCTCTGAAGCAGGTTTCCCAAAGAGGAGCAGGATTGAAAGGCTTAGAGAGCTCCAGATCAGCTGATCAGCAGATAATATCGCTTTGAAGCCTCTCCTGTAGCTGGACCAACTCATCGATAGGCTCTGGCTGTGTTCCAACTGCTGGTCTGCTTGCCCCTCTTTTCCCTAATCCAGGTTTAACGAGATGAGCATCATTAAGAAAGGCAGGGCGGTTATCCTTTAAGTGAGCAAAGTGACTCTTCACAGAAGGACTGATTTTAATAACCCAGTGCAAGACCCCCTTTAAGGTACAGAATGATTCTGGCACATCAGTTAAGTGTTACACAAAACAGACGTGAGTATTCAAAATCAAAGGCGGTTTTCATTCATGTGAAAAGGGATCAGTGAGCTGCATGAAAACTGGGGTGCATCGAAGTCCCTGGGGCCTCTGTCCACAGCAGGAAAAGCTCAGAGTAGATTGGGCCTGGGGGGGAGGCAGCCTCAGCTGCCCATAACTCAGAGACAGAAGGCGGCGATCTCCGCACGCCGCCTCTATTTCATGTGCGGGCTCCTGTCTCTGATCTTACGGTGGTCGCCTAATTGCCAATGACTGTTTCTGTGGACACGAGGGTCTGCTAAATGTGTAAGGCCTGCATTTTTCCAGGGGAGACATTTTCCTTTGCACATAAGCCAAAGATTCCTTCAGACACAAATTCTTTCTTACGCAGGTCATCAGATTCTTGCATGGGGGACATTAGTGTGGAGTTCAATGCACACAGCTGAATATGAATATATATATATATGAATATAAGTATACAAAATCTGGTAACTGAGGGAGTCAGGATGCCAGATGGGAAGGCCAACAATGCCATGTGCACATCCTGAATTTCTTTCACACATGAAGACTGTAATCCTAACCGAGTATTAGGCAAATACTTGAAGCTGTTTGTTTTCCAAGAGTGGAAATGACTTCACTTTCAGTCAACCACACCCTTTGACCCAGTCTCCACTGTAACCAAGGCACACATTTGGGAGTGTTTGAATAAAAGTGAGGGGCATATTTAAACTTATGGCTCCAACCAAGATCAAACCCTTGGGAGACCTTCAAGATGGCGGAGGAGTAAGATGTAGAGATCACCTTCCTCCCCACAAATACATCAAAAATACATATACATGTGGAACAACTCTGACAGAACACCTACTGAATGCCGGCAGAAGACCTCAGACCTCCCAAAAGGGAACAGATGCCCTCAGGCGGCCTACATGCAGAGGTGGGGCAAATCCAAAGCTGAAACCCAGGAGCTGTGCGAACAAAGAAGAGAAAGGGAAATCTCTCCCAGCAGCTTCAGGAGCAGCGGATTAAATCTCCACAATCAACTCGATGTACCCTGCATCTGTGGAATAACTGAATAGACAACGAATCATTCCAAAATTGTGGCGGTGGACTTTGGAAGCAACTGTAGACTTGGGGTTTGCTGTCTGCGACTGATTTGTTTCTGATTTTTATGTTTATCTAAGTTTAGTGTTTAGCGCTTGTTATCATTGGTGGATTTCTTTATTGGTTTGGTTGCTCTCTTCTTTATTTATTTTAATAATTTTTTTTCTTTATTTTTTTTTTCTTCCTTTTTTTCTCCCTTTTCTTCTGAGCTGTGTGGCTGACAGGGTCTTGGTGCTGCGGCCTGGTGTCAGGCCTGAGCCTCTAAGGTGGGAGAGCCGAGTCAGGACACTAGACCACCAGAGACCTCCTGGCCCCACGCAATATCAATCGGTGAGAGCTCTCCCAGAGATCTCCGTCTCAACGCTAAGACCCAGCTCCACCAAACGGCCAGCAAACTCCAGTGCTGGATGCCCCATACCAAACAACTAGCAAGACAGGAACACAACCCCACCCCTTAGTAGAGAGGCTGCCTAAAAACATACTAAGTTGACAGACACCCCAAAACACACCGCCGGACATGGCCCTGCCCACCAGAAAGACAAGATCCAGGCCCACCCACCAGAACACAGTCACCAGTCCCCTCTACCAGGAAGCCTACACAACCCACTGAACCAACCTCACCCACTGGGGGCAGACACCAAAAAAACCAGAAACTACGAACCTGCAGCCTGCAAAAAGGAGACCCCAAACACAGTAAGTTAAACAAAATGAGAAGGCAGAGAAATATGCAGCAGATGAAGAAGCAAGGTAAAAACCCACCAGACCAAACAAAACGAAGAGGAAATAGGCAGTCTGCCTGAAAACGAATTCAGAGTAATCATAGTAAAGATGATCCAAAGTCTTGGAAATAGAATGGAGAAAATATAAGAACCGTTTAACATGGACCTAACGAACTAAAGAGCAAACAAACAATGATGAACAACACAATAAATGAAATTAAAAACTCTCTAGAAGGAATCAGTAGCAGAATAACTGAGGCAGCAGAACAGATAAGTGACCTGGAAGATAAAAGAGTGGAAATAACTACTGCAGAGCAGAATAAAGAAAAAAGAATGAAAAGAATTGAGGACAGTCTCAGAGACCTCGGGGACAACATTAAACGCACCAACATTTGAATTATAGGGGTCCCAGAAGAAGAAGCGAAAAAGAAAGGGACTGAGAAAATATGTGAAGAGATTACAGTTGAAAACTTCCCTAATATGGGAAAGGAAATGATCAGTCAAGTCCAGGAAGCGCAGAGAGTCCCATACAGGATAAATCCAAAGAGAAACATGCCAAGACACATATTAATCAAACAATCAAAAACTAAATACAAAGAAAAACTATTAAAAGCAGCAAGGGAAAAGCAAAAAATAACATACAAGGGAAACCCCATAAGGTTAACAGCTGATCTTTCAGCAGAAACTCTGCAAGCCAGAAGGGAGTGGCAGGACATATTTAAAGTGATGAAAGGAAAAAACCTACAACCAAGATTACTCTACCCAGCAAGGGTCTCATTCAGATTCGATGGAGAAATTAAAATCTTTACAGACAAGCAAAAGTTAAGAGAATTCAGCACCTCCAAACCAGCTTTACAACAAATGTTAAAGGAACTTCTCTAGGCTGGAAACACAAGAGAAGGAAAAGACCTATAGTAACAAACCCAAAACAATTAAGAAAATGGTAATAGGAACATACATATTGATAATTACCTTAAATGTAAATGGATTACATACTCCAACCAAAGACATAGACTGGCTGAGTGGATACAAAAACGATATCTATATATATGTTGTCTACAAGAGACCCACTTGATACCTAGGGACACATACAGACTGAAAAGTGAGGGGATGGAAAAAAAGATATTCCATGCAAATGGAAATCAAAAGAAAGCTGGAGTAGCAATTCTCATATCAGACAAAATAAACGTTAAAATAAAAACTATTACAAGACACAAAGAAGGACACTACATAATGATCAAGGAATCAATCCAAGGAGAAGATATAACAACTGTAAATATTTACGCACCTAACAGGCACATCAATACATAAGGCAAATGCTAACAGCCATAAGAAGGGAAATCAACACTAACACAATAATAGTAGGGGACTTTAACACCCCATTTTCACCAAAGGACAGATCATCCAAAATGAAAATAAATAAGGAAACACAAGCTTTAAATGACACATTAAACAAGATCAACTTAATTGATATTTATAGGACATTCCATCCAAAAACAACAGAATACACTTTCTTCTCAAGTGCTCATGGAACATTCTCCAGGATAGACCATATCTTGGGTCACAGATCAAGCCTTGGCAAATTTAAGAAAACTGAAATTGTATCAAGTTTCTTTTCCGACCACAGTGCCATGAGACTAGATATCAATTACAGGAAAAAAACGGTAAAAATACAAACACATGGAGGCTAAACAATACACTACTAAATAACCAAGAGATCACTGAAGAAATCAAAGAGGAAATAAAAAAATACCTAGAAACAAATGACAATGAAAACACAATGATCCAAAACCTATGGGATGCAGCAGTTCTAAGAGGGAAGTTTATAGCAATACAATCCTACCTCAAGAAACAAGAAACATCTCAAATAAAAAACCTAACCTTACACCTAAAGCAATTAGAGAAAGAAGAACAAAAAACCCCCAAAGTTAGCAGAAGGAAAGAAATCATAAAGATCAGATCAGAAATAAATGAAAAAGAAATGAAGGAAATGATAGCAAAGATCAATAAAACTAAAAGATGGTTCTTTGAGAAGATAAACAAAATTGATAAGCCATTAGCCAGACTCATCAAGAAAAAAAGGGAGAAGACTCAAATCAACAGAACTAGAAATGAAAAAGGAGAAGTAACAACTGACACTGCAGAAATACAAAGGATCATGAGAGATTACTACAAGCAACTATATGCCAATAAAATGGACAACCTGGAAGAAATGGACAAATTCTTAAAAATGCACAACCTTCCAAGACTGAACCAGGAAGAAATAGAAAATATGAACAGACCAATCACAAGCACTGAAATTGAAACTGTGATTAAAAATCTTCCAACAAACAGAAGCCTAGGACCAGATGGCCTCACAGGCAAATACTATCAAACATTTAGAGAAGAGCTAACACCCATCCTTTTCAAACTCTTCCAAAATATAGCAGAGGGAGGAACACTCCCAAACTCATTCTATGAGGCCACCATCACCCTGATACCAAAACCAGACAAAGAGGTCACAAAAAAAGAAAACTACAGACCAATATCACTGATGAACATAGATGCAAAAATCCTCAACAAAATACTAGCAAACAGAATCCAACAGCACATTAAAAGGATCATACACCATGATCAAGTGGGGTTTATCCCAGGAACGCAAGGATTCCTCAATATATGCAAATCAATCAATGTGATACACCATATTAACAAATTGAAGGAGAAAAACCATATGATCATCTCAATAGATGCAGAGAAACTTTCGACAAAATTCAACACCCATTTATGATAAAAACCCTCCAGAAAGTAGACATAGAGGGAACTTACCTCAACATAATAAAGGCCATATATGACAAACCCACAGCCAACATCGTCCTCAGTGGTGAAAAACTGAAACCATTTCCACTAAGATCAGGAAAAAGACAAGGTTGCCCACTCTCAGCACTATTATTCAACATAGTTTTGGAAGTTTTAGCCACAGCAATAAGAGGAGAAAAAAATAAAAGGAATCCAAATCGGAAAAGAAGAAGTAAAGCTGTCACTGTTTGCAGAGGACATGATACTATACATAGAGAATCCTAAAGATGCTACCAGAAAACTACTAGAGCTAATCAATGAATTTGGTAAAGTAGCAGGATACAAAATTAATGCACAGAAATCTCTTGCATTCTTATACACTAATGATGAAAAATTTGAAAGTGAAATTAAGAAAACACTCCCATTTACCATTGCAACAAAAAGAATAAAATACCTAGGAATAAACCTACCTAAGGAGACAAAAGATCTGTATGCAGAAGATTACAAGACACTGATGAAAGAAATTAACGATGATACAAACAGATGGAGAGATATACCATGTTCTTGGATTGGAAGAATCAACATTGTGAAAATGACTATACTACCCAAAGCAACCTACAGATTCAATGCAATCCCTATCAAACTACCACTGGCATTCTTCACAGAACTAGAACAAAATATTTCACAATTTGTACAGAAACACAAAAGACCCCAAATAGCCAAAGCAACCTTGAGAAAGAAAAACGGAGCTGGAAGAATCAGGCTCCCGGACTTCAGACTATACTACAAAGCTACAGTAATCAAGACAGTATGGTACTGGCACAAAAACAGAAATATAGATCAATGGAACAGGATAGAAAGCCCAGAGATAAACCCACGCACATATGGTCACCTTATCTTTGATAAAGGGGTCAAGAATATATAATGGAGAAAAGACAGCGTCTTCAATCAGTGGTGCTGGGAAAACTGGACAGCTACATGTAAAAGAATGAAATTAGAACACTCCCTAACACCATACACAAAAATAAACTCAAAATGGATTAAAGACCTAAATGTAAGGCCAGACATTATCAAACTCTTAGAGGAAAACACAGACAGAACACTCTATGACATAAATCAAAGCAAGATCCTTTTTGACCCACCTCCTAGAGAAATGGAAATAAAAAAAAAATAAACAAATGGGACCTAATGAAACTTAAAAGCTTTTGCACAGCAAAGGAAACCATAAACAAGATGAAAAGACAACCGTCAGAATGGGAGAAAATATTTACAAATGAATCAACGGACAAAGGATTAATCTCCAAAATTTACAAGCAGCTTATGCAGCTCAATATCAAAAAAACAAACAACCCAATCCAAAAATGGGAGGAAGACCTAAATGGACATTTCTCCAAAGGAGATATACAGATTGCCAACAAACACATGAAAGAATGCCCAACATCATTAATCATTAGGGAAATGCAAATCAAAACTACAATGCAATATCATCTCACACCGGTCAGAATGGCCATCATCAAAAAATCTACAAACAATAAATGCTGGAGAGGGTGTGGAGAAAAGGGAACCCTCTTGCACTGTTGGGGGGAATGTAAATTGATACAGCCACTATGGAGAACAGTATGGAGGTTCCTTAAAAAACTAAAAATAGAACTATCATATGACCCAGCAATCCCACTCCCGGGCATATACCCTGAGAAAACCACAATTCAAAAAGAGTCATGTACCACAATGTTCATTGCAGCTCTATTTACAATAGCCAGGACATGGAAGCAACCTAAATGTCCATCGACAGATGAATGGATAAAGAAGATGTGGCACATATATACAATGGAATATTACTCAGCCATAAAAAGAAGTGAAATTGAGTTATTTGTAGTCAGGTGGATGGACCTAGAGTCTGTCATACAGAGTGAAGTAAGTCAGAAAGAGAAAAACAGATACCGTATGCTAACACATATATATGGAATCTAAAAAAAAAAAAAAATGGTCATGAAGAACCTACAGGCAAGACAGGAATGATCACGCAGACCTACTAGAGAATGGACTTGAGGACACGGGGAGGGGGAAGGGTAAGCTGGGACAAAGGAAGAGAGTGACATGGACATATATATACTACCAAATGTAAAATAGCTAGCTAGTGGGAAGCAGTCGCATAGCACAGGGAGATCAGCTCGGTGCTTTGTGACCAGCTAGAAGGGTGGGATAGGGAGGGTGGGAGGGAGGGAGACGCAAGAGGGAAGAGATATGGGGATATATGTATATGTATAACTGATTCACTTTGTAATAAAGCAGAAACTAACACACCATTGTGAAGCAATTATACTCCAATAAAAATGTTAAAAAAAAAAAAACAATAAATGCTCGAGAGGGTGTGGAGAAAAGGGAACCCTCTTGCACTATTGGTGGGAAGGTAAATTGATACAGCCACTATGGAGAACAGTAAGGACGTTCCTTAAAAACTAAAAATAGAACTACCATATGACCCAGCAATCCCACTACTGGGCATATACCCTGAGAAAACCATAATTCAAAAAGAGTCATGTACCACAGTGTTCATTGCAGCTCTATTTACAATAGCCAGGACATGGAAGCAACCTAAGTGTCCGTCAACAGATGAATGGATAAAGAAGATGTGGCACATATATACAATGGAATATTAGCCATAAAAAGAAACGAAATTGAGTTATTTGTAGTGAGGTGGATGGACCTAGAGTCTGTCATACAGAGTGAAGTAAGTCAGAAAGAGAAAGACAAATACCATCTGCTAACACATATATATGGGATTGAAAAAAAATGGTTCTGATTAACCTAGAGGCAGGACAGGAAGAAAAACGCAGACGTAGAGAATGCACTTGAGGACACGGGGAGGGGGAAGGGTAAGCTGGGGACAAAGTGAGAGAGTAGCATTGACATATATACACTACCAAGTGTAAAATAGCTAGTGGGAAGCAGCTGCATAGCACAGGGAGATCAGCTTGGTGCTTTTGTGACCACCTAGAGGGGTGGGATAAGGAGGGTGGGAGGGACACACAAGAGGGAGGGGATATGGGGATGTATATATACACGAAGCTGATTCACTGTGTTATATAGCAGAAACTAACACAGCATTGTAAAGCAATTATATTCCAATAAAGATGTTAAAAAAAAAAAAATCAAACCTTCACTTTATCAGCATGATAGGCTGTCCTGAGAAGGTAACAAACCACACAACTGAACTGAACTTAAATCAGAAAGAGAAGAAATGCTATTATAGAGGAAAGGCAAATAGGTTCCATACGAAAGTCACTTCCAATCAATCATAACGAGAGCTGTATTTATTGAGCACTCATTATGTTGGTCACGTGAACTGAGTATTCTTACTCCATTTTTACAGATGAGGAAACTGAGGCAAAATAATTTGCCTAAGATTATATAGCTAGTAGGTAGTGGAGCCAGGATTTGAAGGCAGGCAGTCTGACTGCAGAGTCCTAGCTCCCAACCATGGCATGCTCTGGCCTGCCAGCTGGTGGGTGATGGCTATCTGAGCCTGGTGTTCAAGGGTCTGAGGCCAAATTCAGGTTTAGCAGGGTAGGCTGCCACGATTAATCAGAGAGCTGCCAAAGGGATCCAGACACAGAACAGAAGCACATGTATGGGTACTTGCATCCCTGACTTTATTTAACAGAAAAAGGTCCTACAACATCTGTACTATCAGAACCATGCTTGTCTCAGTCTCTACAAATATTTACTCCTAGATTTTGGCAACATCTGACACTAAGTAAGGTAATTACTAGATTTTGGTAACATCTGACACTGAGTAAGGTATTAAGAGTAACTTTCCCTGCAGGTACAGCAGGTAACGAATCACTAACAGCTTCCTGTTTCATTTTCTGGACCGATGTTGATATGTTTCAGGTCCTGACAGATTGTAGACCTACTTGGGACAAGCAAGACCCAGAGTAACGATGAAGGAAATTTTCCAGTAACTCAGAAAGACAGTTGCTGCTACTGAGATTCCGGCTCTGGAGTCCCAGCCCTAGTGCTGTCATCTTAAAGCGCAGACAGTACTCTGGCTTGCTAGGAGGGCTATGACCCCATTTACTCCCACAGGACTATTCAAAGGGAGGGCAGTCTTTGGCTTTGGGGTAGACTGGGGGCTGAAGAGTCCCTGCCACATGGCAGGCAGATGCAAAGCTGAAGTTTGATTAGGTAAAACATGAGAATCAGCATGCATCTTTGACAAAAACAAAAAATGGCGAGATCTAATACAACGTCAGGCTGTGGGCAGATGTGAATAAAAACGTATATTATAACTAGTCGTTTTTTTTGGTATCTGTAACATTATCATCAGATATATAAAATCACATTTTACAATAGGAATGAAACGTAATTAACTTAACGACCAACATGATTGACATGTTTTATCTGATGCCGTTTATGACTGGTACATTGAAGAAAAGACAATGGCTTCGTGGTTCACGTTAACATTTGTTAGTATAGTCACTCGATCATCCAGAGGCACACTGGCTGTCAGTGTACTGAGGACAAATCCATATAACTACAGTCTAAAACTGTTCTCATTTGCTTTGTAATTTAAACCACTTTCCTACGCATTGTCTGGAGACATCCTTGATCATCAGGACTGGGGGATGTTACTGGCATCTAGTGGGTAGAGGCCAGAGGCGCTGCTCAACATCCTACAATGCACAGGTCAGTGCCCCACAAGAAAGAATTATTCGGCCCAAAATGTCAAGAGCGCCGAGGTTGAGAAATTCTGGTCTAGTCTGGTGTTTACATATATGGGGAGAGGAAAGCTAACCTTTACTGAGTGTTTACCAGGGGGCAGGCACTGTTCACCGGAATTAACTCATCTCATCACAACAAACCTGTGGGGTGGGCCTATTCTGACCCTGTACAAGCCTGGGTGGGGTGGTGGAGGCAGACAGGCAGGTTATACTCTGTGGAACAGATGAGAAGACTGAAACTCGGCGCATTAGGGGAAGACCTGGGCGTCCAGCTCCAGCACAGGGCATGGCGGTGCCTCTGCTGTGTTCACATGCACAGAGCAGGAAGGCCAGAGTGGCTCTGCCCTCTCCTTCTGTTGGTAATACCACTGCCAATTCATGTTCAGGCGGCAGCTCCAAGGTTACGTGGCTCTGGGGCTCCCCCACCCACTCTTGCAGGCTCAGCACCTGGAAAGAGTAGGAGAAATCACAGCACCAAACTGTGATGGTAGCCCGTGGGGCCCAAGGAAGCTGTGCAGCACCCAGAGCATATCTGCTGACTCTGTGCTTTGCTTCGGGAGAGGTGGCGCTGGGGCATCCCTGGGGGGACCTGGACACCAGACTGAAGTGCCCAGCAGGGACAGAGACGGAGACTGGCGTTTTCCGGACAGTCCCTTCAGAAAGGCCACCTCGATGTGGGACGTGTCTGTGGGGCTGGCAGGCAGATCTGGTACTGAGTGGAAAGAAGCTGCAGAAGAAGAAAGCGGAAACCACAGGGCCAGAGCCAGAAACCAGTTAGCACAAGTGAGAGCAGCACCCCAGGTTGCTGGAGAGGAGCTTCTCCTGTATAAATCTAGCCTTTAATGAAGTGTCCTCTGGGCATGCTCTCCACCGGCAGGGGTGGGGTAGGGGAGGCTGGAGGCATGTGGGAGGCGTGGTCCAATACAATCTGCTGCTTAAGGGGAAGTCATGCCACAGAAAGAGAGGAAAGTGGGGAGCTAGTTCCCAAGGTGTGGGTTCTTCGGCACTCCTAAAAATCCAAAGGCTGGCTCTAAGAGAGGATGGGATCCAAAGCTCTTCACGTAGCTTACAACAGTGGGTCTCAACGTTTAGCCTGCATTGGAACCACCTGGAGGGCTTGTTAAACCATAGATCGCTGGGTTCCACCCAAAGTCCTAACAAGTTCCCAGGTGACACTGATGCCGTTGGTCCAAGGACCACACTTTGAGTCAGGCTACCCTACCCCCTCCAAAGATCTGTCATCATTACTTAACCGTAAAGGGTATTATTATTCCAGTTTCTTCAAAGACGGTGTTCATAGGAGTCCCTATTTAACGTATAGCAAATTCACCAAACCTCCACTCAAATTATATTAAAAATGTGAATGTAAACTTCACCCCAGCATCCAATACAAAAGATTCTGGATCCATCATCGGTGTTAATTTATTCACACCACTCCTTGCGTTCATTAACGTGGATGATTGGGAGTTAGCCAGACTTAAAATTTATTATGCATGGAATGAGAGCTATTACCCAGACTTGAAAAATATTTGAAGTCCTTGGACTACGGTCTGAGATTTTAGACCTGAGTGAAAATGTGAGTTTCAGGTTGTCCTGAGAATTTCTCCCATGACATCCTGATCACAATAAATTTGATTTGCTGAAGCAAATCTCTTAATTGCTTCTGGAGCCTGTGTCTGAAACCCAAACTGGTAGCTTGGCTTTGGTAACAAACAGTATATATACTTCTGGATTGCCACTGCTTATTTTTTTTTTCTCCATTTAAAATGGCCTCTTTAAAGGCTTGACATTAGTTTCCCACCAACCTTGGCCCCGTGGGACTGATGTAAAAATCCAACTTTTAGTCAGCAAATGAAATAAACTGTTTTCAAGACACATATGGAGTAAATATGGATGGTAAAGAGGTGCTATTTTTATAGTCACTTTTCTGACCATCCGTCTCACAAAGGAATCACTTACAGGTCTCTCGGAACCTGGCTTCCCTATTCCTCAGCCGGCTGAGCAGCGGACGGGCCCGGCCACCAGCCCCTCCTGTGCTTATTCTCTTGTGACTCATCACTGCAAATGAAGGTGTTGGCCCCAAATGCTCTGAAGCAGCTGAAAACTATCCCATTATATAGCACCCAATCAAGCCCCCTCCCCCTTTACTAGACTTTCCGCACATGGAAGCATTTTGAGACCTGGCTCTCTGGGCTTCCAGAAACTATTCCGGGACTCCCACACCGACAAAAGACCTCACTTTGATGTCAGCGGTAAATGGTTGTTCCAGGGAAGTGTGTTCTCTAATCCCACCACCCTCCTTCCCCCCCATCACCATGAAATGGCGTGGCTTTCACAAATAGCTTTTGTAAAACCCTACAGTCTCTGCCCTTGGCCCTGGTTCCCAAACTCCTTCTTCCAAAGGAAACCTGGGGCTTGCTTTTCCTAACCCTTTCCTGATGACGCTGTACAGGATAAGGCCAGTCCTGGCAGCGCTGTGAGGGGTATGAGACTATCAATGAGAACAGTAACAAGCACTTGTGAACACTCATTACGTGCCAGGTACTGCGCTGAGTCATTTAGATGTATTATCTCATTTAACCCTAAAAATGTCCCTGGGTGTCAGTACTGTTATTTTTCCCATTTTGAAGATGGGTAAACTAAAGCAAAGATAATATATTTGGGGTGACAAAACTATTAAGTGAAAAGACAAACAGGTTTAGAACCTGTGTTCTTATAAAAAACTTGTTTGTTGAAGTATAAAGTATATTCAAAAGAGTGAAAAATCCTGTGTATACAGCTCAGTGCATTTTTATTCACACACCCATGTAACCAACTCAGGTCAAAAAAATATGGCAAGCACCCTAGAAGCCCCCTTCCTGTACTACACGGTCACCAGCCACCCACTCTACACAGGAACTGTTATCAAGATTTCTTAGATCATAGATTAGTTTTGCTTATTTTTGAATTTAAATGGAACTGATCCAGTATGTATTCCTTTGTATTTAACTGTTTTTTTTTTACCCACTATTACAGTGGTGAGATTATCTGTGATACTGTATGAGGCTTTTCATCACTATATAGTGTTCCACTGTGCAAACATCCCACAATTGATTTATTCCATTGTTAATAGGCAGCGGTTATTTATAAGTCGGGGCCATTACAATAGTGCTATTAGAAACGTTTCTGCTCACGCCTACTGATAACATACACACACTTTTCTGCCGGGCCCACGCACACCCAGGAAAGGGACTGCTGGGCACATTCAGCTTTAAAAGATACGGCTAGCAGTTCAGCCAGGGCTGCTGTGAGCTGGCAAATGTCTTGAGGGGTATAACGGACTGAACTGTGCCTCTCCAAAAGTCCTATGTTGAAGCCCCGGCTCCCAGTGTGGCTGTATTTGTAGACAGAGCCTTTAAGGAGGTGATTAACATTAAATAAGGTCACAGGGGCCCTACTCCAATGGGACTGGTGGTCTTTGAAGGAGAGGAGGAGACCTGGAGCTTGCTCGCTCTCCTGACACAGAGGACAGGCCGTGGGAGGACACAGCGAGAGGCGGGTGTCTGCAGCCAGGAAGGGACAGAGTCCTTACCAAAGACCACATCTGTCAGCACCTTGATCTCAGACTTTGAACCTCCAGAACTGTGAGAAAATAAACTTCTATTGGGTAAGCCACCAAGTCTGTGGCATCCTGTTGCAGCAGCCAGAGCGGACTAATACAAGCGGAAAAGTGGTGGAAAAGTTGGGTTCGCCTCAGTGAGCTTTCTTTCTAGTTGGGATCTTGGCCTTTCTAGGCCTGGTGTCTTGGCCACTCTGAGCCCGCAGTTTTGTCTCCCCAGCCCTTGGACTCTGCCAAAGCTTGGGAAAGGGGTGCAGCCTCTCAGTGACTTTGACCTGGCTTTTTAGCCTCTCATCCCTGTGCCAATTCCAACCTGGCAGAGCCTTGAGGGAAAAAGCACTTCGAGGGTGGCCTGCAAAAGGTTACTCTATCATTACTGGAAATGGAAATCTAACTGGTAGTTTTTAAAACAAGGAACTTACAAATAACAAAATCAAACTGTAGTAGGACTGACACCAATTCTGTCCTCTTTTTGTTAATATATTATTCAGTCAACTAGCTATTCAAATGTAGTATCTGCTAGTTTTTGAAATTATCAACCCGACACAATTTTTTCCTCTAAGGATGTCTCAGTTTGGAACCCACACTTTCTAGATCTTTGATAACGTGGAGAACTGACTTCCTAGGTTAGGCGATTACCCTCAAAATGATCAGAACTGCCTGAACTGTTTTTGAAAAAAGAAGTTTAAGAAATTCAAATACTCGGTGGCATCTGAATAAAAAAAATTGTTACATTTAGTGATTGAAAAACAGAATCATGGATGAAACCCAGAGAGCCCTCCAAATCGGGAAGCCTGGTTTCAAGGCCCACACTGTTCCCCGTTAGTGGTGCGGCACTAGGGCAGTCAGCCACTTGGTGCCTCTGTTTCTTTTTTTTTTTAAAGTATCTTTATTGGAGTATAATTGCTTTACAATGGTGTGTTAGTTTCTGCTGTATAACAAAGTGAATCAGCTATACATATACATATATCCCCATATCCCCTCCCTCCCACCCTCCCTATCCCACCCCTCTAGGTGGTCACAAAGCACCGAGCTGATCTCCCTGTGCTATGTGGCTGCTTCCCACTAGCTATCTATTTTACATTTGGTAGTGTATATATGTCCATGCCACTCTCTCACTTCGTCCCAGCTTACCCTTCCCCCTCCCCGTGTCCTCAAGTCCATTCTCTACGTTTGTGTCTTTAATCCTGTCCTGGTGCCTCAGTTTCTTTAGCTGTATAAAGGGCATAATCACACTTGTGAAGTGTTCTTGAATTTCCAGAGCACAGCTAATCATTTGCCCTGGGAGCTCCCTCAGCACTGCCGGGGTTAAGCCTTAGCACTGATTGAGGGACAGCGTTCCTAGCTGATGTCCTGGCCTCTTCCACTGGGTTCTGAGCTCCTTAGGGCAGAGGTCATGTCCTGCCCCTTCTATCCTCAGTACAGGGCCTCACACAAGGGAGGTACCAAGGAATGTGACGTAACCCCCATGCCACTCAGCACCCCGTGCGCTGGCAGCTCCTCCCAGTGTCCACTGACGTGGCATGCCTCACAGGGCAGGGCGATGGCATCTTCAGCAGAGTTGATAAGTGGAGTTGTCATATAACGGGAAATAGAATCACCCTACAAAGCTCCTTACATGGCCCACAAAGCGCAGTACATATACATTCAATCTACTTCAGTCATCTTTAGGCACCATCACTTTTGAGAATGACAAAGCCAGATGCAAGGAAGGAACCACCGACAGAACCGAAGATCTGGGCATTCAAACTCCTCTGCCCTCGTAATCCTACTGAGTCCCTGAAGGGAATGGAGACACGTGGAGATGTCTGGGGAAGCTTTACTCCCCTGGAGCGTGTCCTGTGAAGCCTCGAGGACTCTTACACCTGAGTGAGACTGTTGAGGTTGGGTTCTCAAGTCAGTGACTAGCCTGGCTCCCTCTTTTGAAGAGTCCCAGCACACAGCAGCTTGGTAAAGGCTTTGAAAAAGTACTTGGTATGTTTAACTGGGATACACGCAGTTTTTCAACCTTATTTGACACTGGACCTTGATTCCTGTTGGTGTATGATACCTATTAATATTCTGTGGGACATGTTCAATGTGACACACTGGGAATGCAGCCTTAGACCATTACTCAAAGCTTTTCTGACTTATTTTATAAACAATCCCTAACACAAATATTTATCTGCCTTCAGGGCAGAGCAATTAAGAACAACCTAGAATTGGATGAAGAAGGCTGTCAGATTAAAAACAAAATGGACAGCTAACAGCCTGGCAGGAATGGAAAGAACAGAAAACTTACAGAGCATCCATGGAATTATTTTCAGATATTCAACAAATATTATTGTATGGTACAATCACGGAGGTTCAGAAGAGTAGCAGTCCTTAAGAAAATGTGACATCCTTGGCAAACTTGCTTAAGATGGTAGGAAGACATTTATTATCTTTACCAAGGTTAGAATTAAAAAGTTGGGTATATACAGACAAGATTCAATTGTTGGGAAAATTCATCTCCTCACCGCACAAGATAAGGACCGCACCCCTCTTACCATTCGCTTTCCCAGCTTCCCGCAGTTGTCCTTCCTTCAGATACTACTCAGATCAGCCTCCTGGACAAAGGCCGAGTCAACCAACTCAAAAAGATTCTTCACGTCCTTCCCACTTCATAAGAATCTGAGTTTTATTTAACCCCAAACATTTTTTTTTTTAAGGAGGAAGGTCTTTCTAATGAGTAAATTTCAAGATACCAGAACATAAATAAAAGTTTATTTATCTTTTAGGTCATATCCACTTGTGAATCACATTCGGTACACGGATGAGAGACTTTAGTCCACATCGTTGGCACCTCCTCCGTGGCCCGAGGCCCGTTGATCGAGGTTGTTCAGCCAGTCTCCTAATGTAATAAAAAGCCTCTCCATCAATTTCGTGGGTTTTTTTTGTTTGTTTGTTTGTTTGGTTTTTTTGCAGAGAGAGAGAACATTCAAAAGAATTATTCCCAGGAGCAGAAGAGGTCCTCATCCCTTCCATCCTTCCGCTTTCCACTGTGTTTAACATACCGACAATTCTCTTTAAATAACCGTTTTTTCCATCCTTACTCATTGTACTTGGACAGTTTCAACCTGGGGATAATGTTCATCGACTGCAGCTCCTGGAAGAGCAGCTTGCAGGCATACGGGATGCGCAGGGAGGACACGTGGCAGGACGACTTGCAGAAATGGCACCTGAAACCCAAGCCAGCTGTGTTAGACGGACAGCAACTCAGAGGTAGAGGCCTGCACACAGGAAGTGAGGATTTGCTCTGAAAATTCCATGACCATCCTATCAAGTTCATTCGTTTTCTATTCCTCAGTGTTCAGTCACACTATCAAATACGTATGTATGTGCCCCCAAAATAAAAAGAAGCATCCAAGGCAGCAAAAGAAAGAACAAAACAATATCACTCCCCCAGTTTTAAAAGCATGGAATTTTAATCAGTACTTCCACACTTCTAGACCTTTCTCCTTAAAATGCAAAATATCTGCCTATGTATTTATTTTGAATGAGGCCCAGAAATCTGAACCGTCTGAAAGTTACTCAGATTTAGACATTTTTTATTGTTGAAAGAGTTCCAAACCGATTGAATCCATGTCCATGTATTTGAAAAGCACCTACTATTCTATACTATTCTAGACAAGATAGATGCTCAATTTGATTTCTGTCACTGAAATGCTTGAAGTGTGATGGGAAAGAGAAGACTTTCATATAGAAAGGTGGTATCCAATCAAATGCTACCTATTTTTCCAGCACTCTTCAAGCGTGGTTATTTCTCTTAGTCCTGGAAGCCACTGCACTTAACAACGCGCTGACCCCTGTGCGAAACCAAGGAACCTCTGTGTGTGTGTGTGCGTATATTCTCATTTAACCCTCACAACAGCACCTGCTCCTAACCACTGTGCCTGCTCTTCCAGTTAGGATTTTCTTTTCCTTCAGGAAGAGCCAGTGAACTGAACCTAGATCTTAGTCAATAGCTACAACTAAAGAAGGGTCCCTGAGGAGAAAGTGAATTATTTTCTCAGGTTCCAGACCAAAATAGGACCTTACCCTACACCTCAAGGGTCTGGGGCATCTGGGACAACAGGTTTCCAGGAAAAATCCTGAGACTTAATATGTAGAAAACTAGGTCCTCCCAGTTAACAGGGGGCAAAATGAGTGCAAGAGGAACAGCAAACAGGGCTTAGAAGAGTCAGTGCTGACTGGGGACTAGAGGGAGAGTCCTTAGTGAATGGTAAAGGCCCTTCTGGAGGGCAGTAAGGCAATGTGCGTTACAAACATAGACACACATGTTATTTCACTGAGTAATCACAAAGTGGCAAAATATGTGCACAAGAATGTCATGGTTACACTACTTGTAATGCATAGTAGCATATGCATACTACTCCGGCTTAAAGCAGGAGATGGCTCATGTGTCCAATAAGCAGTTTGTTCTGTGATTACAGGACATTCATGCAGAAGAATCCTGTGCAGCCATTAAACATGATGCTGTAGACCCACATTAGTGAAATGTAAAGGTGTCCAGGACACACTGTGGAGTAGAAAAAGCAGTTTGCTAAACAGTGTGATCACAAGGGGGGGTCCTCAGATGGGTTTCAGTAAATGTATGAAGCCCCAAAATCATATGTAACAAGATTTTTTGGTGTATGTATTTTTACTTTTATACTATTATCAGAATCTCAAAAGGGCTCATGACTGAAAATAAAAAAGGGTACAGGACTACTGGCAAACAGAGATATCCCCAAAAGAGTCACTAAAATGTTAATAGTGGTCATCTGTGGATGGTAGGAATTAGTGTGACTGTTTGTATTTCTTCTTTATATATGTATCATTAACATTTTTTATAACTTTGAATATTTTACAAAGAGCAGGGATCATTTTCACCATCAGTAAAATAAAGCTTTATTATTTTAGAAAAGAAAAGCATTAAGGCTGAGAATTTGAATGTGGTGGTGAGTGAGTATGCAGATATGAACTTCTTGCGGAGAAGAGTATGGGAGAGGGATGAGCCATGGTGGACCTGTGCTCGTGTCCCCACTAGGGGACTTGCAGAGGCCTGAGCAAGCACTGTGGAGATTTGATTCCATCAACAGTAATAAGAGGAACATGGTGGATGACTTTTTCCTAAAAGATTATCTAAAGACCTCTTTAATGCATTATAGTTTAAGAATTATGTTTTTAATGTGCCTGGGTTGATCTAATTTATCCAGGAATCATGTTCATGCTTTAATTAAACTGGAGAAATGGATTTAACTGGGGCAACTTCTTGCTGATTCTCCTGTCCAGTATATTACCTGGTGACTTCAGGTCAAGCTAATCCATTTAAAACTTCCATATGTGCTGATTCATAATCCAGAAAGCCCACTAATCTTCTCTATTATTCAATATTTCTCCAACATTTAAAATGTTCCAATGCATGCGTATACATACATGCATATGCGTATATATATATATATATATACACATAAAGAAAAATATTAAAAATTTTACCCTATTTCTGAAAGATTTCCAAAGAAAGAAACTTGACCCAAACAACAATAAAATAAACTGATTTTTTAGGGAAAAGCAGCAAAAGAAGGAGGCTGTGGCTTCACATGAGGAATGACTGTCCAGTAAAATATCCTCTACGAGCTAATTATCTTAATAGGGATTTTCTTCTCTCAGCAGTTTTCCTCTCTTTTGTGACTTATGCCCTCCGTGTCTTCTGCAGAACAACAGTCTTGCTGTAAACATCCCCATAGCAATGCCTTACTAATGTGCAAATCACTGACAAAAGGCCAGTTTCAAGGTTCTGAACTGCTCTAATTACTCAGCCTCCATTGTGCTGTTCATTAAAGACCGACTTCCTCCAACAAATGCCCGTGCTCCCTCCCACACAACCCATCACACACGATCAGGTAACGACGGGAAAATGACAGCATCATTATGCTCCTCTGCCAGAGAGCAGCACGAGCAGGCTGCTAGACCACCAGACTGGGTGAGGATTTTTTTCTGTTGGCAACAAGGGTATAAGTAGGCCGCTCAAAATCAGACATACGGTATATCCAGGTCTGTTTAATTACAGTAAAGACCCTTAAACAGTGTAACCTGATTTAGTCCTCTTTCAAAGGATTTCAAATACAATACACATTGAACACATGAGCTTCAAAATCAGGCACTGCCATCAGATGATCTCTAAATGAGACAGAAATGAAGCAGGGAAGGAGATATGAATTTAACAGAATAACGTTGGGATCAATTACAGTTTATGTTAGTTTCCCTGAGTGTTCAGAGGAAGAGAGGGGAAGGTTTTCAAAGAGCATGAAGGAAGCTGGTCTACTGCTTCCTTTCTTTTCCTCTCTCTTTCTCCCTTTCTCTCTCTTTCTTCTTCCGTTAGGGGGCATGGGAGGGAATGTGAGGAGAATGGAGAAGAAAAGGAAACTCTTTTTGAAGTTTCATGATCCCTATTCTTAATAAAATGACTCCTCTGCACCATCTTTTCAAAATAAATTACTTAAAAATCCTTGTGCCAACTTTGAAGACCTAAGACCTAGGTTCCAGGCACCTTCCTATTATACTTTTTTGTTGCTGTTGTTACACAACCAGGACAATAAAACGCAAACTCAATATGCATTTCAAAAGACAAAAAGACATCTCAGAATTGAAACATCTGCTCCATGTCACTGATACAAGAAACACTCAGGCTTATGCTTAGAATAATGTCACCTCATCCCTGCCACCTTATGAAAGGAACGAACTGCAAATAGCCACCTCTTGCGTTAGTTTTTAAAATGAAACTATTTCTCCACAGACAAGAAGAAACAGACAACGATTTTTTCTCATTAACTCTTCTACACCAAAAAAATCATAAAATAATTGGCTAAAGGGTTTTGTCATTTAACTAGCAAGGTGTATACTGTGTTCTAAGAAGCTCACTCATTCTGACTCTTGATTTGCTTTCATTCGCCAAGAAACTGGCAGTGTAAGATGGCAAAAAGTTGGGGCTCTCTCTGGAAGGAGGCTTTGATGGGGGGCTCGATGGGAAAAAGGTGGCCCCTGTATTCCTAGACTCTGGCAATGAACACTCATCTGGGCCTAACCCTGTCCTTCTGAGGATGCCCCACCCCCACCCAGGGAAAAGGGGCTCTGGGAGGGTGGGTGAGGGCTGATGAGGGAGTTGAGGCTATTTCCTGTCCCTGCAGCATCTGCCTTATATCCTCGTTAGACCTCATCTCTGATGGAAGAGTGAGTAGAGACTGGGGAACTACCAGCCCTCCTGCCTACAGGAGTACTTCGGAGCTCTGGATCATGACTAACCCTAAACAGAGCAGCTGCCCTTTGGTGGTAGAGTGGAACCATTACAAGGAGGAAAGGTGTTCTAACTATACAAACACCAACAAAAAAATATGTAGCAACATCTTTTAAGCTGGCCTTTGTGTACTGAGCTCTACACAGAAATTACAAACTTTATGAATTACATAATTTACCTACTGATAATCCTAAGCAATTTTATTTTATTTAGCATCAACCAGGTCACAGGCTGGAGAAGCAGGGGTAAACAAGACAGACTGGAGTTAGAATAAGCTAGAAGATAAGCTCCCTGTGAGCAGCCATTCATCCGTCTTATTCCCCACTGCATTTCTGGGGCCTAGAACAGTGTCTGGACTTAGCAAATTCTTACTAAATGTTTGTTGAGTGAATGACTGAGACAGGCGTGGTCTCTGTCTTCATGGAATTCACAGTCCAAGTGTAAAGCAGAGAGAGTACAGAAAACGTCCTGGCTCTGTGACCAATTTGCTGTAAGAGCGGGGGCAACATACCTGGTTCTTTGGGTTTGAGGTTAAACGAGGGCATTCAACACAGTCTTCTACTAAAGGCTGCTAGTTAAAATATGCTGTAATTCTGAATCTGCTAGTATTTTTACAGATAAATAGTGTTATAAAAGGCACTCCAGATAATATTAAAAAGAAAATAAAGTCTCCTTGGGAGCTTAAACTCTAGTGGCTGTAGACAGCAGAACATTAGGCAGACAAACTAGTTATGTACATACAGAATCCCCAATTCCAGGAATGTGTGGATGGGGAAGGCTGCAGAATACGTGGGTATGATCCAGGGTCAAACTCTGAGCTGTGATTTAAGAGGCAAGGGATGTGGTATGAGAGACATGTGGTATCCACTTACCAGCCGGAGTACCCAAGAAGTCCACACTGCCCACAGACATCAACCTCAAAGGCATCACTTGAAATCATCAGTCTCTCTAGTAAAAGCATACTTGCTCCATAACCAATTAAACAGTCACGTTCCATTTCTCCAAGACGCAAACCACCATCACGAGATCGACCTTCAGTAGGCTGCCTTCGAAGCAAGTCAGACAAATGTGTTATTATTATACTAAACAAACAAAGAGGCAGCATCACATGCTAGCTAAGAGCACAAGGCTTCAGAGTGGGCTCACCGGGATTCAAACTGCTTTTAGACAGTGCCCCAAAGCAGGCTGCTCAGCCTCTCAGCCTCATTTGTAAAATGCATGTTAGACAACCTATCCCAAAGCGGCTTAAAGGAGAAGAGATGTAACACTAGTGGTTGCTATTATTATTATTAGATAGAAATAATAATTACATAATCTTCTGTGATATAATAATAAATTAATATATAATCATATAAAACAGCAGCAGTGCTAGCATTACTATTACCATCACTATCATCATTATTAGCACAGTATAGTCCTCAAATCAGGGTAGAATGTCTTCTGAGTACTTTCAAAGATGTCTCAGTTCTCTGTTATTTAAAGGCAGAAAAATTAAGCAGAACGCACTATGGAAGAAACGTGGGTCCCCAATTATTATTGCCAGGGCTCCAGGTAAGAGCTTTACTATTAAGAAATAAATTAAACATGGAAAGAAGCAAAAAGAGTTTTATAAAATTTGGAATAGATCAGGAATCATCTGGAAGGATGGAGTACCTGAGCCAGATGGGAGGTTCCCCAGAGACTGGGAAAGTTCTGTGTGTCCCATTCAGGTCGTTCTTTCTTCTATGAGAACTGGGAAGCTATTAGCCCCCTGAATGGACTCCCTGTGGTTTATGTACCTGCTGGGCTTGAGAATACTTTAAAAGGTTAGGAATCCAAGACCCAGAGATGTAGGTAAAATTGGGGGATTCTGAAACAACTCAGGCAAACCCACCTAGATCCCACCTAGGTACTGATGACAAAAATTATTAAAAAAAAAAAAAAAAAAGTAAAGAAAAGAAAGAGAAAAAGAAAAAAGAAAAAAGTGAGCTCCCTGGCTGGTTGATTTTGGAGTGACAGCCCTTAGAGGTAGTCTGAGCAGGGGTGGACTAGAAACCTCGTGTTTGCTTTATTCCATAGCATTTTTAATCTTTGTTGTTGCCTCCAGTTTCCCAAAGAGTTCAGAAGGTAAACACAGTGTACACCAGCACATGCTGAAATGTTACCTTCTGTTGTTGAAAGTTACAATGGGAAATCAAATTGTAGATTATTTGTTGAAAGAAAATCTACCTATGAAAAACTTACAAATAGGTCTAAGTAAACACATTATAGTAGCCACTTCATAACTGAGCACGATATCTATGTTTTTATCTAGGGTGGGAGTCGGGGGCATCCCTACACCTGTGGTCACTGGACGAGTGAAGGGGGTCTGATCACATGTGGGCAGAACTCAAAACTTGGATTTTAACCAACTGAGATTACAGACTACAAACACACTGCAGGCAGATTTATATGGAATACACAAAAGTAATTCTAAAGCAGCAACGTTTTTTACACAACAAGGCAAAAAATAGGAAACGTATTTTGAAATATGTTACTCTGAAATAGTTTTTTTCTGTTTTTGTTGTTTTGTTGCTTTTTTTGGCCGTGCCGCACGGCTTGTGGGATCTTAGTTCCCAGACTAGGGATCGAACCCAGGCCCTAGGCAGTGGAAGCGTGCAGTCCTAACCACCGGAGAATTCCCTGAAATAGTTTTTGGATGTTGCAATTGAAATGGAAGTTCTGGAGGGGACAGCATTCAGGGGAGAGTTGCAGTGCCAGTCAGAGTGGGCAGGGAACTGGATATTTGTTGAGCCTCTCCCATGAATCGGCACTGTATACATTCTATTTTAAAACATCTGACATTCACCAGCTCGCTGCAAAGTGGGAATTACTGTCTCCACTTCATATACGAGAAAAACCGAAGCTGAGAGGGGCTAAGTGATGTGTCCAAGGCTGGTGGAAGTGGTATAAGGTGGAGATGAGATCACATCCATGTCTGTCTGTCTCCCCGGGCCCGCCCTCTCTGGCAACCTCGGCACTACTGCCAGGCTGAGCCGGGTAACTCTCTGTGGTGAGAACTGGCCTGTGCACTGCAGGATGTTCGGCAGCATGCCTGGTCTCCACCCACTGGATGCCAGTAGCTTCCTCGCCACCCGCCAGTTGTGACATCCCCAAATGTCTTCAGACATTGTCAAATGTCCCCTGGGAGGCACAATCGTCCCTGGGTGAGAACCACTGCCCTAGACCCTGCTTCTCCAACTGGAAGATGCAGTACTAAGAACATGTGAAACCTAATATTTAAAATTCCCTTTCCCAACAACTGTACCCATTCATCAACACACAGACATCGTGCTTGGAATTGAGGACACACTGGTGAAAGGGCACATGTGGACCTTAACCTCCCAGAGCTTATTCTAATAAGCATGCAAGTACAGGTGCCTTATGCTCCAGTAACAGTTTTAAAAAATGACAGTTGTGGCCTCGCTACCAAATAACGTATGTATGTGTTTTCTGTGTACACATGGGAGCATGCAGGTGTATCGATATGTGTGCATGTAAAGTGTACCTACATTCCTATATTTGAACCTTTTAAAATAGGACCATATTTATACTGGTGCATAGTAAATGACTCTGTTAGGAGACGACTGGCAAGACCTACGGTGGGCTTGCTCTTGCGCTTATGAATTGATTTTTAATTGGTTGCTATTTTTTTTTTTTTTTAATTAATTAATCAATTAATTTATTTTTGGCTGTGTTAGGTCTTCGTTTCTGTGTGCAGGCTTTCTCCAGTTGCGGCGAGCAGGGGACACTCTTCATCGCGGTGCGCTGGCCTCTCACTGTCGCGGCCTCTCTTGTTGCAGAGCATAGGCTCCAGACGCGCAGGCTCAGTAATTGTGGCTCACGGACCCAGTTGCTCCGCGGCATGTGGGATCCTCCCAGACCAGGGCTCGAACCCGTGTCCCCTGCATTGGCAGGCAGATTCTTAACCACTGCGCCACCAGGGAAGCCCTGGTTGCTATTTTTTCATTTTAATCAGACGTATGTGATTTCTGTTGATGCCTAACACCCCAAATTTTGACATCTGCCTATTGCTATATCCGAGAAATGCAAGGTAGACTTAACTGCATTATAAATGCTTTTCTCTTACCTGGTAAGGACAGCTCGTGGTCCCCGGGCCCGTGCATGCATCTTATCGAGCACCATGTGTTTCAGTTTCTGATAGTACACGGGGCCAAAATAGATGTATGCTTCCAAGGGTTCACTGCAAGAAAGGTCAGAGTTTTAGGTTAAGAAACTAAGTTTGGGCTAACAAGAGACAGCCTTTTCTAGGACTCATCACTGGCAGGCCCTTATTTGTTTACGAACAAGTTTACGACTGAATGAATGGAAGAGAGTGATTTTCAGTCTGCAGTGAACAAATATGCTAGAGCTGAAAATATAAAAGTACCATGGATGCAATAAAAGATGCATTGTTCAAATAAGAAATAAAAATCTATGAACATTGGGGTGCATGTATCTTTTCGAATTAGTGTTTTTGTTTTTTTTGGATTTATACCCAGGAGTGGAATTGCTGGGTCATATGGTAGTTCTATTTTTAGTTTTTCGAGAAACCTCCGTACTGTTTTCCACAGTGGCTGCACCAATTTACATTCCCACCAACAGTGTATGAGGGCTCCCTTTTCTCTACATCCTCGCCAACATTTGTTATTTATGTTCTTTTTGATGACAGCCATTCTGACAGGTGTGAGGTGATTCTCACTGTGGTTTTCATTTGCATTTCCCTGATGATTAGTGATGTTGAGCATCTTTTCATGTGCCTGGTGGCCATCTGCATGTGCTCTTTGGAGAAATGTCTATTCAGTTCTTCTGCCCATTTTTAAATCGGGTTTTTGTTTTTTTTTGATGTTGAGTTGTATGAGTTGTTTTTATGTTTTGGATATTAACCCCTTATCGGTCATATCATTTGCAAATATCTTCTCCCATTCAGTAGGTTGTCTTTTCGTTTTGCTGATGGTGTCTTTTGCTGTGCAAAAGCTTTTCAGTTTAATTAGGTCCCATTTGTTTATTTTTGCTTTTGTTTGCTTTAGAAGACGAATTCAAAAAAATATTGCTGCAATTTATGTCAAAGAGTGTTTTGCCTATGTTTCCTATAGATGTTTTATAGTATCCAGTCTTACATTTAAGTCTTTGATCCATTGAGTTTATTTTTGTATGTGTTAAAGAATGTTCTAATTTCATTCTTTTTTATGTAGCTATCCAGTTTCCCCAGCACCACTTACTGAACAGACTTTTTCTCCACTGTATATTCTTGCCTCCTCTGTCATAGATTAATTAACCATAAGTTTGTAGATTTATTTCTGGGCTTTCTATCCTGTTCCATTGATCTGTGTGTCTGATTTTGTGCCAGTACCATAATGTTTTGATTATGGTAGCTTTGTAGTATAGGCTGAAGTCAGGGAGCATGATTCCTCCAGCTCTGTTCTTCTTTCTCAAGATTTTTTTGGCTATTTGGGGTCTTCTGTGTTTCCATACAAATTTTAAAATTATTTACAATTGCCAAGGTATGGAAGCAATCTAAGTGTCCATCAACAGATGAATGGATATGTGGTGTATGTGTGTGTGTGTGTGTGCGTGTGTGTGTGTGTATACACACACACACACATATATATACATATATACACACATACACACACACACGCGCGCACACACACACACACACACACACACACAATGGAATACCACTCAGCCATAAAAGAGAATGAAATTTTGCCATCTGAAGCAACATGGATGGACTTGGAGGGCCTTATGCTAAGTGAAATAAGTCAGACAAAGACAAACACTGCATGATATCACTTAATGTGGAATCTAAAAAATACAACAAATTAGTGAATAAAACAAAAAAGAAGGAGACTCACAGATATAGAGAACAAACTAGTGGTTGCCAGTGGGGAAAGGGAAGGGGGAGAGGCAATATAGGGGTAGGAAAAAAGGGTTATTATGGGATTACATGAAATCATGTGTGAAACTTTTGAAAACCGTAAAGCACCATCGAATTTAAAGAATCATTCATTCAATTAAAAAAATAGTGTAAAAAAATTTAAACAGGCTGTGAAACAGTGTGAACAAGACAGTCCCTCCTTCACTGCTGCCACCCTCATCAGGCCACCATCCTTTCTTGCCTGGACTACTGCAGACAATCCTCCAGTTGGCCTCCCTGCTTCCACTCTTATCCCTCAACAATCTATTCTTCACACAACAAGCCAGAGTGATTCCTTCTAAATCATAAATCATACCAGGTCATTTTTCTGCTCTAAATTCCCAGTGGTTTCCCATTACATTCAGACTCTGCATCACCCAAATACGGTGTCACGGCCACAAGGTCTAACACAACCTGGTTCCTGTCCACCTGACTCATTTGCTATTTGCCTTCCTCACCGCTCATTCTACTCCAGAAGCACTGGCCTCTTCACTGTTCCTCAAATGTAGCAAGCCCGTCTGCCCCGGGGCCTTTGCGCTTACTGTCACCTCTGCCTGAAACATTCTTCCACCAGGTATTCACACGGCCCTGCCAAACCCTTCACCTCCTCCGAGAGGTGCGCCCCAATCACATTCTCTAGAGGCGCCTTCCTCCCACCCCAGCATCACAGTGCCAATGCAGTCTCAACTCTCACCTTGGTTTTATGTTCTTCAGAGCACTTGTCACCGTTTGCTATGAAAGTACACATTTGTTATTTCTCTAATTATCGCCTGTTTTCCCCAGAAGAAGTAAACGCCGCAGAATAAGCACTTCATCTCCTTGTCACTGTGGCCCCTGCACTAATGACCCTGCCTGGCACACAACCGATACTCAGTAAACGTCTGTCACAGAGCTGACTTATGAGCCTTTAGAAAATCTGTAGTAAGAGTTTAAAAAGAGAGTGAATATTTAAGTGCTTTGACAGTGGAAAGCTTTATTTTTTTTTAATATAAATTTATTTATTTTTATTTATTTATCTTTGGGTGCGTTGGGTCTTCGTTGCTGCGCGCAGGCTTTCCCTAGTTGTGGTGAGCGGGGGCTTCTCATTGCGGTGGCTTCTCTTGTTGCGGAGCACGGGCTCAAGGTGCACGGGCTTCAGTAGTTGTGGTGCGTGGGCTCAGTAGTTGTGGCTTGCAGGCTCTAGAGCACAGGCTCAGTAGTTGTGGTGCACGGGCTTAGCTGCTCCGAGGCATGTGGGATCTTCCCAGACCAGGGGTTGAACCCGTGTCCCCTGCATTGGCAGGCAGATTCTTAACCACTGCACCTCCAGGGAAGTCCCTGCATGACCTCTTTATCTCAGTTTTCTTAGTTGTACAACAAGGGGGTCAGACTAAGGTTCTTTCCAGATTTAATAATAAATGATTCTAATTCCTCCACTGTATGGCTGCTCATAGTAGAATTTCTAGAACTTTGTCACCTAATGCCATTCTATCATTAACTGAATAAAGCCATATCCAATTCTTCCTCCTAGCTATGCTCGAAAATGTGACAAGGGATGAAAGCTGGTGGGTGAATATGTTTGTAAGCCCTTTATGGAACTTTCAACTAACAAGCTAAAGTAGTGTTTCTCAAACTTTGCAACTGAGATGAATGGCAAAGAAATGAAAACAATTATTGGCTGGGGGCACTGGGGAAGGTGGTGCAGACAGAGCCTACAGCTGTCCATAGGAAGCAGAGCACAACCCATCCAAATCTTCCAGTAAAATTATGTTCAGAAGGTCCACCGAATTGATTCACTGGTTTTGCATACTTTCTGGTCAACTACTGCATTATTTCTGGATGAGAAGCAAAGACTAAAATGATCAGTTTAGCAGTGATAACTGTTTTTTTGAAATGGACCTTAGTTACTTCACTGAATCAGTTTTGAAATGGACCATCACTCTTTTCCTGTAATGCGATTTCCTATAACATCTCAACTATGATACACCTAAAGAAATCCACATTATTACAGTCTAGATAGGTCATTTGAGAAAGCAGGCAATATTTTTAACAGATACAGATTTTGGCCATTTTCATCATATCTGGATAGTCTATCTGCAGCACTAACATCAAGCTCTGTGTTCTCACACATGCTTCCACGCTGAGTTTCACTTGTGCTCAAGCAGTTTGAAACCTCAGAAGAACGGTATAAATGCCATGTCCCAGAGTTTTATCTGGCATAAACTATGTAAGTGGGTCTTAATTTAAGCAACTGATTTGATCCTTTAAAACCATGTGTGAGTCAAGTTTGAAAACCTGATCATTCAGGGTAACCTCAGGGACATCTGTTTCTCCAGGGAACCAGGAAGACCCAGCGCTCTGCTGTGTCTCCCTTCAGGCTGCTTTCCAGCCTCCCCTCAGGCTGCAGCCGCTGCCTCTTCCACTTCCCTGAACTTCCCAAGCTCTGCCCCTTGTAAGGTGCTCAACACGCTTCTCCCCTGCATGAAACACTCTCCAAATGTCTCTTCTCATCCTTCCTATCTCCACTGAAATAGCCACCTCCTCACAGGGGTCTTCTAACTTATTCTTTGGTTTCATTTTGGTGAGAGCTATTTGTACTTGTACTGGTTTGTTTTCATTCCTTTATTCAACAAACATTTATGGAGCGCCTGCTGTATGTCAGGCCCTGTGCTAGACACTGGAAATAAAACAGTAAACAAAACAGACAAGCCCTGCTCTCATGGAGGTTACATTCCCATTGGAGAGACAGATAATGATATTATATGGTATTATTACATTACTTGATAATGATGAATGCTACAGAGAAAAATACAGCAGGAAATGGGCAACACTGAGTTGTGGTTTTAAAGTAAGTAGTTGGGGTAGGCCCTGCTGAGAAGTTACCTTTTGTCTTATTTTTTAATGTCTAGTAACAAATCTCAGTGGTCAGCCCCATAGGTCAGGGACCACGTCTATTTTGTTCACTGTTACATACTTAGTACCTAGCACATGTTAGGTATTTAACACGCCATTGGTGAATGAACGCGCAAATGTTAGGCCTCAGGCTACCTGTCAGAGCACTAAGTATCTGATATTCATCATAGTAGTGCAGAGAAAGGCCAACAGTTAAGAGATTTTGTATTATAGACAATTGATGTGTTCTTTAAAAGCTGTGTAGAAATCCTATTTTGGTAAGTAAGATCTTCTCTACTTTTTAAATGGGAGCCTTATCGGCAAAAGAGCACTCCTTAGTTTATTAGTTTTCTAAATTTGGACTTTCTTTTCTCCCCTCCCCCAGTTTCACTGAGATATAATTGACAAATAACATCATGTAAGGTGTACAACGTGTTGATGTGATACACACATACCGCAAAATCACTACCACCATAGCTTAGCTGCGACGTCCACCATAAATCTGGATTTTCTTGTATCAGATTTCTTAAAGGAGTAAAGCCGTATATCTTAAGGGCTCTTATGCCTTATCATATTTTTACTTTTATCCTTTTACTTTAATAAAATCATACTTTTACTTTAATAAAATCATACTTTTACTTTAATACTTTTACTTTAATAAAATCGTAATTTTCCTTTAAGGCGTCTAAACACATACTCACCCTGTGATGCCAGATGTAACATAGTCTTTCCCCAAGTAGTTATAACCGTGGCGAACGAGGTCCTCACACACATCCTTCACTTTACTGCCTCCAAACGCAGTGCCGTAGTGAAATCTGCCGTCTAACACGCCGGCCTTGCCCGCCAACAGCTCGATTAACTTTCCCACCTGTGGGATGTGAACAAATTAAGTGAGCACCTTCCTGTGGTTTAGGAATTCTGTTTATTTAGCTCTGGCCTATTTCTTCCAAAAGATTATAAGACTACTACTATTAATAAGAGTGATAAATCAGTAGTAGCAAATATTTATCCTCTCTTACTGTGACCTAAGTTTACACCTCCAAAACCCCGATGGGATAGGTACTATTACCTCCCTCAGTTTACATCTGAGGAAACAGAGGGGTTAAGCAACTTTGAAGTCCCACAGCTGGTAAGTGTCGGAGCCAGGATGACAGAATGGTAACCACAGAAAGGGAGATACATTGATACATGGGGTTCTTCTGTTGAGGGGTGAGTTCATCACTCAGAAGACTGCTCTCGAAGGGAAGCCCAGACCTCTCCACATCCCCTCTGTAGAGATTAGCCCACATTGTCAGGGTCTAGGAACCTATTTATTTGGTAAGAGGTAAAAGGGCCCTTTCTGAAAATCAGTTTCAGGGCCCCATCTCCTCCGCTCACTACAAACCAACTGCCTGCCTTTTTCCTTAAAGGCAGTGCCTCTGAAAACCGTACTAACTGGGCTTCCCTGGTGGCGCAGTGGCTGGGAGTCCTCCTGCCAATGCAGGGGACACGGGTTTGAAGCCTGGTCCCGGAGGATCCCACATGCCGCGGAGCAACTAAGCCTGTGCGCTGCGGCTGCTGAGCCTGTGCTCTAGAGCCCTGGAGCCACAACTACTGAGCCCGTGTGCCATGACTGCTGAAGCCCGTGCGCCTAGAGCCCGTGCTCCGCAACAAGAGAGGCCACCGCAATGAGAAGCCCGCGTGCCGCAACAAAGACCCAATGCAGCTAAAAATAAATTAATAAATAAATTTATTTTTTTTAAAAAAGATAACATTCCTTCTTAAAACAGAAAAACCAAAAAAATAAACCCATACTGACCGTCATTCGAGATGGGAAGCCATGGGGGTTCATTATGATGTCCGGACAGATGCCAGAATCACAAAATGGCATGTCTTCCTGAGGGACGATCAAGCCACAAACACCTGGGGGAGAGAAGATTTCATGCCACGTAAAGCCGAGCGGCAGAAAGGAAGAACACAGTACTTAACTGGGGTCTCCCCGCTGCCATCTCTATTTCCATTGCTCTCAAACCTTCTCCGTGGTCTCCATCAAGAGTAATAAAAGCAACTTCCAACAATCCTGCTACACGAACAGTTCAAAAACGACTGTCCTTGCAGAAAGGCACTGCAGCCTGCGGGTCGGCCTTCTGGCACGACACACAACGTGCCGTCAGGCCGTCTGCCCGGCCTCTCTTGCCCCAGACAGGGGAGAGCAGTGGCTTCCCCACGCCCCAGCCCCATCATCGTTCCTGACGCTGCAAGTCAGCGGCAATCTCGCTCCTTGTCAGCCAGTCTGTGATCTGCTACCTACTGTACCCACAGCACAGGAATGCGAGTTCTCTGACCACCAGAACTGACTGGGCAAGGGATGTGTTTAGACTGTGGTTTTAAAACCTGGGACAAGGAGTCCTTGTGAGTGGCTGATGTGCTGACAGGGCTACCTACTGGCTGCCGAGCCCTGGCTGGTGGGCTGGCTTCTGCCAGGGCTTCCCTGGCCGAGCTTAAGCTGCCCTAGGGAACTGTAATTCCTATAGCTTACGGCACGTTAGAAAAGTGACCTCTGATTGAAGTTGTAAAGTTGAACAAGAAAATTAAATGCCAAATTACTCTTGGAGGAAAAGGCTGGAATTAGAAATGAAATTCTAAGAATGAAAACAAAACAAAACCCCACCAACTCTCTGCACTCTACTGATGGTCTCTTAAATTAGTCGTACTTTATTACTCCCCAAATATTATTCTAACCTGTAAGGGATCTTATTGCTTAAATAGTTTTAAATTCCTCTGATTTCTTTCTTGGTAGAATGACTATACGGGTACAATTTAGATTGTTCACCGCAAGCTACCTAATTCAGAATTAGAAAACTAGTGTACAATGGCATTGGACCAAGAAAAAAATGCTTTTATATTTCTTAACATGAAATTTCTTTTCCTTTGTATACAAAGTTATCAACCATCTGCACCTATTGAAAAGAAAGTGTTCTCAAAGAAATGTTTCTTTCCTCAGTTTGATTTCTACATAATTACTCAAACTATTTTAAAATAAAATTTTTGTGCATGTTATAATCATCAAGACCTGAAGTCTAAAGAAAAAGAGTGCCATCTGCCTATTTAACATCGGTTATCAATGTTCAGATTTCCAGTGGCTACAAACAATATGGTAATTCGGTTCATGAAGTTGAATTCTAGAGCATGCCTTTTTGGTTGAAATTGTATTGTTTATTATAGAGAACACATGCTTTCCTACATTAAGCCCAGAAACATTCAGTTCACTTTATTTCAAATTCAGCTACAATGTGTTAGAATTTAAATCAAGCAGAGTCTGTGACTCTCCTTTCTTCCCTCCAAAAATCCATCTTGTCCACACTGAAATTATCTGACAAAACACTAGGGCTACTGGGAAATCTACTCTGAAAGAGATCAAACTGTAAATCTAGGTGCAACCGACAACAACATTGTTTAGCAGTGAACAAAATGTTAAAAACAGCAATGCCTAAAGAGGCCAGTCCCTGGGACGTGCTTGGGTGAGAATGTCACTTTGGCTGGTGAGGAGGTGGAAGGTTCAGCTACATCCCTTAGAAACAAAACTGAAGAAAAGCCTCGGCACCCCTTCAGCAGCAGTTCACAGGGGGATGCTGGCGTCTGCTCGAGAGGAAGCTGCCTGTTCACCCCCGACAAGAGAAGGTGGGAGTGAGGTGCAGGAGGTACAGAAACCCACTGCGGAAGCAGGACACACTCATGTTGGGGGAGGGTAAGGAGTGGCATGATTTGCATTTTGTATTCTCAGTCTTAGGTGACAAGTTTAATCAAGCAAATTTAACTTCATTTTGTTATTAAAACGAAAGCAATGCTCCCTCCCCTGAAATCTGAATCTCCCAATAACTCTGCTTGAAATCTGACTAATATTTGGTATAGAGATTCCTTTCTTGGGAAGTTACTTTCTTATCAGCCCTTTTCTGACATTGCAGTTTAAAAATACATTGGTTATATAAGTCACTTACAGATTTTTTCATTCCATTATAGGAATGGCTTTGGCCACATCTGAATCAAGGGCACCTGTAAGCCAAAAATTAAATCTTAGCTAACTTAAAATTACTTTAGGCTCTGAAAACCCTTTTATATGCCAAGATGGTTCCCATAGCAGACAGGCCTGTGTTGTTTGTTTTGTGTGAAAGTGAATGATAAAAGATCCATGAAATCGACACAGAAAGCCAGAACAGCAGAAAGAACTGAGGGCTCTCCATCATTGCGGCTTCTACCCTCTGCTGACTTGTGGAACAATGGAAGCTACACATCCAACTGCAGATCTAACACAGCTGTGCATTTCATTAGATGAAGAGCACTAGTGACACAAGTAAATAATTAACTTATTCTGGTCCGCTGACTGTGCTTATGAGACCAGTCATAGCTGACAGATTTTAATACAAGTTAACACAAAGAAACCATAATGAGCTTAGAAGTTAAAACAAAATATTTAGACAGAATTTGATGATCTCGAATCTCAAATCAGACAAATGATTTTTTAAAGTTTGTATTTTACTGAATTCATTTGGTGGGGGGAAGAGAGTTCTCAATCTTAGAACCAGACTTCTCTTTCTTTTTTTAAAGGTATTTCTGTTTCAGAATTATTCAAATCCTTAATTAAAGTAGGAAGGTTTTTTTCTTATTTTTCAGATGAAAAATTAAAACTCTGGTTTCTCCAGGGACAGAGGCATAAGAATCTCTTCCAATATTTAGAACTCTTAAAAGTTATAGTTACTTTCCTTTAACACTGGTTTAAAAATGTAAATGATATGCAGTACGCTTCAGTGTGTTAACACTCCCCTGGATCCCTGAAAAGGGGATGGACTACAAATAAACCATATCTAATGGAAGCTGTTGTGAAACAATTACTGATTCATACCTTAAATGCTTACACAGCATTTCAGATTTTAAAATAAAATTTCATCCCCCGGCTCACGCTGGTGTCTCGACTCCATTGTTTATAGCACAACCTCCTGGCAGTGAATTGCAAATACACCAGTTTAACAGGCCCCGGGAACACTTAATGCCCTCATAGGGGCCAAATGGGAATTAGACCACAGATTACACTACTGAACTTTTAACAAATGAAAACAGACAACAAGGAAAAACTGAAACACAGAAAGTTAGAGCAGAAAGGTTCTACAGATACCCAGTCAATAAAATATTACTCCATCACCGTCAATCTTAATTTCAAGTTGTAAAGGTAAAGAATTTAGGGAGTCTCAGGAAGCCACAAATCTCACCGCCAAGCCACACAGGAAAGGCAAATCTGGGGACCCACTGCCACGGTTCTCTGTGTCACGGCCCCTACACTGGAGGCTCTTACACCAATTTGTTATTTCTATTTCTGTGGCCTCGCAGAACACGTAAATCATTTTAAGAATACCCAGCAAAAGTCCAGTTAATCTGACAAATCACTCTTAGAAAATATTTCTAATTGTAAACAGCAACTCACTTGTTCAAAAGTCATTTGTGGACTTTTTTTTATTTTTAACTAGTCTTAGTGTAATGGATCCATCTCAACCCAAATAGGAAAAAAAAAAAAAAAAGGTAAGAACGTGAGAAAAAAGATAAGGAAGAAAACTAAAGCGTTATATTACCATATAAAGACAGGAAAGCAAGTAACAACTGGCAAAAGACAACTGTAACAACGTCTTTAATCTGAGAGCTCTTTTTGGTGTGACTTTAACGTGTTGAGAACCAGCTAGCAGAGGGTTTTCTCTTTTGTTGATAGCCAGGTCTCCCCTTAAGATCACATTCTACTTCACTTTTTAATTTAAAAACTTTTTATTTAGCAAGTCTACCTTCTATGTAACCACTTTTGGATTAAATTTATCACTCTCAGGTTGATATATATTTTCACTCTTCCTTTTCTGAGTGAGAAGAGAGAGAATCATTTCCCTCGATGCCCTCAGTTAATAAGCTGCATGGCAAATGCTGTGACGGAGGCGGGGGATACGAAGAGGTTCAGGGACCTGAGTCCACTCGAGAGGTGTCCCACGCTGAGGAGCCTAACTGAATACTGACCATGAAAACACCTGGATAGTTCAGCTTACCACGTTCTAATGCTCTAAGAGATGCAGAGCAAATCAGGTAGTATGTACTGCTGAAATAACACTAATCAGAGTCTAAACTGCCTACTTTTACTTTCTGCGAGTACCAGTTAGACAAGACTTTTCTGCACAGTTTAACACTGTCACTAACCAAAGGTGAAATGATGCTGCGATGCTTCTCCATCAGTCCTAGTGCAAGAAGAGGGTTGGTGTTTGGTGAAGGAGTGATCACTGTATCAATGCCCGGTATTAATGAGGTTCATAAATGGGGGCCGGGGGGATGCGATCTGTAACGGGCTCACCACTCCTTGGACGCTCAGACCTGTGTAGGGCGGGACATCCTGGAATCGGGTGACCTTAATTTGTCTCTGTGCTGTTCAACTGATATTGTTACCTTGGGGATAAAGCACCACTTTCTGGTGAGCCTTAGCTGTTTGGTCTTTGGAATGGGAATAATTAGCACCTATCTCATGAGGCAATTGTGTTAGAAGAACAGATGAGCTAATGTCTGAGAGGTACTTTAAGGTCCTCAGAGAAAGGCGGCATCTAAATACAAGGAATTATTATTATATAAGAAACCTAATTACTCTCAGCAGGAAGCAAACTAGCAACGCAAAGGAGACCAACTTAATGAATGGAAGGGGCAGATGCAGTTGCACTAACTGTGGCTGAAGAGACCGAAAAGCAGCTCACTCCGCTGGGCTGTTCAGATCATTTCACACGATCAGGACGGTGTCTCCTAATAACTTCAGAACCTCACAGGACCTGGGCTGTGGATTTCCAGGGCAGAGTAGCTTGCTGCTGATGAATATGGTGGTAAACGGGGGCCGAAGAAGCAGGAGGAATGCTTTCAAGTTTGACTGTTCGTGTTAAATAAGATATGTTTCTACTTTGAACAAACGCATCTCGATAAGCCTTTACATATTCAGAAATGTAAATCTCTAAATCAAAACGCGAAGGCTAACACAGGTGGTTACTCCTTTCTTCCTTTCCCCCTTTCCAGTTATTGAATTAACCTTCTTTTATTCTCACACCACACCTTAAATAATCCCAAGGGGGAGGGGAGGAGACAAAAACTGTTGAATCATATTAGCTTTGTTCTGTTGTTGAATCACTTCCAGATCTATCACATCACTTGCCATATCCCGGTTGACATAATTTTAATTCGGCTCTTCCTTACATGTTAACAGATAAATAATGCATAAGAAAACTTGATTAGCTTTCTTATTAAAACATCACTCTAAATGAGAGGAGGCGCTAGAAGACAATACAGTTTTTACACGGCTTTCCCATGAGCAGTTGAATGGTTTGATGTGATAAATTTGCATAGTCTGAAGCACACAAAGGGCTGATTAATTGAAACCCTTACAATGCTTCTGGAAGCAGCTATTGTAAAACAATAACCATAGGAACTTTACAAAATACACATGGCTGAATGTGTCAAGAGCTTAATAAAATGTGTTGAGGCTACACTATTTGGAAACAGAATTGGAGATTTTTATTCTGGGCCATAAAACACTAAACACCCTAATTTCAAAGCTTTACTTGGATATTTACTGAAAGGTCAGAGGGTTACAGGCTAGCTACCGAAGACCAAAATTTGTTCTTAAAAATCTAAATTAAAAAAAATCTTCTCGAGGTGTCTATGTGGACAAAATAATCTTGATTTCAAACGTTAAAGTAAGAGTTGCCAGAACTTCTTTTTGGAACAAAACTCTGAAGGATTGTCTGGCATCATATACCTTATCTTGGGGCTCACACTGTTAGCTCCATCGGCCCCCTTCTCCCCCCTCCCACTTGGAGTCTTTCATTCAAGCAGGATCAAGCAAAGTAGGGAGCCAAAGATATCCAGACTTTGAAGCTTCAGACTAGCAGAGAGGATTTTAGACAGTCTCAAGTGCTACATGAGTACAAGGTGTTATTATTATTACTTTAAATCAGAGTCTTTTCATTCTCTCAATTTTAGAGAACATAATATAGAGAATGGAAATAACAAGTGAAGGTCTGGAAAAGGCATAGTTTTTGCCCAGCCTTGTTTAACAAACAAAATTCCCTCTTGGCTTTTCTGCCACACACAAATTAATATTTTCTTACTTCCCACAGCCTCCTCATACCTACTGTATAAAGATTCTTTAATGTGTTGGAAAGTCAGGGTAGACTTTTTTTTCTTCTAATAAACATTCAGTTAATATCTTAATAAATTAATTTAACAGGTTGCTGAATAACTTTTATTAATGCAAAATGGAGGCAAGTGACCTTATAATGAAACTTTTGTTGAACAAGAGAGGGCCAAAGACGAATCTTCCAAACAATGTTATCCATAAATGCATAATCCTTATGAACCAATACTGTGAAAAAACTGCATTTGGTAAGACTATATTTCTATTTTAAAACAAAGTTTGACTTCACTCCACTTAAACTAGCTGTCTGAGGATTTAGGGGGCGATACTGAGGAGTGTATACCATTATCTCAGATTTGCAGTTATTAAAAAGCTTCTGTTTGCCAGGACAAACACTCTTGCTCAAATACAGTTTTTCCTCTCCTTTGGAATACTGTTTGGTATTGCTGCCGATTCTGTGATCCACAGGACCTTTGTTGGAGGTGCTAATCCTTTTTCACATGAGAGACTGAGAAATGTTCTTTCAGAGAAGTGATATATTGCCTTTTTTCCCCCTACATCAAAGGAGTCCACTTTTTCCTCCCTCATTGTGAATGGCAGCAAAAGTAAGAGGAAATCTGGAAATATAATAATTTGGTTTCCTGAGCAATGAAATGAAATTTAACTTGGGGAGTTCCTTAGGCTGACAGATAATTTTTGTTAAAGGATTAAAAAATAAAACAAACAAACAAAAAACCCAACTGAGCAGGAAATCTGCTCACCCTTCTAATAAATGCACTAACCATCATAGAAAGCAAGGCTCAAGATAAAAGTGTTTGCCTTTGATGAGTTCCCTTCATATAGAACCTATGCCAAAGTTCAAGAGGCTTACATAACTTATTTTGATTTTAATAAGAATTCTAGTTCCAAACATGACTCCAATCAGCATTCTATGTGAATGTGTCTTCCTATCTTTAACTCTATCTATAAAGCTGATCAAGGAAGAATGTGAAGAGAAAACATGAAGAACATTCCAGACCCATCTCTGCTCTCTTTTCCCCTGTGGAGCATCATTATGCATCTATTATGTAAGTCATGGCTTCACTCTGAAGTACCTGGAAGTCTAGAACACTTGGGAAAGGAGATCAAGACTTTGGGGTTCTAATATTTTCCCACCACCACCTGAATTTAAAACAAAACTAAACTTTCCTTCCTTGGTAAACAAACACACAACAATTTCATAACTTTGGTGTACAGATTATTACTAAATCATCTCACCTTTTCCAATATTTTGCATACTACTAAAGGATGAACTGTTCTCGAGATTCTTGACCAAAGGCCAGCTCCTTTGAGGGGGAGCTGATTCACTGCGCATTTACTGATGAGATGCGCAACGGACCTCACAAAGACCCAAAGGACGAATGTACTTCATTAAAATTCTTTGAATTTCTCATTGGAAAACTATGTTGGAATTCCCTTATCTAAAAAGTGTGCTGTGAATGAATATTATCTGCTTTTCAGGCTGGAGGAGTCTTCATGTTAATTGTGACACCCTCTTCCTTACGGAATACTTTCTCCTTCCTCCATGCTTGGCTCTCTCTGCTTGGTCCTCCTCCATTACCCAGGTCACAGAAAGTGATGCTGTTTACTGGGTCTGTCACATTTTTAACAGCTACTGATCAAACACTTTCACTTCTCCAGTGGGGCTCCTCTGTCTGATCGATTACATTCAAGCTTTGCTTATCACACAGCACTGATGCTGATTCCCAACTACTTAGTACTGACTCTCCTGCCCCAGATCACCCACTTATTGCAGCCTCTTCAATCTTCTTGCTGAGCTTTTGTAACATAGAACACATAGCTACCACTGTTTAGCCTCCTCTTCACATTTGTTTCATTTAGCTACTAATTATCCTACCACCTTTGAAGTGAACAGGCTTGAGCAGGAGAGACACTCATGTCCCGTGAAACTAAATTTTCAAGTCTCCTTTAATTGTTAGAGAGGATATTTTAAGAGGCATTAGGTACAGAAATGCCATCTACATAGTATGCATATACAAAAAGAATTCCTAATAACAGCTTTGTCAAAGTAAACTTTTAACAAAAGACAAAAATCAGGCCATCTGCAGGGCCACATCGCTTTCTAAACACCGAGAATAACAAATTCAATGCTCTAAATGGAAGGGGCAAAAAGAGATGGGCATAAAGATGACCTACATCAGAACAATCTTTATATTTTCTCATAGAGAACACATGTGTGTCAGCTTGCAGGAGATGTTACCAAAAAAAAAAAAAAATATATATATATATATATATGTAATTTCCAAACAATTCTATATTTCAAGAGTAAAAACTAAGTTCAACTAACTACTGCGCTTACACTGGTATGTGTCTAGACCAAAACAGAAAGAAATCACTGTAGGCGTCACGGTGAGACACATGAAATTTTTATCAGCTCGTTTCATGACAACCACAATAGCATAACCGACATTGTGGGCTATTCTCCGTTTCATTCACATTTTTACTTGCTGGCATCCAACTCTTTCAGGCCTCATCCAGCTCATCTTTGGGCCCCACGCTTAGGGCTGGGTTGCTGCAGGGCTCCATACAGACGCCGCCAGCTGTGCCTGCTGCATGTGAATATTCCAAATCAGCTCCCCGCCAGCACTGTCCAAGTCACTCCCCTCAAGTACCCCTCCTTTTCCGTCTCTAACTATCACATCTAGCCAGATGAATCAGGTGAATGGGAAAAGTGGAGAACTCAAAAGTTCACTTCCTCTTATATATGCTCAAATTCTTGATAGATTTGGGATTTTAACCAAAGCTACCAAGCCTGACCAGAGGACCAATTAAAGAAGGGAGTGGGGACAGTGTTTTACAATGAGGTGATTTTAGAATGACAGGAATACCTGAAAACACAGCTCTGTGTTAGGAGTATATCTTAATATGAGGGTTTGGCAGACATTTCTAAAACAAGGTATGTGAGGATAGTGCTTCCTCTGGAGTGGTGGCAGAGGAGTGCTATGTGAAGCTGCTTATCCAGGAAGAAAGGGAATTTTGTGTCTCATTAAGGAAATATTAGAATTAATATTTAAATTACTAATATTAAATATAATATTAAGAAATATTAGAATTCTGTCCCAAGGAAAGGTTGTGTCTTTTCCAAGGGGAAATCTCAGGAAATATGGCGGCAACCTTGGGGGCAGAGTGGTAATGGGATATCAAAAGAGAAAAGAAACACCTCAACTGGAATTAACAGAATGGGCAATGCACTTGGAATCAAAAATCTGGATTTGAATCCTGACTCTGCCAGCACTAAGCTGTAGTAGGCAAGCAAGCTACTCACAACTCTGACTCTCAATCTCCTATTCTGTAGAGTAGAAATAACAATACCAACTAGAATTGTAAAGGTTAAAGGATGGAATATAGATGAAAATGCTTATAAACTATTAATACACAAAAGGTAAATACTATAAATGCAGGTGACTCCCAAATTTTATCTCTAGTCCTAACCTCTCCCTGGAGCTTCCGACTCTATATCCAAATGCCTACTCAACCTCTTCACTTGGAGTCTAATGGGAATCTCGAACCTGAGGGCCAAAATTTCAACCCCTGACCTTGCTTAACTCCAAAAAAACCATTCCTTCCCCAGTCCTCCCCTTCTTGGTAAATAGCCCTTCCAGCTGCTCAGGCCACAGAACTCACCCTCAGTTCCTGTCTTTTCCTTCTCCAACATCTCTGCCATCAGCAACTCCTGTTGGCTCTAATTCCAGAACATATCCAGAATCTGTCACTTCTCTCCAATTTTCCACTGCTACTGCCCTTGTCCAAGCCACCGTCCTCTCCTGCCTGGACCACTGCCACAGTCTCCCTGCTTCCCTCTCTGTTCCCCTCCAGTCTGCTCTCCGTATGGAATCCAGGGTGATTTCTTAAAATAGTAATTAGATCTTGTCACTCCTTTGCTTACACTCACCACCCAACAGGCCTATTGGTTCCCAACATATTTAGTATGAAGTCCAAACTCCTTTCCTTTGGCCACAAGGCCCTGTAGTATGTGCCCCATCCTTTTTCTCTCACTATCTCAAACCATGTTCCTCCTCAGGCACATGCCTGGCCAGACTGGCCTTATGTCTATTCCCTGACTATGCCAAGCTCACTGATACCTCGGGGCTGTTGAACTTCACTCTCCCAGACCCTTGCTTCTCCGGCTCCTTTTCGTCCTCCAGGTCTCAGCTCAAATGTCGCTTTGTGCAAGAGGCCATCCCTGACCATCAATCCACAGTACACCCCCTCTCCCCGCAAACCAGTCACTCTTTCACATCAGCCTTCATCTGCAGCACTTATCACTATCTTAAATTACTGTGTTTGTGTTTTTATTTACTTCTTTTCCATCTGTTTCCTTCCCTAAGAAAATATAAACCCCAGGAAAGCAGAGACCCTGTCAGTATTTACCACTGTATTCCCAGTATCTAGGACAGTGCCTGGTACATAGTGAAAGCTCTAGAAATGGATCAATTAATTAATAATATAAGCACTTGAGATGATCCTCCATCTTTGTGATCGGTGCCCTCATTTCCAGGCTTAACACCAGTCACCGTGGCCTCCTTCCTCTCCTTGGCTCTCTTTATTCCTGTCGGTCAGCACGCTGCACTGATCTGCTCTTTACTGTTGTTCCCCATTTTTTCTTTCACAGGAAAAAAAATCTTCATCACAGCCTTCCAAGTCCAAACCCCACCCAGCCTGCCTTCCTTTCCTGCCCAGCCTGCGAGAGAAGACAGGGGACAGACCTAACAGCAGTTACCTTTACTGACTGCTGGCGGTACTCCAGGCGCTGTGCTCCCTGCTTTACACACATCATTTTGTTTAATCCCAGTAACAACTCCTAGGAAACCGTCTCCATTTCAAAGGGATAAAATTGCTCACTTAGCGCTCAGGATCTCTACCTCTTTGCTATACTTTTTCTCAACCTGAAGGCTTTCTTTGAATGCTGAACAGAGGTGGCCATGAAGAAAAGAGGAAATGTGTCCATTCAGTAAGCCCACAAGGCAGGGCAGGGCTAACGGGTATACATTACAGGAAAGCGCACTCAGGCTCAATATAACCATCGGAACGGTGCCACCACAGAACGGCTGCCTCAGAAAGCAGCAAGGGCCCCCCTCCACAGCTCATGTGCAAAGTGGAAAACCATCTGCCAAAAATAATCTAAAAGAAATTCTTATACTGGGGAAGATGGATTTGGACTAGACATCTAAAAGGTCTTTTTAAACTCTGAGCTTTTGTCCCTATCTACAATAAGCTCTCAACTTCTCTCTCATGAATGGTCTTCACCATATAGTTTAATATTTAACTATATGTAATCCTTTGTATTCATCTTTTTGCCAACTCCTTAGGGGCATTAGCCAAGAGTTGAGTTTCCTTTCTGCCTCCTAGAGAGCCCAATACGGTTTTGAGCCCATGGCAGTGACTTAAATATGACCAAATAGATTTCTTTGGGCTGTCAAGGCAGATTCTCACTGAAGCCCAGGGCGCACATGTGGGTGGGGATGTGCATTTAGCTATTTCGGTTGGAAAAGCTTCAGTGGGCTTGTGTGGCCAGTTGGCCAGTTAGGACTGGGGAGCTATGAGTCTAGGGTGATGAAAGCCCTGGTACCAGTCTGGATAAAGATGAGACATTCCATTTCTGATATTTACTAGGAAGAATAAGTTATACTAATTTGGGGAGGGAAGATTTTGTCTTGTTATACCTATACATTTAAGATATTTAATTATTCCACAGACACATTGAGTGAATACCATATAATATGCAAAGTGCTGTGATGGCGGCATAGGGGGGGTTAAATAAACTAGTAGGGCATGTTTCCTACCCTTGATAAATGTAAAATATACTTAAAGTTAGCAAACAAGGTATTCTGATATTTAACAACAACATATACAAATATTTTAAAACCACTGCTATTTTTGAATCTTTACAATTTATATATAAATGAAAAGAACCTGAAAAAATAGGCTTCTGCTACTGTCAAGCCTCTGACTTCAGATGGGTGACATTCACAGAAAGGATCAAAATGGTAGACCTTAGTTACAATAATAATCCAGGGAAAAGATAAGCTATTCTCAGATAATTAAGAGTTGACAAAATGTGGTTAATACTCTTCTGATAATTGTTAGCATTTATGTCATAATTCTGAGTGTGTGAACTATAAACATTTTTAACTTAGTTTTAAATCTTAGAAATGATTAGAACAACCAAAAAAAAAAAAAATACACAAGGTACCTTGGAGGCAAGGCTCTGGTCAGCAGACAAAAGGCTGGTGCTCTAAAAACCCTCCTCACCTTTCATTAAAATAATTTTAACTTCAGTTCTATAAATTGCAGAGAAAAAAACCAAGCACACTAAGCATTCTTGTGTTGAACATTCTCGAATAATGGACATATGGATTTCCAGTAAACAGGGAAGATGAAACACATGTTTATCTCTACTCCTTCTCCAAACCTCACTAACAGGAGAGTTGACAAAATTAAGGTATAAACCTATAAGGAAAAAGAATGGACAAGAGAGAATTTTGAAAGCTGATGAATAGAGGAAAGAACAGTAAGTGACTTGAAAGAAGGAGAAAAATAAACCTAAGTACCTGCAGCAGAGGCACGAGGAAGTGAGCTGCCTCAGCCCTCACCGCCACTCCCGGGAAGGCTCACAAAGTGCTGTCAAAAGGGGGATGAGGTGTGGGGCTGAGAGCAGCAGGACCGACTCAAAGGCCCCCATCCATCAGCAATTCCAGTGGGCTCTGCGTTAAAAATGGGTCTGGACTGATCCGTTCTCACCGCTTCCCCCACCACCAGGCTTTTCCCACTCACCACCTGGGCTCTTAAAACAGCCTTTTAACTGGTATCACTGCTCGCCCACTCGCCCTATCATATTTCTCATCTGCTCAGGCCCCTCCAGGGCCGTCCCTCTCCCTCAGAGTAAAAGCCGAAGTTCACAGAGTGACCATCGAGGCCTCACCCCTGACTCCCTCTGCTCCGGCCACACTGGCCTCGTGGCCGGGCCTCGAGCACTCCAGGCTGGCTGCAGCCTCAGACCTTCCTTTTCCCTCCTCTGCTCTTCCACCTGAGAGGGTCTGCTCCCTTATCGCTCTCAGGGCTTTCCTCAAAGTCATCTTTTCAATGAGGTGCTGCTCCTCGATCACTTTACTTAAAACTTCAGCACTAACCACTCCTGCCCCTCATGCTTCCTATTCTGCTCCCCTATCTTTTATTTTTTTTTTCTTCTCAGCACTTATCATTATCTCTCTTGTCCACAAGAATGTAGGCCCCACAAGGGCTGGGATTTTGTCTGTTTTGTTCACTGCTTATCACCAGGGCCTAGAATAGTACCAGACACTTAGGAGATACTTAATAAACATCTGTAGAAATATATGTCTGTATAAGAAATCATCAGAACCCGAGTTTCTATTCTCCACCCCATACAGCCAAGAAACTACCCTTCTACCCCAAAACTTACCCGAGAAACTGAACCACAATGACCCATGATCCACAGGTAGCAATTACAGCAGAGGGTGGGGTGAGGGGCTGGCCTGATACAGAGGAATTAAGAGAAAGTCTGTGCACTGAACCACGGGCTGCAGCCCCCTGCCCCTATCTGGCTTCCAGAAGGTCAGCTGATAGCCTTAAGCACTGCACCCACCCTCATTCCCAGCTGCAACCTTCAGGCAGTAGCTAGAAAGATCCTACTATGTAGAAACTGAATGGTTTGCTGCCTGATCACCCTACAATGACAGCCACCAGTCAACAAGTTCTGTCCCTGGGACACAGAGATTCCAAGGTTCAAGGAGGCAGCAGACATTAAAGGAAAGCTTCCAACCACAACAACCAGACCCTAAAACACATAGGAGGGAAAAAACCTCTCTAGAAACGGAGACAAAATTAGAAACAGAAGAAAACCAAAAAGCAAAACAATCAAAAAAGTAAAGCTAAAAACTAAAAGAAAACTAAAAATATATACATATATACCTGTTGTTGTAAAAAGGAGGAGTACAAATTAAATTTAAAATTGTAATTAGAAATTAAAAATATAATAGGTAGGTTAAAAAAATCTGGAAAATAAAATTGATCAAATCGCCTAGAAAGAAAAATAAGAGAAAAGAATGGAGAGTGGGGGAAGAAAAGGTAAGAAAACTAGAGCATCATTCTGGAAGATCCAATATCTAACTAATAGGAAACCCAGAAAGGACATAGAGAAAATGATGAAGAAGAAATTACCAACAAGAAATATAAGAAAATGTCCAAGAATTGAAGGAACTCGAACTTCCAGAATAAGAGGGTGCCTGATTTCCAAGGGCAAGGAATGAAAAAAGGGTCTATGGAATTTCAGAATTCAAGACAAGAAGAAGATAGTAAAAGCTTCCAGAGAGCGGGGTGGGGTGAGGAAAGAGGGAAGGGTGGAAGGAGGAAAACAGAGAGAAACAGAGCATACACACAACGATCAGGAAGAATGACATTACAATTCAGATAAGTAGCATGGAATCCAGACGATACTGTAGCAGTGTGATCAAAATCCTTAGGGAGAAGAATTTTAAAATCTAGAATTCTATACTCAACCAAAGTATACATCAGGTATGATGACAGAACATGTTCAGACATACATGAGCTCAAAAAATTTACTTTCCATGCACACTTTCTCAGCAACGTAACGGACGGACTATCCCACTATGGGGGTGGGGGTGGGCTGGAGAGAAAAGTGACATGGGAAGAGCCAAGAAACAGGGGCTCAAATGGGAATTTCATACATGACTACCATTCAGCAGGCTTAGAGTGCATTGTGGACTGTATCCCCGAAAATTCATATGTTGGAGTCCTAACTCCTGGAGAACCTCAGAACGTGACCCTATTGGGAGACAGGGTCCTTAAAGAGGCAATCAGGTTAAAATGAGGTCATTAGGGTGGGCCCTAATCCAGGATGACTAATGTCCTTATAAAAAGGGGAAATGTGGATACAGACACGTACAGAGGGAAGACGATGTGAAGACACAGAAGAAGACAGCCATCTATCTACAAGCCAAGGAGAGAGCCCTTAACAGAAAGCAACCCTGATGACACCTTGATCTTACATTTCTGGCCTCCAGAACTAAGAGACAATACATTTCTATTGTGTAAGCCACCCAGTCTGTGGCATTTTACTTTGGCAGTCCTAGCAAACTAACACAGAGTGCTTCCTAACCTTTCTGGAAAACATTTTAGGGCACACAAGATGAGCTGCTCAGGGCCTTGGCTGCCCCAGGCTCTGCCCTGCATTCCTGAGGGTTACAAGGATTGATCTCTCAGTTCACCTATTACGATTCTTAACACGTTGGCTGGGAAGGTCTGGCTCAGAGAATATAACCACCACAGTTTGGAGGAGGAAGAGTCGGGGTGCTATAAAAGAAATCATCTGGGGAAAAAATGATCCTAACAGACTACTGATCATGTGGAAGACTGTGCTGAGAGGCTGTTGATGGTATAGAAGAATGGTAAGAAGAATAAAGAAAATTAAGCAAAAATTTTAAATGAGATAATTATTAACTTCTGAAAAAATAAAGTTACATAGCAAAGGAAATATACTCAACAATTACTTGGTTTGGGAATGAACAATATTTATGTAGTCAAATTATGCAATTTAAATAAGTAACTCAAAATTATGATAAATCTATGCAGGGAATGGAGGTTGGGAGCAGGAAAGAGAGGTAGCAAAGTGCTCGGTCCTCCTACCTGTCACAATGGGAGATCAGCAGGTGACATCTAAAACGGATGAATGAATGTAGGGCTGCTTAAGAATATTATTTAGAAATACAAAGATGAAGATGAGATGAAATTGCTTCTAGGAAGCAGAATTGGAAGAAAGGCAAGGACTTATGTTTTTTAGTACAAGCCACCCTTTCTTGTACTATTTGACTTTTTTAAGCCATGTGCATTTATTATTTAATAAAAAAAATTATACTTAAAGGAAATAAAAATTATGTTCAGTTAAGCATCCTATGTCATTCCTCCCATTACTCTGTTAAAGCTTACATTACCTATTTTTTTGTTTGTTTGCTTTTTTCCCCCCAATCTTTTCAATAAATCTAATGAAGCTGTAAGAGAAGGGAATATCAAGGGAATCTAGGCTAATCAGAAGGTTTTACCCTTGGATTAAAAGCCATCTGGAAAAGGAAAACTAGCAAGATAAACTCCTCACTACAAGTGAAAGGTCATCGAGACCCAGGAGGACTTTTTTCAGTTTCATATAGTGATGTGCTAGTCAAAGCCCCCTAAGAGTGAACAAACCTTTAAAATCTGCTATGTTTCAGATCACTGCAAGTTGGAAACCACTTCTGTCAATGAACATTAACCATATCATATTAATTGTCTGCAAAAATGCAACAGCACAAAGACTTGTTGACATCTTACCTAGAGGTCTGCATTCACAGGAACTTACTAATAATCAAGCGTGGTTTTCATTTTCAAAAGTAGCACGTTGATTATACTGTAACATATATACACTCATATATAATATACAGATTAAAACCTGGGTAAAATCAATCCAACAAGAGTGGGGAATCTGTTGCTTTTCACTTTCCCCCACCTTCAATTCATTCATATATTCAACCGTTAGCAACTACCTACTAAGTATCTACTATGAGAAAGGCTCTTATGAAAATATAAAGACATGGTCCCTGTCCTCAAGGAGTTTAGTGGAGTGAGAACACAGTGGATAATCACTGAAATGTACTCCAGCCTTCAACTCTTTACACAATACTCTGATGGAGTAACGCACAAGGATTTGGGCTTCAAGTTTGCAGACTGATTCAGAGTGGAGATGTCCTCTTACGGTGTGCATTCTTGTAAAGCTTCCAGTGCCAACATTTTACAAGGGAAGTATCAAGCTTTGCTCTTGTCTAGGTAATAGGTCAAGTAAAATAGAGGCTGTTAGCAAGGCCATGGCTACCCCAGAAAGACTCAGGAGTGTATCTCAGAAATTGTCAAGACCAAGAGAGAAGGAGAAACAGTTTCAATATAGAGAATTTGACTTTCACTAGTAAGCAGTGGAAAATACGAGAACCTCAAGATATGTTTAAAAACACTCAAAAGTTAAGAATTAGCATCTTAGGGAACTGTATGAAGTAGAGGTGTCAAATTCACACTTATAGATGGAATCAATTCTTTCTTATAAAATATTGATAGGCTGAAATAATCTTGTGTCTCTTAACTGAACTAAAAAATGCTTCTGATGAAATAGTATCTTAGTCTGAAACAGTTTCACTGATGGAATGACAACTAAGGCTAGATTCATTTGATCAAACAAATTGTAATATCTGATATACTTGCTTGGCAAATAAACAGTCAAAATCATCAAGAATACAATGTATAATTATCCTCAAACCAATCAATTAAAAACAAGAAGATAGGGGGCTTCCCTGGTGGTGCAGTGGTTGAGAATCTGCCTGCCAATGCAGGGGACACGGGTTCGAGCCCTGGTCTGGGAAGATCCCACATGCTGCGGAGCAACCAGGCCCATGAGCCACAATTACTGAGCCTGCGCGTCTGGAGCCTGTGCTCCGCAACAAGAGAGGCCGCGACAGTGAGAGGCCTGCGCACCGCGATGAAGAGTGGCCCCCACTTGCCGCAATTAGAGAAAACCCTCGCACAGAAACGAAGACCCAACACAGTCATAAATAAATAAATAAATAAAATTAAAAAAACAAAAAACAAAAACCAAGAAGATACCATACTAGCAATTTATAAGCAAAGGTGAGGTTCAAAGTTGAAGAGCGAATGAATAACAGCCAATATTAATGATCATTGCTCTCACTTCTTGAGCACTTACTATGTGTCAGGCACAATCCTAACTGCTTAACAGTCAGGATAGCACAGTAGTTAGTTAACAGCATGGACTCTGAAGCCAGGCTGCTAGGGTTTAGAAACGAGTTCTGCCACCAGCTGGGGACCTTGGGCAAGCGGCTAACACCTTTCTGTGCCTCTGCTTCCTCATCTATAAAATGCAGATCGTAACACTACCTACCTCCTGAGATTGCGTAAAAAACAAATGAGTTAGGAAATATAATGTGCTGAAGACACTGCCACACACACAGTTAGTGCTACAAAAGTGTTAGCTGCTGTTGCTGTTCTTAAAACCAGTAAGTGGCAGACAGAGAAAAAATTCAAACCCCAGGACAAGCTTAAATACTAGGTATATATTGACTAGAAGAGACCTTACTGATAATGAGTTAATCAATAGTGACACAGTGCACACATTTCTTGAAGATAAAAAACAAAACAAAACAAAACCAAAAATGAATGAAAACCCAGCATTGACCGTCAATGGAAAGGATGAGGCTCGCCAGCGGGCTCAGATGGAGAAGCAACATCTAGGAGGAGGATCACCGTGCGGCGGACAAAGCATGCACTGCAGGCGGGAGAGCAGGGGTCTAACACCAGCTCAGTGACTAGATGGGCAGCCATGACTGGCTGCTTACCTAGCGGAGTGTGAACTTCTCATCTGTTAAATAAAGGGGCAGATGAAGGTATCCTGTGGTGCTGACATCCTATGATACTATGCCCCAGCAGAACATACAGTATTTTAAATATATACCTTTCATAAAAAATAGGTATTACTATTTATTTCTGAACAGCCACTTGTACTTTAGTAGGTACATCATCTAGAATGTATTTATAATTATAATTTTGGTTCAAGCAGTTGTAGAATGAAATAAATAGCATAGCGAAGCAAAACCATGGTATATTTTTAAATGCCATTAAAATATAAACAGGTTAATCTGAGAAGTAAAACAAGAATACTTTTGAGAACACAGTAATAATTTTTCAAACATACTAAATTTTTCTAATGAGCAGAGTTATAAAGTAGTTCTTATATAAAGTGGTTAATAAATATTTTACTATAGTTTTATAAAAAAGTTGAGAAATGAAACAACTTACCTTTTTGCCCATGACGACTGCTGAATTTGTCTCCAATTTCTGGACGCCTTGTCTGTCTCAGCAGCATTTTGATCAGAAAAGCATCTTCGGCATTCGAAGATATCATCACTTTTTCAATATATGAATCCGTTGCCCCTTTGTAGCTAATATTAAGAGGAAGTCACTAAAGCAGAGTTTTCAAACTGCCCTTTGTGAACCTATCAGCCTGGCCATATTTTATGTAATACCTAGCACAGAATATTTTGCCATTCCCATTTTGGGCTCTGAAAAAATGACTTTCATTTTTCAATAACAAATTCAAATGTGACAATATCCCTTGCATAGTCCTAGTTTAAAATGGCTAACATTTATTATGAGGCAGGCATAATGCCATTTAATCTTCACCACACATACTATTCACACATTGTTATTCCTTTACAGGAAATAAGGAATAAGGAAAACTTATAGGAAAACCGATGCTAAGAGAGGTTAAGCACTTGTCCAGGACACATGCCTCATACAAAGCAGACCTGGGGTTTGAGCTGGAGCCTGTTACTCAACTCCAAATTATTAACCACTTTTTAAATATTACTTTTATCTACTCAGCTCTCCCATCGTGAATTTTTTCACACACTTCACCTCTTATCTGTTTTTCATACCATTAATTCAGAGTCTACTCTGTGTCAGATCCTTGTAGGCTCTGGACATACAAAGATTAAGTAGACATGGTTCCTGCCCCAAAGAAACACAACCAATAAAGGAAGAGAGAAAGGTAAGTGCAAGAAGGTTATCAGTGGTATGCGGAAGAGGAAAGGCCCGAGGGAGATGACAGTCAGTCCCACCAGGGGTTGGGGATGACAGTGGTAGCAGGGAGGGGCAGGCTATCAAGGACTGCTTCCCAGAGGAGGGGACCCTAGAGCTGAGTCCTGACCAGGGGGAATGAAATTCCAGGCAGAGGGAGCAGCATGAGTAAATGCACTGAAGTCAGATAGAACATTTGGAAAATAAGAGACAATTTACTAGAAATATGGGGGCCAATGTGCAAAAGGGTAAGGCTAGAGACGTATGCCAAGCGTCATGGACAGTCATGTATGTATTTCTATTTCATTTGGCCTTTATCCTACAGGCAACACTGTCACTGAGAGTTTTACTCAATCTACTCAAGTTTTATTCTAGTTACTCAATAGAGTTAACATGAACAGATGAGTAATTTAGGGGAAAAAATTACTCTGGCAGTAACAGAAAGAGCCTGAGAGATGTGGGGAGGTACAAGACTGGAGGCGGATAAGTGGTCACCAATAACTACGAGTCTAGCAGGAGAGGAGGGCCAAACTCAGACAGCTACAGCTATCATTGGTGGATAAGAGAACTGCTAAGGAGACAGAACTTACAGGATTTACCGAATTAAGGTTTGTAATAGAAAGGAGTCAGGATGGCGGTGCCACTCACCAAGAGAGGGACCCAGAAGGAGCATGTCTGAGGCTGGGGTAGGCGAGGGGAGAAAGATGGTTTGGATCTGGGTTTGGGGACCCTGCTGTCCAGGTGCTGGTATGGAGCTGAAACTGGGCAGATGTCTATCTGGGAGTCAGCAGCCAAAAGGAGCTAACTTCCAATTTCCCCTATTCCTTCTTTTTAAAAACCTTACAATGTATTTCCAATACATACGTGATGGGCACATCTTTGTACTGCGGCTGCTGGGGCACATTACTTCCTTCCAAGGGAATCTGAGTCACTGTGGGCATGGACTTATTTACAAGCACTTGCTTGTTTTCTACTTTCTCACCTAAGAAAGAGAGAAGGGTGTTAGACAAATCACTATCATCTGTGTGGAACGCAAAGATAATTGGTGCATAAAACCATGTGATTAGACTTGGTGCATGAAATCCAGGAATGGAAGAAAACAAAGTCCACACAGTGGGAACTAGAGCTCAACAGGGCTTGTCTGTAACTTTGCAAGCCCATTTGAAAAACCCATAGATTAAGATCACACTGTGTATAAAATTAAGAAACTCATTTAGGGGACCATATTAATGTGAGAAAATTCATGTCAGTAGGTAGCAATTTAAAATATCTCCTTGAGTGTTAGAACAGGTTTGGGCCACTTACTAGTTATTTCAACCAGTAATAAGTCACCACCAACCTAACCTAGACAATGAGAAAATACAAATATTTCTTTGACTTTCCTGCTATTCTCACCTTTGCTTGGTACCTGTTCATGGTAAGCTCAAAGACCAACTACTACACTACTGTCACTGCACTTGTTTTCCCTGCCACAGCACCCAGGTTTAAGAGTGAGAGAAATTCTCCAAGAAACAAAGGCAGCGAGAGGGAGGGGAAGCCATGTACCATGTGGCTCGGGGCACCACAGCGGATGCAGCATCACCGCCCGCAACTCACCCCCTGGGCAGCATCCGTGGGCAGGGCCGTGTGGACTTCCTCTCCCACCCACCTTTCCAACCCAGCCCCCCTTCTCGCCACCTCCCCGCGGCTCCTGTCGCCTGGTGGCCTCAAGAGCTCTCATTTGGCCCCCTCTATCTTGGCTCCCTTCTACTTTCTTCTCCACACTGCGCCCTGCCTCTCCCTCTGCCCCTCCCCCCCATCCCCATAGGCACACTGGCCTTCCTCAGGGTCCTTTAGTGAGCGAGCTGCAGGACACCTGCACAAGCCCTTCCCCCGCCTAGACACCCCCCCCCCGCTTCCGCTTCACTGGTTAACTCCACTCATCCTGCAGCTGTCAGTCACCTCCCCAGGGAAGGCTACCTTGATCTTCCTGACTAGGTCAGATACTCTTGCCACAAAATGGCCTCATAGCTCCTTATATGATTCCTTAACCTGGTTGTAATTTGACCTATGTTTGTGTGTGATCCTTTGATAAACGTTAGTCTCCCACGCTAGCCTACAAGACTCATCGGGGCAGGGGCTGTGGGTTGTATCAACAAAATTCATCACAGGTTTATAAGTACAACAGAGTCACAATTTTTAGTGGAAGAGGATTCTGAAGTCAGTCTGTAAGCTAAATGCACAAATGATGAAATACTGGTGTAGATGCAGGGACACGACCTTATTCTAAATATTTCCTTAAAGTGGCTTTATTCAAAATAATAAGTAGAAAAGTATAACTAGAATAGATTGCTGTTATGTAAAAACGTATGCACAGAAAAACAGACTGGAAGGAAATTCATCAAAAGTGACCACACTGGTTGAGTTAGGATAGGGTTTTACAGGTTGCTACTTTTTTCTGCCCTGTATACCAAACATTTAGAAATACTGTTGAATAACTTTCATAATTTAAAAATGTATACATTAAAAAAAATTTTAAAGGCTTTTACCTGGAGAACAAATACCATCTGCATCTAAAATTTCATGTCGCCAGATGGGTTTCCTTGTAGCAGCATCCAACATCGGCCCCATCACTTTATCAAAAGTCTGATTGGTATATCGTTTCAAAGTACATTTAGCATTTTTATATACAAGGCAACGCCCAAAGCCTAAAATGAAACCAAAATGGGTTCAGAACCACAAGTAATATGAAACTATGAGAAGTCAAGATTTGTGTTATTCAACAACCCACTACACTCTACCTCCCTTCCCGGCCAAAAAAACACCCCAAAACTGCTCTACATTTAGATAATCTGAGACTGGCCAAACCATATAACAATCTGATAACTTGAAGAACTGGCTCAGGATCTCTATGTACTAACCATATAAACACTAGAATCTCTACAACCATTTTCCAGCATGGAATATACCTCGTCAGGTTGGAGGAAAGTGACAGAGACCTAAGAATGTCACTGGGATTCTTTGAGAGCACAGAGCCATAGCACATGAAAACTGGAAAGGGCCTTAGAGATCACCTGGTTTAACCCCTCTATCCTACAGGTGCTACGAGTGAGGAGCAGAGAAATTAAGTGGCCAAGGTCACCCAGCACGGTGGTGGCTGAGTTGAGACAGACCGAGTTCACTGATCAGCCAGCATTCTTCTCATACATCATTTTGGTGCATAACTTCTGCTAACCTTCTCTGGAAGGTTTTCCTTTTGCTGGTTTTGGCATTTAGAGGAAGTCCCAAACAAGCAAACAAAAACATCAATTTTTCTCCAGAGAGGAGAGAGAATAAAAAGGAGCAATCAAATAATTTTAATGGGAGAGACAGTTCACCGCTGCCCTGAAGATCAGAGTTTACTCTGATTACATTTTTAGACCACATTTATCTAGTGGATGAGGGAAAAGTGCTAGGACCAATTAACAATCTAAACATTAAGAAAAGTAAGCAAAATGAACAGAAGAAAACCTTTAGATGGAGCAAAAAACTCAACCACTGAATCCCACAAAAAGATTCGTCAGTTGTTCAAAAGAGCTGCCAATCCTGCACTAAATAACATTTCCTAACATGCTATGGCTGTATTTCTTTTCTCCCCTTTGGCCAAGCAGTTATTTTAAACTGGATTCTCCCTCTAGTCTCCTGAGTATATACTGAGCCATGTCAGAGTTCACTTAAACAGGAAAAAGTCTCCAGATTAAATGCCAGCTATTACTGAAGAAATAAATGCATAGCTGTAAAATCCTTTGCTTATGATTCTCCACCAAAAGCAGAACTCTTTCAAGAAATCTAAGAATGTGAGTCAGAAAATCACTCAGGGAAGAGTGGATTTCTAAATAAAATCTCGGTGCTCTAATGTAATTTTTTAAATATGAAGGTGACCATGCGATGAAACAACACATTTCTACAACTGGATAGTAGATGAAGATATTTGTGTGTCTTCGAGAAAGGTCTTCGTCATTATGGCTCCTGGTAAATTGTGTATGGCCATAATAAACTCGGCTCAGAGAGCCAGCTGCTTTGGAAACGTTACATGATCTTGAAATTTCGTACAATGGCCATTAAGTGCAACGTGCTAGAGTGCTGTGTGAATCTGAACTGCATGAAATCAGAAGCGTTTTCTTCTAAGTGTAAATGGACATTTTATTTACAGGTGGGAGCTTAAAAGCAAGAGGACAGTAAACTCAGATCATTAAATTGTGTTGTGGGGTTTCTGACAGATATCACAAAGTCTTCAGATTTCCACATAAATGTAACCAGTTAATCAGAAAGGAAAACACCTAGTTTTAAAGCATGGCTGTTGTCATTTGGAGGAAAAAAAGAGGCATAAATTAAGTGCAGCCAACATTAATGCCAAAGACACATGTCTAGGAGTATTATTATGGCTGCCTAGCAACTACGAAGAGTGAAGGGGAAGGCAGAGTGGGTACGTAGGGAGGAAGGAGAGAAACAGATGATGAAGACAGAAGTCAGACCGCAGATCAGGTGATGGCTAACAAACCACCAAGTGGGGACCTGCAAAAGTAAACTGTCAAAACTGGGGAAGAAAAACGTAAAAACAATGAGCCAGGGTTTGTGTATGTGTACTTTTATCATTTTGCTAACAAAAAGGTACAGCATTATAGGGTTGAGATATACAATTAAAAAAATAGCCTCTTACATACAAATATTGCTACTGTCCTCTCAAACAGGTTTGTTGTTGAATATATAACTATTTTCAAAAAACATATTTCACTTATTGTAATTCCTGCTAGGAAATAAAAAAGTTCTTACACATTTTCTGTTAAATTGTCTCAAGTCAGCAATAAATTAAAATAAAGGAAAAAAAAATTCCTTATTAATATTTAACTAATTACCTCTATATAATATTCATTTAAAAAATGTTAACACCAAAACATAACCACCTCCTGTTTGTATATTATAAAATTCAAATCACTTGAAACTGACATTACCATTTTGACATCAAGTGACTTTCATATTGATCATGCCTGTATCTAAATCTGTACAAAGCACCTTTGGTGTTAGAGCTTTGAAAATTCACTTACCTCTGTCCAAGGAAGCCTTGTTTAAAACAAGAGCATCTTCTATATCATAGCCACTATAACTCATCACAGCAACTGTCGCATTCTGTCCAGCTGGCAGTTTCTCAAATTCTATCAACTCAATAGTCTTTGTTTTAACCATGGGTTTTTGTGGATATGCCAGGAGATACATGAGAGTATCAATTCTGTTCCGCTGGTTGTATCCAATGGTACCTTTATTGATATCGGAGAAAATGAGATGCAACTTTCTATTATATCAAATAATTAGGTACCAATGAATACAGAGATAAACACATTAATTTTACTAATTAAAATGAAGAAAATCTTCAGGTCAAATATTTAAAGAGCAATACTCTCATAGTGATTAACAACTTTTAAAAACAATTTTTCTCAGTTATGTTAAAAATCCTACAAAGAAGAAAAATCACATTCAAGGTGCACTAATCTAAATAATTTCAACTTTTTGGATTTATAAAATTGATCCCATTTGAAGAGTTTTAGTCTCCACTGGTTAATTTCACATGTAAGTCAACAATTCTGTATTTGGTTCTAATATGTTCCAGGCACATTTCCAGTTGCAATTGGAGAACACCCCCCAGTGCTGAGAGGCAAAAAGCTTATACAGTAGGACAAACAGATACATTTCGTCAAAAGAAATCAACAGGGGCTTTACTGGTGGCGCAGTAGTTAAGAATCCGCCTGCCAATGCAGGGGACACGGGTTCGAGCCCTGGTCCGGGAAGATCCCACGTGCCACGGAGCAACTAAGCCCGTGTGCCACCACTACCAAGCCTGCGCTCTAGAGCCCGTGAGCCACAACTACTGAAGCCCGCGCGCCTAGAGCCCGTGCTCCGCAACAAGAGAAGTCACTGCACTGAGAAGCCCGGTCGCCGCAACTAGAGAAAGCCCGCTCTCAGCAATGAAGACCCAACACGGCCAAAAATAAGTAAATTAATACAAAAATAATTTAAAAAAAGAAATCAACAATTACAAACGTTCGAAACGAAAAGAAAGCAGGAAAAAAGGGAGGGAAGAGGATGAAGAGGAGAGTGAAAGCAGAGAAAAGCAGACTTATCCATTTGCTTAACTATTCATTTATTAAGCAGTTAATAAACACCTACTCTGTGCCCAGCATTGGCGATAAAATGGGGAAAGCCAGGGTCCCTTCCCCTAGGGAATCCAGGGCCCTGTCCAATCAGGGATAGGCTTTTCTCTCCTTAGCAATCAGCCTTTCCACCTGATTGGGCCTTGGAGGGGTATCACTGTCATCGGAAAGTGAAACCAGAATGTTACCTACCCTTCTTCTTTTTCCCCATTGGGGTGCATTAGGGTTCAAAGACCTGCCTGAAAAAAGGCTTTCAGTCTCCTGGGCTTGTGAACACACAATCACTCCTACTCAGAGACCTTAAAAACCAGGAAACTCATGTTTGTCTTGCTGTTGAGCTTGAGTGTGGGCTTCTCCCAGGTATCTCTTCTTTCCTGCCCTGAGTGGCGCATCTACAACCCTCACCCACCCCAAGACGTTAACGTGCCATTTAATGGAGTTAAGCTTTAATGTGAGCAGATACCAAAACTCAGTATTTATTTTCTTTACCTTTTTCTCTTATGTCATTAAATCAATGGTGATTTCAATTCAGGGATGAAAATAACCTATTCAGGCAGCAAAAATGATATGGTACAATACTCCTTGACGATTACTATTGAAAGAAATAATGAAATCTGTGGGGCTCTAAAGAAACGAGCACCTGGTACAGTGCTGGGCTCGCCACCGATGCCCAATAAATGTCAAGTAAACGAAATTATGAGAATACATATTTGTGCTTAAGTCTCTAGAAAATTTATCAAGCGTCAGCTGAAAAACAATAGCTAAACTGAACCTCATCAAATTTTTGTCAAGTTTACACTATAAATTGCCAATTAATGTTATTTTAGTGCCAACTAATAAACTGGGCAGGATACCTGGTAATAGATCACTTCCTGTTTTAGAAAGAAAATTGTTGCTGCTTGGATTGTTCACTGACAATAAGTTGGTTCTTTTACATGAAATCATTTCAAATTTATGTTGAGATTTCAGCTCCAATGAGACAAGGATTCAGGCAATGTCCCACTAGGCTGCCAAACATGTCCTCTGAAACCTGAGACGAGCATTATTATGCAGCAGGGAAGCATAGCCGGCTGCACCTCTAAACAATGGTGAAAGAGACGGGATCCTGCTATAAATTGTGCTACCAGGCCCAGAACTTAATTCTTGGGTACTGCAACTGACCATCGAATAGATGAACAGCAAAATGGTTTAGCAAAAGTTTGGTGCTTATGATCTCATCAGAAATTTTTCTTTAAAGACTTTTTAAAGAAGTTGTAGGTGTATACATATATACACATCTTTAGCGGCACTGACAATGGGTGTGTAGGTTAAAACATGATTTATAAACTATGACTTCTAAATTATAAAACTTCCAAATGCCACCACACACCATAATTTTATAAAAATTATGAATGACTGGTTATTTTTACCAATAAGCAAGCTTTTTAAAGAAAATGTCATGTAGAAATTACATTATAACACTAGTCTGCGGTGAAGCACATGCTCAAACTGGGATGCCTCTATTAGTATTTTCAGCTTCCTTAAGGGCACTTCATATATATATAATAACGAATACAACAAGAATATCTATAAGCTGAATTCTCCTTCTACTGTCCCATTTTGCTATAACTATAATCTCCAATGATTTCATTTTCTTACTACCCAGGACATAATCTTTCCTATAAAGTCTTATTTTCTTGATCAAAACTTTCTTAAGGAGTCACAGGTTGGCATAACAAGGTATGTAAATGTACGTTAAAACAGTGAAGAAGTTTATTATTTTAAGGTGAGATGAAAAAATGTAAGTATACACATAGTTTAGAAAATGTATACTGAGAAACATAAAATGAAGTTTTATACATTTATCTATTTTTCCCATCCTCCTTTGCCCAATTTCTTTTTATTTAATCAATATTATTGAATTACAATAAACTTCACCCATTTAAAGTGTACAAGTTGATGAGCTCTGACAGATATATGCATCTGTGAAACCACCACCAGAGTCAAGATCCAGAACATTTCCAATACTCCCAAAAGGTCCCTCCCTCTGTCCCTGGCCCCAGGCAACTAATGATCTGTTTATCAGTATAGATCAGTTTGCATTTTCTAGAATTTTATATAAATGTAATCATACAGTATGTACACTCTTGTGCTCCTTCTTTCATGTAGCATGATTCTGGGATGCATCCACATGGCTGTGTGTAACAGAGTTCATTCCTTTTTATTGCTGCGTAGTATTCCATCATATGAATATACATTTTGTTTATCCATTCAACTGTTGATGGATATTTGGGATGTTTCCCATTTTGGGCTACTGTGAACAAAAGTTGCTATGAACATTCAAGCACAAGTCTTTGTATATTCATTTCTCTTGAATAAATACATAGGAGTGGAGCTTCTGCGTTGTTTGCTGAGGGTATGGTTAACTTTCAGAAACAACTTAAGAATTTTCCAAAGTGATTTTTACTGTTTTACATTTTCATCAGTGTGTGAGCATTCTGGCTGCTCCACATCCTCACAAACACTTAGAATGTCAGTGTTTTTCATTTGAGTCGTTCTAATGAGTGTGCAGTCATATCTCACAGAAATTTACATTTACCTGACGACTGATAACGTTGAACATATTTTCATAAGCTTATTTGTTATTCCTCTGTGAAGTGTCTGAGTTTTTTCCCTTTTACTTGGGTTGTCTTATTATCGAAGAGTTCTTTGTACATATACTGGATACAAATCTTCTATCAGATATATGTATTGCAAATACCTTCTCCCATTCTGTGGCTTAATGGTGTCTTTCATATTCTGAACAGTATCTTTCAAAGAGAAAAAGTTTAATTTTGAGAAAGTCCAAATTTTTTCCTTTTTTATAGTTTGTGCTTTTGGTGTTCTATCTAAGAAATCTTAGGTGATTTGAGTTCACAAGGATTTTTGCTTAAGTTTCCTTCTATAAGTTTTACAGTTTTAGCTCTTACATTTAGGGCTGTGATTCATTCTGTATTAACTTTTTGTATGGTATGAGGTAGAAGCTGATGTTCCTTTTTTTCTATATAGATACTGAGACATTTTATTTTGTTGAAAAGATTTTCCTTTCCTCTAAATTGCCCTGATACGCTCATCAAAAATCAATTGCCCATAAATGTGTGGGTCTACTTCTGGATTCTGTTCCATTGAACTGTATGTCTACCCTTATGTCAATATCATTACTGTGGTTTTAGGGTAAGTCTAAACACCAGGTTGTATGTCTTCCAACTTAGTTCTTCATTTCAAAGATTGTTTTCAAAAATCTGCATCTGATTTCTTAACAATTTTAATGTGCTCAGAGATTTATTCGTTGTTGAAACATTTATTAAGTACCTACTAAACTGGCACTAGGTTAGGCCCAAGGGATATAGTAATAAATAACAAACATAGTTCCTGTCCTCAAGGAACTTATAATCTATGGTGTAGCAGGGAAGGTACCTTCATCATGATCCACAGTGAATTGGAAAAAGTGAGGAAAGAAGTTAGTTTCAGTGGAGAAAAATTTTAGTAAGTTTTACAAATGTCATGGTGTAAAAGATATAATGTAACTTCTTATAAGTTTCTCAACCAAACTGGAATTCAGTTTCCTTGTCAGAAACAAAAAAGGTATGTATTATAGTTGACAGGATTATTAAGATGATTTAAAAGAAATGTACGTAAATCAGTTGGGTATTCACTAAATGGCAGCATTCATTATGACTAATGTTAACAATATTATTAAAGAAAATATACACCCATCACCCTGCAATACCACCCATTCTACCTCCAACTCTAACCCGACATACTGAACTTTAATTTTACCTCCGTAAGTGCTCATTATTAACATTCTAGTCTCAGGAACTGTCACATAAGCTTACATCTAAAATAGCTACAATGATCTTATTTTTTTTTTTAACCAACAGAATTCTAAAAAAGAATTGCCAGGGATAATTTGGTCAAGACATCTTTTCATTTTGTATCCCCAAATGGATAAAAAAATAAATAGTCTAAAAAAAAAAATCCAAACAGAAAGTGGGAGAAGAGGAGATGTAGAATGAAACAACATTTTATAAGGATCTTTGTATATTATGTGTTTTTAATACTTTAAAATTCTCCAGCCTATTTCTAGTACATCCCATCCTGCTGTAAAGTGGGGGATACGAGAGAAGGAACTACCCACTTAGGAAGAGACTCTATTGAAAACAAAAACCAAAAAAGAAGTTGCATTAGCTCCTGACTTTAAAAAAACAAAAGACAAAACAGTCCCAGCAATTTGGAGTTGAAGGAGGAAGGGGTGGTGAGAAGGAGCGGGGGCTGGAGGAGGTATGTGATGCATATTCATTAACCGAGCTGATAGTGACTAAAAGATCCTTTTAAAGAGGAGAAAGTGTTCCACTAGAGGATTGCCAACTAATAAAATGGGCAGGATATGAAAGTGTGACTCATGTGAACTTGGTGTCTGGTGCCAGGGAGAGAGCATACAATGCAGCCCCATCACACAGCCTTCACTTGTAGCACTGAGTGACCTGGAGACCTTTCCATTTCCACACACGTCTACCTGACTTCTTGCTCTGAACCATGTCACAACAAACAGAGCCATATCCATGGAAGGGAGGTGTTTCTCAGTAGCACAGTAAGACGCTGTGTGGAAACTTGAACTTTATGAATAATTTAAAGAGCCTTAGATTTAAGAAACACCCTCTGCTGATGTTTCATGTTGGAATCAAGTCAGCCCTCTCTTATGTACAAGGTAAGGCTCTCAGTCTCTATGGTTTGTGCTGTCTTGGTCTCCTTCGTAGTGACAGAAAATGACTTTCTCTTATTTTTTCACTCTGTTGAATGGGAGGGATTGGCAGTAAAAGGTATATAGTAAACTTCCAGGTTGGTTAGAGTATTTAGCAAATTAATTCTGGGATCCTGTCTTTCACTTTCCACATGGACTAACAGATGAACAGCAACTAAAATATTATGTTAGAAAATCCACACAGAATCTCTGAGATGTATATAGTCTTCAGCATGGCTAATATTTAAAATGGGATAGTGTGACTTTCAGTTATCAGCTGTCAAGACAGCAGGGAATTAAAATAACTCCGAGAAGTCCAACTCAAAGAGCCAGGTCTCTGTTCTGGATCTCTGTTCTTCAGACCCAGGTCTCTGTTCTGGGTCTCTCCCTCTGCCGGCCTCTTTCCTTTTGCGAGTTTTCCTATAGCCCTCGCTCAATACTTCTGCAGCTACTACAGCGTCCAAAGAGCAAGGTGGCCTTCTCATGTGCAAACTTTAAATATACTTTAATCTCATGGCTTTTCTTTCCAGTCAGGTGTTTTATAATAACAAACAGTAACAAAGGCTTTTTTTTATTACTTAAGATATTCAGTGGCTTTTGTCTTCCTAGCGTCAGCAGTCACGTCAGAGGATTGTATCCAAGGAGCTAAATGTGCAGGACCCAGGGTCAGAGCAGCTGAATACACCAACCTCAGAAAACACAGACAATGAATTGCAAATGACACTCAAAACAAAACGAGAAAAAAAACCTTCACACAGAAAACTACAAAAGAACTCTACAGACACTGAATTGGCTTTCTGTACACACTGATCCTGCTTAACTGTGTGTGGTAACTAGCCGAACGTTTCAGATACTCATGGCTACAAAATAAAAGCCTTTTTTTTTTGGTAGGAAGAGGAGTTACAAAAATAAAAATATTATTTCTTTCATTCAATCACTTCTTTATTTTTAAAAAAAAAAGATTTGCCAAGTGGAGATAGATGCAGCTCTTTCTATTTCAGTCTTCAAACACACTAAAGAGCGGCATTAGCGATGAAGTGATTAGTCTTCCGTTAATTCTGCTGAAAGTTCTACACAAAAGGTGTATTGTTTCAGCTGGGATTCACATCATGAAACAAAATGGTTTGGTAAACCCAATAGAAGTGATAGCCCTTTCATGACACACAGGATTCAGTACTGTATATTTCAACTTGTTAGCAAGTCAGAAGCACAAGCGGGAAATCAGCCTACACTGCTGCTGAGTATGAATGGGAAAGGCTAAATTGATGAGCCGCTGTTTAGATTTTCCCACTGGGAATTATTCTGAACTGTCCAGGCATTACATCATTCAGGTAAATGGTAGCAGGACAACATGCTTCTTATGTCTTTGTTGCCAACCAAAGGGCAATATAAAAACTCGAAAGGAAATACATACTCTTTATCTGTAGGAGAAACAGAATTCCTTAATTGTCAAGCTATGGTCAACTGCAGCTAATTATAAGTAACTGAGCAGCTAACTGCATTCTGGTTGTTACCCAAATGCAATGCAGAGACCTTTTACAGTTTCTTTATGAACCTCCTTGTATCATACTTTAAATCAGAGATGACAAGTCATATTGATGTCATAGACATAAATGAAAATAAAACCTATTAAACTTATTAGGATTTAAATGAGTTTTAAAAACATTTCAAAAAAAAGCTTATAAGCAAAACTTTTTTTGCTAGTATCCTCTCTGTATCCTCTTCAAGACAAAACTCAAACTCCCCAACATATGGCATCTCTCCACCATGCTTCTATGTCCATACTACAGCGTATACTATACAAAACGGCCATACCAAAGTACCAAGACTTCCCCCACACACTGCTCGCTTACGTTTCCATACCTGTGAGAAATACTCAGTATCTTTCAAGGCTCAGTTCAGTTCTGGTCTTCAGAAACAACCCACTCTCTAACCTTAGGTGTTCTTTCTGCTTAGTCCCTTAGATTCTGGCTATCGTCTACTACGGCATTTATCAGACTATATTGAATTACTGTTGTATTTGTTGGTCTCTCCTGCTAGACTGTGAACTCACTGAGGGCAGGGCTCTGTGTTTTCTCTATATTTTCAGGTTCCAGCCTCAGTGACTGGTTTATTATTGATGCTCAATAAATGCTACGGATGATAAATAAATTAATAGATAAATGAATGAAAGGGAAGAAAAGTAGAAAGAAGAAAGGAAAATGAACTCAGAAAATGGTGTGACACATACTGAGTGTTTCAGGAGCTATAGGAGCAATTGCGTGGATATAATGGGTTCAATGACTGTCACCCAGACAATTACTAAGTACATTCTAATACACACTGTGCAACTTTATCTCTATTGCCTTTTGCTCTCCTCCCTTAACCTTGAGTTTTCCTGCTCTTTCTTCCATCTCTCCTGCTTAACAATTTACATTTATATAGGGCTTTTCTCTTTATATTTACCCCCCTGTAATTCTGTGATAGTTATTATATATCCTTTTGTTTGGTCAAGAGGACAAGTTCAGAGAGGTTTTCTCCATTTTTGTTTAAGCTTTAGACATGACAGGGGCACCTACAAGCACTGCAGAATTCCACAGACAACCTCCTGAGTTTGGTAACACTCAGGTGTTAGCAACGCCTGACCTGGCCCCACATGCAACACTAGTGAAGTAAGAATAACACAGTATTGTGAAGCAATTATACTCCAATAAAGAGCTGTTAAAAAAAAAAAAGAATAAAGACGTAAGTATTTATCCAAGTATTTAGAAGCAAGTTCAAGGAGGAACTCTTACCCATGGCTTGTTTCCCCATGGCACACTGATATGTGTTTCTTGGGGACTGGTTGTGATGAGGGTATGGGATCAGGCCAGCACAAACGCCAAGAAGAGTGAAGGGTTCAATCTCCAAGTGGGTGGTATCTCTATCAAGTTAATTAAGAATCAGACATCTTAGGCACCAAGTATTAAAATAAATATCTCTTAAAGGGTATAAAAAAATATTACTATCTAGGTCCCTGAGGACTAAACTTAAAATTTAAGTTTACATAAATACATACAAAAATGTATATATAAAACACATACATTTATATCAATATAATAATAAAACCTCATAACAATAAAATTTGATGCTAGTAAAACTGATAGAAGGAAAACACAGTTAAATATAACAAAGCAAATTATTTTTTTCAGTGAAACTAAAGAGTGAAACTTTTATTATTTGTAGAAATATAAGAGATAGGAGACAATATGGAATGCCTATATAAAAAATAAAACATCATTACATACTAATAATAACTCATTTAAAGAAATTACTATATTAAGCACACAGAAATACAGTATCAAAAATACCTACATGGCACAACATTGTAAATCAACTGTACTTCAATAAAATGTCTTAAAAAAAATTTTTTTTAATATATCTATATGGATGAGTGGCCTGCTTTTCCCCACTTTTCCAACGTATATCAATGAGAAAGCTGTATTACCATTTTAGAGAGAGGAATATATCCCCTTTAATAGTTACTATAGACCAATACTGTAACCACTAGCTAAATGTGGCTATTGAGCACTTGAAAAGTTAGACTAGAATGGCTGAGAAACTGAATTTTTAATTTTACTTAATTTTAATTATCTTACATTTTAAAGCTCAAATTTAAATTGAAATAGCTCAGTTCAGTTACTTAAAACCTTTTAGTTATGTTTGTAACCACTTACATGTATTACTCTACTTTTTCAATTGTAAATGTTATGAAATCAGAGCAAGTATTTCCAATGAGGGCCTTCCCTGGTGGCGCAGTGGTTAAGAATCCGCCGGCCAATGCAGGGGACACGGGTTCGAGCCCTGGTCCGGGAAGATCCCACATGCCGCGGAGCAGCTAAGCCCACGTGCCACAACTACTGAGCCTGCGCTCTGGAGCCTGCGAGCCACAACTACTGAAGCCCATGCACCGCAACGAAGAGTAGTCCCTGCTCACTGCAACTAGAGAAAGCCCGCGCGCAGCAATGAAGACCCAACGCAGCCAAAAATAAATAATAAATAAAATAAATAAATTAAAAAAAAAAAAAGAAGTAGTTCCAATGAAAATTTAGCATCCAAATTGAGATGCGGTGTAAGTGCACACCAGATTTTGAAGACTTAGTAGGAAAAAAAGGTAAAATATCTCAATATTTTTATATTGGCTACATGTTGATATGATAATCTTTCAAATATATTGGGTTAAATAAAATTATTAAAATTAATTTCATCTGTTTCTTTTTACTTCTTTAATGTGGCTACTAGAAAACTTAAAGTTATATGGTGACTTGCATTATATTTTTATAGATATGGGGCACAAAGTAAGACTTGACCTAGTAGATGTTAGAATCTTGGTTACTTTCATAATATGTTTTTGCAGAAAACTCAGTTTTGGCTAAATGATAAAGCAACTCAGCTATCTGAATGGGAAAGGGCAGCCAGACTGTTTTTAGGTCTTGCTGAAAGTAACAGATCTCACATCCAGGATCTGTGGTCTCCAATGACCTTCTGTCCCTTCCTCAAGTGTTTCTGAAGCATAACTTTAATCATAATTTCAACAGCTTACAGTACTTTTTTTTTTTCCTGAGCCAAATGACATAACTTTTTTTATTCTTGATAGTCAAATTGAAATACAAAATAATTGTACCAAATTCCACTGAAATCAACAAATTGCGAGGATCTGATTTACCATAACATCTCTTACATTTGTATTACAATTTAAATATACATTATATATCAACATAATACTTCATAGGTATATAATGAGATGTTCTTATTTACTATTTCATAATTTTCCAAAGAAGATGTTTCTTCTTTTTTATGTGATTGGTGAAATTGAAATAGATTAATAATTATCTGTCTTATGTTCATCTTCTCTTAAAAGTATGGAATGCTTCACGAATTTGCATGTCATCCTTGCACAGGGGCCATGCTAATCGTCTCTGAATCGTTCCAATTTTAGTATATGTGCTGCTGAAGCAAGCACTACAGTACTTCTGAAGAGAAGTGATTTCCAAGATAACCCAACACATCATGGAAAATTAGTTGCAATGTACATGGCAAAAGATCTCCCACTTATCCATCTATTTGCTTTTCATTACACATGTATTGAATTGTGTCCCTCGTTTGGTTAGAGAGGATGCTTTCCATGTAGTTCTTGGTTTGAAGAATATAATTCTGACCTTATGACCTCGCAGAACCTCAATCCTCTCCGTCACTTTAGGCCTTTGTCAGCAGAGAGGGAAGGGGCTCTAGGTTTTGTTTTCTTTGTTTCTGTTTTTTACAGAGAAACAGCTTATAGTGACATTTTATAGCCTAGAATAAAACAGTTTGTTTAAAATGTACTGTTCTGTTTATATATTGCCAATTTGACCAATGCAAATTAAAACTACTTTTTCCGATGTAAAGATTGGGGTAAGCTGAAAATGAAGAAGGTAAAGATCTAAGTTTTTTCTTTTTTCATAACAACAACATACATAAGATCATATACTATCTTACTATCTAATAATTATTGGAAGTCCAAACTTTGTAAAAGTCTGGATTCGAATTTTACAAAACAGAAAGGAATATTATTATTCAAAATTATAACCACCCTAAGTTTCTATCCTGAACAGGAAATAGGAGACTTCCTGTTCACTATGCATAAGGGCCTTAAATTTAGCTCAAATTAAGACTAAGTGACCTGTTGCTTGCAATAGTGAAAAAACTGGAAACAGCCTAAATAGTCATCAATAGGGGAACAATTAAATAAGTTATCTATATGTAGTCAGACAATGGAATAAAAAGCAAATAAAATTATATATATATATAAAAATATATATATACATACATTAATGTGGAAAAATATCCAGGATGATAATGTTAATTACATTAAGTTAAAAAATCAAGACACTGAAAAATAATTGCAAAAGGTATGTATGTTTGCCTTCACTTAGAAAAAAATCTAAAAGAGTACATATTAAACCATTTGCACTGGTTACTTCTGGAGGGTGGAGTTTGGCGGGATGGGGAATTACTTTATACATTTCTACATTTTAACAAATGTCATAAGTATGAATTAATACCAGTTTTTTCTTATTTTTAAAATAAATTAATTTGATGTATGGGATAGCTTGGTGATTTGGTGATACTGATAGTTATATTCCTTTATGGCAGTGAACAAAACAGAGAAAAATCCCTGCCTTCATGAAGCTTCTAGTGGCGGGAGACAGACAATACACAGATGCATCAATAAAATACATGTTTTACAGATTTTAAGATTTAAGCACTAGAAAAATAAAGCAGCGAAGAGGGGTGGTCAGAGGAGGGATTTCTACTTTAAATAGGGTGGTCAGGGCAACTCGCTGAGAAGGTGGTACCTGAGTGAAGACCTGGAGGATGTGAAGGAGTGAGCCATGCAGGTAGGTGACAGCGTTCCAGGTGGAGGGGACAGCCAGGGCAGAGGGGCTGGGGCAGGAGCATGAAGAAGAGGCCAGTGTGGTTAAAACAGAGTGAGAGGGGAGAGGGAGGAGATGACGCTGCAGCCATAGCTTCCTTGTAGGAACGTGAAGGCCTCTGTAAGGACTTCAGAGGGAGATGGAAAGCCACTGGGTGGCGTGGGGCTGGGGGGGTGGTTTGAGAAGAGAAGTGACGAGACCATTCTGATCTATGAAGAACAGACTATATGGGAACAAGTGCAAACCTAGTCAGGAGCCTTTTGCAAGGCTCCAGACAAGCAATGGCAGTGGCCTGCAGTAGGGCGGTAGGTGGAGGTGGTGAAAAGAGCTCAGATTCCGGGTATACTTTGAAAGTCCACATGGTATGTTAAGCGATTAGATGTGGGTGTAGGGGGGAAGAGGAGTCAAGGCTGAAACTGAGGTTTCTGGCTTGAGGAACCAGGATGGAATCGTTATTTGTGGGGTTACTATATAATTCTCCAGTCAATCTTTAAACGAGGGGTATAAAAATAGTACTTTGAGAGATTCATACCTTTAAGGAATAAAAATTCTGCTGAAAAGCATTATTTGTTAAATTACAGTAAGACAAAAATAAAGTGGTATATCTCATCTGGTAGTGGAAAACAGAAAACTACTTTCCTGACTGAAGACATAAATAGTTATCAGGTGGCAGTATTAAACTCCCTAACCATTTAATAGCATAATTGCAAAAATTCTAATTTCAGGTAAGTGGTACCTCAGCCACATGCATCAGACAGCAAGTTATATAAATGTCCTATAATGTATTCCAAATGGAGCAAAGATGTTTCTAAAAATATCACTGTTCTAGAAGAAACACTGTGAACATATTACCATTTCATGTCTATATTGCACATAAGTTTAGAGATATCTTTACAACATACAAGGTAGGGAATTCCTGCATTGACAACAGGAATTCAGACATCCACTGACAAAATCAACCCTGGAACAGATAAATACACCATTATGTAGCCTGATTCATTAGTTTAATTTTGGCAGTAATCGAATATTAAAGTCAGAGAAGCATTTTAAGAAATGTACAGTGAGTGTAAAATGAAAAGGAAGGATAATTAAATCTAAAGATTATTTGTTAGCAGTTTTGTGATACTCCTGGGATAAACTATGGGTTATGCTTCCTTATAAAACAGTATACTTCTAACAGTTCCTACTAAGAATACACAATAGAATTGAAGATGAAATGAAAAAGGAAGGTAGTGTCTATCATCAGAACAGGTTTTAATTATGGTTGTTACTTACTTATTAATTGTATGTTCATAGAGTGCAATGTTACAGTCATTTTCTTCATTCACATCTAAATATTCAACCAGACTCTCATGCAAGAAATCTTCAAAATTCCTGGGAAAATATTGGTGAAATGGACATTGTTAAAAAGCATTTTACTGCAGTATTTTATATGCAACAGTGGAAGATACATGCTTTCACTTAGGCCCAAAGCATCTTTCTCTCCCAAAAAGTATCAATACATTGGGATGTTTGAAACACATTATTCTCAGATCATAGAGTTATCACAAGTCACCGAAATAAAAACAGTAAAACATCTGTGACTCTTGTCAATCTGGTCCCACTTCTAAAAATACCTTCTATGACTTTAAAAACCCCATATGATGAGAGACCCATAGTACGTCAGATGTCTACATCAACATATCCTTCCCGTCCTAGAAACACTGAAGAGTGTGCTAATTTACACCAAGACTCTGTAATCCTCATGATCTAAATTGATAAATATTTTACAATGTCCAAGCAAGTTCACATAGAAAAGAACAGGTTTTTAACAGGTTGATATATCTGGTAGAGAGGAATTAAGAGACTAAAAATGAAAATATGTAATACTTTTCTTAAAAGCTCAGATCAAATAACATTACTTCTGTTTAGATCACATAAATGAGTATTAAGGAGACTGAGGAGTTTTGCTTTGGCTATTTACCTGTACCCCTGAGCCAGCTCTTCCATATGCTTATTTGTGACTGCAGGCTTCTGTTTCTTAACAATTATATAGGGTCTGGAATAGAAAAACAGAAAAAAAACCAAAAAACAAAACAGATTTACAGTAGTTCAACAAAAGAATTAAATCAGTAAGTTTACTATAGTGAAATGAGGGAAGCTGTAGATATGATCAAACTTATTTCTGGAGTGCTTGAGGACACCAGGTATTTTTTACAAGTGTGAGTGCACAGGGGCCTATTTTCTCTTTCTCACATACACACACACGCACACACCAGCTCATGTGTGCGCATATACATGTATACACACACAGTCCTTTCTCCAAGTATCTTAGGAAATATTTGGTTCTGAATGAGAAAGCAGCATGAAATGATACTCAATAAAGTCTAGAAAAAAAACCCAAAACCTTTAATACCTTTAATATCATATTTTTTTAAAAACTGTGTAAATGCATCCATCATACCAAAAGCATCTCCTGATTTCATACTGGGAATATGGAGAGGTCAGCAGGCAGAGAACCATCACCAAGGAAAACAACGGCATTTTGTAGTGAAGGTCTGATGACTATCAGCTGTCTAGAGTGGTTTGCTTTAGGATAAACATCCCTGGGCTACGCGAGCAGGGTACTTAAAGCTACACACAACCAAAGAGTGGGTACGAGTTTGCAGGGAATATAGCTTTTTCACTTTGGGATTTTTAGTGATGTAATGGGCGTAAGGTAGAGAGCTTTGGTCCACACGTTCTGGTAGATTAACCTGTAACTGTCAGTGGTGATTTGCCTCTGAGGGCTTCGCCACCACGAAGAAACACCCGACACAAAGGACGGCACGCGGCACGAAACGTCAAGGGCTGTTGCTATTTGGACAAGCGGCTCTTACAGAGAGGAGCAAGTAACCAGCAGACACTCGTGCGCTCCACCCTCAAGTCCAAATAACGATTTGAAGACTAATGAGCACTTTTAAACAGTTAAGAAGAGGAGCTGCACAATTACAAAAGGGGGTACAAGCTGCTGGAAAGTGAACAGGGTGAACTCTTCATGGGACTCAACACTGCCTCAAAATCCTGGCTGCCCCTTGGCAGGGAAGCAGAGACCCTGCTGCCTCCCTCATTTGGGGCTGCAGTTTAGCTCCGCTTAAGAGACTGAGAAGTGATGACAGAGCAGGGGTAGTAGAGGGAGGGGACCACACTTAGCCACCTCAGTTACCTTTCACTTTACTCAATGAATTCTACTAATTCTTCCTGCCAGATCTATGTTGTGTCGTTACACAATCACTTCTAAAAAAAAAAGAACTAGTTTTCTTTTAGGCTATGCCATATTATATGGGATGTAATGAAAGAGAAAAATTCTAAAAAAGAGTAAGCTAGAAAATGTCAGTGTTTTTCCCACCCTTAATTGGACCATGTTAATAGCTATAAATAAGCATCCAGTGTTTGCCTGACACCCTACAAGGCACTTACCAGACCTTATATCAATCCTAGGGAGGCATTGTTATTTACATATTTACAGCTGAGGAAATCAAGGCCCAGAGACTTAAGTAATAAACTCAGAGTCACACAAGTCAGTAAGTGGGACATTAGGATTCAAACACAGGTATAGCATCAGTTAGGGCTCTTTGGTTGCAAAGAATAGGAACCAACTCTGGCAGATTTAAGCAAAGATGGAATTTACTAAAAAATAAGAAGAAAATTTTAAGGAGTTTACCAAAAGGCTAAGAATTTACTAGGAGGATAAGAATCAAAGAAAAAGGTGCAATGCTCAGGCTCAGAAAGAAAAGGAGCTAGAACAGTCCCAAGGATCCAGAAAGGCAGGGGTAACGAGCAGTCTCCTCCATGCATCGCTGCCAGGATGCACCTGTTCCGACCACTTCTATCCTCTTTGGGATTCAAACTCTCTGAAGAGACAGTCTGACTGGCCTGGCTTGGGTCATCCGCCTGACCTTTGGCTGAGCAGGAGAGAGCATCTGACTGACCGTCCCAAGAAGACTGCCAGTGGGGAAGGGCAATCCTCAAAGGAGAATGACGAGGGTAACTGGAAGGAAACAAGGATGCCAGACAGACACAGACACTGGCAGTCCACTCTCCCCGCTGGGCAGACTTCCAAGCTCTTGCCACCACTCTAGCCACTGCCAGCTCACTGACTTGTGCCCTCACACTACCTGAGGTCCACAAAGAAAGACTGTGGTGAATCAAGTAAAGGCCTATGAAACAAGGTGACATCCTCAGCTGAAGTCCCTGCCTGACCCCAAAGGACCAGATACCATGTCATGTTCATCTGCGTACCACCACCTCCGACACAGCACCTGTACAAAATAGGCCCTAAATACGTGTGGAATGAATATAAGGCACCTACTTTTCTACCGGATCTAATGTTATGGGATCTCTTCATGCTTCTATGTTTCCTATTCTTGCCATTCCTTAGCCTTTCTCCTTTCCTCCTTTATCCTTTAAAGCAATCCTACTCATCCTTTAAAGGTCAGTTCATAGCAACAGAATATAGTGGGTAAAATCAGGACTGCTGGAGTCAAATGAATTCTAAGGACTTCCGAGTGAAAAACAGACTCCACCACTATCTGGCTTTGGGTAATTTACTTAGTCTTACTAAACCCCAGTACCTCATTTGTTAAATGAAAATAATAATCCAACCTTACAGGGTTGAATGTAGTTAAAGCCTTACACATAATACATCTATTAAGATAATAAATAATGGCTAGCACTTATTACTCGCAGAGTTGGTTGTTATTACTAATCATTTCTGCCTTTCCCAGCGGACTGAGTTCTCTGAGGGCAGAGACTGACTCCCATTAATCTTTGAATCCCCAGTAGCCAGTATGCATATTCATGAGGTGCTTGCTAAGTGAATTAAATTTATCTTAACAATGAAAGAGGTTAAAGCAGCTTCAAAAATAAAAACAAGTCCATTTCTTTGAAAAGCAAACATAAAGAGATCTTAACAACTCTTTCTAGCCACATCTACCTGCACAGCCTTCCTCCATCAGAGGAAATATAGACACACCGATCTGTCAGATTCGTTGAGATGGAAACAAATTCATTGATATATCCTGCTCTTCGCATCAGTCGAAACGTATTCACCAGCTTCTTGTGGTCTCGAATGACACCTAGGATGTTACCTAAGCAGAAAGAAGTAAGAATATTCAAGACCGAAATAAAAAACAAATCTAATGGGATTTAAAATATTTACCCAATAAAAACAATAAGCAGCACTGAGCAGTCATTTGGAAGTACTGTTATTAAGCCTGCAGCCAGCCCACAAGGCTGGAGGGAGCCCCAGAGTGGAGTGGTCAAGGGCAGCCCGGGGTGGGGACCGGAGTCCAGGGCCAGGCCTCCCACACCCTGGCTGCATAACACTGGTGAAGTCAGCCTCAGTTCCTCGTCTGTCAGCACCGTGCAGGGACATGAACTCGGGGTCCAGACCCCTGGGTCTGAACACTGGCTCTACCACTTCTACAGGGTCGATGCGAGGATTAAATGAGCTGATCTCATGGAAAGCACTTAGAACTGGACACAGCACCTAGTAACTGCTATTTTTAAACCGGTTTTGTTGTCATCATCTGAGAAATGAGGAAAATGGCCTTTGGCTCCCAGGGTTAGTGTGAGGATTCAGAGAGGTACTGGGTGAGTACCCAGAGTAAGGACTCACTCAGCGTTAGCTGCCAGAATTCACTGAGCGAGGCAGGCAGCGAACAGCCCTGTTTGCCTTCTCATCAGCCCACGCGGGAAATGGTGAAGGCCCCCCAGAGCAGGAAGAAGGGGGAGAAGAGCATGGGTGCTGAGGCCAGGATGAGCGCATGCAGCACACCTGTGAGGGGACAGGCGCCCAGGCCACCAAGCCACAGCTGCTGAGGCATCTCTGGAGGACTCCGAAGTGGGTGGGAAGGGGTACGAGAGAAGCAACTGGAGCAGGAGCTGAAGGAAAGGGACCCTCTCGCCAGGCGCTGCTGACAATCACTCTCTCAGTGGCTGAATACAAGTCATCTCACTGTAAGGGCTGATCTGATTATTTTTGCAGAACGTCTCACATATTTAACTTGAACTTAAAGATACCGTATTGAGCCTCATTCCACTGTGGATACGCTGCCAGCTGTCAAAGGGTAGAAAGCAAATGGTCTCTGCACCATTACCCTTTAGCTCTGATAGCTGTATTGTCTCAGAACCTGGATCACTCAGCCAATGGAATAACTGTTTCTGTTACCATTTTTTCTACCTTTCAATTAAAGTCAACCTGGGTCCAGAATTAAAGTATACTCAGGGGGTACAGCTCAGTGGCAGAGAATTTGACTGCAGAATTAAAGTATATTTGTGCTCTATATACATGGATAGTAGTCGATTCCCTCCGCCTCCCCACAGACTGTTTAGGATCAACATGTCTCCATAATATACTCACCATTAAGAAAGACAAGAAATACATTTGGGTAAGACAGCTCTTCCCCACATAATAAATTCACATCTTCTACTCCCAGGTTACTGGCTAATTTAACAATGGGTCCATCTTCCATGTCAGTTGTGATGTGTGTCATAAGGGCCAAGTTTTTAACCAAACCACATGCCTAAAAAACAAAAGATAGTCATTTCTAAGAATGAACATGAGTAACACAAAGTACAGTTTGTGTCTGAAAATAGCTCACCACCCCACTGGTGACAAGGCAAAGCAGTACAGCCTCGTAGGGAACACTTTGGAGATTCATACAAAGCCTTAAGGATATACCTACCCCTTATCCCAGAGGAATTTATCCTGAACTAGAAAGCAAGGATATAAACGTAGATTTAGCCACAGACATGCTCAGCACAGTACTATTTGAACTGGAAATAATGATGGCATTATAAATGTCCCCTCCCCAAAGAAACCAATTACCTAAATTGCTATTCCCTGACAAAAGAACATCACAGTCATTAAGATGACACTGTATAAAAACGGTAAAGGAAAACATTGATAATTGTGAATACATAAAAATATAAAACTGATGGCCTGAAATGAGAAAGAGTCTGCAAAATAACTGGCCGGTATTCTCCAAGCTTCTTGGTCATAAAAGACAAAGACTGAAGAACTGCTCCAGATTAAGAGGCTAAGGAGACTCAACAACTGAGAGCAATCCTGGATCAAAAGAGACAGCGGGGCAACTGGCAAAATCTGAATCAGGTCTACAGATTACGATACTGTTATCAATGTTAATTTCATAACTGGGGTTATGAAAGTTGATAACTGGGGTTATGAGGTTGAAAACTGGGCTACAGTTACACAAGATGTCACATCTGGGGAATCTAGGTGAAGGGTCATGGAAATTCTTTGCACTATTTTTGCAACTATTTTTGTATGTCTGAAATTATTTCAAAGTAAAAAGGAAATGAAAAAAATATTTTTAAACTTCTATACAACCAGAGGGAAAAAATCTAAAGCAAACATATAAACATGGACGTAATACAGCAAATTAAGAAAAAAAAACAAAAACAAAAACAAAAACACTTGAGACACATGTGACATGTAAAGATTACATCTTCAATCTTAGAAACCATCTGCTGTAGTGATGCACAAAACAGGTACTTTATCGAGATTAGTTGAAGCAATCTCTGGGAAATGTAGCGTTCCAAAACTCAAGATGTATAAGTTATGCAAATTTGACAAGCTGCACAATTTTAATGTGAATTTCCATATGGTTTAAGATAAATCAGGAGAAGAATGATAATTTCTAAAAATTATAACCCTGTATGGACTTGTATTTTTCACCTCTCCCAAGTCATAACTAATTCCTACACTTTGGAACGTGTATCTTTTACCTGTCGTATTTAACTTATTTATTCACTCAGCATGTATTTATGGGGCCTTTAGTCTGAATGAGGCTCTGGGCTAGGAGCCTGGGATACAATGGTGAACCTAACATGGTTCGTTCCTCCAGAATTTTACAATTTGGAAGGCATAAAATCAAGTGAAACCAACAGTGGTTAACATGAAGGAGAAAGGGCCATGACACAGGAAGTAGTGGGTGCTATGGATGTAAACCAATTTAAACTCTTTGGTTTAGTGTTCAGGTAACTGCTTATGTTTCCTATATAAGTGAGTTGGAATCCAACTTAGGTCTTGGACTGTGTGCTCCTAGTTGGCTGCAACTGTGACTCTGATGTCCTCTAAGTACAGCCACAGAAAATAAGGAGTTGCTTAAAAAGAGCTCCTTGTGAGCAAAGGTGATGGGTCTCTTAATTTTCCTTCATATTCTTATCCCCTCTTCATTGCCTGGTTTGACTCTTGGGATAAACTAAAACAAGCAAGAAAATCTGGACAATATTTCTATTTAGGTGAGATAATAAATCAAAGACTTCTGTAGGTACTGTTCGGGAATGATACTGATGACATTCTGATGGCTGCATCAACGTTTCTCTGCCAGATACGTGGCTGACCCCAAAAAGGATACAGCCTGGGGGAACGGGAGAAGAAGCAGAGCATCACCAACAGGCATGACCTCTGACACAGCGGAGACTCCTTGGGGACCTTACCTCTCCTTCCGGAGTGTCCGAAGGGCACAGCATTCCCCACTGAGACGGCTGGAGGGATCGAGGACCACTCACTTTTCTTGTTTTTTCAAACTGGGAAGAGATTCTTGTCATCATGCCCAGTGCGGATATATATGACAAGCGAGACAGCACCTGGGTCACACCCTGGCGATCCATTTTAAATCTCTTCAGAGACCAATTTCCCTGAAGACAGAGGAAAGACATGAGACTACCCCTGATCCATTCATGCAGCCTGAGACTCTGCAGTCACTCGGAGAGGCTCAGCATAGGAACTGCTTGTCTGTGAAATTAGAGCCATGATACATATTCAGAAATCAAACTGTCACAATTAAAATTTAGCCAAGTTACTCACCGGGGTTTTCTAGGAATTTAATGAATATTACCTATATCTAGCAACCACCTCAGAATGCTTCAACGTATCAACATTATCACATCAGAGTGGGTATTTTCAGAAGAACTAATTATATTCTGAACAAGCCAGTTCAACCAAAGATTTCCACTGGAAGCAATAAGCTAACTAATAGAACACTAGCAGTTTCTACACACATTTAAGGTAAAACTAGCTTGAAGTTCAAAGAGATAATTTCATGTTGGAATGTGCCATTATCTGGATGTCTTCCAAAATTAGTTTTAATGAGAGGCAAATATAGCAATAGAAAAAAGACTCTAACAGCAGTTATCAGGGAAAATGAATAAATATAGGCTTCTTAATCAAGGCTAAAAATTGCACATATATCCATATTAATAAATATTATATACCTTCTTTGGCTACCATGTCAATCTTAAAATAGATTCATATGAAATAAATTTTAAACATTAAATTTACCTTATCTCCTATGCATTAAAAGTACTGAAATATATTAAATATATTATTTTATAGTGGTATTAATTGTACACATTAAATATTCTCAAGGATAATTCAAGATTAAGGTTAGGAATCATTAAGTTTTCAACTCATGGTAACGTGAATTAATAGAAAATAGTATGCAGAGAAAAAGCAAAGTAGAAAACAAAATGTCAAAAAGTGATTGATTCAATGATCTTTCTGATTCAAAGGGAAAAAATTACATCTGCTAAACAGTGGTTCTTCATTTTTTTGATAATCTGATGAAAGCTATGACTATTCTCGAGAAAAATGCACATAGGAGCACAAACACAAAATTTGCCTTCAATTTCAAGGAAGGACTCAGGGATCCCAGATTAAAACCCCTCACAGTAGAAAAACTCATCTGTTTGAATTTAAATATTTGACTTCAGGGGAGCTCCTCACAAATTAAAGTTTAAGCATTATTTCAGTGAAGATCTATCACTTCAGCAACTTGAGATTTTGATAGAGTGGAAAAAAGCTAAAACCTAGGAAGAAACTTGATGCATTACAAAGCAAAGAAATGGAGCAAACACACTGATCCCACAAGTTAACTTCTCATATTGCTTGTTCAGTTAACTCCTTTTATTCTTTGAATGAGAATGAACCTAGTAAACTGACTTATGACCAGAAAGTAAGAGCAAGGAAGATAAATAAATATTCAGCACAGAATTCAACTAAGACAGCAGCTGCTGGCAAATAGGAAGTAGATGGGGAGTGAAGCCGACATGTTCAGCAAGATAATCTGTTCCAATATTCTTCAGGAGTTTTAAAAAGGGAAAGAGGAGAAACAGACAAAGGGTCTAAAACTGCTCCTCTGAGAAAATTTATTTGTTGAAAATAGTCTCATATGACAACAATCACAATTTTCGAAGTTGATCTTTTTCTGGTTGCCTACAGATTGGGGTTCACCTGTAACAAGGCCTACTACTGATTTTCCTAATAAGCAGTCTGCTCCCAGGCGTAAAGTGGTGTCACTTAGGGGCAAAACAACTACTCAAAACAGCTATTCTGACCTGAAAATCATGGGTCAAAAGCAAGGAAAAGTCATTCTAACAGAAGTGTGTTCAACTGCTCTTTGGAGGCTTCTCTTCAAATATTCAGGAATCTACTTCCAGACAAGTTTGGGCCACAGGAGTGTGAGGGGCCTAAAGAGGCACAAAGGCCAGGTTCCCCTCAGGTCTAGATGGAGCTGTCATGGCGAGGGCTGCTCACACAGACCCACTGCAAATTTCTCAAGTCAAGTAGGGCAGCAAGTCGGCCACTAATTCTTTCATTGTTAAGGGAGTCCACGTGCTACACTATACTATTCTTTTGTTGGGACCAAATCCCATCCATAAAACTAATTTTATGTCTGGCATACAAAACGTGAACAAGACTTTATCAGATAGACCTATAGATGTTACGCTTTAAGAAAGGGAGCAAAAACCTATCTGATAACCCTTTATGAACAGCCGGAGGCCCTGAACACACAGCAGCTGCTGAGGCCTGAATTCATCACTCACGTGAGAACAGCTGATAGCTCTTTGAGGAATATAAACCTACAATGAAATGAAACATTTTGTACTGTTTTGGACAAACGCTGTCATTAATAAACCTACTTGTAATATATCAGTTTTATTACAGAAAAAAATGGGGAAAAGTATCCATTGAAAGAATGGTTATTAACGGTTAAACTAAAAGATTTTTCCTTTATGTAAAAGTATATCTATTTTCTTACTGCCTCATATAACAGGAACTATAATTTGGCAATGAAGTCATATAGTAGTAAAATTCCTACTGATTTAAACTGTAGACTATCTTGCAAAGTAGAAAATTTATGACTTAAATATATATATATATATTTTTTCACCTAGATTCTCAAAGCATCAGTACTTTAAATTTCCCACTGAACAGATTTACAAATAAGTTACAAAACTCTACCCAAATGACTGAAGACTTACGGTTGAAATGGCATTCACCATGCCATTGGTAATCTGGTCCTGACGCATGTGTTTCACGACATCAAACTGGGCTGCTCTTTGCTTAGGAATCACCTGGTCTGCAATCTTCTTCATTTCAGAATTAAATTTTTTGAACAAATCTTCAAAAAGAAGAGATAAAAGCTAAAGGAAAAAAAAAGTATATGGTGAACTTTCAAAATGCGTTACTAGCTTATTTACTAAGTTTTAGGTCCTTATTAAACTTTGTTTAAAAAAAGATGGAGAAACTGCTTAAAACTGAAAAAAATATATTTTAAAATTCAATTTGATAAACATGTACTTTTATTGATATATGTGCTTATCACTATGCTTGGTGTTGGGAATAAGAGCAAAGATGACAATCCCTGCATTCAAAGATTTTTAATTTAGACCAGTCACTCCCAGACTGAGATTTCATTGACCAGTGACCTAAATAAATGAAGAAAATATTCATGGATGAGAAGACTCTTTTAAGATTACTAATTTTCCCCAAATTGATCTACATTTCCAATGCAACTCTAATCAAAATCCCCAGGTTTTTAATGAAAATTGAGGCTAACTCTAAAATTTATGTGGAAAAGCTAAGACCCTAAAATAGCCAAGACACTCCTGAAAAAGAAGGCAAATGGACTGATTAACGTATAGATATAAACTGACCAGTGGACAGAACAAAGAGCCCAGAAACAAACAACACATGTATTGAAATTTGTCGTATGATAGAGATGGCATTTCAGATCAGTAAGGAAATGAAAGACTACAAATAAATGGTGCTAGGACAACTGGTTATTCATTTCAGAAACAAATGAAACTGTATTCCTTACTTCATTCCATACCCAAAAATCCATTCCAGATAGACTAAAGAACAAATACCAAAGGCATAAGTTTAAAATATAAAGAGTACTAACTATTAAAAAGAAGAAAGGGTTGACAAATTAAAATTACAAACAAACTTCTAGAATTAAAAGATACCATAAAGTTAAAAAAAAAATCCAGACTGGGAGAAGATACCAGCAACACATGTAACTGACAAAAAACTGGATCCAAAGAACACCAAAAAAATCTTAAAACCAATAAGGAAAATACAAACAACCCAAAAGACATTTAAGAAAAAACAGGAATGGTCAATAAGCATATGAAAAAGAGGCTCAACCTCATTAGTAATGAAGGAAATGCAAATTAAGCCCACGAGGAGATGGTACTGTGCACCTGCTAGATGAGACAAAAATGTTTAATTTCGACACTAAGTCATAGGATGGAGACCATCAGGACTTATGTACAGTGCAGTGTACAAATACTTGGGAAACTAGTTTGACACTCTCCAGTCAAGTTGAAGATTTAACTTGATTCCATGACTGGGTAATCCTATTTGTAGAAACTCTGTCATGTAGGCACCAGAAGATATGAATAAAAATATTCATTTTTTTAAAAAAAGAGAAGTCATACAAAGGTCTTGATAAGTAGGATGGAATAAAGGGATATTTATCATATGTATCATATCTTTACACAATTGAATACAAAAATGAAAGTGAAATACAGTGGCATGAAACAATATAGATGAATCTTTAAAACAATGTTAAATGAAGGAAAAAGTTGCAGAAGAACATATATGATATGAATCTATTTTTATAAAACTCAAAAACTCAAAAATAATACCAGGTTCTTGGATTGGAAGAATCAAATATTGTTAAAATGACCATACTACCCAAGGCAATCTGCAGATTCAATGCAATCCCTATCAAATTACCAATGGCATTTTTCACAGACCTAGGACAAATAATTTTAAAATTTGTATGGAAACACAAAAGACCCCAGATAGCCAAAACAATCTTGAGAAAGAAGAACGGAGCTGGAGGAATCACACTCCCTGACTTCAGACTACACTACAAAGCTACAGGAATCAAAACAGTATGGTACTGGCACAAAAACAGACACATAGATCAATGGAACAGGATAGAAAGCCCAGAAATAAACCCACGCACTTATGGTCAATTAATCTACGACAAAGGAGGCAAGAATACACAATGGAGAAAAGACAGTCTTTTCATTAAGTGGTGCTGGGAAAAATTGGACAGCTACATGGAAAAGAATGAAATTAAAACATTCTACATGTAAGTGATATCATATGATATCTGTCTTTGTCTGACTTACTTCACTCAGTATGACATATGTGGAATCTAAAAAAATGATATAAATTAACCTATTTACAAAACAGAAATAGAGTCACTGATGTAGAAAACAAACTTATGGTTACTAAGAGGAAAGGGTTGTGGAGAGGGATAAATTGGGAGACTGGGATTGACATACACACACTACTATACACAAAAGAGATTGAAACTAACACAACATTGTAAATCAATTGTACCCCAATAAAAATTTGTTTTAAAATAAGAGACAACTAATAAGAACCTACTGCATAGCACAGGAAACTCTACTCAATACTCTGTAATGACCTATATGGCAACAGAATCTAAAAAAGAGTGAATATATGTACATGTATAACTGATTCACTTTGCTGTACAGCAGAAACTAACACAACATTGTAAATCAACTAACTCTAATAAAAATTAATTTTAAAAATAAATAAAACATTCTCTAACACTATATATTAAAAAAAAAAACTCAAAATGGATTAAAGACCTAAATGTAAGACTGGATCCTAGAGGAAAATATAGGCAGAACACTCTTTGACATAAATCGCAGCAATGTTTTTTTTGGATCCATCTCCTAGAGTAATGGAAATAAAAACAAAAATAAATAAATTGAACCTAGTTAAACTTAAAAGCTTTTGCACAGCAAAGGAAACCATCAGCAAAATGAAAAGAAAACCGACAGAATGGGAGAAAATACTGCAAACAATGTGACCGACAAGAGATCAATTTCCAAAATAGACAAACAGCTCATACAGCTGAATATCAAAAAAACAAACAACTCAATCAAAAAATGGGCAGAAGATCTAAATAGACATTTCTCCAAAGAAGACACACAGATGGCCAACAGGCACATGAAAAAATGCTCAAAATTGCTATTAGAGAAATGCAAATCAAAACTACAATGAGGTATCACCTCACACCAGTCAGAATGGCCATCATTAAAAAGTCTACAAATAACAAATGTTGGAGAGGGTGGAGAAACAGGAACCCTCCTACACTGTTGGTGGGAATGTAAATTTGTAGAGCCACTATGGAGAACAGTATGGAGGTTCCTTAAAAAACTAAAAATAGACTTACCATATGATCCAGCAATCCCACTCCTGGGCCTATATCCTGAGAAAACTATAATTTGAAAAGATATATGCACCCCAATGTTCATTGCTGCACTATTTACAATATCCAAGACATGGAAGCAACCTAAATGTCCACTGACAGATAAATGGATAAAGAAGATGTGGTAGATATATACAATGGAATATTACTCAGCCATAAAAAAAGAATGAAATAATGCCACTCGAAGCAACATGGTTGGACCCAGTGATTATCATACTAAGTGAAGTAAGTCAGACAGAGAAAGATAAATATCTTATGATATCACTTATATGTGGAATCTAAAAAATGATATAAATGAACTTATTTACAAAACAGAAATAGACGCACAGACATAGAAAACAAACTTATGGTTACCAAAAAGGAAAAGGGTAGGGGGGAGAGGATAAATTAGGAGCATAGGATTAACAGATACACACTACTATATGTAAAACAGATAAACAAGGACCTACTGGATAGCACAAGGAACTATACACAGTATCTTGTAATAACCTATAACGGGAAAGAATCTGAAAAAGAATATAAATCTACATACATACAAACACACAAACATATATAGAACTGAATCACTCTGCTGTACACCTGAAACACAACATTGTAAATCAACTATACGTCAATAAAAAAAAGTGAAACTTATATTGTAATAAACTATTTTAAAAATTTTAAATAAATGATACAATAAAAAAGAAAATAATAAGTACTCAAATTCAGGATAGTGGGGAAAAGAGAAGACAGAGTAAGGAAGAAATATATAAGTAAATGAAATGGTAATTAATGGTCAATTATTAAGAATTACTTAAGTTGGTAGTGGATTTGAGGGTGTTGATTTTATTTGTCCCCTTCATAACTTACATATCTGTGACATTTTTATTTATACTTTTTATGTTAAAAATTATATAATAAATGATATTAAACCATGGTAACCATGGAAAACAAATCAATGGGATGGAATAGGAAGTCATAAAAATAGACTAGGATGGTTCTGTCTCCAGAATTGATGGAGTAGCTCCTATCAGAGGGATTCATCTGCTCATAAAAATTATAAATGCTGGACAAAATATTGAAACTATTTGAAGGCACTGGAGAGTAAAAGCAGGCAGAAACTGGAGGAAGGTTGACACTTACCGAAAGTGCATTTCCGTTTTTAAGGCTTTTCAACTAAGGGTAGGACACATTTACAAAAAGGGTCCAAGCTACATTGGAAGCTAAAACTTGGAGAGAGACCCACAGTTTTACTGGATTGAAGGACCAGAGGGAAAAGATCTGAGCCACCACGGTAGCTGGAAAGTGAGCGGAAATTCACAGAAAGGAGAGAACCACAAATAAAATCAACACCCTCAAATCCACTACCAACTTAATCTTGGGAGAAAACCCCAAGATTATGTATATAAACTTTGCCCAACTCTCTGGCTGACCCCTGAACTACACATTGAAAGGTGTGGCCCATGTCCCCTACTGCCCCAAATCAGGTGTGGGTTGTGACTGCTTTTTTCAATTAAGTCTTTTTTCAATAAAGTAAAGTAAGTGAAGCTGTGACTTTTAAGACCAGGTCATTAAGGCCACGCAGATTCTCTTGTGCATGTGAAACTCACTTGGAGTCCTGAGCCACTCTGATGCCACAGCACTGGAATGGTCAAGACCGAGCTGAGCCCAGCCTTCCAGACACCCCACCACCTCCGGCAGAACAACTACTAACCGAGCTCCATGTGAAACAGAAGAATCACACAGCCGAATCACAATCCTGCCTGAATTCCTGACCCACAAAATTGTGAGATACAACAAAATGGTGATTGTCTTAAGTCATGCAATGCAGAAACAGATATAACCAGAACACCGTTTATATACAGTTTGCAATACTAAATAAGTGGCTTATGACAAATAAATAGCAGGCATACTTCTTCAATAATCAAATATATTATTACAACTACTTAAATTCCCCTGCAAAATTAATTATATTCGTTTTTTTTTTCCTTTATAGAGGAAGAAAAAAGTAGGATATATTTGTAATCTAAGCTACCTAACCAAACAGTAATGTAATATTGGGGGACATTATATATGCACCCATTATACAGTTAAACAGGAATTCTGAAGTTCAGTGAAATCTTGTAAGCTAAAGATTTTCCAAATTTCACACTATTCTTGAATGCTTATAACCCACTGGTAGTTTTCTGACTCAAAATGAAGACATTAAAACCAATGAGTCTCCTCCAAACACTGCTGAAGAAAGCATTTCCTGAGTGGAACGTTACTTTACACTCTTCCCCCTTAAGGTAGACAAGTCCTTCCACTTTTCTACTACAATCAACTTTGCAGATGGGAAAGCCAGGATCCTGAACTTGATTTACCATGTCAGAAGTGTTCTAAAAAGAAAACTTCCTCCTCTGAGAGCTTAATCCTATCTTCCACTCAGACCCAGCAGTTTCCTTCACGGAAGAAAGAGTATGGGAATGGAAGCAGGTGCAGGGGAGGAGAGGGATGGAGAAGCCCATTTCAGCAACTTCCTGTGTAAACTGGCAAAAGGAACTTGAATAAGCACCCTGAACAGAAGCAAATGCCCTTAACCTAAACCACAAAAGCTCAGCTCTATTTTAATTAGTTCCTTACACTTAGACTTTTGTGTCTCAAATTATGACGAAGTTTTTTTGGATCCTAGCTGAATTTGTTGTAGCCCCCTGATTCAAGCACAAGGAAATGCCCCGGTACTAAACAAGTAAAATGTAAGAGCACACTCAACAAAACTAATGCCTCATTAATAAATTTCTCCACCCTTAAAATTTCAACGTAAGAGAAATAACGTTCTCCAGTTCACAGAGCAGTGAGAAGCTACAAGGCCAAGTCACACAATAAGCCACATTATTTAGGTCAAGAGTAAAATGATTAAAAGGGATGGAATGCTGGTGATAATATTCAATACCTTTCATTGCTAGCATGAGGCCTTTCAGCCTGCCTAAGACAGGAGCACTAAAGAGCAAATTATATTTAAGAAAAAATGCTGACAGCTCATCAATTGATTTTCAATGAAAATGCTAAAAAAAATTAATAAAGAAGTTAAGCTGCTGAAATACAGTTTCACCAATTAGCTTAATGTCAGAGAATTCTAATTAGGCGTCTTGAGATTGCTATTTAGTGTTTAAGCCTTCAGAGTGCCAAATTCTCCTTTTCACACAAGCTGGTTGCAAAATTAAAGACATTAGGCAGCCTTAATTACATTATCAGAACAGCTGGGATTAGGCAATCTCTGAAGTCAAGACGGCATTCTTTTGTCACAGGGTGGAAATCCCTGGCTTTCCAGGGTGCCGGATTTTGGTGCCGTTCCATATCTCACCCATACAAAGCAAGCTGCATTAGAAACAAAAAAATTTGCAGACGAAGAATAGAGTAATGCTCAGCAAATAATGAACACATTACTGAAAAAGAAAAGGTAGGTGAAAAGATTAAGCCTGAAATCGGTAGGTTTTGCTAACACCTCTATTGGCGGCTGGCCGGCCAGCCCTCTGGTGGCAGTGAGACTAAGGGAAAGCTCTGTGAACCCGCTTGGCCAGTGGATACAGCTCTGTTATCTAAAGCTGAAGCACATTTATACTCCCTCATCCCATGGGGTGTGAAATTAGCAGCTATTGTTTTTACACAGTTTTGCCAACACAATGTCTTTTATGTCTTTACATTGTTTATAAGGCAATGTTTTCTTGCACATGGGAACCCTCTTTTTAATTCTAATTTTTTAAGCAACAGGATAGTCTCTCCTCTCCCCTCTCAGCTCCATTCCTTAGTCCTCCAAACACCCAACATTTTTTTTTAAAGGACTCATTTAACAGCATGATTTCTTTTCCAATTAAAAACCTGTAAAAATTGGGACGGTTGGTGGTGGGGATTCACACAGTCCCCTGAACAGTGGTCAATCTGAGGTGGCCAAAAACCCACCTGTTGGCATTAGCCATTAACCAAACAGAACTTCCCAAGTATTCCAGGCATTAATTTTTTCTCAAAACCTAAAACTGCTCTTATTTTTCAATTCCAGTTTTTTACATTTTAGACATGGTAATTAATATCTGCTGTTATCATTCCAGCAACCATCACTGTCATCTGGAATATTGTGTAGTCTCCTAACTGGTCCATTCCTGGTCTGTTCATCTCCAAATCAGATCTCTTAAACTGAAAATCAGATGGTGTCACTTCCCCGATTATAACTCTCTCGTGGTTTTCCACTGCATGCGAAATTAAATCCAAAACTCTTCCCATGGCCTACGATGCTAGTTCTACAATGTCCTCTCTCACCACCCCTAAACCTCACACTCCAGCCACAATGGTCCTCTTCCAGTTCCTCCAATACAGGCGCTGCCTGGGGATGTATGTTGCTTATGCGGGTCTCTTGATGGAATGCAGTTCCTGAGGTTGCGTGAGACTGGCTTCTCCTCACTCAAGTCTCAGCTGGAATGTCTGAGGGCTTGGCTTAAAATATATCACTTTTTCAAAGAGGTCTTTCCTGACCATCCAGAATAAAGTAACACCCCTTCCCCCAACCAACATCCCAACTCTCTCTCTAATATTAATTAGTCTGTTTTTGGTTTGCCTTAAACACTTACGACCATCTAATATCACACTTATTTACTGTTTACTTGTTCCTTGTTTGTTTGTCTCCTCTACCAAAATGTACACTGTTGAGAGCAGGTGCCCCATCAAGTCTCATTCACTATTGTATCTCCGGTGTCTAGTACTTTATCTGGGGACAGAGAGATGAATATGAATGTAAGTGGTTCCTGCCCTCAATGAGTTTACAGTCTAAAGGGAGAAAGAAGCGTGCAGGTAGAGAATTGTACAGTAATTCAGCATGCAAATAAAGACCTAAACGACCGAGCTACTAACTACTCCTGGGGTTCACAGGTGGTTTCAAAGAGGGTGACTCAAAGAATGATGAAGGCGTAGGAGCCCCTCATTATGGGGAGGGAGAAGGGGAGATAAGGGAGGGGCAACTTAGGCAGAAGGCATAACTCAAAGGATGAAAGAGTATCACACTGTGTTTGGGAAGGAGTGGCTCGCCTTGGCATGAGATGAGGCTGGAAAGGCGCAGAGGGGCAAGATCATCAAGGACCCTGACAAGCCTGCTAAAGAGTCTACACCTGGGGACTTCCCTGGCGGTCCAGTGGTTAAGGCTTCACCTTCCAGTGCAGGCGGTGCGGGATCGATCCCTGGTCGGGGAGCTAAAATCCCACATGCCTCGCAGCCAAAAAAAAAAAAGTCTACACCTGGTTCTGTAGAGCAGTAAGACTGTGTTTATGAACTTCACAGAGGAGTTTCAGGGGAAGGGCAAACAGGCAGAGAAACAAGCCCTTACACCCCACCTCAACCAGAGAGGCTCAACTTTTATCTCTTTCAATATTGGGATTCTGAGTAAGACTTCATGCTTTAAAATTCTTGAAACTCACATCTGAAGCTCAGGCCTGCTGAGGGATGCTCCTGGGAAATGGACCTGTGCTTCACCCAATCTCACAGTAAATGCTCACGAATGTGTTGGGATGGCTTTGCACCAGGTAAATAGGCAGGCACCTGGCCAGAGCCTCCAGAACAGACAGATGGGAGGGGCAGGTGAAAATCAGAGAAAGCACATAAAAAGATTCAAACGTACTAATGCTGTGTTCACTCTTGAGTTGGGACATGTGAATATTTGCTTTATTGAGTCTTAATACACAAACACACATACGTGTTATATATAGTCTTGTATGCATGAAAATTTTCATAACTAAAAAGCACATACACAAAAGCAGGCATGTGTCAATTTCTGTGGCAACACACACATTTAATGATTAAATCCCCACTAAGTAAGCAGACATACTGCTTTGAATATACATTTCATACTAATGAGGACAAAATGTTCCTTTATGTGATTTCTTCTAAAACTGCAAAGCCTGACTCCAAACTTGCCCTTGACAAAGGACCCCAAAGGAGGCCAGAAAACTCAGCATAAATTCACACAGGCCTGAATGTCCACAAACCATGAGTTTCCAACAGTAAAACTTTAAAAAGCCAGTTAATAAAGATATTTGTATATGCATAGGGTGTCTCTGGAAGGATAAAGGGGATGAAGAGAAAAGTGACCATTACCGGGGGGAGGAACTGAGAACTGGGTCAGGTGAAAGAGTGGGGGGGTCAGAGTGTGAGAAAGACTCATTTTCACTGTAAACTTCCTTGTAATTGTTTGAAAGTCTTTTTACTGTGCTAATATGTTATGTTTTAAAAACATTTTTACTGTGTGTTATTAGTTTTATTTTAATATCTGCTGTTTTACAATGTTTACTGTTATATTATTTTTTAATCATAACATTGTTCTTTAAAAATTAAAAATACTTGCTTAAATTGGTAAGACAAATAACCACAAGAATGGGGGAAGTAACATCTTACAGCCCAGCTATGGCTGAAAGAATTATACAGAATGTTTCAGCTGTTCGCTGCAAGGAGACAGGATTCAGAGGTTTACAGCCAAGTTAACTGCCTTAAAACAAACAAAAAACAAACATTCTTCAGAGGAATAAAACAGAATTCCGAGTCTCTACCATTCATCATCCACAATGTCCATCAGGATACAATCCAAGATTGTTACACACATGAAGAAAAAGGAGAACATGACCCATACTCAAGAGAAAATTTAATCAAGAGATTGATCTGGAGATGACTGATATGTTGGAATTAGACCAGCATTCTAAAACAGATGTTAAAGTTCAAGGATGTAAATGAAAATATGGTTGTGATGAATAAACAAACAAGAAATCTCAGGAGAGAAAAAATACCCAAATGAAATGTCTACAACTGAAAAATACAGTATCTAAACTAAAAAATTAACTGGATGAGTGTAATAGCATATTAGAGACAACATAAGAAAAAGTAAGGGAACCTGAAAATAGATCAATAGAAATTATCCAATCTGAAGAAGAGAGTAAAATTGAAAAAAAATCAACAGAGCCTTAATACCAAAGGGTCTAACAATATAATCTGAGTCAGAAGGAGAAGAGAGAATAGTACAAAAAAGATATTTGAAGAAATATCAAAGACTTAAAGACTAAAAATGTCTCAAATTTGGTTAGACATAAATTTACAGACTTAAGAACTTAGTGAACCCTAAGTAGGATATTAACAGAGACCACCACACCAAGGCACTTCATTAAAACCAAAGATAGGGACTTCCCTGGTGACACAGTGGATAAGACTCTGCACTCCCAATGCAGAGGGCCTGGGTTCAATCCCTGGTCAAGGAACTAGATCCCACACGCATGCCGCAACTAAGAGTTTGCATGCCACAAGTAAGGAGCCCACCTGCTGCAAACAAGGAGCCCACGTGCTGCAACTAAGGAGTTGGCAAACTGCAACTAAAGAGCCCTGGAGCCACAACTAAGGAGCCTGCCTGCCACAACTAAGACCCACCACAACTGAGACCCAGCGCAACCAACCAACCAACCAACCAACTAACTAAATAAATAAATAAAACAGAGAGAAAATATCAAAAGCAGCCAGGTCTATATTCTAGCTGTTTGATTTAAAGGGAATTTCTGATTTAAATGCTGAAACATGAAGTTTCAAAGTTTTAGACACCTGTTACCCAGTTGAAAGGGATACATACTCTCAAAATAAGATAAAATTTATCAGGCTAAGACTGAAAATGAGATAAAAGATGTCCTCACTAACCTACTTCTACTACATCACCAAAAAAGTTAGGCGATTGTTTACTTGTTTATTGTCTATCTCTCTCACTAGACTATATGGACTAAGAGAAAATGGACCTTTGTCTGTCTTATTTTCCCTGTATACCAGTTTCTAGAACTATGCCTGGCACACGATAGGAGTTTAATAAATATTTGTTAACTGAATAAATGATATTACTTAAAGCCATACATCACGTCCTACATTAAACAGAATGAGGGTAAACATCTCAAAAAAAGATATAATATAGGTAACAATATTAACATATTTAAAGAACTAAGAGTTTTCATAGCAATTGTTAAGTCAAAGAGATAGTTAGTCATGTGTGAATGCTTATACTCCAAATATACAAAACCTATATTCCATTCAACCATCTCTTCCTCCTATCTAAAATGAACACTAAATTAATTTTTATTGAGGAAAATAAAATAAGATTTCTGACATAAAATAATTAAATCACCTGTCCTGCCAACTCCAATCGCTTGTTACCATAATAATCTCTGTCGTCAACTTTATTATCTCCTTGGGCCAGAATTACTCTTCGCACCATCACTGCGGTATAGATACATTTGGCTCGGAAATTGAATTCTTTAACCTGTAATTCAGAAATCAGAGAAAATTTTTGAGACAATGCACATTAAAATTTAAGGTGCCTCAAGAAAACAGTCAGTGTTATCATATTTAAATAAGAAAATAATGAATTGTTTTGATTCTCCCTATTCAAAGAAATTCAACTAGTCTGTAAACTTCCTGAGAGCTGAGATGATGACTTTTCATCTTTGTACTCAATACCTGTGGTAGCTTTTCTTCAAAGATCACCACCATCAACTCCTTCCCTCCCTATATGTTTTATGCCATTCCTTCATTAAGAGGTGGAGTCCATCACCCCCTTTGGGTTGGCCTGTAAACTAGAAGTTTCCACTTCCTTTTTCTTAAAGTCCTGAAGTACCATGTGAGAAGTCTAGGACACTCTTTTGGGGAGAAAAGGGCCACTTGGAAAAGCAATGAGGAGCCAGAGATATGAGTGAAGACGCATCTTGGATGCCCACCCCAGTCGAGCCTTTGGATGACTCCATCCTCAGCTGCTATCTGTCTGCAACTTCATGAGACCCAAACTGAGAACGTCCCTCCCCACCACTGAGCCCAGGCAAACCAGAGAACCATGAGGGAGAGCAATAAACAGTTATCTTAAGCCATTAAGTTTTGGAAATGTTTGTTATGCAGCAATAAATAACAGGAATGGTACACTGTCAGGACTCACCAAATATCTATAGAATGAATCAACAGACTGATGAATAAATTTGCTGCAAATGTTCTATTCAATCTTCTCTTCTACAACTGAAATCTACATGAACAAATCTGGCCCAATCAGTAAGTTAAATCAGAACTGGTTAAATCATTGCACTGGTTTGTTTGGGGAGACAAAAACCTTAGGTAACTAGGTAAATTCTTTCTCTACAACCTAAACGATGAGCTCTGAGAGTACGGACTAAGCTTCTGCCAATTCTAAGGAACATTTTATAGGCTTGTCTATAGAAAATTCATATTATAAAATTTCTGTTTTACTTTCCTTCATCATTGAGTAAGATCCCAATGATATCCTATTAAGTTTATCACTATAACAGATTAAAGAACAGCAACCAGCCTCCTTCACACACTTTTCTGCTGCTGCTAAGGAATTATACTAAATAATATAGGATGTTAGAAATTCTGTATATGTTTCCAAAAGTTCATTCTCCTTCAAAGGAAGTTTCATGTCTTCATTAGGTCAACTTATCCCCTTTCTATTACTGAGAACTTTAGAATGTGTTAAAAGAAATGTGTTAATTTTGGAACGTGGTAAGAGAAAAAGCAGCCCTAAAAGCTATTTTGTCATCCTGTACTCACAAAACAATTACATCAATAAGAAAGGTTGGAATAAATCTAGATCTTCAAAAAGAAAAGTCTCTGGTCCATCCTCAAACAAACAAACAAAAAAACCCTACAACCATAACACCAATTACCACAACACTGAGCAGAAGAACCCAGTCTTTGAGTAGCTATAAGTAATTTACATTCTCAGCTGGTATTTACAAACTGTATGGTCCTCCATTCAGATACATCTGATTTATTTTCTTTTCTGATTTTAATGTGGTGAGTTACATTGAACATGTAACTCTTCTAGTTGTATTTACTTTTTTTGTTAATGAAAAAAATGAAGCAAATTTTCATTAACCAAATTTTCAACTTTTAACAAAGTCTGTACCACGTGTTTATTTTGCATAAATAGTGGGAGATTCTCCCAAGACATTTATAAGTAGAAATAAATATGGATATTTACAGCAGATGCCCCACTGCACTTTAAAAGGCACTTGAACATTAACTCATTTTGCCATTCCCCCCTTTTTAAACTACTATATGCTGAAAAGTAAACCTTAGGTCTAAACTGAAAAAATAAGTTAATACTGAGCCCATTTTTCCTACTGATATGGAGAGTGGGAATCCTTTAATCTAGTAGCTGACATCACTTTTTGGTAGAATGACAATAATAGTTCTGTTATCCCTTGGTGAACTATCTGAAAGAGGGAGAGAAAAAAGACCTACGAAAGGAGCTTGGAACACTGAAACAGAATTGTTATCGCCAAAACTCTGGAGTCCTTTTAATATTATCTTGGAGGAAAAAGAGGTCTTAGGCATCTTGGGGAAACCCTTAGAGCAGTGGTTTCCAAATTTTAGTGTGCATGATAATCATTGCAGGGCCTGTTAGAACAGATTGCTGGGCCCCACTCCCAGAGTGTCTGACTCAGTATGTCTGTGGTAGAGTCCAAGAACTTCTGGCAAGTCCCCAGGTGATGCTGACTCTACTACGTAGTCTGAAACACTCTCACTTCCAAGGAACTGAGAGGCCGGGCTTCGGAGCCAAAGCCTCAAGTACAAGTGCAGGGACTGCTGAGCATCCTGCCCATCTCTCTCCCTCTAGGTAGACACATCTGAACCAGTGCTTTCTACATTTTACTCATTCAAGTACCACCATCAAGATTACTGTCATATCTCTGTAACACTTAAAGTACTAATTATTTAATATTTTTAGGCAACTTTAAACAACTCATTTTTAAGTAAGCTTCATCTATACAATACCATAAAATCCTAAATACCACAGAAATGGATTTAATGTGCTAGTGGTATTTTTTCTAATAAGTCCATAATTATTTAAAGAAAAATGTCCTTATATCATCTAAAATCACCTCTAACAGTATTCTTAGGTAAATATTGTCCTAAACCATTCTGGAAAATGAAGGTCTTTTCTTGGTTTATCTATTCTGACTTTACTCCTCACTGGATCATATATAACAAAACATTTTTTAAGAATTTATTTATTTTATTTATTTATTTAGGCTGCATTGGGTCTTCGCTGCTGCACGTGGGCTCTCTCTGGTTGTGGCGAGCAGGGGCTACTCTTCATTGCAGTGCGCAGGCTTCTCATCGCGGTGGCTTCTCTTGTTGTGGAGCACGTGCTCTAGGCACGCGGGCTTCAGTAGTTGTAGCACGCGGGCTCAGTAGCTGTGGGCCATGGGCTTAGTTGCTCCACGACATGTGGGATTTTCCCAGACCAGGGCTCGAACCCGTGTCCCCTGCATTACGAGGTGGATTCTTAACCACTGCGCCACCAGGGAAGCCCTAACAAAACTATAAAAATGGTAGCTTAGGCCCACTGTAACCACACAAAAGTACCAATGTTCAGCTTTATCAATTTACATAAATAAATTTTGGTATAGCCAGCATTCTATCAGCTAAGGCTTTTTAACCAAAAGGTCTCCTCAGCTATTGTACAAAGCTAAGTGAGACCCCAATGGAGACGTGATGGCCATGTCTGGGAGCCAGCAAACCATGGAGCTTTATGTGCACCCTATCACTGAATTGGCACAATGGTATTAGTTTCATTGTTCAGATGAGAAAACTGAAGCTTAGAAAAGTTAACATTTGCCCAAAGTAAATCAGCTAGGAAGTTAAGAAACCCAGTTTGAACCCTTATCTCTCTGGCTCTAAAGCCCTTGTTGTTTCCACTACTCATTTTTGCTATTTTGAATTTTAAACTGTTTTTCTAATCATCTAAAATTCAGTTCAGACACAGCTTTAACATTAAGAGTTTTCTAATTCTTTGAATCAGATCAAGGATACACATAAATGAGTGGCAGCCAAAGGGCAGAATCAGAGACCCATATTATTTGGCTAACAAGGTGTTTCAAAATAAGAAAACAATCACTAAGATTCAGTTTAGGTGGTCACTGTTCACTTCTGCAGTTCCTTCAACTTTCCTTTATTTATAATCAGCCCCTGAAGGTAGAATCTGCAATCCCTGAATTAGATCATCATGCATAATACACATGCTAATTCATCAAAAAGCAGACTATTTGGTTAACAAGATGGTCTGACTAACAAATAATTTTATAACTTAGAAAGAGTAGCATATATATTAAATGGGAGTGGGGGAAGAACGACTCGTGCCAACATGGCTGATCTCTTAATAATAAGTTAATTTAAAAAAATAAATATTAAGGGTCAGAAGATGGGATTCTAGCTCTCTCTCTCTCTGACAACTAACCAGCTGGATGACAAGGTAAATCATCTGGCTTTTCCAGACCTGAGCATCTTCACTGTAAGTGAAGGAGGCTGGACAATGTGAACTCTAAAATTCAAGGTCTAGGAGATAAGCCCATCCAATATTTTAATAAGTATCTATGATAGTGATGGTAACATAACATTGAGAATGTACCTAATGCCTCAGAAATGTACATATAAAAATGGTAAATTTTTGGGACTTCCCTGGTGGCGCAGTGGTTAAGAATCCATCTCGTAACGCAGGGGACACGGGTTCGAGCCCTGGTCTGGGAAGTTTCCAGCCCGTGTGCCACAACTACTGGGCCTGCGCTCTAGAGCCCATGAGCCACAACTACTGAGCCCGTGTGCCACAACTACTGAAGCCCGTGCGCCTAGAGCCCGTGCTCCGCAACAAGAGAAACCACGGCAATGAGAAGCCCATGCACCGCAACGAAGAGTAGCCCCCACTCACCACAACTAGAGGAAGCCCGCATGCAGCAATGAAGACCCAACACAGCCAAAAATAAATACATAAATAAATAAATTTTTTTAACAAAAGGTAAATTTTATGTTATGTATATTTTACCACAATTTTAAAAAAAGTATCCATATGAGCAAGGCACTGTAAGCTCGTTTTAAGTTATTTAAAAATATCTAAGACACCATCCCTGTCCTTCAAAATGGTGAAATCTAATAGCAGTGCTACTATATACATGAATATAAAAAACTGTAATTTTGGATTGAAAGAAGAACCAAGAGAGAGTAAACATGATGATGATACAATACAGCTAACATTCTCTAAGTACGAATAAACTATTGATAATGGAAGCTTATTTCCAGGGCAGTCCACTGGAGAGTCCTCTTTAGGATTCTCTCTTTTCTTAAGGAGGTATACTTTAATTAATGTAAACTTGTATTCAAAATTCTTTAACAGAAATGCATGGACCCCACAATGATCATTATTCAGTTGCAAGGGGGTTACTCACTGGTACATGGGTCAGAATGGTAGAAGCCAGGAGCTCTCTTGCTTCTTCTATTTTGGTTTTCTTTGGTCCACCTCCCCACATCCTTTGCCTTCTTACTTTGTTCCCTATATATTTTAATGCCTATAAAAAACAGAATATATTTATAATAATGTTTGAATGACATCATCAGAGAGAATTTGTTAAACTACCCATACATGACACTATAAGCAAAACAGACAAGGATCCTGGTTATAGAGAAAGCTGAATTGGTCCTAGTCAAAAATCAACATTTGTCATAAATCAATGACAAAGTAGCATTTACATGCTATTTAATACACTGGTTCCTTTTTTATTTTATAATTTGTTTTCTTACTATAAAATTGATACATGATCATTGTAGGAAATTTAGAAAATACAGAGGAGATAGATGTATCAGCCATCAAATTTAGAAAATACAGAGGAGATAGATCACCCAGCCATCTCTGGGTGGAGGCACCCAGAGAGCACCACAGTCTATAGTTAACACTTTGGGGTAGTAGTTTTTCCCCTCAAAAAGGAATTACACCATGTATGACCTCTATCCTGAAATCAACAAAGCACTGCTGAAAGAAAACAAAATCTAAATAAATTGAGGGTTATGCCATTTTCATGGACTGGAACATATAATAGTGTTAAGATGGCTTACTGTTAAAATTCTCTCCAAACTGACCAAGAGATATATCATAATTGCTAACTATACTCCTGGCAGGCTTTTTAAAAAACAAAAATTGATTGATTCCAAAATATATATGAAAATGAAAAAGAATAGCCAAAACAATCCTGAAAAAGTCAGAGGATTTACATTACGTGATTTCAACTATAAAGCTATAGTAATCAAGACAGTGTGATGCGAGGGTAAGGACAAACGGATCAATGGAAGAGAATAACAAGTCCGGAAATAAACCACACTTTTATGGTCAATTGATTTTTGACAAAAGTGCCAAAGCAATTCAATGGGCGAAGTAAAGTCTTTTCAATAAATGATGTCAAAACAACTAAATATCCATAAAGTAAAAAATTAACCTTGACCCTTATTTCACACCAAATAGAAAAATTAGTTTAAGATGGATTTTAGACATAAACATAAAAACTAAAACTATAACGCTTCCAGAATAAAACATAGGAGAATATGTTACTGCTCTTGGGGTAGGCAAAGATTTCTTTAAATGGAAATCAATAACCATAAAAAAACAAATAAAAACACCCTATTGATAATCAGATTTTATCAAAATTAAAAACTGCTCATCACAGTTAAGATAATGAATAGGGAAGTAATGGGCTGGGAGAAAATGCCTGCAATACATAAACCTGACGAGGGATTTATATCCAGGATATATGTATATATATTTTTTAATTTTATTTTTATTTTTTTTATATTTATATTTTTTAAAGAGGACTCTGAAATTCAATAATAAAAAGGCAACTCAATAAGGAAAATAAGCAAAAGATTTGGACAGACACCTCACAAAGGAAGTTGATAAGCACATGAAAAAGTGTTCAACATCCTTAGTCATCTGGAAAATGCATGATTAAAACCACAATGAGATACCACCAAACACCCACTAGAATAGCTGAAGTTAAAAAGACTGACAACACTGAATGTTGGTGAGGATGTGAAGCAATCAGAACTCTCAGACACAGCTGGGGGGACTGCAAAATGGTACCATCCCTTTGGAAAAAGATCTGGCAGTTCCAACCTTATAAAAGTTACATACACAACTGCTTTTTGATCCAGCAATTCTACGCCTAGGTATTTATCCAAGAGAAATGCTCCGTGCTTTCACGGCAGGGGCGCAGGTTCAATCCCTAGTCAGGGAACTAAGAACCTGCAAGCTGCACAGTGTGGCCAAATTAAAAAAAAAAAGACAGGGACTTCCCTGGTGGCACAGAGGTTATGAATCTGCCTGCCAAGGCAGGGGACATGGGTTCAAGCCCCAGTCCGGGAAGATCCCACATGCCACGGAGCAACTAAGCCCGTGCGCCACAACTACTGAGCCTGCTCACCTAGAGCCCATGCTCCGTAACAAGAGAAGCCACCGCAATGAGAAGCCCGCGCACCAAAACGAAGAGTAGCCCCTGCATGCTGCAACTAGAGAAAGCCCGCGCGCAGCAACAAAGACCCAATGCAGCCATAAATAAATAAATAAATAATTAAAAAAAAAAAAAAAGACAAAAAAAACACACAGAAAACAAAAAAACAATAAAAAGGAACAGACCACATGGATAGATGACATAAAGAGGAAAAACTTGGCTGAATCTAAGACAATACGCTCAACAAGAAAAGCTGGACACCAAGAAGTTTACACTGCATAATTCCATATATAAAATTCTAGAACAGGCAAAAGTAATCTATGGTGAAAAAATAAGATCAGTGGGGGAAGAAGATAATAGAGGTGAAAAATAACTAGGAGGGGCATGAGGGAACTTTCTGGGGTAATGGCAATATTCTATATCTTATAAAAATTATACAATTAAGATTTGTACTTATCAGTGTATATACATTTTACCTAAAAACTGAAATATTAAAAACTAATCAAGTAATAGGTGAGGAGGAGGCAGAGATTTAGATGAAACAAGAATGGCAAAGTGTTTTTAATTGTTGAAGCTGGGTGATAGGTACATGGGGTTCATAATACTATTCTGTATACTTTGTATATGCTGAAATTTTTCCATAAAAAAAAGTTCGAAAAGAAGAGGATAATGTGGTTCTTATTATTTTGTAAAAGCAATTAATGCTTTTTTTTTTTTTTTTAAACTGGTTTTCAGTTAGAAGAAAGGGCTGATTCTTTATCCTGGAATTCCTGTCCCCAGTTACCTGCTTGGGAAATTTCTTCTCGATGCTGCAAAACCTAGATCAGGTATCACTTCCTCTTTGAAGCCTTTCCTAACCACACTCCTTTCTCTGTGCTATTTTAATTCCTTGTGTATAAAGAATTGAGTACTTCCATTCATGTTCAGATCACACTATATTTTAATTGTCTATTTACCTGTATGTCTCTCTTACTAGATGACATGTCATCTTTTTCCTCGATTCCTAATGACTAAAATAGTGCCTAGAACTAAATGGAACTCCTCTGTTAAGACTAGACATCAAATCTAGGAATCTTCCCTGCTTAAAAAAAGGTCAGTTAGAGTGTAAAATAAACTAAGACCTTTAAAACACAAGCTGCGGTAACCTAGCAGTAAGTAGTAACTAAGTAACTGACTGAGGCAAGTCAGCAGTTGGTGGGAACCACGAATAGATAGGCGCTTCAGTTTTCCCTAAACTGAGCTGTCTTCATTAAATTTTGGTCTTCCAGTTCCCTTGGGAAAGAGGCTAAAGATTCTTCACTTCTTTGAGCAAGAAACAGAGGAACACAGGGGAGCCTGGTATTCTTTCTGATGTAGCAGAAAGTCACCTTTTCCCTAGAATACCTAATAAAGTTGCCAGGGGTTCACAGTGTGAGGGTTAGGGTAAGAGCCCAATCTGTTCATAAACAGGCCAAGACGACACCCCTAGTGCATCCTATCCTCCCAAAACGGTAATAACTAATTTCTTCTCTATTTATCAGAGCCCCTGGCAATGAAAATGTAAAACATCCGTGACCAATATAACAGCAAAAAGGCTTTGTGAGCAGAAGTGGAGGAGTCACTGAAAAGGGAAGCATTAAAGACAAAACAAAACACAGATTTTAAGCAATCCACTAAAGTGCCATGTCGTCAAAAGTTCTATTATGTAAGATAAAGTGTATTTGCTACATTTTCGATTAGAATAACATAAAATATTCATGTTACCCTAACTCATATGTTCAATTTATCAACCATTTTGGATTACCTGTGCCACTGTAACCTTTCATCAGTTGCAAATAATTAATCTTTGCTTTAATCCAGCATACAGAGAACAAGCCATCTCAAAGTTCTACTTCCTGTTTGTCTTTCTCACGTTAGGAACATTTTGTCTTTCTTTAGTTAAATAACTGCACATTCTCCTCATCTTTTAACTGAACTCTTCTAGTTCTGTTAGCTAAAATTTTCTGTCAGTACCTATTGAAGAGAAATAAATGAATGTTTAGCCCCTGCTCAAATAGCTTTACAGTGAAAAGGTTATCTGACCAACAACGATGATGTTTGTAATAAATGAATAATGGATCGCACTGAATCCATAGGGGTAGCATTAAGGCAAATCGTTCTTCCAAGGCATTATACAGCTTTAAAGCATAGAGTGTGTCTTCCAAAAGTGAGCCAATTCCTCGGTGTTTCTTAACGTTTTCTCTTCACGTTCTTGGAGCCCCTGGACAATGCAATTTCAGTTTATAACAAAAATGCATATTCACTAAATATTTCACTTTCAATGAAGAGCAAAATTAGAATCTCCTAAATCCAAACAACTTTTCCTGATGCTGCCTGCCTGATAACTAGAGTTGACTGTTAATTAACTGCAGAAAAAGAAGGCAGTGATAAGAATAATCCCTACTGATTTGTGCTTTTGAATTATATGTACTTACATATGACAATCAACCTTCCTAAATGTTTGACTCAGTCTATGAAACTATCAAGACTGGTTTGACTTTTCAGAACACATACTAACAGATATAAGATGCTATCTCTAATAACATCCTGGGTGACAAGAAAAAAGCATCATGGAATTTATACCTTGTAAGCAACTCACAGAACAGACAATATATGTATGGATATATAAGAATTGTCCATTGTGCTTCTACAGTAAGGAATTCCTACCTCCCAGGATGACTATGAGGAATGTCACTACTGATTTACACTTAGGAAAGCACTTCACAAATGTATAACTAAAAATCCTAAGTATGGCAATTAGGGCTCCCTGTCACATAGGAAGGGAAGTGCAATTATTTTGATTATGTTTAGCATATATACAGTTCTCTAACTTCATCTTTGAGTCTTGTCCTACAATCCACAGGTTCCAACTGGTAGTGCCCAAGGCAGGTCAACAAAGGCTCTGTAGTGGTAAAGGGGTTCTAAACCTGGGTGTTTCTTGCTGGACACACTGGGAATTCAGGAAAAGGGATACAGACCACATACAACTGGATGCTGAAAGCAACTGGAAGTAGGGAATAAAAAGGAATATTAAAGAGAAACACATGAAAAAAAAAAACTTTCTACACTAGAGTTGCTGTAGTTTAAAAACTTGTATCACTCAGGCAAATAAGGAAAAGAAGAGTACTTGCTATCCTATCAGAACAAAAGCCTCTTGGTCACCCCGCTTCTAAGTTACACACCAAAGGCTGATAATTTGTCTAGGCAAACTCCTTCCTCCAATCCCTCAAATAATGAGTCAAAGAAGCTTCTCTACCACTCCTCCCATCTCCCCAACATCCTCCCCAAACCTATACCCTTAAAAGTCACTGCATCTGATGCTTTATCAATGAGCGGCATTAAATCTCCAATTCCCTTTCATAGCAAAGGACAACATGAAAAGACACACCTGCATCTGTGTGAAAATCTGAGCTTTCTGGCACTCTTCCAAACTGGGCCCAAATGCAGCCATCACGTGCTCCTCTGTTCCAATCATCTGCACAATTTCCTGGTCACTCTCAACACCCATGGCCTAGGAAGGAAAGAAAAGATAGAATGAGTGTTGGCTTTGTGTTAACTCACTGACATTTGCTTATGCTAATTTGGCATTGTTTGTGGGTATTACTTCTAAGCAAAAGCTAGCTCTTTTCTCAGAAACGGTGCCATCTGGCATTGGCAGCCATAGCCCAAGCTGCAGAAGAACCTGAAACAGAAATTTTGATTAGGAAAAGGAAAACAAACATTCTCAAGCACTTTTTGTATGTGTACTGTCTTCTATAATTTAAAGTATCCTATGATTTTCATCATGAGAAAGGAAGTAGGGAGGTATAGTGGAGACACTGGTCACAGTTACAAAGGCAAATTGAAAAAAAACAAAACAAAACAAGACAAAACAGGCAAAGAGCAGTAAATCAGAAAATATGCATGGCTGAAAATAAACAGAACCCCAGTTAGTTTTGCCACAAGATTAATTTCTCTGAGAACTGTCAAATCATGCACCTTCAGGCTAAAAGAATTTTTCTTAATGGATGTTTTACCTCACTATTCTAGAGATATCAATCTCTACTTTATGCAGGTTTTTAAAGAGATTTTTATAAAACCAAGAACACACTTAGGTTTAAGAAACCCACTTATCTTTAAGTGTTTCAAGGTGGCAGCCGGCAACACAGGTCTTTGTAGATTCCATATGGTACTAAGGCTTACTCCTTCACACATTTGTCTGGCATTCTGCCGTATCAAGAAATACAGCATAATCTCACTAAACCTCTCTTGGCAGAGAAGTGAAGGGGAAAGTTAAGTTTGCATTAAAATTCTTCCTTTAGCTACACAGAGAAAAGAGAACCAGGGGTACTTGTCTAGTTAAACTTTAATGATCTAGTTCTCAGTTCTTCTCCACACACAAGAGAGAGAGAAGGAAAAAGGAATTTTGAGTCTGATGCAGAACATGGAGAACATGAACCTGAGTACAACGGAAAGGGAACCTCTCCAAAGCCAAGAGAGAATGTCAACAACAGGCCTGACAACCGCTATTACACGTCACCTCCTCCACCCCAGTTTCTTCATTTGTCACGACAGGGCACAACAAGGCCCCTTCCAGCTCAACATTCTACAACTCTACATTTGAATGTTAGTAGTCTGTATCTTAAAATTCGATTTGGATACCTTAGGATCAGATGTAAGCTTACTGAAAGTTTTGAAGCTTTCGGGGGCAGTTAAATAGATGCTATGTCCCTTTCAGGCCAACTGTGATGGTTTTGAAAACGTTCACGAATTCTTTGACACTCTCTTCAAAAGGTAAAGACTAATTCTCCTCCCCTTGAGAGTGGGCTAAACTTAATGACTCATTTATACAGAAAAGGTGGAAACGACTGTATGACCCTGGAGCCTCGGTCATGGAAGGCACTGCCGCTTCCTGCTGGCTCCCTTGTGGCAGCCAGCGGCCATGTCATGGAGATACTCAAGCATCCATGGAAGGTCCCGTGGTGAGGAGCAAAGGCTCTTACCCTGAGGGTGAGCCACCCTCCAGCCCCAATCCGGCCTTCAGACCGCTGTAGCCCTGGCTGACACCTCGACTCACGAAAGACCCTGAGCCAGAAGCATTCAGCCAAGCAATGCCCTAACCCCTCACCAACAGAGACTCTGCTGTAATTTGTTATTCAGCACAGATAACTAATAGACCAACTTTGGGAATTAAATCTACTAAACTTAAAAAAAAATATTTTAAGTGTATAACTTGTTTTGTTCAAAAAAAGTTTCATTTAGTGAACAAATAAAGAAGTTCTAAGGATACAGATCTCTTTTTTATATGTTAATTTTCATGTTTTTTTAATCTCTGATATGATGCACTTATTCAAATGGACACTAGACACCAACTCCAAAAATTACACAAATTCATTAAGACATTTAGTCTTTCATGGATTAAAGAAGAAAGCAATCCTAAAAAACTATCAGTTCTAATTTTTAAACAAATGAAAAAAAAAAACCAAAAAACTGGATTATCCTTTGACCAAACACACTGAGTTGCATCTACTCCAATGGTGATGGCGTATATGTAGAGCCATCTGCACTTCCTCCTTGGTCTGCCAAGTAGCCACTAAGAAACATCAGATGAGAATACTTCTCTGTGAAAAGCTAAATAGAATATAGGTTAATTTTTACTTGTCAATCTCTCAAAATAATGTTATATGGGTTTCAATGGAACCAAACAGTTTTAAAAAAACAATACTAAGGCAATAGTTTGCAGTCACTGTTCTCTAAAACCTTTGATGTGAAACTTTGTAACTAATGCACCTCTCTTCTCAGAGGAAAGCCCGAACACTAAAAAGAGACCTATACAGCAGGGGTCCCCAACTCCCAGGCTGTGGACTGGTATCGGGTACGCAGCCTGTTAGGAACCGAGCCGCACAGCAGGAGGTGAGTGGCGGGCGAGCGAGCGAAGCTTCATCTGCCGCTCCCCATCGCTCCCCATCGCTCGCGTTACTGCCTGAACCATCCCCCCTGCTGCCCCATCCGTGGAAAAACTGTCTTCCACGAAACTGGTCCCTGGTGCCAAAAAGGTTGGGGACCGCTGCTATACAGGACAGATGCCAAACCAAGCAGCAGGAAAAAGTCTCACTAAAACATAGAATCCTAGAGTTGAAATGGCAGTGGCTTTCTGGTTGAGCCCCCTTTCTTTAGGCAAGTTAACATCTAAATCATCTGAATGCCACCTATATTACCTTAATAATACTGTTTAGTTCAGTAATCTCCAAGTAAAAAAGGCTATATACTTGATTGCCTCTTTTGGTGTTTAATAATGAAAAAGTCCTTCCTTATTTGACATATGGATTGCCACTTCAAGTTGTCCTGCTGCTGATCTAGGCAGTAATTTTATAATTGCACAAAACTCTCGAGTGGCCTAACATGAATCTAAACAGACTGCTTGTTTAGGCCTACTAAATATTTCTAAGTTATGAAGCAAAGATATGCCAAGCACACGGTAAATGACACCATATGTGCAGAAAGAATGCTCAGTGGCAAAGCTTTGCTCTAAAAGGCCTAAACTCTTCCTATATCAGATCACTGAAATACAGGGTGATAACTCAGTCAGGTTATCAACTGTGCTCCAGCTCCAAAGGTGGAACTGACTTTATGACTATTTAGCCTTTGGAAGTCACAGCTACAAATAAATGACATATTGCTATGGAAATGACAGCAAAATGCCCAACCATTTTGCTTTACAGACATAATTCAGACATCTGAAAACTAGCTTTATATGGAACTCTTTGTACTCCAGATATCTGAAATCATTTCACCTAACTAGTAAGTCAAAAGTGAATGCCATTCAATAACCTTATGAAAAAATAGCAGAGATAATACGTTTCAGCAGGTTACCCAGTCTGGTGATCAGCAATAAGAATAAAAATAAGGGGAGGTGCTCTTTAAAAAGTGGCAGGAAGTCTTCTCCTTGGATATCCACTAAGTGTGACTAAAAGTGTGATTTTTAGAGACAGAAAGAAGACTACTAATGAGCAGAATAGAATGATATGTAAGCTAACGGTGACATGCTGAAATACATTACGTGAAGAAGTGAAACGGGTAAGTTCTTAAAATATCTAACATTCAGAAATCACTAATTTTTCTTTAAAGTAGACAGAAGTCAACCTATCATTACCAAAAGCAGTCCTAGCAGATAATAAAAGAATTGTGATGGCCCACTTTAACTTTGCAATTTTTTTCTCTTTAAAGATCAAAAATTTCAATATAATACAATGCCCAACACCCTTATATTTGTCCTCTTTTCCATAAAAATTTTCAGACTACAGATGCCATCATAGTGCAGCTATTGAATACTGAGGGATACAAATGTAAAGTAGGGAAGGTTCATGGGCAGGAGAACGTCTGCAGTGATTCAAGTCCATTCATAAGGCTGATCTAGGCCTTAAAAGCTTTATCCGTCATATTCAGACTCAGCATGGAGTCTGGAAACCCTGCTGCTTCTGTCACTTTTAGCCAATTGTTGGCTACAATCAACAACCATCAAGTCCTAATGACTGTCAAGGTCTGTGTTAGGGCCACACAACAAAAAAGAGAAATGATGTGACTTTTCTCCTATCCTACTTTATTTTCCGGGGCTTCTGACATTAAATGTGTAAGAACTCAGTAAAAAGAAATAGCATTGTCTTTCTACGCAGTCTACTGTTCAAAATATATATTATCTCATTTGCTCTTCAAACAACCCCCTTAGGTGAAATGCTCACTTGGATAACTAACTAGATATAGTTATCCAAGACTCAGGAAGATTGGGAAATCTGCCCAAGGACACATAGCTAATAAGTGGAAAGGCTGGAAATCAACCTAGATCAGTTTGATTCTAAGATACCAATATTCTATGCTCCCTCCCAGATGGGAAAGTCTCAATAGTGGTTATCTAACAAGTTTATTAAAACATCCCTATTGTGGGAGACCAAAGAAAGTGACTATGCGTGACCAATGAATTTAATTAATTTATTTGAACTGAAATTTCTAAATATTTATTTTAATTCGTATATACTGCTGATTAAAATGTAATGAATATGTTTCGGGAGAAAAATTTAATGACATGCACCAAGTTTTAAAAAATATATATAATCCCACGCCCAGGAATTAAGTCTCACAAAATAATCAGCAACATGCACAAACATGTATGTACAAGGACCCCCAGAGTTGTGTATAAGAGTGAAAACTTAGGGGAAAAAAACGACACATAAATGTCATACTATAGGAATTTGCTTAATAGATTATACCACATACACGCATTCTATACAACACCTACTAAAAATAATGATGTGGATTTTATTAATAGATGAGGAAAGCTAGTCACAATTCACTGTTAAATGAAAATAATAAAATAAAATCAATGTGTATATTACAAAAGCAAAGGAAAAAAGGTCTTGAAAAAAATATATCCAAAAAAGTACTTATACTTTTTAGTGGCTTTCTGAATTTTTACAACGCAAGGACTATTTTATAATCAGAAAGGGAGAAGTTTGAAATCTCAACTACTGGCTACATAAAAATGCACACTGTTAATTTATAGCCCCATTCTAAAAAGGATTTAATAAGTCAGCTATAAATACATGTATACATTTACAAAATAATATTAAACAAATTTGACAGATGAAACTGTCTTATCAAACTTTTGTCAACTAGTCAAAAAAAGTATTTAATAAAGATTTTCTGGTTTTAAGGCATGCATGTGTGTAGCGATCCATTTTCCATATGAGTGATATAAGATTTTCTGCATTATAATTAATTTATAATTTCTGGTCTAAGGAAAGCAGTCCTATGCACCTTTAAGCATTGAAATCATCCGTAAAAGTCCTTCTGATGCATGGTAACATACTGCCCTCTGCTGGAGAGGTAATTTTACATAGATAAAGTTTTCTTTATCCACTAAATCCCACTATGTACACAAGATACTGCGCTGAGCACTGTGGGATCCCTATAAAAAAAGACAAAATTACTTTGCCTTTTACAAAAATTATAATTACAAAAAATATAAACTTTGAAGAAAGGTAATAAAAAAGTAAATTTAAGAATTCTCTCTGGCCCCCTCGATATAATGGTACTGCTATTATGGTCATCATCATCATCCTAAAAAGAAAATAAATGGCATCATCTCACTTAGAGAACTCAAAAGCACATTAAGCTATACTAAGCATTAAGAAAATTTCCTACAACCTCCTTCTTATAATTGCTTTTAGAATATGGATATGTCCTGAGTTAATGAACCTGACTTGTCAATATCCATTCAATACCTATGAACAACTGGCGGCTTATCAACCTCTAAAATTATCTGAATTACCCAGTATCTTTCAGTAATTCCTCAAATAACCTGACCTCTTTATTTCAATCAACCTAGTTGTCAAGATTCATTTTATACCCATATACCTCATGTTCTACAAAGTTGCTGCAAACACTGAATTAGTGAACAGTGAAACATTGTTCCCAGGAGAAATGCAGAGTTAGGTTCTTGTGAGCCTCTGGTTACATTTTCTTCAACTGATCAATGCAGAACCTTGTTTTACGTGTGTTCTGTTTAAAGACACCTTATTTAATATACATCATCGTGGACTCATTAACACTGCGACTGTGTTCAGCAGCACTGTAACTCATTCCTGAAAGAAGCTTATCTAACACACACATTTTCCCCCGGAAGGCACACTGCAGCCTTCTTGTGATTAGAAACACTACACAGCACGTCAGCACCATGCCTGGGCCCATTTTAAACAAAAAGATCGCTTACAAAAAGCACAAAAATTTAAAAAACATGGCACCAAATAGATTGCAAAACGGGCATTTGTTTGTAGTACGAGAGCTGAAATGAGAAGGTATGGTATCCCCATGTTTGATCTCAGCTGGGAATGTACGAGTCTGGTGACTCGAATTTTTCGCTGCTCTGTGCCTGCACGTGTCTGTGAATAATGGTAAAATCACCACATGTGATGATTTGGGGGTTACAAATAAATTTTAGCAAGTAGGAGAATTGCCAAATACAGAATCTGCAATTACTGAGCATCAACTGTATCACATAATGCTGACTATTTTTCTGTTTGATTAACGACTAATACTACAAATAACCATTCATAGAATATGTATATTTAAGTCGCAGAGCAGGCTAAATGGGCCACTATTATCTGAGAAGACGATACCATTTAAACATTATTTCTGTGGGAAAATGTCTTTTGGGTTCTAAGTCAACAATTCACAAACAAGATAAATCAGCTTTAAAGATTTGTGTTTATGAAGAAATTCACCAGAATCCTGAAGTCCATAAAAAAGAACAAAAAGCTTGGTCCATACTCTCTGACCTAGAAAATTCCACTGCTAGGAACTTAGCCTACAGATATCCTTGCCCTGTATAAAATATTACAGCAGCTTTGTAATAGCAAGAGCTGTATATGTCCACTGATAAGGGAATGGTTAAATAAATTATGGTACACCCATAAATGGAACCCTTTGTTAAAAAGAACATGGTAGGGCTTCCCTAGTGGCGCAGTGGTTAAGAATCTGCCTGCCAGGGCTTCCCCGGTGGCGCAGTGGTTGGGAATCTGCCTGCCAATGCAGGGGACACGGGTTCAAGCCCTGGTCTGGGAAGATCCCACATGCCGCGGAGCAACTGGGCCCGTGAGCCACAATTGCTGAGCCTGCGCGTCTGGAGCCTGTGCTCCGCAACAAGAGAGGCCGCGATAGTGAGAGGCCCGCGCACCGCGATGAAGAGTGGCCCCCGCTTGCCACAACTAGAGAAAGCCCTCGCACAGAAACGAAGACCCAACACAGCCATAAATAAATAAATAAATAATTTAAATAAAATAAATAAATAAATAAAATAAAAGGAACGTCTGTTAATAAAAAAAAAAAAAAAAAAAAAAGAATCTGCCTGCCAATGCAGGGGACATGGGTTTGAGCCCTGGTCCGGGAAGATCCCACATGCCATGGAGCAACTAAGCCTGTGCGCCACAACTACTGAGCCTGCGCTATAGAGCCCGCGAGCCACAACTACTGAGTCCACGTGCCACAACTACTGAAGCCCGCGTGCCTAGAGCCCATGCTCCGCAACAAGAGAAGCCACCTCAATGAGAAGCCCGCACACCGCAATGAAGAGTAGCCCCCACTCACCACAACTAGAGAAAGCCCGCGCGCAGCAACAAAGACCCAACACAGCCATAAATAAATAAATAAATAAATAAATAAATAATTTATTTATTTATTTAAAAAAAAAGAACATGGTAGCTCTGTATGAACTAATATAACACTATCTCCAAGATGTAAGTTACAAAAAAGAAAACAAGCTAAGTGCAAAATAGTGTGCAATGTATGTAAGTAAAAAAAGCAGAAAAGAAACCTACTACATACTCATGTGCTGTATATGCACAGACTATCTCTAGAGAGATGCACAAGTAACCAGTAGCAGTGGTGTCCTTTGGTAGGATAACTGCGGTTAAGTACAGGTGGGTGGGAGGCTTACTAATCACTATATACCCTTTTGTACCTTTGGAATTCTTTATCATGTATCTATTAAAAAAAAACAAAATAGATCACTACTTTTAAAAGTACCTGAACCCCAGTCTTATTAGCTTTCAATTTTAAATACTGAGAGCTTCTCTATGCCACAAATCTTTTTATTCCTAGAACTCCTTATGCTCCAAATTTCTAATTACATATGAAAATAAACCATAAAAAGAATTCTTTATAATTTTCAGTAGATACCTGCAGCCTCACCTTAAATATGATGACAATGGGTATATCTTCTGACAAAGTATTATGCCTCAAATAAAATCGTCCTTGTTTCACAGCCATATTGGTTCTGCTTTTTTTCTCATGGGTAGAGCTGTAAGGAAACACAAGTTGGTTGAACTACATCCCCACTTAGTTCCAAGCTAGTTAACATGCAGTAGCAAATGACCACCAATCAATAAGATTCAATTGATCAACAACGATCAATAAGGTCCTTCCAAATGGTGTCTTTTTACACAACTCCTCTCCTGCCTCCACCGCCACTTCCATCAACATTTTAAAACACTAGAATTGTTTCTTTAGCTTTGAGATTATGGTGGAAGTTTTGTGCGTGAATGAGTGACAATCACCAATTCATTTTGACCTACTTCACTTTGATTCTACCTGAATTGCTTTGATCTAGTGTGGGATATATTTCTGATCAATTTTATACATTTGAAATGAAAAACTTCAAAATGAGCCTACACTATAATGGGAAAACTACACGGAAATGAATAAATACTATGAGTTTTTAAACTAATAATCCAATAAAATATACCTACAATTTTGGTATACAGTGAAGCCAAAAGAAACTAAGGAATCTCCTTCTATTGATCTCTGTTAGCTGTAATTTTCCTAGTGGATTTAAAAACATTTCCAAGCTTTAATCAACCACAATAATAACACATACTGATCACCCACTACATGCTGTGTGCACTGTTACTCACTCTACTTACACTAGCTCTAATCTCCTACATACCAACACTTATTTCGAAGTGTTGCCCCCAAATCACGTACGAGGAAACCAAGGCTTAGAGAAGCTAAGTAACTACTCCCCCAACTAGCTCATAGCTAGTAAACAACTGTGGGATTCAAATCCTGATTGCCCTGGCTTCAAAAGCTGCGTACAACAGGAAGATGTGGGTTGCAGAATTATTAGACCTGGATTCAAATGCTGGCTTCCTCATGATCGATGTCACCCTGTGCTCAAGGCCTGTTACTCAGATGGAAATAACAGCACTTATCTTGGAGGGCTGAGGTGACAATTAAATATATATAAAGCACCTAGTACACTGCCTGGCTCCTAGTAACTGCTCAATAAATGGGCACTATTGTTAGCTGCCTCTCCACCAGAAAGAAAAATGCAGATACTCTAAGCTAAGCAGTTCACTGTAGGTTGTCAGAAGAGAAACTCTGTTGCATACTGACATTTTAACTATGCCACATTTTTTTTATTCCCAGAACTCATTAACATCCAAATTTCAGATTACATAATAATAAATCAGAGAAAAGAAGTTACAGGAGTGATATAAGGGATACTGTTGTAGAAAAATGAGTACACTATGAAGGAGGTTGGTCTAGAAAACTAACAATACAATGTTAAGTACATGATATACAATTCATTAAGCATAAAATAGTCTCTGATTATATCAGCGTAGGAATACATATGTAAAATGGTGAAAGACTGAAAAGGCACATGAAAAACTAAAGAGTGGTTTTTTTAATTTCTTTTTTAAAAGTTCCTTTAATGCTATAGATTAACGTAAAGTTCAACTTGAATAAAGTAACTAATGGCCTTTTGAGCAATGTCTCACACTTTCATCACTGGAAAGTTTAAATCAATACTCTATGCTTACAGACTTACACAATTAATTGAATGCAGATAGTTTAACTATTACACTGCCTGTTACTGGAGAGAAATAACTGGCTACCTCCGTATTGAACGATAATCATCTGACACTAATGGAATGATCAATATTTCTTAAGAACACCATCCCTGCCATCCATACCTGGTAACTGAAGCACCCACGGCCCCTTTTCTGTCAGCCTCCACGATGATCCTGTTCTTAGACAGCTGCTCTTGGATAAGAATAACTTTTTCTACTCCTTTAACAATGAAGTAGCCCCCTGCCCAAGGGAAACAAGAAAGGCGTCACCAGCTATCCTTCCAACAGTGTGATTTAGTAATGGCAGTGATCTCCTGATCACTCTTCCATCACCTCACGGTGCTGGCCATCACTCAGATCGAAGGGGTGTGTCAATATTGTTTTACGAATGGGTAATAGTCTCAGCACGTGATTTTATACAAATGAGCCACAAGATGATAAGCTTCTTGAAGACAAGGAACGTATCTTATTGGTCTATGGATCACCGGCAGCTGACATATATGAGAGGTGAATGAAAAAAATGTTAAATAAATTAGTCTTCAGATTTTATAAGCACAGAATTAACTGACAGTCTTCAATATAAGCTAAAATTTGCTGTTAGTTTTCTAACAAATCATTGACAATGGCAGATTAAGATTAGGTTTCCAAGATAATATTCGATATTCAATAAAACTCGTAAAACATTATGACATACTTTTGCACACAATTCAGAACAGGATAAAGTGAGACTTCATTTTACCTTCAGGATATAAGCAAAAAGAAGGCAATATATTTGACTTATGCAAAATCCTGTTTCTAATAAAATCATGTTCTTTGTTAACCTCTTTCCAAAACCTTCTGGGATTCTACATCAACGCAAATTTAAAGGAATTAGATTAGAGCAACTATAAACTAAATCAATGTGAAACATGAATTAAGGAATTAAAAGAACTTTCTGTTAAGTGCTAAGCTTGAAACTTAAAAAAAATACTGCCTAGAAGTAAGTACAAAAATATAACTTTAAAAAATTTAAACAGAAGACTTTCATTTTTTGCCCCTATACGGCATTTAAAACAGCCTGAAGTGAGCTACTTGTGACTTTTCAGATGAGGTAGACAAGGAACTTTGTGAGATTACTCTTGAATTTTTAAGCATACCAAAAGAAACCACTGAGCAAAGAGACAAAGGAAAGCCTGATACACCATAGCAATAAATCAGAGCTTGGGGTATTAAAGTTTTAAACTTGAAATAAAAGAGAAAACGGTATATCTTTTAAAAATACAGACCAATAGAATAAAGTTGGAACCAAATTTCTCAATGGTTTGCCAAGTTTTACCCAAGTTGACTATAAAGCAGAAAGGCTGGTATTGTTTCTGAGGAAAAGTGGTAAAACAACAGCAAGAGCAAAACAAAAGCAAAAGAAAAAAAAGAAAAAGGAAGGGGGCACAAATCCAAGAAATCACACATACCTGGATCTAAAGGACATTCATTCAGTTTGGCAAATTCTGCTGGTGTTTTTCCTGTAAGAACACAGTTTGAACTACGTAGCATTATGGGCATTCTGTTTAAAATAAAACAAACAAAATGTCACATACAGGTTGTCACTGGTAAAAAAGCTGAAAAGAATACATACTGGGCACTGCACACATCACCAAGGGGTCTGCATTCCTGTTTGACATGCTAGGAAAGGCGGAGGGATGGTATTGCATGAAAGAGCCAAGTGAAATGAAGTATTTCCTCAGGCACACTGCTCTTCTGGTACAGATAACAAAAACTCAAATGTGTGGTTTCCTTAAACTTTGCAGACAAGCCTGAGAGAAAGTCACAAATGGCAGCAACACTTCATTTGTGGTAAACAAAGTGACTCCCCTTAGGTAGAAACAGCACAATGAATCAAAGTGTAAGGAACAAGAGACTATCAAAACTAACCAGGCAATTTTGAAAAAGAACTAAGCAAAACTTCTAGAAATGAGAAATGTAAGCCTTAACTTAAAAATCTAGGAGTGGGCTGAATAGTAGATTTGATGCTGCTGAAGACAGAATTACTGAACTGAAAAAGAGATCTGAAGAAATTATTAAGAATGTATTTTAGAGACAGAGATAAAGATATGAGGGTTTCAGAGTCCTGGAAGGAGAGAGTGAAAAGGCCTCATGTATGTCTCATCAGATTTCTACACAGCGAGAATACACAGAATGTGTGAGAAGTCTTATTCAAAGAAACAATGGCTGTGAACTTCTAAAAAATGTATGAAAGCATAAACCACACAATATCTATGCAGAATAAATAAAAAGAAAGCCACATCATAAGCAAGACGCAAAACATCAAAGACAAAGAGAAGATTTAAAACCCAGCCAGAGGTAATGGCAGGTAACCTGCCTTTAAAGGAAGGGAACGATAGTTGGATGGACGGATAACTTCACACATGCAGTTAACAGACGACAGTGCAGTGATAAGCCAGTGACTGTCAACCTAGATTTGTGTATTCTGTTAAGTCACCATTCAGAATGAAGTCGATACAAAGATATTTTCAGACAAAAACAAAGAAGTGACTACTAATGAACCCTCACTAAAAGAATTTCTAGGGAATTCCCTGGCGGTCCAGTGGTTAGGACTCTGCACTTTCACTACCGAGGGTGTGGGTTCAATCCCTGGTCAGGGAACTAAGATCCCAAAAGCTGTGTGGTGCAGCCAAAAAAAAAAGATTTTCTAAAAGATAATACTTCAGGAAGATGAAAAACAAATGTTGAAGAAAGTCTGACATGCAAAAATGTATAGTGAACAAAGAAAATGGTAAATAATGTGGGTAAGTAAAAACAAATATTAGCTCTAAGATAATAATTTCTAATATATGGGTTAAAAAAGACAAAACAAGCTAGAACTAAAATGCATAACAAAAGCATGTATATCAGGAGGGTCGACTTGATCCAAGTTAAAGCTTTCTAAGGTCCATGACCTTTCCATAAGAATAAACATATTATTTTCAAACTTTGTAAAATATGCAATTCAAAATTTCTAAGGTAAGCATAAGCAACCAGAACTACTGTACATGACTTTCAAATCAGCTGGGAGACAGTAGGGAAAAAAACCTTCCATGAACCCTAAAGGCAAAAAGAGAAAAACTGAAATGAAAAGCTGGACAGATTAAAAATGCAAAATAAGTTGACAGAAGTATATCCACATATATCTGTAACATATAATAAATATAAATGAACTACATTCTCGGATAATTTTTTTTAAATCTAGCCATATGCAGTTTATTTCAAACATACCTAAAATGTAAGGACATAAAGATAAAAAGAAAAGGATAAAAAAAATGATATGCCAGAAAAATAACCAAGAGAAAGCAGATGTGGCTATAGTAAGAGCAGACAAAATAAATTTTAACGCAAAACAATATTACAAGAGATAAAGATAAATGCCTAATATTCAATAACAAAAGGTTCAATTCACCAGGAAGACCTAACAATTCAAAACTTCCATGCACCTAATATCAAAACTTCAAAAAGCAAAAATACACAAAAACATAAAGAAAAATGGACAAATCCATCACTGTAGTGGGAGATTTTAACACATCTCTCCTAGTACTTATTAAAACAAATCAAAAAATCAGTGAAGACACAATATCTAAACAACACAATTAACAAGCTTGATCGAAAAGAGAAACAGTGACACAACAACTGGAGAATACCCCTTGCTTCCAAACACACATGAAACATGTATGAAAAGAAACAGGTCTCCATAAAGTTCCAAAACTTGATGTAAAGCACCAATTTGCAAATTTAAAAACAGTCTTCTGGGGCTTCCCTGGTGGCGCAGTGGTTGAGAGTCTGCCTGCCAATGCAGGGGACACGGGTTCGAGCCCTGGTCTGGGAGGATCCCACATGCCGCAGAGCAACTGGGCCCGTGAGCCACAATTACTGAGCCTGCGCGTCTGGAGCCTGTGCTCCGCAACAAGAGAGGCCGCGATAGTGAGAGGCCCGCGCACCGCGATGAGGAGTGGCCCCCACTTGCCGCAACTGGAGAAAGCCTTCGCACAGAAACGAAGACCCAACACAGCCATAAAAAAACAAAAAACAAAAAACAAAAAAAAAACAGTCTTCTAAGTAACTCATAGGTTAAAAAAGAAATCATAATGGGAAGGTAGGGACAGAAATATCCTCATTTGAGGGACTTCCCTGGTGGTCCAGTGGTTAAGACTCCGTAATTCCATTGCAGGGGGTGTGGGTTCAATCCCTTAGTTTCCCCTGGTTGGGAAAAAAAGTCCTCATTTTAATATTTAAATAAAGAAAAAGACACTGACTAATATATAAGAATATTAAAAAAAATTTTTTTTAAGAATATTAAAATTACCAGAGTAACCAAAAGAAGAATTAAAAATAAGAAACAAAATTTGGAAGAGGAAGGGAGAAGGAAAGTGAATGATACAGATAAACCAATCCACACCTTCTATATTAGGAGTCAAAAAATAGTTGTCTAAAATTGATGTAGCAAGAAAAAAAGGTATAAGCATAGCATTTAAAGTTATGGATGTAATAACCAGAAGAAATAACAGAACTGGTTACAAGGTCAGGAATGGGACTAGGGATGAGGAAGGGTAGGGAGGAAGACTCCTGCTTTGTATCAAATGTTCTTATGTACTATTTGATTTGCTACCAAGTATAAATATTATTTGGATTAAACTAAAAACTTTTTAGTTCAAAAAAACAATTAAATGAGATAATGTTTCCAATTATGGTAGTACCTGATATAAGCAGTCTAATTAACAGAGGTCGTTTTTCGGAATGCAGGACTAACAAATGAAATCACCTATCACAGGACCTGGCACCTGGTAGGTATTCAACAAATACCAGTTACATGCCCATCCTTCCCTGCCCCTCTTTAACCCAGGATCTAAACCTTAAATGTATTTCTGCTTTGCTCCAGTATCTCCTGCCTTTCTTTCACAATACTCAAACTGGATAATCATTTAGCAACAGTCCAAGATTTAACTGGACACAAGTATGGTCCATTTATAAGAAAGAGAGAAGCTCTGATCTTAACACTGATAAACAGTCATGCTAAGACAAAGATTAACATTTTAATATCCCTACTTCTTTTCCTAAGTGAAGAATGAGGAGAATGTAGCCAAACAAGCGATGTCTTAAGTGTCTTCTACTTACCTGAGGACCCAGCAGAGTGCAGACAATGACAGTTAGCTGGTGCATATTTAATAAACAAATGGATGTTTATTAAACTCTTAGCACTTTTGAAGGGGGGCGGAACACTTGAGCCGTAATTATTTGCACTAAGTTTAAAGTCCAACATCATTATTAAACTCATTATTAAATATTGTGGATTTTGTCCGTTTCTACAGGAGAATCAATACATTTCCCTAATTAGGAAAAGCAGGCAGCAAAAATGCTAGCTGATGCTATCTATTATTTCCAAACTTGTTCTGGGCAAATAAATAACTTCTGCCTTAAATACTGCTATAAACACTCATTCTTCCAGGAAAATTCAAAATATGTAAGAATCCACCAAGAAGACCAGCCCAGGAGAGTTCAGTGAAATGCCATCTTACCCAATGTTTCCCTAACAGCCTGGAGTTACAGGAGGAAATGGAAGCAATTTCCTTAACTTTATAGAAAAGCTTTCACAATTTAAATATAACAACCACAACAACGTGATGGACGCTGCTCCAAGTGCTTTACATGTGCTGACTCACTGGGCCCATAAAATAACCCCATGAAGTAGGCTCCATCTCCCCCATTTTTCAGATGAGGAAACAGGGCGAGAAGAGCATTAGTACTTGCTCGCGGTCACCTCACGGGGCCGCGATGCTGGCAGCGAGGCTCCAGGAGGTGTCAGTCCTCACCTGCCAATGGGTAAGGCGTTGCGGATGATCCTCTGGCTGCCTCGGGTGTATTCAATATCCACTGTGATGGGGGCGGAGTACGTCATGTCCCGCAACCGGCACTGAAAAAGAATCAGACAATCACGGCTCCTCTCTGGAAAAGAAAGGATCCTGGCAGCCTCAAAGAGCTCTTCTCGAGTAGACGTATGGCCCATGCTGGACTCTGATCCCTCCATGGAACACAGCTGCCCCCTGTGCTGCCTTAAGGGCACTGGGAGGTACAAGCTTACCTTCTCCATGAGGGGACGATGCCAGCCATGGATCTAGACATTGCCACAGCATCCCCACCCCTGCCAGCCCAAAAATGGGACAATAAATCTGGTACTGATTTTCTTCTCACTGATCTGATGCCATCATCAGTCTGCTCCCATATCTTTGAAGCCATCAGATCATCCTTTGCAAACTGGGTCCTTGGAAAGTCATCAATGTGGCTGGCTTATTCAAAATGGTTAACAACCAGTATAATAATAACTAAAGTATGTACATGCACAAACTAAAAGAATTAAACTATATTTCCTTTTATTCTCCAAACAAACTAAACTATATCACAAAATTCCTTTCCAAGGGATATGTCAGAGCCTGAATCACTCAGCACATCATTCTAACAATTTCTGAGTCACTTGCGGAAGTTTAGAAATTGTTGGTGCATGCTTTACTTTCGCGTGGTGATGACTCATTAAGAGAAGCCCTTGCCTGGGCCATGATCAGAAAACCCCATCAAAATCTTCCGATGACTTCTCTATTATATTGATGGTCACCAGGTGCCTTGCAGTCTCAAAAAGAGAATTTCTCTGAACCTCAACCATACAATTCATGATGCTGAATCCTCTCCCTGGCTTTTACTGCACCAAAGACAGATACAAACTTTTTCTAGCCTAACAGTGCCTAGGATTTAAAAATATTATATAGTCCTATTATTGACCAGTATATTACCTTACATTTAATTATATCAAGCCTCCTGCAGGCCTGACCAAAGGTAGGGTGGCATGATGATCGGAGTGTGGACTCTATCTTCTGTGCTCAAATCCTGGCTCTACCAATTAAGTTTTAAATAACCTTTCTGCATCTCAGTCTCCTCATATGTAAAATGGGAATGTGAATAATTTTAATTCCCAAGAGTATGAGTATATATTTTTAGAATGGTGCCTGGTACAGAGTACTATATAAATATTATTTTGTTTTTGTTAATAAAACTAATGTAACACCCATGATAGGCAGACATTCATGGGTCTTAACAAACTCATCCCTTCAAATGGAAATGAAATTTGACAGAAGTGGTAAACATGGGGCCCCAAACTACTTCTGGGGGCCCCTCTGTCCCCCTCGAACTCCCTCTTATCAACAGGAATAGGGCTGTGTGGGTAGAGCCTGCAGTACCTGCACCCCCAGTCCTGCTGTGGGTCCCATGACTGCCCACCCACCTGCTCTCCCACGCTCCCCTCTCTCTAAGAGTCAGTATCCCTCCAAGAAATCTCTGCACCCTCTTTCTCTAATTGCAGTAATACCCATGTGTTTTCTTCAACATCAGGAATAATTATTATAATGACAACTGTGGCTTCAGCCTTCTTGAACTACTTTGAATTCTTCGTCTTCTCCCTTCTCTGAACCCAGTAATAATACTAGTTTAGAAGGTGACTTGGAAATTGTTAATTGGCTGTTTAGTTCTTGAAAAATTGGAAAGTTCTAGCCAAATGGAAAGTGGAGGTGGGGAAAGCCAAATCAGGGCACACAGTTCCCAACATTCAGTCCTCACTACTCCCTGTTCAATCCAACGTCACATATTTGCCTTACCTACCATCTAGGCTGCAAACCCTGGTGTCTCTGTTTCATTTGTTTTGTTATTTTAATCCACAAGAGTATGAACTTGAGCAAAGATATTATGTCTTATTTCTTTTGTATCTCCCAATTTTGCAGCACAAAATAAATATTCAATCAATACTCGGTGATTAATACCAAAATTACCTATATAAAGTATCTGGTTACTTGATCACACTTCCTGTTTCACCTTGCTTAGACAACAACCATAGCATTCTAACACCTTACTTGTTCTTTACTAAAGATTCCTGTGCTATGTTCCCTAATTGCTATTTTAGCTTTACATTAACACAAACCAGAAAAATCTACAAAAATCATTTTCCTTCCTGAATCAGTGCCCAGTTATAGACACTAAATGGAAGAATTTGAAAAGAAATCTAGAATCTGTTAAAAGCCAATAAACAGGACTGTTCTAAAAGCCGTTGTCTGTAGCTCTTTTAAAACCCTGGCATTTACATTTTCTTCTCCTCTGCCTCTTCTGCTAGACTGTGAGATCCTTGTCCTCAGTCCCTCTGCAAACGCAAGGACTACTGACCCTCAAAATACGTGCTAAGCGAGAAACCCCTGCAGTGAACAGCACACCGCACCAGACACCAGTGGTCAGCAAGGATGGGGGGTGGAGAGACCATGAAAAAACTCAGAAACAGGACATAAGACACAGTGACCTAACAGTGCAAGTTAACTAGGATTAAATAATAAACCAACTAGTACAAAACTGTTTCCTAATATAGTATGATATTATACAGGTGCTTATTTATTTTGGTTTTCTTGTCTCATAAGAGATTTTTTCCCATTTTTAAATCATTTTTTAAGAATATATTTTAAGGGCACTGACTCTTCCAGTTAAACCAAACAAATCCAATTAAATTAAGGTTGATAATTACCTCATGAGGGGACACAGGTCTAGTTACATTGAAGCTTTCTTCAACATCAGGAAGCCCAACATAGATATTAAGATATCTGAAAAGCAAGTTATTCCAGAACGAATTACAGTTCTTCAAAGAACATATAAACAATCAAGCTATTTTCCTCCTGAATACAAGATTGCCCTTTGACAAATGCTTATCTTGCAGAGGATGACAAATTAAAAAATTATAATTGGAGATCGTAAAGTCATAGAACACACAGTTTACAAAGGAGAGAAAATGCTATCAAGTTATCTTTAAAAAAAAAGATACTGTAAACCTCTTTACAAAACTATTGAAACTATAGCTCCCTACAAATGATACTTAAGGAAAAAAGCAAATGCAAAAGAGTAGCTATAGTATGCTACCATTCTCATAAGAAAGGATATAAGAGGAGAAAATATATGTGCTCATTTGTGCAAAAGAAACAGGAAGAAGAAAGCAGAAACTAATGAGACTGGTTACCTACAGGGAGCACTGGGAACAGGGTGGGAAGACCTGGAAGGGGAGGGACAATTTCCTGAATAGACTTTTTTCTATAGGTCTAACTCTTACAACCATAATAATGTCTCACAAACCCAAAATGGAATACAAACCTTACTGCACTACAAATGAATAATATAACGGCACTGAAAAGGTAAGAAAGAGGGGCTTCCCTGGTGGCGCAGTGGTTGGGAATCCGCCTGCCAATGCAGGGGACACGGGTTCGAGCCCCGGTCTGGGAAGATCCCACATGCCGCGGAGCAGCTGGGCCCGTGAGCCACAACTACTGAGCCTGCGCGTCTGGAGCCTGTGCTCCGCAACGGGAGAGGCCGCGGCGGTGAGAGGCCCGCGCACCGCGATGAAGAGTGGTCCCCACTTGCCACAACTAGAGAAAGCCCTCGCACAGAAACGAAGACCCAACACAGCCAAAAATAAAAATAAATAAAATAAATAAATTAAAAAAAAAAAAAAAAAAAGTTGTAGCACTGAGTGCAACTCTTTAAAAAAAAAAAAAAGGTAAGAAAGAAAATAACTAACCTGAGTAACTTCAGAAAACAGTATTTTGATTGGATACAGCAAAGACAGAAAAGCAGTATACAAATATTACTAAATTTTATTCTCACAGAGTGATGAATTAACAATTCTGAAACTACTTTATGTATATCCTAGGATTGAATAAATAAGTAACTATAGCTCTGTCTACTGAGACTTTAGTACCCATATCTTGGTGTCTAAACACTACTCTCCAATAAAAGAGACTAAAGCTCCTTGGAGAAATGATTGATTCCAGGCTGGGACAGGAAAAATACAAGATGAACCACATCTCATGGTACCAGAAAGTAAAGGAGGGCTCGAAAATTCACAGGGGCATGTTGAAAGGATGCAGCAGTCAACTTGATGAATCTCCCTATGGCCAAATCTGGGACCATGTGAGAAATAAAACAATGATAGTACTGGATTATGATGCATAGAATAAAATAAACATCCATGAGTTCATATTGATATAAATAAAATTACGGATAGAGAGTAAATGAGGGGAAGGAAAAGCTCTTCCTCACAGTAGAATTCTAATATTAATGTAGAAAGAATGACGGAAATAGAGACTTGCCAATAGGTAAACACCACAGCCATTACTGTTGTAGGTAATTGCTACAACAATCATCAATGCATGCTAAAAGTAGTGGGTAAAGTGCAATGAGAAATAAGATATTTGCATAGTCTCGAAGGATCACCTTATAAGATAGTGATTAATTACTAAAGGAAAAATTGGTAACTTTACAGTGGAGAAACCTGGAAGATACCATCTTAATCAAGTGAACAAAGTTAAAATCACCAGCCGTTAAACATATTGACATCTGTACCCCCTGATATGGTACAGTGAGAATGACACGAAGCATCGCTTCTGTGGTATTCTGGACAAAAAGGCATAACCCAATGTAGCCATGAGCAAATACCGTACAAACCCAAATCAAGAACTTTCTACAAAACGACTGACCAGAATTCTTCAAAAGTGTCAAGGTCATGAAAGACCAAGAGAGTTTGAGGAACTGTCATAGATTGGAGAGGATGAAGGACATATGACATATGAACATAATGCAGGTCCTGGATTGAATCCTGGACCAGAAAAGGACATTAGTGGGAAAACTAAGATTTGTAGATTAGTCAACAGTATTGTATCAGTGCTAATTTCCTAGTTTTGCTAATTATGCTATGGCTACGTAAGATGTTAATATTAGTATAAACTGGGTGAAGTGTAACATGGGAACTCCTTGTCCTATTTTTGTAATTTTCCTCTAAAATTGTTTTTAAAAAAGTTTAAACCTAATAGTTTCAGTAACTTCTCACTCATAACTACCTGTTATCCTTAGCTTACCAATTAAAAATTAAGCATTTGATAAATATCTTCCTATTAAACAGATAAAAGGAGAATTATGTTAAGAGTCTTGACAGCAACTACATTCACTACAAAAAAATGTTAGACATAAAATAGCAAATTAAGAGCAGTTGATTCCTTACTTTAAGTACCACATGGGGTCAGCATCACTCGTAACCTTTTCATTGGCTTTCATTATTTTCTTTATCTGCAGGGGAAAGAGTAACATGAGGAAAGACTCTGGCTTCCAGTTAATTCTTAACCATATCCTTTTCCAAGATCTGATGCTTACCTCTACATTAATGAAATAGTTAAATGAATCTATATGCTGTTTCACAAGGCCTTTCACCTAAACAGATAAAAAGTAAAAAGTAGGTTAGCAACAAAATAGCGGATTACACAATGGATCTCACCTGATCCATAAGTTTTCCTCAAAACCAAAGTGAGAAAATAAATCCATGAATTTTACTTAGCAAAGCTTCACATTTATGTGTCCTCATTCCATCTCTCCTCCATCTTACTAGAACACCCTCAAATTTTCCTCCCTCAAAAACAATCTGACCTTTGGAATTCAAGATATGAGTACCTGAATATACCTAATGACTTTCCATGAGCTAACAAATAAGGCAGGATTTTCTCTACGTGCTTTGAATTTACAAAAAAAATCCAAGAAAAAATACAGCAGTTGAGCATCATCTCTTCAACCCTCAAACAATGTCTATTTTCTTTCTTGTCTTGCTCCTATGTAAGCCGTTTTATGATTTCCGCATATCTGTCTTTCAAATCACTTTTAGAAGAATGAAGGGAAAAAACAAGGATCTCTATTAAGAAAACCAAAAATAATTGCATTTAAAATTGGAAGCAGAGTGAACATTAGGGACCTAAGATCGATCAGCTGGCAGTGACCTCCTTTCATCTCAGAAGTCAGTATGGCTGCACAAAGCGCTATGAAAAACACTGAAACGATAAACATATAGAATCCAGTCTTAGGATTTAAAGGACTGTAATATATTCATCTTTTTACATTAATCTTCAAACACAATTAGTTCAACACTTCTAGAACACTCTCAACAGACAGATAATCACAGGGCCTTTGCTTTAATTCCACCTCCTTATTCAGGATCTCACTGGCTTACAAAGCAGCCATCCTATTATGAAATAGTCCTGATTGTTAGGGGAAAAATTCACCCTTATAATGATCTGCAGTCTGCCTTCCCCCAGTTTCCACCCCTTGGGCTTAACTGTCTTTTCTGGAGAAAATGCCTGCTCTACCACAGTGTGTTTAGTTATCACATCTCTCTCTCATGTTCTCACTTCCAGGCTGAACAGGCACTTCCACTATTTCTCGCAGGCATGCCTTCCAGACCCTTCAGCAGCCCATGAACTGCTCCTGAGTGCGCTCCACTTTGTCATCACATGGATGCCCTGAACTCACCGACAATCCTCCACAGTCTGACCAGTGTACAGTGGGGCTACTACGTACCTCCCTCATTCTGGATAGTTTACCACTGCTATTAAAAAACAAGGTCACATTACTGGCTGATCAACTAAAACTCAAAAGGTAATTTTTATGTTCACAAAAGAACGCTATTAAGTCAAGCACACCCCATTTGGTACTTGTGCAAAACTAAGAGGGACTTACATGAGTCCCTCTTCACTGCTGTCACCCCAACCTAACGTTCCAAGTCTTGATTCTACCTGCCCACAGCACTGCAGCCTCACAAGCTTCAAGTTCCTGTCTTCAGTTACGTATTAAAAATCTTTATATTTTTGTTCTTGGACAAATATATTTCAAGGTGGTCTGAGTAAAAGAGAACCCCAACTTTAAATGAATGAAATAGCTGTAGTCTCATGTCTCTGTTAAGTTCTCTACCTTGTCAACTACAAAGTGGCATTTTCCATTGGCACCTGCCATCTAAGCACTAATATTCTAGTCAACAGTTCAGAAGATTGAAGGTTCAAGTCCCTTCATGGTTGCCATAGTAACTGTCGACTTAAAAAAAACACGCAACATGAGAATTGCAAGTTAAGTTTTATTTGGGGCAAAATGAGGACTGCAGCCGGGAGACAGCATCCCAGATAGCTCTGAGAAACTGCTCCAAAGACGCAGGGGGTAAGGTCAGTATATATGTGATTTTGGTGAAGGGGGAATACATGCAATCAAGCACATATTTTTTACAGAAGGTTTCTCCTAGTCTCGTGAAGGTTACTGCTAGTCACGAGGAGCAGACGTCACCATGAAGGATATTAGTGCTTTTCTAGATATGAGGAGATACAAGAATTGGGCTCATAAAATTGGCTCCTGAAAATATCGAACTATCGGGCTTCCCTGGTGGTGCAGTGGTTAAGAATCCGCCTGCCAATGCAGACAACACGGGTTCGATCCCTGGTCCAGGAAGATCCCACATGCCGCGGAGGAACTAAGCCCGTGAGCCACAACTACTGAAGCCCGTGTACCTAGAGCCCGTGCTCCGCAACAAGAGAAGACACCACAGTGAGAAGCCCGTGCACCGCAACAAAGAGCAGCCCCTGCTCACCACAACTAGAGAAACCCCGTGCACAGCAACGAAGACCCAACGCAGCCAAAAATAAAAATAAATAAAATAAATTTTAAAAAATATATATCTAACTCTCTGAAGACCTGTTTTGCCAGTTTTTCCCAGAGCACACAGTGCCTCATTTCTGCTCTCCACCTGAACTCCTTTCAGGGGGTGTTGGAAGTCAGCAGCTGCAGTAGCACATGATTTAATCCTTGTAGAGGTAGATGGCAAGTGCCAATGGAAAATGCCAATATGTAGTAGACAACGTCTTCTTGGACCACATACCACCAACTGTCTCCTCTTTTTTGAATCATAAATCCTACCCCTTCTCCTCTGCTTATGCATATATATATATATATATATATATATATATATATATAGTTCCCTTTGAAAAAGAAAAAAGTCATAATTAAAAACAACAACAACAAAAAAACTTCCCTTGACCTTACTATCATTTTATTTCATTTTTGGTTACTTAAAACTTCTTCAAGAGCTTCCTATTGCTGTTAGAAGAAAAGCCAAAATCCTTCACATCAAATTCCTTAACCATAAAATCTGGTCAGAAATCTGGCCCTGACAGCTTCCCAGCTTCAACTCCCAGCACTCTCCCCTCTGCCTATTAACAGAAAACTAAGTTGGACAAAACTCTACTCATTTTTCAACTCTTCATTCTTTCACTTAGTGAGATGCTTCCAACATTCATCCATGTTGTAGCATATGTCAGCACTTGATTTCTTTTTATTGCCAAATAATATTCCATTGTATGGATATACCATATTTTATTTATCCATCCATCAGCTGATGTTCATGTGAGTTGTTTACACTTTTTGGCTATTATGAATAATGCTGCTATGAACATCTGTGTAAAAGTTTTTGCATGGACATATGTTTTCATTTATCTTGAGTAAATACCTAGGAGTAGAATCCCAGGATCAGACGGTAACTATGTTTAACCATTTGATGAACTGCCAGGCTGTTTTCCAAAGCGGCTGCAACATTTTACATTCCCATCAGTAGAGCGTTAGGGTTCTGATTGCTCCACAACCTCATCAACACTTGCTACTGTCTTTCTTTTTTTGACTATAACCATCCTACTGTGTGTCAAGTGGTCTATCATTGTGGAACCTGCTACTACTCAGCATAAGCTCTTTAAAATTGAAATTCAATAATAATAGGAACCTTATAATCTGTAGTTCCTCTGTCTAGCCACTCACCGGTTCCAGCCAAGCAGACTGGACTCTGTTTCCTACAGACCCCGTGGAGGCTCCTCTTGAGCACTTTTATTAAGCCATGCTCCCTGCACCCTACCTTTCAGCTCAGTTCATTCCTTTCCTCTTAAGATGTGGCTTACATCTCACCTCCTTTGGGAGGCCCTCTCTGACCACTTGTGGCATCACTCTTGCCAACAGCACTTTGGTTTGTATTATTCATGTGCCATGCTACAATGTATACTACTTCCTATCTCTAAAATAAGATTAGCAATCCCCTAACTAGTATTTTATAGATAGGGATACTGCCTTATAATTTCTTGTATTTCTAAAACCTAGAAAAGCACACAGTTGTACAAAGTCAAAAAATGATGGTGAAAAAAAATTAATTTTAAAAAAGGCTTATTTCTTGACTCTTCATTGGAAAAACAACTAATTATTATTAAATATTAATTACCTTTAAAAATGCTGGAAGCAGCCGCCATTTTTCCTGTGAATCAGAACAATAAAAGTATCAGAACTCTGTGCTAGCAATCACAATATTTTCATAAGTTATTTTAATGTACCCAAAATGACTCACTTCATCACAGTAAGCAAAAGAAAGTAAATGAAAACAAAAAGAACAATTTTTACATTGCAGCCACTTTTATGGCAATCATATATGTGCTGTGTACATGTATACAAACATGTACACACACAAGTATATATAAACCACAGATTTCTTGAATAGAATATACTTTAATCTCTTCTTGGTCACTCAAGATTCCAAGTACTTTTCATCTTTATTTTATTCTCATGACACTTCCTGAGTAAGCAGGGTTTGCCAGTTTGAGGAAGGGTAAGTTTCAGAGAGTCTGGTGTGGAAGCTAGGTCTCTCAACACAAAGGGAGTTCTTTCTCCCCCTTATTTTCTCTCAACTAGTGCCCGGTCAGAGCTCAGGCTGCAGAAGGATATCACATGGTGTCCACCTCCTACTTTAAATGGCTGCAAACTGCCACACTTCTTGAGTTCTTAGGCCTGCTCATCACACCTTCCTGAGGTCGCAAACAGCCTACCATGATAAGACTCTTCATGAATGGTATCTAATCTGCTAATGGGAAATTTGACAAACGGTTAGACCTGAGTCTTAAGTAAGAATACACAGTTTCTGAGTAAGGGCCCCAGGATCATGTAAGACTTTCCAAGAACTGTAAACTTTTTTACTTTGAGTAACAGGAGAAGCATTGGAAGGTTTTGAGCAAAAGAGTGAAAAGATGATGTGACTCATTTTAACTGGATCACTCTAGCTGCTGGGGTGAGAACAGGCAAGGTTAGAAGGAGGGAGATCATTTAGGAGTTCACTGCAATACTCCAGGCCGATAACAATATGGGTAGTGAGAAACTGCTGGCTAGGAAACTCAATGTGAAGTTAGAGCCAACAGGACTTGAGAGTAGATTCGATGGAGACTCTGAGAGAAAGAGGAGTTGAGACTGACACCTTCGAGTTGCCATTTCTGGAGATGAGGAGGATGCTGGATTTCTGGATGCTGTCAGAGCAGCAGGTTTAGGTGTGCAGGGGTCATCAGGAGTTCGGTTGGGGGCATGTTAAGTTTGAGATATCCATTTGTCTATTTGGAGATGCCAAGTAGACAACAAATATAGGTCTGGAACTTGGGAAGAGAGTGGCCTGGAGATCTAAATCAGGGAGAGGTCAGCAAATGGATGGTAGTTAAAGCCGTATAACAGATGAAATCACCTACAGAGTATATAGGTGGAGAAGAGTTCCATGAAGTGAGATCAAAAACACTCCAACATTTAGAGATGAGGAGCAGAAAGCACATCTAGCAAAGAAGACTGAGGAATGGCCTGAGAGGGAGGCAGACAACCTGGAAAAAGTAAAAACATTTTTCAAGAAAAAAGGTAGGTGGGGGTAGGGGGTATGTAGAAAATCTCTATACCTTCCTCTCAATTTTGCTGTGAACCTAAAACTACTCTAAAAAAAGTCAAATGTTAAAAAAAAAAAAAGAAGTGAGTCTGGCAAAACTCATCTATGATGACAGAAATCAAAAGGTGTGGTAGGGCACAGACTGAAAAGGGAACTTTGTGGGATGCTGAAAATGTTCTATATCTTGTATGGGGTGCTAGTTATTTGGGTATACATAAATGTCAAAATTAATGTAAATGACCACTTAGTACTCATGCATTTTACTGTATGTAAATCTACAAAGAAGAATGCGAGAAAGATCAGAGAAGACTATATGAGGAGAGTAGAAAGATCTTGAGGAGATCTGGGGGGCGTGGGTGGGGAGAAACAGGTTAGAGAAGTAAGCAGTGGCCAGAATGAGAAAAGGACTCATATAAATATGGTAAGGACTTTAGATTTTGCCCTGAGAGCAATGGGCAGACTGAAGAATTTTAACCAAGGGAGCAACGTGATCATATCTGCCTGTTTAAACTGATGGCTCTGGCTACAGAGCAGAGAACAGACTGTTGGAATGGGACAACAAGTCAGGAGCCCAGGAAATAAGAGATGACAGTGGTTCAGACCTGGAGAACAGGAGAAATGAAGTTTCAAAATTGAGTACGTTTTGTAGTTGGGGGCCCTTAAGATGGGACGGTGGATTGGATGCAGAGGACCAGAAAAAGGAACTGTTATTCCTGAATCAGAAGATTGGAAATGTAGTACTGGTCACTTCACAGCTGTGCAAATTCAGACAAGAAACAGAAATCCTTTAGCCTTATTCCTTCAGCTCTTTGGAGAAGCAGTCCAGTCAGCAGTTAAGGATGAGGGCTCTGGAGTCTGACTGCCAGGGTCCAAAATACAGATCAGCCATTTAACAGCCTTCTGAAACTGGGTGAGTTACTTAACCTCTCTGGGCCTTAAAAATCTTCATTGGCAGAATGGGGCAAAAATATTACTTGCTTCAGATGATTAAATAACATAATGCTCGTTAGGCTTGAACAGAGCTGGCACATATGTGCTCAGTAAATGCTGGCTCTTAAATAGCTGTTCAAGAGCTAAAAATTCAGATCAACTATACTTCAATTAAAAAAAAAAAAGTTAAAAATCCAGTATTGCCCAATGAAGATCAGCAGTGTATTGCAGGCACGCACAGATTGAATCTAACAGACTGATTGTAATTCCATTATTTGCCAAATAATTATTAAAGAAATAGATTTACTGATCCTGTCGGCCATTCTCCTCCTTAAACTTGTCAATGGCATCCCAGGCCTCCTTTAGATGTCTAACAAAACCTTTCATAATCAGGACCCTTATCTGTCACCCTTAATCTCTCCTCTACTTTTCTTCACTCCAGTACTACTGGATTTAATTCCTTAAAAACAGATGGTCTTGCCTCCAGGCTTCCAGTGTCCTGTTCCCTCTACTTGAATCTCTCCCTTGACTATTTCTCCACTTCCCATCCCATGCCAACTAAGATTTTGAGGCCCAGAGAAGTTATATGTACCTTTGCAGAAAATAAAATTACGTCAACATCTGAACTTCATTAGGCAGCTCACTGTAGGGCAGTTATCCTTAACTCCTGAGAATCTGATGAAAGCTACGGGGTTACTCCCCCGAAAACACCTAGGCAAAATTTGGAGTAAATTTTCTCGGCGTTTAAAATACTCCTGCAGCCCAAACTTGAGTTCCGGGTGAAAAGGAGAAATTACTAGCCTGGGATTCAGACGATCTGGTTTTCCCACCACAGCCAGCTGTGGGACCTCACCAAAGTGGCTTAAGCTCCCTGGACCTCATTATCCCTTTATAAGCCGTCAAAGATGCAATACGTCCCCCAAGGTGGGCGAGAGTCAGTCCTCCCCTGACAACACACGAACACAAGAATGCTTCCAACCCGAGAGCCGTGCGCGGGGCCGCTAGGTCTGTGCGGCGGCTGACATCTCCCCTGAGCTTGACCCTTGCACGCACAAGCGGTGGCCGGCTGCGGAGAGGACTCGCGCGCGGAGTTCTGAGCATGCGCGGGAGCCGCGGCCCGCCCCGCTCCGCGGCCAGAGCTCTCCGGGCAACGCCTCCCGAGGACGCATCCCAGCCTCTCTTCCGCTCCCCGCGTGCCCTGCCCTCACCTCTACAGTCGGGATCGGCGCAGCCAGCTGCTCCGGGGTCAAGTTCTCAAACTCCTCCGCAAGCACGTCCATGCTGTTCACGACGAAGCAAGGAGCAAACAGAACCCTCACGCGCGCGTTCGCTGCGTCAGGCAAACTGCTGTACCCGTGCGCAGTGGGAGAGCGGTGCGCGGTGGCCTAAATAGTCCCCGCCGCGCAACTTAATTGGAGGCGCGGAAGAAAGGTTCCGCTTGCTCTCGGTCAGAACCTGCGGTTGAACCCGGATGTGGCTGAGGCGGAGCTTGGAAACTGCACCCCCTGGTGTCGCTCGGAAGTCTCGCCTGGGTATTCTTAAACCTCAGCGGACAGATTTTTTTTTTTTTTTAACATCTTTATTGGAGTATAATTGCTTTACAATGGTGTGTTAGTTTCTGCTTTATAACAAAGTGAATCAGTTATACATATACATATGTTCCCATATCTCTTCCCTCTTGCATCTCCCTCCCTCCCACCCTCCCTCTCCCACCCCTCTAGGTGGTCACAAAGCACTGAGCTCATCTCCCTGTGCTATGCGGCTGCTTCCCACTAGCTATTTTATGTTTGGTAGTGTATATATGTCCATGCCACTCTCTCACTTTGTCACAGCTTACCCTTCCCCTTCCCCATATCCTCAAGTCCATTCTCTAGTAGGTCTGTGTCTTTATTCCTGTCTTACCACTAGGTTCTTCATGACCTTTTTTTTCCCCTTAGATTCCGAATATATGTGTTAGCATACTGTATTTGTTTTTCTCTTCCTGACTTACTTCACTCTGTATGACAGATTCTAACTCCATCCACCTCACTACAAATAACTCAATTTCGTTTCTTTTTATGGCTGAGTAATATTCCATTGTATATATGTGCCACATCTTCTTTACCCATTCATCTGTCAGTGGACACTTAGGTTGCTTCCATGTCCTGGCTATTGTAAATAGAGCTGCAATGAACATTTTGGTACATGACTCTTTTTGAATTATGGTTTTCTCAGGGTGTATGCCCAGTAGTGGGATTGCTGGGTTGTATGGTAGTTCTATTTTTAGTTTTTTAAGGAACCTCCATACTGTTCTCCATAGTGGCTGTATCAATTTACATTCCCACCAACAGTGCAAGAGTGTTCCCTTTTCTCCACACCCTCTCCAGCATTTATTGTTTCTAGATTTTTTGATGATGGCCATTCTGACCGGTTTGAGATGATATCTCATTGTAGTTTTGATTTGCATTTCTCTAATGATTAATGATGTTGAACATTCTTTCATGTGTTTGTTGGCAATCTGTATATCTTCTTTCTCCAGCGGACAGATTTTATCAGTTATCCCACAATCAAGACCAACAACGCGTATTGTCATTTTAAAAATAATTCAAAGAAAACGATAAATGGATAATTTGCACAACTTGAGCCACCGAGGCATAGAATTCATTTAATTTAGCCCCAAACTACACATTGTATAGTATGGAAAAAATAGGAAATTTACCAAATGCCTAGTAGGAGGGGATTGGTTCAAAAATTAAGGTACATGTGTGTGATGGCCTATTATACAATCATTAAAATGACCACAAAGTGAGGAGGAGTTAACTTACCTAGAGAGAAGAGCATAACAGGACAGTAATTAAGATAGTGTTATATTCTAAAAGGGCTAGACAGACGATCCAGGAGTAAATTCCAGCAGAAATTTAGTATGAAAAGATGACATTTTAAATCAGCAGGGAAAAGATGGCTTATCCAAAAAATAATGTTGGAGCTGCTGATTAGCCATTTAGAAAAAAAATACATCTAAGTAAATCCTATACAGATTAAATATTTAAATGTTAACAAAACCTGAGAAGAAAATATAAAGTGAATAAATCCATAACATTGAGCTGTGGCCACCTTCAAGGATAGCAATGTAGTCAGAAATCATAAAGGAAAATATTCATAGATTGGATAATATAATTCTAGCCACAGTTTTATGATTCCACGGAAAATTTTAAATTTTCTGAACAGATGGTTAAAAATCACCATGAATGGTTTTCAAGAAATACAAGTTGGCAGAAGAGAAAGGATTGGTATCCCTAATTTAAAGTGAACTTACAGGGACTTCCCTGGTGGCACAGTGGTTAAGAATCCGCCTGCTAGTGCAGGGGACACGGGTTCCATCCCTGGTCTGGGAAGATCCCACATGCCGCGGAGCAACTAAGCCCGTGAGCCACAACTACTGAGCCTGCACGCCACAACTATTGAAACCCATGCGCCTAGAGCCCGTGCTCCGCAACAAGAGAAGCCACCGCAATGAGAAGCCCGCGTACCGCAACGAAGAGTAGCCCCCGCTCTCTGCAACTAGAGAAGGCTCACGCGCAGCAACGAAGACCCAATGCAGCCAAAAAATTTTAAAAATTAAAAAAAAAAAAATGATAGAGCCTGCCTTGTAGCGGGTTGTGCAGTTATATGAGATCATTTATATAAAGTGGTTAGGCCAGAGGGTAAGTAATTATTTTACTACATTCTGAAAGAAAAAAATTATATTCAGGTTCTCTACCATGCCGGCAAGTGCAGCTGCTGGGACAGATAACTAGGTTTCCTTTCTTCTTCATAAAGCCTTGCGATAAATCCCTAGGTCCCTTTCCCTTGAAAGCTGAACAAGGCTAACATACCAAGCTTAGACATCAAAAGATAAAGCTTCACTTGAAAAATAGAGAACAAGAGGGTACAAGTTGCTAGTACAAACGTACCTTCTAAAAGGTTAGATTAAATCATGGAGGATAAAGTCATACCTGATTTACTAAATGAAATTAGAACATGTTGGGTGTGTCACTATCCTTTGAAGTTGACAGCAAGGACAATAACTGCAGCCGTATATGTACCCTTGAGTTTCTCTGCCAATGACAATATTGGGCTTAATGAACCACGGGTGTGATATGATTTGACAATTTTTGGTCTTATGTACTTAAGTACTCAATCATCACTTCTCACAATACTAAAACCTCTTGAAGCGTGAAAGAGATTTAGGACAAATAAATGAGCTATTGTAATGTATTCTGTCCACATTATGCTTTAGAGTTTGTAGAAAATTTCAAATACATTATCTCATTTGATTCTCACAATAGCTCTGCGAGGCTGTCAGGTAGGTTAGGAAATGGATGTTGAGGGAGACTAAAAGATTGGCTTCAGGTCATATAGCTATGAAGCAGAAGTGAATTCAAACTCAGGACCTGTGACTCTCAGTCCCATGCTTTTACTGAATAATGAGTGGAAAATGTTGGTACCTGACATCCCCAGAGGTAGAACAGGCTGAATTTTAGTTTTAAGAAGGATTCAAGTGAAAAAAATATGTTGCACAAAAGATGGCACTCCCCACACCCATGGCATATTTTGCCAATCAGCCACACAATTCTTTACTGCTTGTCCTGGATTTAGCTTCAAAATCCTCTCAACACAGTGCTCTGGGAGCTAATACTAAAAGATCAGAGCAGACACATGACCTTCAACTTATTTTCATGGGACTTCCCTGGCGGCCCAGTGGTTAGGACGCTGCGCTTCCAATGCAGGGGTCTCGGATTCGATCCCTGGTTGGGGAACTAAGATGCTGCATGCCGTGTGGCATGGCCAAAGTGGTGTGGGGTGGGGCGGGGAATCAGGTAATTCCTGCATGGTCTACTAGGCAATGCCCAGCACTTCATTAACACAAGGACGCAGTAAGTTCTGTTGTTCATTAAAAAATAAACTTATTTTCATAAAAGGAGGATTCATAGGGCTTATTCAAGGAAACTGGAGGCATCCGAGGTGGAGACTGTTGCTAATGCTTACCACTACCCAACACCCACGGCCGCCTTTTCTCCTGGGCACATCTTCCTGACTCCTTTGCAGTTAGGTGGGGCCAGATGACCATCTAGCCATCTAGTCATCAACTAACGATCTAGTTAGTTCTGGCCAATGCACCATGAGTAGAAGTGGGTGATCCTTTTCTTTCCCTTATCTTCTGAGTGAGTAAGGAGACGCTGAAGGTTTCAGGGACTGTTGAGTTACAAGATGGATGGAAGTTGAGTCTCTAAGTGGCTGAATGGAGTAGGGTCCTCGACACACACACGAACCTTCCTAAACTTTGAACTACAATTTGAGAAATAAGGTTATGCTGAGGCTTTGCTCAGCAGTTCATCTACACACACCAATAAAGATTGACTTCAATGACTATGCCCTTCCTGGAATCATCTTCTCGTGTCATTCTTAGAGGTGATGCTGGATTGGGGGACCTCTTCACACATTTCTCCCATTCAAGTTTTAAAGACCTCATGAGTGCACATGATAGTGGATTTGTTTTTCTCTTTCTGCTCCTTCCTGTTTGGAAGAAATCCCTAGTTGGGTGACCTTGGTGGGAACACAGGAGTCTAAGGGTCAGCTACTGTCTTGTTCCATCCCCTGCAAATTAGAGCCTGGGCGCTTGACAGAGATTCTTCCAACTGAATGTTGATATCCGAGACTTTAAATCTTGAGCAAATGAGGCAAAGCAGCAAGGACAATTGAGAAAACAATCTCTGAATCCAGCTTGGCTGAGGTCCTATGCTTGCACTGCCTTGGTTCTTACCCATTTTCCAAGCTTAATTCCCAGGTAAAACAGATTCCATGAGGTACTTAAACCTCTCCAATAAACTCTCTTTCTGCTTCTGTTAGCTAGAGTCCATTTTTACATGGACTCTCGTGCCATGTGTTCATGTGTGAGTGTGTATACACATACGCACACAACACAGAATATTCTAGCACCAACAGCAAGTGTTCTTTGCCAGGGCAATCCTTCCAAAACATAAATTGCTTGTAACCTTCTCCTGTTTCAAAAGATTCAATGGTTATCTCTTTCAGGACAAAACCCTCCCTTTTGAGCATGACATCCCAGAGCCTTTTACCTTGCTTGTTTCCCCTCTCATCACTTCCCCTCTTCTATAGGCTGACCCTTGGCTTACCATTTCTCCACACCGTCGTACCCACTGTGCACTTGGCCTCTTGTGCCTTTCCCTTTCTTGGCAAGTTCCTGCCTACCCTTCATGCTTTAGCTCAAGGGTGACCTCCACGAAACACAGTCTGGTAGTATTTCTTCTAACACTACGTGTATGTGTTTTATTGCCCGAATTACACCTTATTGCAATTGTTCACAAGTTTGTCCTTCTTACTAGGTTACAAACTTCTTCAGGACAGTGTCTGTCTAGTCATCTGTGTATCAAAGATCTAGGATACTTCTTGGCACACCGTAGATGCTCAATAGCTATTTGTTGACTGAATGAACGAATGAACATGACCTGATGGTCTGTGAGGCTCTGGTGATCAGCAGAAGAATCCTTCTAAAACAACTGCAATAAAGACTGTGCAGTATTCCAGCCCTGAGTTACCCAAAGGTGGTTTAGAAAACAAACAGACACCAGCTATCTTGAAATAATTTTTAATGTTTTAAAATTTAACTAGTGCACACAATACATGTTTTAGCAGTAGAAGAATGAAAATGTGTGTATGGTGTTTAATAAAATTGACATTACAAAACAAGACCATGTTAAGAAAATTCTCAAAAGTAGAAGTAAACATTTCAGTAAAAACCAAATAAACAACACGCTAAGGGATAGGATTTTAAAATCCTAATAAACGTAGTTGCCTAAATCCAGACATTGAGATTTACTTTGTCACTTAAAAAAAAAAAAAAAAAAGGCAGAATGCCCTTCATGTTAAATGCATTTTAAAAAAATGTTTGCACATTGTTTTCCTGCTGGCAACTACAGTATAATCAAGTATATAAGAATACCAGACGGATTCCAATCTGATAATAAAAAAGTGTACCACCTGGTCTTCTGGTTAAATATACAGTTCACCTCAGAAAGCAACAAAAAGTTATGCTACACATTACATTTCTCTGTCAGACCCTCCCTGCTGTCCAGGCCCCAAAGTGAACACAGTTGAAAACTACTTCAACTTAAGAGAAAATGAAAACAAAAATCTACAGCACCTTATGATTTCTAAGCATAGGAAACAGGCAGAATGGAAATACAGGAAGAGGGAAACAATGGGTGAGACCAATGATGTGCTCTTCAGTAAAATTCCATTTATACACAGCTGCTCAAATGGACAGGATGGCTGATTTATGTATTGGTCATGTGAGAAAAAAAACTGACTTTCAAAATTTCCTCAAATTCTGGCAGATCCCTCCAAAATGTAAAGACCGGAGATAATTTACTCACACAATCATTTCCTAGAACTTTATCAAATAATTAGGTAGCACCATAATGGTGAAGGTCGTGGTGAGGAAGAAAGGAGCATTATTTTTTACTTCCTACCCACTCTTCCCCATCAAATTACTAAGGTTCAATGAGTCCTCAGAAAACCAAACAATCAAAATGCATTTCATGCAAATAAAGCACTTTCCAGGCTGAGTCCGTCCAAAAGGTAGTACTTCTCTTAACACTTTGGAAGAAGTATGTAATTCCAGGACGGTATGCAGATTTCTCTAGAATCCTGACAACCAGTGCCAGCTTGGCAAAGTTTAATTTAATGCATAAGCATGGCAAATGATGATGATACTTAGAAGAGCATCTTGGTCACAGCAGGTTAAGAATTTAATCAGCGCAGAAGGCATTTGCTAGCACATTATATGGTTAAAAATTCCAAAGTTCAACTGTTTCTTTTTCAGACATGAATTTCACTGAGAATGGGGATATCGTTTTATCAATTTTTCTTCTTCTTACAAGTAAAACAATTCAAACCACTCCTGCCTTATGTAAAAATATTAAAATCTTATATAAACCTTATCAATGGCCTGAGAAATGCAGGGACATTCACGAAGAGATGTGTGCAAAAACTGTTTCCCTCAGAGAGCAGGATAAGTGAGAAGAATCCACCCTTTCGAATAAAATTTTAGAAGGGGTTTGTTTCTATTTTCACTAAATGAACAAGGGAGGTTTTATCTAAAATTTGTATGTAGCTTTAAAATGTATTTAATACATTGAAATTCTAAACAAATACAATTGGTATCACAAAATGTGATTTGGTATATTTGTAGAATTTGAGGACTTATACTGTGTAAGTTTCTATTACACATTAATAAAATTTAACTGTACATTTCAAATACGATTATCCCTTACTTCACATCATTTATTCAGAACATCAATCCCCTTGGTTATGTTCACAACTTTCAACCCTTTAAGAAGCTGTACCAAAGTTAAAAAAATCATTAGATTTGATGTGAAATACAACTCCTTACGGGTTGAATGAATAAGCCAGATTTATATGCTTAAGAAAACATTTACAAGTATTATATAGGTAATATAATTAATTACAAATTGCTTTCTGTTCATTAAAAACATCTCTTTTGGACTTGTAGATGGTACACAAACAGGGTCATTACGACGTGCATGTCTTTGCAATGCTAATATTACTGGATTACACAGATTTGGGCTAACGCTGTGCCACAGACAGGACTGAGAACGTGCCGCATCTGAAATGCCATGGATGGAAACAGACTGGGTACCGAAGTGCTGGGCTTCCAATCTCTTATCCAACGTCAGTTCCTCTTTAGTTAGTAGATGATGAAGCTTCCGCCTTCCCCGTGGCTTCCTCACTGAAGAGCAGCTTTCGAAGTATATTTGCATAAAATGGTCCATACACTTGTTTGTTGAGATTCACAATGTTTGCATATTGCGAGCCTAGCACCTCTAGCTCCTGCTGAATGACAGTGAGGCCTCCTGGCACGGGAGGCATGCATTTTTGAGGGTTTGGCAGACAAAGTAGGCTTTTCATGTATAGCTGGATTCGTTTTTCTGGGGAAAAAGAAGGCATCTTTATCTGTCCCATTATTAAAGCACGTGATTTAAAAAAATGAGAATAGTAATTGTGGTAGGTGAATTGCGGCAACATTCTCAGTTCTTGACCCCTCCCTATATTCATGCCCTTTCCAAAGTAGCCTTGCAGCTCTTCCCATCAAAGACTGAAGTCTGTTTCCCCATGCCTTGGAGCAGGGATGGCCTTACGACTTGCTTTGGCCAATGCAGAATGTGGCAGAAGTGCTGGTATGTGAGTTCCATGCTCAAGAGGCATGGTTTGAACCCACTCTCTCTGCCTACCACCACCATGTAAACAAGCCTGGGCCTGATGAGGGACCATGTTGAGGGAAGCCCAGTTGTTCCATCTTAGGCCATCCTAGACCAACCTGTAGCCAACCAACTCCCAAACACCTAAGAGAGCCCAGGCAAGATCAGCAGAGCTACCCACCCAAGCCACAGCTGACCACAAATGCACGCGTGAGTCCAGCAAGACCAAAAGAACTACCCAGTTGCCCCACAGACTTGTAAGCAGTGACGGAGTTTTAGGGTGATTTGTTATGCAGTAATAGCTAGCTAATAAAACATGCATAGCGTTTTCAGGGTGGGGTGGGGAATCTTTTACAAAAACTGAATGTCCATAATTTTAGTTATGTATCCTAAAGCTGAGTTTGTAAACTGGCACTGCCAGTTTGGTCCACGTAGTGTTTTTTAAAAATAGAAGTCATTTAAAATGAGGGGATTTCACATAGAAAATCAAATTTTTGGTTCTTCTTGAAAAATCTACAGATCTGGCAAACTTGGGGGCCCAAACCGCCGCATGGCAAGGGTGAGCACACGTCTGAGTTTTCACAGGACAGTTAAAGTTGGCACCTGCTGTCCTGGCATAATTAAAAAGAGCACTCTCAAAAGTGTCCTGGGGTGGAAAATAAATTATATGATCACCCCCCATGTGGGCAACAATCTGGAGTCACTAAGGAAGGGCCACCCCAACTGGCACTGCCACCTCCTCCATTCTTCCTGCTTCAGTGCCTCAATGTATCTGCATTTGAGACGACTTCACAGAAGCACGCAAATGCATAAATAAGTGAAGCTGCAGTGGTACTGGACAAGCCTTACATGCCCCAGCCCATGCTGCTCCAAGGATGTTCTCTGGCTTTGGAAACAGAAATCTCACAAATAAGGAAGTTTACTAAGGAAAATACACTCCATCGAATACAGATAACTATATTACTGAAACTTATCTCTAAACACTTCTCCCAAAAATCACACGTTTCAGCCAGACCTGATCTAGAACTCAAAGTCCCCAGTGTCCCATGTCCATATCTTAGCCCAAATTGTTTCCTCTTACTAGACTAGCCTTTCCATCTCACCTCATCTCTGCCCAAGTCGAGAGCATACTTCAATGCTGATGCTAAAGTCACCTACTTTCTGTGGCTTTTCCTAGCAACTGTTACACTATCACCCCATATTACTGTTACTTGAGAATTTATCTCTCCCTTCTTAGGCAGTGGGCTTTCTAAGGATCAGGGCTATTTTTTTTGTCTTATAATATCCCTGGTCTGGCATGTGGCAGGCACGTCATAAATGCTGCTTGAATTAAAGTGAGATTGGAATGAAAAAGGTCTATAAAGATAAACCCCAAACTGAAAGCAATGGGAGCCAGAGAGGAATGGGGGCTGGAGAAGGCAGTCAAAGATGACTTGGGCCTTATCCATAATTTGTCAACAAGAGGAAATTATTCATGGATGTATCACTTGTATAATTGAAAATTACTTTTTAAAAATGTAGGTGGCTATTAGCATGCAAATAATTTACACAGCAGGTAATCCATAAATCATTTTTACATGGTTTTGGTACATATTTGAAAAAAAATGGTTTGAAGGAAAACTCCCTCTCTAATTACCTGTTTTAATGGCTAAGAACACAGTGGGAGTTGTAATTCCATTGTAAACAAATAGCACATCAACTAAGAACAAAAGAAGGCAGACTGTGGGTACCATGAACTACAGGGGAGGAAAGCCAGGGGTAAACTGGAGCCCTTCTTCTGCCCCAGGGATCCCTCTAAGTGCTTAGTGTATTCCAGCTCCTCTGCAGGCAGAGAATTAAGAGGAAACTGTCTACTAAATTCCCCGTTAGGCTGGCTGCTCGACTCTCAAAAGCCGCATCTATTTTCATCACAGATATGGTCCAAACACTTTTCACAAGGCTGTTTAAAGAATGAAACTTTTTCAAAACTGTTATTATGCTGACAAGTGGTTCTATCTCCTCTGCGGATGAGTCAGTTTTTAGGCCAAGACTAAGGTGACAGAAGCGTCTGTCCATTTAGGAGCAGCCAAACCGAGCCCCTGCCAAAGACGTGCCCTTGGCTTCCAGAGCCCAGGGAGGGACGCTCAAGTGAGTCATTCAAGTTGCTAGGCAACAATACTTTGAATGAGGTTACAAAATACTTCCAGTTTGCAAAAGAACAGGAAACTTGGACTGGGGAGAGCTGGGTGGAAAAAAGTTGCTTGACTGGATTTTAAGAGGCCACCTTGGGGTGGGGCATCTCCTCAACCTCAGCTTCCCTCTCCCTTGACATTGCAAGTACTTCCCTGATCTAAAGCAAGGGCATGGAGGACACCCGATGCTCTGGCCACCCTGTCAGTGAGCAGCAGGGCTCCAGCTTTGACTGTAGTGCCCATTAGAGCAGTTAAGAATATGAGTCAGAGAGGCTCAGGAAGAAGCCATACTCTGCAACCTGCTAGTTATGCGACCTCAGGTGAGAGTTACTTACCTGCTCTAAGTCTCCATGCATTCACCCATTCCACAGATATTTATTAAAGGTCATCTCTGGGCCCAGCATGGTATGGGGAAATAGCAGTGAGCAAATATGCGCCCCGTCCTCGTGAGGCCTGTGCACTAGTGGGGGGTCTCTTGGTACGTGGCAGAGACTGCAGACGGCCTGCCCCTCTTCCTCCGGGGAACACCGTCTCCCAGGTGTTAGCGTACAGCTGGAGACTACAGGCCATGAGATGCATGTCAGCAGTGAAGGTTACGCAGGGAAGGGCTCAGCCACAGGCAGCTGCGATTATGCTGTGTTACTGTTTTCACCCGTCACCCCTCAGCAGCCCACATGCTACACACCAGACGGCTCTTTTCTTGGGGGTGGGGTTGAAGCCTAGAGCTATTAAGTGGTCTGGGTGGCCTAGATCTCCAGCATCCCATGTCCCCAGGGATAAGAATGAGAGAAACTATTTAAGAGCCTCAACTAAATAATAACAAATACTTGTATTCTTAGGGAAGTCAGTGCTGTACTTTGAAAACTTGCAGGTTAGTCCCGGAATGTTAGTATATTCGCATGCCACACTCTTTCCCCTGTCTGGTCCATTCCTCACCCTCTGCAGTAGACACTTGCTTTGTGTCCCACATCGCCCTCTTCCCCTTCTTAAGGCCACAGCACCCTGATCTTGTTTGGGGGAAAAAGATCGCTTCCCTAGTTTCAGACCAGGTGTTACAGGTAAAGCTGACTCACCTTGGCTCCAGGAATTGAACACATCTCAAGTTTAAGTTTCTTCCCCTCTGGCCACCATGACTGAGTCAACAATGGGACATGACCACCATCTGGAGTCAATGAGACTCAATTCTGGGGTCACTGTCTGAGCTAAGAGGGGAGGGAAACTGACTCCTTTTTTTTTTTTTTTTTTTTTGGCTTGACTTAAACACAGGAAGATGTAGGCTGGAGCTGAAGTCATGTTGCTATGTTGGGAAGAGACTATCCATGGAGACAGCCAGCCCAGAGGAAGGCAGTGCTGAGGGACCAAAGTGCAGAAACCAGCGCCCAGGACATAGTTTAAGCTCTGATTAAGCTGTACCAGCAGCCAATCCCACCCTGCTCTTTTCTGTTATATGAGCAGATACATTCCCTTTTTGCTTAAGCCACTTTAGAAGCTTAGGTTCTCTGTCACAAGTAATAGAAAAAGTCCTAACTGATACATTCTCCCCAACTCACCAATACAACTTGACCTTAAGATATTCATTTTCTTAGCAATCAAGTACAAAAAAAAGTCTACCCACTATGCCTCTCAGTTCCAGGGTCTTTTTAACTCTGTCTGTCTAAGCCTGACCAACATAGGGCCCTCAGCTCACTCAGGTGAGCTCCCAGCAAAGCCCGTGTCTACTTTCTGTGAACATACTGCCAGCTGGTTTGGATTGCTCTATTGATCTAGGAATTTAACATTACTGGCAGCATGATGTTATTTTCTTCATAAAAACCTATCGGCTGGGTAGTAAGGTAGAAGGCTCTGAAACATCCCCCCATTCTGCTACATATACACACAGAAGCAGCAATGAGTCCCAAACCTTTGAGAATATTAATGCTTTCTTCATATTTTCAATATTTATTCACTCACCAAAAGAAGCAGGTAATCTGTTTAAGACTAAAATTTGACTGACACTTAACATTAGCCAAAACCAGCATGGTAAAGCAAATTGGAATTGAAGCAGAAACCAATAAAAACATGAAGACTCACCAATCAAGGACCAGATAGGATTGTCCTCCTCTTCAATGCTTGAGAATTGACCTACAAGATTAGCTTGAACCTCAGCATCTAGAGCAGGTAAACCTCTCTCCATCAGGGTCTTGTTTACCTCAACACAAGTCTGAACACCGATAGAATTTAGGACTTCCTTCAAGTTAAAGGTCCTACAAAACGTGAAACAAAAATCCCATCAGGGATAGTTTTTATTTAGCAGGATTTTTGTTGTTGTTGTTGTTTTAAAAATATACCAACTTATTTCAAATGTCTACCAACTTTCCCTTATACAGACAATAATTACCTCTATTAGAATGAGCTTAGAAAATAGTAACTCCTCCCAACCATCTTTTATATGTAGCAGATTTGTAAATGCTTAAAACCACTCAATTCTGTGGGTAATGTTTAAATAGGAAAGCACAGACAGAAAAATGTGGTCTCTGAAAATAAGTCTGCAACCCCATCTTCAGGCAGGGCTATCAGAAAGGGAAAGAGTAGGTTCTTTAAAAAGTAACCTATTTACTTCTTAAAATAAACCCTCTGGTCTGAGTGGATTCATTCATAGATTTTTTTTTTTTTAATGTGCTTGTAAAATGATGTACTATCAATTCCTTTATCCATGCCTGAGCAGTAAATCTCTAACACCAATCAAAAACAAGAAATGAAGATATTCAGAAGCCAATACCATAAAGACAAGTTACCTAAAACTCTTGACCTATCATGATGAAAGGTAAGAAACTCCTTCGCATTGTTACTTTCAAGTAACTGATCAGTAATCCCAAATATATACAGTCCAGAAAATTGTAAAAAGTAGTTAGTGGTAGGTTATTTAACAGGTAAGGAAAAAGGTGTAATTAGAAACAGCGTTTGTTGGATCCACACTATTGGGGAATGATGATGGAAAATTGCTGCTCACTATTCAGAAAGGGTCTTTAAGACAACTTTGTGCAAAATGGGAATTAAAGGATAAGAGATGGGGGGATGGGGTGGGGGGAATTAGACAAAACAATAATATAATCAGATAGGCAGAACAACTATAAAGAAGATGACTTAACAACTAAGTAGTTATTAAAAGCTAACGTTTATCAAGCACTTAGCATGTGCCAGACACCTGCCCTAAGTGCTTCACATGAGTCATCTTAAGTTCTCATTAACTCTAAGGTAGGTACAATTATTCCCTTCTTACCAATGAGGAGGTGAGACTCAGAGTGATTCAAGATCTTATTCAATGGTACATAACAAGTCAGTAGCATAGCTAGGATTTAAACTCTGGTTTGTCTGACCCCAAAGCCTGTCCTCTTAGTAACCATTTTGCTATGTGCTTTATATTAATACTTAAGCAGTACTGGGGGTTCACTAAAGGCTTAATAAATTAGAATTCCTGGAAAATAATGGTTACCCAGTGTGGGAAAATGCTAAGATAAGATCTATTGCAAAACCAGAGCCAGAGCAGGTTTCTTTTTATTATAGGTCTTGGGTCCTGGAACGTGAAATAAAAGAGCCTGGCAAGTTAGCACCAGGATCAGTAGAAAGGGCAGGGCCTTGACATAGGCCAGGGTTCAGGCCTTGGCTTGTCCTTTTCATGGTGTGCAGCCTAAGGCAAATCCTATTCTCCCTCTGAGCTTCAGGTCAAAATGAGAACTTTGGATGCTATAACCACTTGGGCTTCTTTTGGCTTTTAATATTCTAGGATTTTATCAAGTCATTTACGTGCTCTCTAAGTAATGGGCAGGAGGATGGGAGGTTGGGTGTATCTCCCTTCAAAGAGAGGAATAAAGTCCCTGAAAACACCTGAAAGGGGAACCAGCAAGAGGAGCCGACCCATATGAGACCCATGGAAACATCTGGCCATTGGCTAAGACTAGGAATTTTCTAACTTGGACAGGATTCCTAATAGGATGATCTAAATGCAAAATTGAAATGGGATTCTAGTATTCAATGAAGGTTTGATACTGGGAAATGAATTTGGCAAAAACAAAACTTTCACTGGACTTGCAGAGCACCTCTGAAGGACAGAGATGTCACCACTCTGAAGATTTCACAGAGGCTGGATCAGTGAAGCTGGTAAACATTTCATGGCAGAAAACCTATGGAGTTGGAACAAGTGAATCAGAAAGCCTCTTTGATAGGGCGTTCTAAACACTGAGCGTGATGGATTTCTGGGTTTTGTTGGTTTTTTCCACAACACTGTCAAAGAAGAGCTTTTGCACACACCCATCCTAAGTGGAAACACTATACTCACCCTGGCACTTGTTATGGAAAAGACCTCTCCTTTCCTATGATGGGACATCTAAGCCTTCAGTGATATTAAAAGAAATTCTAGAAGAAGAAGGTGTGAGCTAAGCTCCTCTAAAGCACAGTCCCGAATATCACATCTAGATGTCAAGGTTATTCACATTCTCTGAAACACATGCAGACCCTGAATACAAGGGGAGCAGATAAGAATGCTTGGAACTTACTCTTTGTTCATGCCTTCAAGTAGAACAGCTGAAATCCTTTTTAGCCTGACTGCAAGCTCAGGTAGGCCTTCTGTAATAGCACCCACAATGTTGTTGGTGATTAGGGACAGGCAGGCAATCATTTTCAGTTGATTCAGCTTTTCTGTCAGTTCCTGAAGACGTGCTCCATCTGTCATGAGTGTCTAGAATGTTTATTTAAAATGTAAGAATAGTAAGGGAAGCTCAACACCATGAACATGTAAAATAAGCAATGTTACATCCAAACTCCCATTTTTATCTGATTTCAGTAAAGTCATTAAATCACATGCAACACAGACAGACCAGCTGATTTACAGTTTGAACTTAAGAATTAGAATACTGGAAAACTTGAGTGAAGGAAAAAAAAAAAAATCACTCACCTCTGGTAATTCTTTTTTCTGATAATCCCACTGTAACAATTTCAAATAACTATTATTTAGCACCAATGTAGGGCTCAGGCTTGGCTTGGAGCTGTTTTTGGCCCCGGGAGTTAAAGCGGTCTCAGAAAGAGAAAGTAATTCTTCATGTACAGATTCTTTTATCCATTCTGTAGTTTGATCAAGAGCACCTGCAAGTGCAAAGGCCACATATTTGTCCTACAGCTGATGGATTCCTTCATTTGTGCATTCCACATGACAGATGTCAGGTTAGGTGCTGGGCGTGAATGACAAGACAGCCATGGCGCTCAAGGAGCTCAGCTTAGAGTCCAGATGGGCAGACAGACCTGTAAGCTCACAATTACAGCAGAATACAGTGAATACTAGAAGACACAGCAGGAGTGGAGGGAGGAGAGGCTGTCCAGGACAGACTGTAAGAGGAAGAACTCCATAAGTGACACTTCAGGATACAAGGCAAACAGAGGAAAGAGCTGTCACTCCAGGCTAGGAGAATAGCCCACACAAAGACCCGGAATAGTGAGAAAATATGGTAATTTGGATGCTACAAGCAAATCTGTACTGAAGGTCTATAAAGAACTAGGCGGGAGAGAGAGTGGCAGCAGATGGCATCAGATATGGATAGACAGGCCAGCTCACACATGACCTTGAGTCTTGTGCAGAGAAGGTATTTAGATTAAAGGCACTGATGATTAAACATTTTTGGGTTCCAGACCCCTCAGAGTGTCTGAATAGAGCTATGCCTTTCCCAGCATGCTGGTGTGCACGCTTTATTTTACTTCAGACCCAGTTCTAAGGTTTCTCCCTAGAAATAAATTGCTTTTTATACCACATTTCTTATAAAATTATGTATTTGGTAGAATTTATAAGGTGGCGATTGCTTAAAAATGCAGACTGAACACAGGTGCAGATTTTTTAAAAAGACCCAGAGAACAAAATAAAGAATAGTCACCCTGAAAACAGAGGTAATTTATGAGCAGCTCAGTTTGCCACACTTAAGCAACACCACCCCCAGAATTTCACAACTTTGTTTCTCCTCACTTGGCAAATGTTGTTCTTGGTTTTCCCAGTTCTGTTTATAAAGATGTAAAAGACTTGCAGTCTTTTATTTAAAAGGTACCCAACAGACAGAAACAGTGGAAACCATCATGGATATAATTACAATATGGCGGTAATAAGCATTTATGCTGCAAGCTTAATCATTTACAGCTGACAGATTTAAAAGCCCATTTCTTTATCTCAAACAAAAGCAACAGTGTAGCATAGAGGTTCTCAATCCTGGCTGATTGTAGAATCACCTGGGGAACTTTAAAAAGAAAGAAATGTGATCTTGGGCACTGGCTCTTGGAGATTTTGATTTAATCAGTCTGAGATGGGGCTCAGGCATCTGTGTTTAAACACCCTAGGTGATCCTAATATGTAGCCAGAATTGAGTACAACTGGTAAAGCGGAAAGAGCATGAGTTTAGGGGAAAACATGGGCTTTTCTCTAAGGGGTCTGTTGAGATTTCACTCCCACAAGCTAGTACACTGACTGTTCTATGTGGCTCTAAAATCGAGGTCAACCCTATGAGGCACTGGTACCCTCGGTTTTTCATATGGAGAAGAGCCTCTCCATTCATTTCTTCAATGACAACTGAGCACCTACTATACACCAGATACTATACCAAGCGCAGAGGATTCACAGATGAGTAAACACAGTCCCTACACTCAAAAACCTCCTTATCTACCAGGAGAGAGAAACAGAACAATAGGCAATGGTTTTACAGGTGCATTTACCTAAGAATTTCTCAGGGGCAGTGGAGGCCCAAGAGCACTTCCCCACCAATATATGTTCCTGTTTCCTGCCAGGAAGCCTTGGCCTAACCCCCCTGAAACTATCTCTGGTTCTCTCAATCTATATCCTGCCAGTCCTTAGTGGTCCAGCCTCTTCCTATGGGAAGCCTTTCTTGATTGTATGGACCCATCCTTATCACTGCCTTCTTTTTTTATATATATAAATTTATTTATTTTATTTATTATTTTTGGCTGTGTTGGGTCTTCGTTGCTGCGTGGGCTTTTCTCTAGTTGGGGCGAGCGGGGGCTACTCTTCGTTGCGGTGCACGGGCTTCTCATTGCAGTTGCTTCTCTTGTTGTGGAGCACGGGCTCCAGGTGCACGGGCCTCAGTAGTTGTGGCGCACGGGCTTAGTTGCTCCGTGGCATGTGGGATCATCCTGGACCAGGGCTTGAACCCATGTCCCCTGCATTGGCAAGTGGATTCTTAACCACTGCGCCACCAGGGAAGCCCTATCACTGCCTTCTTGAGGCACATCTGCCTTTGAATTTTTGATCTGGCTGTCATTTCTCTTAAATAGCTGACCTGAAAAACAGCTTCTCTATTTATTAAAAAAAGTTATTAAATAGTTCATGTGCCTTTAATATTACTAGTGATATGAAAATGAGACTCCTTGAGAGTCCAAGCCTATGACGTTTATTTTTTATATAGCTTTCCCTTGACTTAGCTCATAGCACAACCTGATAGGTGTGTGAGATACCTGGCCTTGTCTTGGCAGACCCCTTTGCGTTGGAAACTAATCAAACATTTTTCCAGTGGTACTTGTCACTTAGTAGGTTCTCAAAAAGCCTCTGCTCTCTATATCTGGCATGAGAGACCCGGTAGGTTTCCTATTTAATTCACCATCTCTGGAGGTAACCATGGGCTTAAGTACTGACTCAAATAGTCTCCTTTAGACTGACAAATTGATTTGGTCCTATATGCCTGAAGATATCTTTCCCTTCAACTGTCATGCAGTAAAATGTTTACTAATATACACTGTGCATGCAAATCAAACTGGAAGACACAGGGTGTTTTAACTCTTTCAGAAAGCAGAGGAGGGAACACTTCCTAATTTATCTTATGAGGGCAGCTTTGCTCTGACACCAAAACCAAGCAATGGCATTATAAGAAAAGAAAATTACAGAGGGACATCTTTCATAAATACAGATGCAAAAATCCTTAAGGAAGCATTAGAAAGGCAATAAGATAAAGATAATATACCAGGGCCAAGTGATTGGATAAACATCTCAGGATTGCAAGCTTGGTTTAACACTAGAAAAAAAATCAGTCACTCTAATTCGCCACATTAACACAATCAAGGAGAAGAAAAATATGACCAATTGGGTAAATGCAGAAAAAGCATGTGAACAAGTTTAATATGTGACCTATTTAGATAAAAATTCTCAACAAACTAGAAATAGAAGAAAACTTCCTTAACCCCAAAAAATGACATCTATGAGAAGCTGCGGCTAACATCATACTTAATGGTCAAACAATAAACATTCTTCTGCTAGAAAAGCAAGGATGCCCTTTCTCATGACTTCTATTCAACATTTGATTGGAGGCCCCAGTCAGTGCAATAAGATAATCCAAAGAAATAAAAGGCAACATGATTGTATATACTATAGAAAAACCTAAGGAATACTCCAAAAAGCTATTAGAATTAATAAGTTAATTTAGCAAGGTCTCAGGATGCAAAGTCGATCCTCAAAAATCAATTATATTTCTATATGCTAGAAAACAAAAAGTTGTATAAAATAGCATTTATAACACCAGAAGAACATAAAATGAGATTAAATGTAACAAAATGGAGCTTTCCTGGTGGCGCAGTGGTTAAGAATCTGCCTGCCAATGCAGGGGAAACAGGTTCGATCCCCGGTCTGGGAAGATCCCACATGCCGTGGAGCAACTAAGCCCGTGTGCCACAACTACTAGGCCTGTGCTCTAGAGCCGGCGAGCCACAACTACTGAGCCCACGTGCCACAACTACTGAAGTCCATGTACCTAGAGCCCGTGCTCTGCACACAAGAGAAGCCACTGCAATGAGAAGCCTGCGCACCACAATGAAGAGTAGCCCCCGATCACTACAACTAGAGAAACGCCGCGCGCAGCAACGAAGACCCAATGCAGCCAAAAATAAATAAATAAAATAAATTTAAAAAAAAATTACAAGACCAGTACACTAAAACTAAAACAATATTGCTGATATAAATTAAAGATTTAAGTAGAGATACTGAGTTCACAGATCGGTAGACTCAACATTATTAAGATGTCAATTCAACATAATTCCAATCACCATCCCAGCTGGCTCTTTTGCAGAACGAGATAAACTAATTAAAAAATGCATATGGAAATTCAAAGGACCTAAAATAGGCAAAACAATTTTGAAAAAGAATGAAGTTGGAAGACTAACACTATCTGACTTCAAGACTTAGCCTCAGTAACCAGGATAGTGTGGTATCAGCTAAGAGTAGAAATATAGATCAATGGAAAAGACTAGAGAGTCTAATAAAAAGGAATGAAGTATTGATATGTGCTACAACATGGGTAAATCTTTAAAACACAATACTAAGTGGAAGAAACCAGACACAAAAAGCTACGTATTATATGATTCCATTTATATGAAATGTCCAGAACCGTCAAATCCATAGAGACAAAAAGTAGAACTGTGGTTGTCAAGGGCTAAGGGAAGGGAGGAATGATGAGATACTGCTAATGAGTTTGAGGTTTATTCTGGAAGCATGAAAATCTTATGGAATTAAATACCGGTGATGGTTGCATAATCTTGTGAAAATACTAAAAAACACTGAATTATACACTTTTAAAATTTAATTTTATGGTATGTAAATTATATCTCAATTTAAAAAAAGAATAAAGAGTTCAGAAATAGGCTCACAAATGTATGGTCAATTGATTTTCAACAAAAATGCCAAAGCAATTCAAAGGAGAAAAGATAGTCTTTTTCAACAAATAGTTCTAGAATTGGATATATGAATGGAAAATTTTGAACCTTGAAATATATTGCCTTGAAATGATTCATAAGCCTAAAAGTCTAAAACTTCTAGAAGAAACACCCAAAAAAAAAATCTTCATGACCTTAGGATATACAAAGATTTTGTAAACAATTCACTAAATGCACAAACCATAGAAGAAAATTTTGATTATTTGCACTTCATCAAAATAAAAAACTTCTTCTTTCCAAAGGATAGGGTTAAGAGAATGAAAAATGCAAGCCACAGATAGGAAGAAAGTTTCACAACACAAAAATCTGACAAGGGACTTGCTTCCACAATATATAAAGAGCTCTTCAAATCAATAATAAGACAACCCAATTTAAAAATGGGCAAAAGATTTGAACAGACACTTCATGTAAGAAGATAAATAAATGGCCATTTAGCATATAAAAAGATGCTAAACATCATTAGTCATCAGGGAAATGTATATTAAAACCACATGAGATACTTTCACATTCTCTATAAATATATATAGGGTAAAATTTAAAAGACTGATAATACCTAGTGTTGGTGAAAATGTAAAGCAATTGGAACTCATACACTGATGGTGAGTATAAAATGGCACAACTACATTGGAAAATAATTGGCCATTTTTTCTAAAATTAACCATATATTTACCATATGACTCAGCCATTCCACTCCTAGGTGTTTATCCAAGAAAATGAAAACACATGCCCACACAAAGACTGGTACACAAATGTTCACAGCAGCTTTATTCATAGTAGCCTAAAACCAGAAACAACACAGATGTCCATCAACAGGTAAATGGATAAATGAGGTATGTAATCATATAGGATTACAATATAATAGGATAACTTTCAATAATATAAACTATGGATACTCTAAACAACATGAATGAATAGCAAAAACCTTATGTTGAGTGAAAGAAGCTAGACAGAAAAGTGAACATACAGTATGATTCCATTTAATATGACGTCCTAAAAGAAGCAAAACTAATCTACATTGATAAAAATTATATCAGTTTTACCTCGATGGGGGGAGGTTGGTTGCAAGGGGCCTGAGGATTCTTTCTGGAGTGACAGAAATGCTTTATTTCTTGTTTCTAGTGGTGGTTACATGGGCATATTCTTTAGTCAAAACTCACAGAACTATACACTTAGAGTTGGCGTGTTTTTATTGTATGTATTGAATGCTTCAATAAAGATTTTTTAAAAAGATATGGGTTATGGGTTGGCCAACTAATCACCGAGTCTAAGGCAAAAACCTAGCAAACAACCTATGTGATAAAGTCACATAAAGCTTTACCAACACAAAACACACATGTAAATATTTACATTACATAAAAGCCATCGACTGTGCTATTTAGTGCTTCAGAGAATTCAGTCCAGGGAATGCCCTGTGGACTCTGCCAGTTTGGTATGAATGAGTTTAGTATTTGAGCTTTCTGAGATGAATGCATCAAGGGTATCCCTGTATGGATGCATCAAGGAATACAATTCCCATCTCTACCGACTTCTAATATGGTACCTAAGCATGAAATCTGAGTGACCCTTAAAAAGGCAATGACTCTACATCCTGGACTTGGGGGATGGCCAGGCTAGCTCTTGGTCTGTACAGTTCTGAACAGGCACCATTCAATAAACTAGGAGAATGGTGCAGAATACATGGATGGGAGTCCCTGATGTTGTCCAAAGCTTTAGACGGCCTCTATTTTCAATATTCTGGAAAATATTCAGAGCAAATACCCCAATTTTCAGTTAGAAGAATGTAGTTCTCTTATCCATGACATCCACTCTTTTATGCCTAGCAACACCTCACCTTCCCTTTTTTTTGGTACTGATTTTGAGAAATCATTTTCCCTCACGCCATGCTTTCTTTTTGTGAACATCAATTAGAGGTCCCATGGCCAGGCAACCTCCCTGACCAGGGGTTGGCCTCGCTGAGTCATATGCCCATCAGACTCCTTCCTAGGACTCTGAATGATGACCACAGCGTTCAAGGATGGCCCATGTTGAAGTGCACAGTAACCGTCTGAGGATGGAGCTCGGAACTTTCCCTTGCTTTCTCCTCCCCAGACTCCTGATGCCCTCCCGGTTTCCGGCCTTGCGCAGACTCAGGTATTTTCGCTTTTCTGTAAACTGCCCCACTCCTTCCATTCACTTCCTTTTCTGCTAAATCAGCCAGTTAGTTTCTGTTGCCTGCGATATGCCCCAGCTGATATAACACAAAATTGAAAAATCCAAAGAAAGGAGCCAAAGCAGCAGCTTGGTTTACTCCCGACTTGGCCATGAGAGACCTGGCTTCCAGTCCCAGCTCCGCTACTTCTCAGCTGTGCGGCTCTGTCTTTGGGCAGGTCGTTGCTGAGCATCAGCTTGCTCATATCTAAAGTGTTTCATAAACATTTCCGGAATGCCTTGGGTGCCAGGCAAAGACAATCATAATGCAGTTTTATATATTTCTGAAAAACATTTATGTCCCATAAGGATTTCTGAATCACATGAAATGAAGTTCCTGAGAACATTTTATCAGATATAAGAGATTATCTAAATAAATAAAACCTTTTCTTTCTGAGTATCTGAAAAATTACTTGTGGCCTGGCCCCCCAGGGGTAATGTGCCATTCTTTCTACAGATAATTTAGTTGTTGGATCTAATGTGGTTACTTTGTTGACATTTAATACATTCACCCAACCACTGCCTAAGGCTTTCTTGGGTATATTTTAATAGGGCAATTATATAAAATCTCTCTGTCGGCAAAAACAATTCTTTGGGGAGTCAATTAAGAAACCCAGAGTGCTTCTCTGTATTAATTTTCTCAATAATTATTTTATAAAAATCATGTACACACAAAAATCCAACACTTTTGTCCTTCTGTGCAATACTGTAAGACTCTTATTTTGATACTAGGGCACAGTGGCCGACTTTTGGCAGAGTGATTTGAGGATATAATTAATAGTTGACACACACTCTGCTTCCTGGACTCTTGATTTCTCTGGGAACATATTTAGATCTGGGCAACAATGACCTACTTGCACAGCTGGATTTATTCTATTCTTAAATCTCTGGAAATATCCAAGTCAATGTGAAAGATGCAAGTGAAATATAAGTCACTAAGCCTGCGTTTTAAGGAGAGAAGCAAATCATTTGAGATGAACGAAGCTGTAGTTCAACCCTACAGTAAGGAATTTGTTCAAAATTACAGGCTATCTTGACTCAAGACATGGAGACATTTGCACACATGTGTATATACACATATACAGGGACACAAATGAAACCAACCAATGAATCTCAGGAAAATGCTGCTAAAAATGTGGTTATCATAGTTCAGGTTTCAGATCCAGGTTCTATGTAGGGTTCTATGTCCCATAATCCCTCTCTGCCTTTGAAGCCAAAACAATATAGCTCTGAAGTCATAGAATTTTTGTTGTAGAAGGATCCTTAGAAGTCATCTAGTCATATCTGTCACTTGATGCTAGAGCTCCCTCTGCAAATCCCCCCAAGATAGTCGATATATTGTCTGGAGAGAGTCAGTTTTGCATAGTGGTTGAATGCACACGCTTTGGGGCAGAGACATAGCTGGGTTATGCAGGCTTTACCACTTACTAGCAGTCACCTAGGGTAAATACCTTAACGCCAGTTTCTTCTTTTATAAACAGTAGGTGATAACAGTACCAGCCTCATGGGGTGACTTGTGCAGCTTGAATGAGCTAATAAATGTATGGTGTTTGGCACATAGTACGGACCTGGCACACAATAAGTGCTCAAACAAAATGTTAGCTAGCATGGGCTACTATCAGTAATAGAGAGGCCCATTCCAAAGTTAAAACAGCAGCTCCAGCTGCTAGGAAGGCCAAAATTGGCTGTCTGCTGCTTCCCTCCCATGGGTCCTAGTCTGCCCTACAGAGCTTAACCAAAGCCCTGAATCACGATCGACAGGGAAGGCAGTGCTCATGGCCCACCTGAGTCTCCCTGTTATCAAGCAGAATGGGCCCAGCTTCACTGATTGTTCCTTCTGTCACCCTCCATGGCCCATGCCCTCTTCCCTGGACAGGCTCCAGCCTGCTGGAGCCCCTTTTAAAGTGGCATCTGTTTGGCTTTGTTTACATGAGGCTATCATATTGACTATCTTGACAGAAAAGCTCAGTCCATGAGGGGTAGGGTGGGGTGGGTGCATCACCTAACCCAGCCTTAGACTGTGGTTAACCGAAGCCCAGAGGCTGCTGTCAGGGGTTTGCCAATGAGGGAAGCAGTTAACCAGCCTCTTGCCAGCTGTCCAACATCTGGCATCTCAGCTTCCTCACCTGTGAAACAAAGGGAATAACAGCACCTCTCTCACTGAGCAACTGTGAGGATTCAATGAGGTAACACTCCCTCTACTCCCATTCTTTCCTGACGTCTCTTCCAGTCCGGTTTTAGTGCGCACTAGTCCACTGAAACTGCTCCTATCACGGTTACCAAGGATCCTCACACGGTCACATCCAATGGTCAAGCCTTGGCCTTCATCTTTCTTGACCATTTAGCAGCACTTGTCGCAGCTGATCGTGTTCTCCTTCTTGAAACACTTTCTTCGCTTGTCTTACAGGACACCACCCTCTCCTGGCTGTCTTCACCTCTCTCCTACCCTTTCACAGTCTCTGTTGCTGGATCCTTCTCCTCTTCTCAAGCTCTAGATGCTCTAGAGTCCCAGGTCAGGCCCATTCAGTATCTACACTCACTCCCTAGGTAACCTCATCCAGTATAATACTGTGGATAAGAGCATGGAGTGGATAAGGGCGTGGAGTCAAACTGCTTGGGGTGAGTCCCAGCTCTGTAACTCACAGGCTGTGTTGTGGAGGGAAGTGATTTAACCTCTCTATGCCTCAGTTTCCACATCCATAAAATGGGGAGTAATTTCCTCAAGTTTTAGTAAAGATTAAATCAGTTAAAACAGGTAAAGTGTTTAGAATGTGGTAAGCATTCTATACATGTTAGCTACTATCCAGTTCCATGGCTTTATCCACCATAAAGATATTGATGACTCCCAGATGTATATCCCCAGTGCCCAACATTCCTCTGAACTCTAGTCTCTTATATCTAAATGCCTCCTGGCATCTTCATGTTGATGTCAAACAAGATCTCAAACTTCACACATCTAAAATTGAATGCTGACTCCATACCATCTCCCACCCTTCTTTCCCTGGTCTCTCCCATCTTTCTAACAGGCATCACTCTTCACCCAGTTGCTTAGAGTCACCCTCAACTCTCTTTTTTCTCTCATCCAACTTTCAGCAAAACTTCTTACTCCATTTTCAAAATACAACCAGAACCTGACATCTTCGCACTACTTCCACCACTACAACCTGGACCAGTCCACCATCTGTGATACCACCTAATTGGTACCCCTGTTTCCCTTCTTGCTCCTGTACAATCTGTTCTCTGCTCAGGAGCCAGTGTATACTTAAAAAATCAAAATCAGATGTTGCTCCCCTGCTCAAACTCTCCAGTGACTTCCCATCACACTTGGAATGAAATCTAAATTACTCTCATTTCCTAACAAGGCTCTTTGTGACCTGCCTTTGCCTACCTCTTGGTCTCATCTGCTACCACTCTCTCCTGCCTACTCCACTCCAGCCACACAGTCTGCCTTGTGTTTGTCCAATTTCACAAGCAAGTTCCTGCTGCAGGGCCTTTGAAGGTGCAGTTCTCTCTAGCTGGAATGTTCTTCTCTCACATCTTCCTATGACCCTTCCTCATTCCTTTGTAAACTCCGCTCAAATAGTTACTTAGAGAGGCCTTCCCAGTCCACCGCATCTGAAAAAACACCCCCTACCCTCACTCCTGTCCCGTTACTATCCGTCCCTTTATCCTATTTTTCTTCATAGCACTTAATAACACATCCGACAATACATGTTTTTTGTTTGTCATGCCTACTAGAAGGTCAGCTCCTTGGGGGCAGCAGCTTTATTCTGTTTTGTTCTATCCATAGCACCCAAGGTGTGTCTGGGACACAGGAGGTGCTTAATAAATGTTTGTTTGTTTTTTAAATGTATGAAGGGCTTCCCTGGTGGCGCAGTGATTAAGAATCTGCCTGCCAGTGCAGGGGACATGGGTTCGAGCCCTGGTCTGGGAAGATCCCACATGCCGCAGAGCAACTAAGCCCATGCACCACAACTACTGAGCCTGCATGCCACAACTACTGAAGCCCGCTCACCTACAGCCCGTGCTCCGCAACAAGAGAAGCCACCGCAGTGAGAAGCCCGCGCACCACAACGAAGACCCAATGCAGCCAAAAATAAATAAATTAAAAAAAAAAAAAGTGAATAGTGCTTAGCACAGTTCCTGGGTCAGAGTCAATAGCTATAAGTTTATGATGTCAATTTTAGAAGTTAAAAAAATGTTGAACAGAAATGCCAAAAGTCTTTAGTGATACTATTTAAGATGTCAAAAATAAAAATACCATATTTTTACTCAATTTCAATATATATACACACTTATATTGTACTTACTCGGAGTTTCTTCTAAAATTTCTTGGAACTTGGTTCTCTCATAATCTACCAACTGGCGTTGAAGATGTGGTCTCAGACTCCTAATTGTAAAATTGACCATGTCCATTTTCATGAGGTCCAGGACATGAAATATTTGTCTAAAAATTTTAGGGTTAAAATAGTTAGGTGATTAAGAAATCAATCTGAAATTCATTAACTATTACTAATTGTACCGGCTGGAAAATATAAACATCCCCGAAATGGTTTTGAAATCCCAATCACTTTGACAATGTCACTTTTCACAAAAGGCATTATACATGCATTCCAAATGTATTCTTCCAGAGATCTCAAGAGTATTTGCTTTAGCAAATATACCTCCAGCTGATCCATTACATTCAGCCATAAACTGATAGACACTAAGAAGCATAAACAATGAGTCTTAACAATGAGACAAAAAAGATTCAAGAAGGAATTTTCATTTGAAATATTATGGAGTCTGAACATAGTATACATTGTTTCTGTTCCTAAGGAAAGAAGAAAAAGAAAAGGAAAGAAAGGACAGGGCAGTAAAGCACAGGGGAAAAACACTGCATTTTAGAGTTGGGCAGCCCTGTATTCAATTGTAGCTTTACAACTGACCAGCTCTGTGGCCAGGAACAAGTTACTCAATCTCTCTGAGCCTTAGTTTCTTCATCTGTGAAAGGAAGGGACAAGATCAACCTTGGAGGGATGTTGTGAAGAGTCAATGAGATAATGAATGCAAAATGCAGAGGAGAGTGACAGCCAGTAGGTGCTCAATACATGAGGAAGATGAACACCACAGAAAATCCTTCAAACCAAGGATTCTACAACTGGAGAATCTCAATCTGCCAGAGCTGAGTGCAACTCTAAGGATACTTTCAGCCTATTTTACAGAGGGGGAAAGTGTGACTTTGAGAGGTTGTCAACTTTCCCAGAGTCACAAAGTAAGTAACCCATTATATGCAAACCAGCTTCCTTTTCCCTTCCCTTTCCTATACGATTACATGAAACTTAATTCTCAATGTGGCTGTATTCACAAAAAAAGGAGAAGAATTCCCCTCAATGGCAAAAAGTACTGCAGACTCCTCTTTCCTCTGGGATCACAAAGAAATTACTGTCTACACAGCCAGATTAGAGTCTTACGATCTTACTGTACACATCACTTCCTGAGGGAAGCCGTGGCAGAGATAGCTGGCCGACCACCAAAGGTCCATGTTGCCTTCCTGCAGTGTGGATGTGCGGCTGGGAAGTGTGTTTCCAGACAGCAGCCACATTTCCCAGGCCACCTTCAATGTAGGTGGTACCACGGGACTAGGTACAGTCAATGTAATGCATTGCTTCTGGGCCTAGGTGGTTAAACACTGGATATGCCTTCCTCATGATCTCTTTCCCATTCACCAGCTGAATGTAAAGGACTCCAAGGAGCTGGGCGAGGGTGGAGCCAAGGAGAGAAGGAGCCTGGGTCCCTGAATGACACATGGAAGGCTGCCTGACCAAGAATCCCTGACTCGGACTCTGACATGAGTGAGAAACAAACGTTTATTGGTTAAATCACTGAGAACTCAGGGTTTACATGTCATAGCAGCTAGCACTACCCTAACTAATGAAGAAGCCTTCCTGGATCCTTAACTAGATTAGGTCCCCCTGTTGGAGGCTCCATTAATCCCCTCTACTTCCCTTTTCATAGCACTTATCACAACTGTAATTCCTTGTTCAAGAGCTGTCTCCCCATTAGACTGTAAACTCCCTGGGATCAGAGACTGCATCTGCCTTTTTCATCACTGCACCTCTAGGGCCCAGCACTGCCAACTAACAACCTTGTTGGGTCACTCAATGTGAAAACTCCATGCACACAATAAATGATTGACTTGTCCCTTGCTTAGGTGGTCTCTTCCTAGGGTCAAGGGTTCCTTTGGGAGAGGAGGAACCCTTATTCTGTGTTCCTCAATTCCCACACTTCCCTTCTGAATGAACTCAAAGGTACTCTAAGAAAATGCAAGCAGCAGAACTGCTAACCTCAGCACGTCCACAGTGTTGCAGGTAGCCTTTAACTCTCTGATATCATCATCTCGCACAGGAGCGCACAGCTTTCCCATCGTACTGATGACGTAGTTGGCCAGGCCTTGGATGTCGACAGCACTGTGCTCAGCCTGCTGCCTAATGAGGTCTGTGTCCAAGACTTCACAGATTTGGTTGCGAAGACGGTTGCCACCAGGAGTCAGAAAAGAGAGGAGAACCTGTACAGGGAAAGGAAAGAAAAATTAACAGCATCCTTACCTGAATAAAGGTTGTCATTTCTAATTTCAATGTCTAGATGACCAAGCTCCCTGTCCATATTTTAATGCCCCGGATGCCACAGAAGTTTGCATTGAGCGGTGGATCAGAGGAGCACTCCAGGGTCCTGACGCTAAAAAGAAAGCTCTGTCTTCTGAATGAAAGCCTCCCCTCCCCTCCCATGGGAAGTTACTAACACTATCGGAATGAAAACAACTGGCAAGGAAGCAATACTATTGAAAGAACTTCAAAAAGTTTACAGAGAAACCACGCAAAGACAAGTTGCAGATCATGGCTCCAAAAGAACCCTTTAAAGGAGGGCAAATAGAAACAACCCCATGGGCTCTATCAGTATATTTACATGCGAAATATTACATATTATATGAGCAAACTATATTGTGTATTCACTACACAGCAGACACTGTACTTATACACACAGCACGTGGTTAGGAGAACAAGCTCTGAGCCGGAGTGCCTCAGTTCAAATCGCTTCCACCTCTCAAAGCTGCGTGACCTTGGGTGAGTCAGGGAACTTGGTTTCTTTATATAAGATAATAACAGGCATAACTACCTCACAGCATTATGGTAAAGATAGATGAATAATCTAGTGCTTGGCACAGAGCAAGTGTCTTGTAAAAGTTAACTATGACTGTCATCTGATTTAATTCTCACAACTACTCCGGAGACAGACTTACGAAGAGAGAGCCTGTCGCTAAAGCAGGTCTATCTAACTCAGGCTCTGTGGTCTGAAGCACCACAGCCACTGCCCTACATGCTAAGCATTGGCTTGAGTTCCTGTCGCTGCCCTGTTTTCCCAGCCTGCACCCCATTCCAGGAGGTGCAGGAAAAAACCCTTTCGGTGATTGAACTGGCTCAGTGTTTCAAAAAGAGTCTCCAATACTCTTTGCAGGACATGAAAACAGGCTTTGGGGGGAAAATTACTAATTAATACAGACAACATCAACTTGCCTCTCTGATTTCTTCAAACAGTTTGATGGCGTGTTCATACTCAGGGGGCTCAGCGTTCAGTTCTGATTCCAAGACGTCCCAGAAGGCCTGGTGGACAATGTGCCTCACTCTACCGGCCAAGCTACAGGAATGAAATGGATCGTTCTTTAAAATAAGCACTATTTTTCCTGATTATAAAAGAAAGATGCTCATTGTATACATCTTAGAAAATGCAGAAAAACAGAGAATAAAAATTGCTCATAATCCTATTATTAATCTTTTGACATATTTGACCTATGTTCAATGAATCCATTGTTTTAATATAATTGTTTTAATACTGAGTCTGTACAATATTATTTCATTTAACATTCTGTCTTAAGTGTCTCCCCTAGATTTTTTAAATGCTTCCACCTTATAGCTTTTGATATGTTCATAAAATTTCATCCTAAGGAGATACTATAATTTACCTAGCTACTCTTCTACACAGACTTTTAGACTTGGTCTAGATTTTGGGGATGAGATGGCAAAATTGCTCTTTCCTTAACAGCTGAAGTTTCGTGGCATGGAACAGAACAGATTGGCCCAAGGAGACATGCATTTGATTGCCTGCCAGCTTCAGCTTAGATGTCCCATTTAAAGTTGGCCAGACCAAAACTGCTGAAACAGGAGCCTTCCTAGGACAGGCTAACAATAGAGTAGGTGGCCACCTTGCTTTACCCTGTACGTCAATGCCCTAAAATAGGTGTATGTTAAAACACACAGGGACTTCTCTGGTGATCCAGTGGTAAAGAATCTGCCTTCCAATGCAGGGGACGCAGGTTCAATCCCTGGTCAGGGAACTAAGTTCCCACAGGCCACAGGGCAGCTCAGCCCGCACGCCACAGCTACTGAGCTTGCGCGCCTCAACTAGAGCCCGCGAGCCACAAACTACAGAGCTCACCGGCCACAACTAAAGAGAAGCCCGTGCACCGCAATAAAAGATCCTGCATGCCTCAACGAAGATCCTGCATGCCACAACTAAGACCCGATGCAGCCATAAAAATAAATAAATAAATTTTAAAATAAATAAATAAATAAAACCCTCATCCCTACTGAACTCCTACACCATTTTGCAACAGTTTTTAGAAAAGCGCATATTTCCCTGAACTGTAATTACTTGCAAGTCTCTATCCCACACAGGGCTATACACCTCTCTCAGGTAGAGGCCACTTCTTCTAGGTACCCACCACTGTACCTAGCATAGCACTTGTCGTTTACTGAGGGTTCACTGAATGCATGGTGAATGAATTCATAATTTGATAGGTAAGCATATCTCCTAATTTTTCTTTTAAAGTACAAATAGCTAAATATACAATAATGCTATGAGAAGTGAAAATTAGCTTTCTGAGGAGTGTGAGTTAAAACTGTTTCTGTAACTGCAAGTACTATATTCTACTCAGCCACTTTAAATGTGAAAACTTACTCTAGTTGCCTGAATAGATTTATTCAACAGAAATGCCATTTCCAATGTTTGAGACTCTCTTGAGCAATTACAGAACAATTAGAAAGACAAACATTGCTGGGACAGACTTTTGTTCTGACCTTTACAAGCCTCATGTACTTGGCTTGAATGGACCAACCAGGAATGAGCTAAAACAACTTTATAGCTCCTTGAGGGATGTCGGAGTTTAAGTTTTCCCAAAGGCTACAAGCTTTTTAATTTTGGGGAGTGGAAGAGGTAGGGAGGAAGAGGTGGAGATGAAATCAGTCAAATCATTTATAAGCATTCCTACCTGGTATCAGAAATCTGGCTTACTTTATCAAGTGCTTCCCCCCACTTGGTAAAATATGAGAGTCGGCCATATTTTAAAGAGTAACGAGACAGTGCTTTGAGAGCTATCACCCTGTCTCCTTATTTGTCACAAATAATAAACGCTTATGCTTTGATAAAAAAAAGAAAAAAAAGTAACAACTTGGTCATTGTGGAGGGTCATCTGAAAAATCAGCAGCTAATGATATGCTATTTCACTTTTAAACAAAGGTAATGTGTCCCAACTCTACATGTTGTTTCCCTTGCTCACATTTTCTAGCCGTGGCAGAAAATGAAGAGAAGGGGAATTCATATCTTCCATAGTATCAAAGTACTTACATGCAAGGCACTTATATGCCCAGGAGCATGCATTTAGAGTCAGTGCTGTGGAGAATGCAAGGCTCAGATATGGTCATAGCAGAGCCAGGATTCAAACCCCGCGGTCTGTCTGATCCTAAAGGGCCTTCATTCAGCCTGTATTTGCAACTTTTGAATTTAAAGCACAAACACTCCCAATATGTCTTTTCTGTACTTCATAAAACATACTTATTTTAACTTCAAAAATTCATTTTTATTAGTCAGTAAATGTTTATTCAAAATTCAATATGTGGTAGGCCGTTTCAGGCGCTTGGGTGTAGTGAAAAGAAAGCCTCTGCTCTCAAAAAGCTTACATGTTAGCAGAGACAGAAAGACAAAAAACACACTGAAAGTGAGTAAGACAGTTTCAGAGCCACAAGGAAGGCAGAGGAAGACAATGTGGTCCACAATGATGAAGAGGTGCCGATTTGGCGGGGTGGCTGAAGAAAGCTTCTGTAAGACAGTAAGCGACCTTAGAGCTGAGACCCAAATGGGGAAAAGAAAGCAGCTGGTGAAGATCTATGGGAAAAACATTAAAAAAGAAGGAAGAAGGTCCAAGTCCCTGGGACAGGATCAAGCTGGTGTACTCCAGGATCAGCAAGGAAGCTTCAGTGCGGCTGAAGCACAGCAAGCAGGAGGAAAAGGAGTAAGAGACATGGTCAGTGAAGGGGGGCCTTGCTCGTCATCCTAAAGAGCTTGAATTTTTATTCTAAGTGTAACAGAACCATTGAAGGGTTTTAAGCAAAGACATGATCTAATCTGATTTACCCACTAGAAAGATCACTGTGGCTACCGGTGGATGTGGAGGATGGACGGTGCGGGAGCTAAGGATGGAGACTGGGCAACTAGTTAGGACACAAAGAGTCCGGGTCAGAGACGATGGTGGCCTGGCCTGGGGGTGTAAGCAGCACAGCTGATATGAAGGATCATGGTGAAATGCAGTCACCATAGAAAACCAAACAGATAAACCTACTTTGGCCAGTACTCTTAAAAAGTATTAGTGATAATTATAAACAACATCCCCAGGAGGAGGGCTATGACCCATATTTTAAAGAAGGAAAATTATTGTGTTTACTATTTTCCTGCTTTAAAACAAAAAATGTTCTGAAGGGAATCAAATATTATGTTGTCTTAATTGACAGAGAGAATGCCTCCCAATTTACAAATGGCACTGTGAGTTTTAAGATTCAGTGCCGTTATCCATGAGCCAATTTTGCCTCTAAAGATGATTTGCCTGCAGTAATGGCTGCAAGCCTTTTCTCCTCTTTGTCCCAGGGGACCTGTGAGCCACTGAAACCAGAAAGACTGAGGTAGGATATAAGGGCATGGCTCTAACTAGAGATCCCTTGGGCATGAGGTTAACCAGGGGTGCCTATGCAGCTGTGATTCCTCTCTCCAGAGGCTTCTGGATCACCTCTTACCACTTTGGCAGCTCAGCTGCATTTATTTATCTTTCACGACCTGAATATTAGTTTTTAATAAGTCAGGCTGCAAATATTTCTTGAGCAGGTACTACATATCAGGCACTCTGCTAGGCAATAAGGACAGAGCAAACAATATAGACATAGTTTCTCCATTAATGGGGCTTTTGGTCAAGTGGGAAAGACAGACTTTGAACCTAAAATTATAAGACATCTTAACAAGAGGGAGGTAGAGGGGGCTATAGGAGTCTTTAGAACGGGATTTAATGTAGTCTAGTGGGCTCAGGAATGTCAGGAAAAGCTTCCTTCAGGAAGAGACATATAAGCTGAATTCTAAAGATTATGAGTAACATATACCCTAGAGGAGTGGTTTTAAAAACAACTGTAAGACCTTGTTAGAGAACTAAATACTGTTAACTCCCAGTGGATATTATACAAGACTGTCCAGGAATCAGTGTGAAAATTTGTGTCCGCAGTACACACACACACACACACACACATACACACACAGTCTGCAGCACAGGTTATGCACAACACATGCCTCCAGGTTACCTGTTCTCAGGGAGGGCATCTTGTTTCAATTGAAAGTTCTCATTTACAGCAATCTCGTGAGCAAGAGTCATGTTTGATAAGTTCCTTGTTGCAGCCATCACTTCATCAAATGTTACAACCCTGGGAGGGCTTGTTGCTGAAAGGAAGACAAAAACCAGTTAACGCCCTGGAAGAGGAGTTGTCATCCAATGAAGCCTCCTGATGCACACAGGGTTTAAGTTACTCCAACATATATTTTCAGTAAGAAGAATATATATCAAAATAGATCGATTCCCCTGCTTAATACTTAAGACTCCAAAAATTTAAGAACTCCTGTGATAGCTTCAGTTACTGTATTGAAAATAAACTGTCGGCCGCTCTCGCCTTCTGAGATGGCCCACGCTCTGTCTGTGGAGCGTGTTTCCCTCTAAATAAATCCACTTCTTACCTATGACCCTGTCTCTCACTGAATTCTTTCTGCAAGGAGACATCAAGAACCTGAGCTTCATTAAGTCCTGAAACCAGATACTGAAACCCCCGCCAGGTGGGAGAAGTTAACTATATGCTGCCACAACACTCAGACCCAGGACCGGTTGGAACCAGAAGGTTGATGATGCTGACTCCCACGTACCTCACCACCAGCCAATCAGAAGAAAGCCCATGAGCTGATCACATCCTCCTCTTTGAACCATTACTATAAGACTCCTCACTACCCCCTCCAGGTCGGGACACTCAGTTTTGAGAGCATTAGCCCTCTGTGGCCCCCTTTGCTTGGCAAAGCAATAAAACTATTCTTTACAACTTCAAAAAAAAAAGAAAGAAAATAAATTGTCAAATGTTTCTGAGAAAATTTTACTAATATAGGCTATTATAAGTTATTTTTAAAAATTAAATCACCTCATTTTTTAGAGAATATTGATATCTGCATTTATTACATGTACTCTACAGGAAATTGATGGCTACTTTTTATTCTGTAATTCATAGCTCCCATTAATTTAAGCAGACTCAATATGAACTGATTTTTTAAAACTATAATTTCGAAAAGTATTCGCCGTATAGCACAATTCTAAGTTTTGCTAATTGGTAGTTATCATTTGACTTTGCTGAAGCATAACTTACCTCCTCATAGGACTGTCCTGAGATGACTAAACAAGATAATTTAAGTAAAGAACATGGTAAGAACTCAATAAATGTAGATAATTAAAATAAAATAAATCTGATAAGCTGATAATCTACTTCTCAGTAGGAAATAGTGGGTAAAGAATTATTTTAGTTATCCGTAAAGATTATTCAAAAAATTATTCTAACACGTCATGTCTTTTTGAAATCGTTGTTGGAACTCTTGGCTTCTGTTAATTAAAAATCATTACCTCAAACAACAATCCTGACTGGCAATACTTCGCTACCTAAAATAATTTATTTTAAAAAAAATTTTTGGCTGCGCCACGTGGCATATAAGATCTTAATTCCCAGACCAGGGATCGAACCTGCACCCCCTGCATTGGAAGTGTGGAGCCTTAACCACTGGACTGCCAGGGAAGTCCTTAAAATAATTTTAGAAATAAGAAGAAGAAGAGGAGGTAGTGGAGAAGGTGGAGGTGGAAGAGGAAGAAGAGGAGGAGGAAGGAATGCTGATATACAATTAGTAAAACCCTTCTTCAGGACACCTAGGTACCCTGCTGGAGACATCAACTCCATGTATAGTATAAAGAGTGAGAAAAAGCACTGAAAGCTGAGGGGCTGCTAATAAATTCTTTTGCCAATTCTCTTTTCCATTAAGATTCTCCTTAAAAATGTCTGTATCCTTTGGTCCAGCAATCCAATTATATCCAAAGGAATTCCTAGAAAGGCTTTATGCACCACGATGTTCATAAAGCACTATTTGTAACAGCAAAAAAAATAAAAAATAAAAAAGGAAATGAACTAAATGCCCAATGATAAATCAGAGGTTAAATAAATTGATGGTATTTTCACTTGGTAAAGTAGTAAGCAGTCATAAAAACGTTTTAAAAAAGCATTATCATGAGTAAATGTTTTAGTTATAATAGTAAGTGAAAAAAGTCCACATACATATACATACGTATGTCTATGTGCAGTATGAAGATATGACAAAGCATTATCACCTGTCATCTTTGGGTGACATTATAAGCGATAATTTCTTTTCTTTCTACTTATCTACCTTTCCATTTTTTAAAATGAGAATGTACTAATTTAGAATAAATACATGACAGATGAATGGATAAAGAAGATGTGGCACATATATACAATGGAATATTACTCAGTCATAAAAAGAAACGAAATTGAGTTATTTGTAGTGAGGTGGATGGACCTAGAGTCTGTCATACAGTGTGAAGTAAGTCAGAAAGAGAAAAACAAATACCGTATGCTAACACATATATATGGAATCTTAAAAAAAAAAAAAATGGTCATGAAGAACCTAGGGGCAAGACAGGAATAAAGATGCAGACCTACTAGAGAATGGACTTGAGGACACTGGGAGGGGAAAGGGTAAGCTGGGACAAAGTGAGAGAGTGGCATGGACATATATACACTACCAAATGTAAAATAGATAGCTAGTGGGAAGCAGCCGCATAGCACAGGGAGATCAGCTCGGTGCTTTGTGACCACCTAGAGGGGTGGGATAGGGAGGGTGGGAGGGAGGGAGACACAAGAGGGAAGAGATATGGGGATATATGTATATGTATAACTGATTCACTTTGTTACATAGCAGAAACTAACACACCACTGTAATGCAATTATACTCCAATAAGGATGTTAAAAAAAGAAAATAAATACAAATGAACAAACTTTTTCTGAAGTGGGCATTGATCATATTAAATGCTAGTTGCTTCTCTCTGCATTTGCTTGGGCAGCTTAAGGAGTTATATTTCCTATACAAAATGTCAATTAAAAAGCTAAAAAAAAAAAAAGACAAACACATGGCTTCACACATTTCTAGCTTCCACACACAAAAAAGGAAAAAGACATCTCCCTTCACCATGGCACTCTTTTCATTCCTTCTCATACTCTTAGTGCAGTAATTCTCCTCGTGGGCACTTTTCTGGGGTGATTTGCACAACAGTTTTTGAAATCAGTAGGAAATCCTTTAGATTATTTCACTTCCTGCCTGACCCTTGAGTTGGGGCAAGTTTCGTTCCACGTAAATAAGAAAGGACCGATTTGAATTTACCCTTGAATGTGGCTCAAAAAATGATCTCAAGAAGGAGTAGCTTTCTGCTAATTGAGAGAGAAGACAGGTGGGGTTAGGAGACCTGATTTATAGCCAAACCAAAGCAGATCAGAGACAGTGATGAAAATAAAAATGGGCAGACTGTAAACTTCAGTGGCAATTTATTGCTGAGAGCGTGTACAAGACAGCTGCAGGGCCCCCGCAGTGCCATTCCAGTACATCTAGAAGGGAAAAGTCAGTACTTTGCTCTCATTCATTTCCGAGTTTTAAAATCCAACATGCGTGTCTAGAACCACCTCCACTCCCCATTGGCTTACAAGCAGGAGAGCTGGATTTGCTAGAAGAGTCGCTTGTAAAGCTCTGCCTGGAGCACTCACAGTCACTGAGCGAAGCCATGCTTTCGGAAAACCGGGAAGAGTCTGAATCGCTTGGCTGGTCCTCGCCCACACACTGCTTCTCACCATTGAAGGGCATTTTGTGTCACTGCAGTGTGGGTAAAGAGACAGCACCTGCACAGACAAACAGACCCTGTGTCAACGTTCTGCGGTTCTCCCCCCAGTGGTGCTGGCGCTTCGTTCAATGTAGACAGCCGTGTCGCATGTATCACAGCACTGGAAAGGCCCCCAGAAGATGACCTCCTTCCTCCCATGGCACCCGGGCCAGGCTATCACTAGGCCTGCAAGACTGCCTTCCAGAAAGGGATTCCACAGCCAAGGTGTGAGCTCACACAGGACATACTTGGTGTGAACGTGGAGCAGCCCCCAGCAATAAAGCATCCTCAAAAAACAATGCGCAGAGCACACACTCTCTCCTCCTGTGGTTGCTAAAGCGTGGGAGGGTAAGAGTGAGAGTGTGGGGCTCTGGGTTTGAAGCTTGTTCTGTCTTTTGACATGTGACCTTGGAGAAGTCACTTAACTCCCTACCTCATGAGTCAAGCTGGGCTGAAAGACTAACCTCATAGGGTTGCTTGAAGATGAAATGGGATTAATCTTATTAAAGTGCTTAGCACAGCATTCAAATGTTTGCTATTATTATTGTTCCTCTTTGTTTTAAATAAAATATTTTTGAAATCAGCCTTTTTAGTTGTCTGTGAGCCTCCTAGGGAAAGAGGAAGACTAATTAAAATTTCTGGTTGGCAAGTATATAGGTTTTTCTCCTCCATTTTCCTATGAACTGTCACGCTATGAAGAGTAAGGCCTGATATTTGGTTTGTACTTTAGACAGTACCCACTGCCATCCAATGAACAAACAGGCACAAAAGATCCTGATTCACAGGTTGGGGGGAGAACAGACACTAGGAGACCTACTGTGCCATAAAGCCAGTCCCTGGACTCTATATCCACGGCTGTTTCTGGGACATCAGATTGCTTCCCAGGGAAGGGCAGGGCAGTTGGGCCCAGTCACCCCCTGGAAAGGAGATCCTGGGTACACAGGATGCTCAGGCCTGACCCCAGGATCCTCAGCCAGGCCTGTGAGGAAGCTGGCCCTGATATGAGTGTGGTGATAGCTGACACTGAGGGGAAACCTGGGCCCGAGGCGAAAGGCACCTCAAATCCTGAACGGATGGTAATGATAGTAAGGGTTCACTGAGTCTCTTTAAACCTGAGCCAGCAATGAGGTACTCAGAGCTTTTAAAGCTCTCAGAACGGGAAACCACAACTACCCATGGAATGCCTGGAAATGCCTGCAGTTTCTTCAATGATTCCTTTCACGTGTATTAAGTGCCTACTATGCACCAGGCACTGGGAAAAGTAACAGTGAACAAAATACACAGGGCCATCCTCTCATGGCTCTCAAGTCCAGTTACCTAAAATTGTGTGTGCCAGATGCTGGAGGACAAGGAAAGGGAAACCAAGGCATTGCTGAGGAAGCACGAGAAAGGAGAGGCGGGGTTGGGACCAAGGTAGTGGGATCGAGCCTTTGCTGAGAGAAACAGTGCTATTCTTTATCCTTCGGGTGATGACAGAGAAATGGATGGGCCTGAGAGGGACTTACTAAAGGTCAAAAGCCAAGGGCACTTGCCCCTGGCCTCACCTAAACAACCTCTCCAGTCCTGCCACTTGTAGAAATGCACCCGTGCTCAGCCTACCACTTCCGCAAACAGAAAACCACCAACTTGGAGGCTGCCTCTGCAAAACGAAGGCAGGCAGTGGGGACGAGCTGCCAGGAAGCTCCCCAGTAGATACACTCGCCTTCTCCTAAAGCCCAGAAGCCAATCACCTCGGACACAGACTGAGGGCCGACCCCTGGCATCCTCAGCAGTGAACTCACCTCCTTTACCCCAGGCAAACTACATTCTCCTTGAGCGTTAACTCCCGTCTGCTGGAAGGGGGACAGGTGGGGGTGGGGATAGAGGACAGAAGAAAGGGGTCTGCTCTAACCCTTTCAATTCCACCAAACCCCAAATCCCAACTGATACGCTTACCCTTCCCTCTAGCCTTCTCTCTTCGCCAACATCTTACTTCTCACTGATGGCATTTCTCGAAAATGCTAGCTTCTCCAGGAAGCCTTCCCTCTACGCCGTGGTCAGAGCTAAGGGCACTCTTCTTTGTACACCTGCAGCACATTTCTTGTATCTGCGCAATAGTACTTAGACCCTTGTAGCTATTTTCCTCCTGTGGCTACTTCCGACTCTCCTTAATAGGCAGGAACTGTGTCTCGTCCACCATCATCAGCGTCAAGTACGTGACAAATATGCATTTGGTGTTAGCTGAATGGGAATCACTAAATCCCATCTGGTACAGCTGCAGCCAGAACATTTGCAAACTGATATCACTTCACATTTACAGGCCTGTTGCTGTCAAAGTTCAAGGCCTGGAGCAGAGTACCGCCCACCTCAACCTGCTTTATTAGGCTTAAGACTCAATATTCCCTGGTCCTGTCACACTCTTACTAGAATATCTTAAACTCTGTTTCCAGTTTATTATTTCTTTCATTCATTCAACTGTATCAACTGTGCTGTGATGCTCTGCCCTCAATTTCTCTTCACTTTGGCTATTTTTCCAAGTAAGAGTGAATAAGAGCTTCCATCCACTGGAATTTATGAACTGGGTTAATAGGTATAACTATCCATTTCATTTTTCTACTCCAGCTGAACAGCACACTTCATAGGTTTCTTAACTGTGTTTAACATGGCAGCTAAGTACAAAGATTAAAAAAAACAAAAAGCTCTAGGTTAGGAGGTAGAAGTCCTGGGTGTAAGGCCTGGGTCTGTTGTTGATTTGCTGCGTGACTTTATCCACATCGAGTCTGCTCTCTTCACCTCATTTTTCGGAGGGGGCTGGGCCAGCTACCAGGTGCCTTTCGGTGAGGAATTGCTAACATGCTATAAACCCAGAGTTCCATGAGGCATCACTAGAAGCTCTGAGAAATTAAATGTGCTCATGGCCGACATACTTAATAACATGCAACTACGCTCTCTTCCAACAATTCACTGGTGGTAGAGTTTCTGGCATAGGGGATGTAACAGAAAATGTAAAAGCATCAAAATGTTTAGAAACTCTTGTTTAGTTAAGCCTCCACATTACAACTGGGTTTTAGTGGATCCAAGCACAAACTTTTCTTTGAGGCCGAAATGCACACTATTACTCTATCAAGAAATCGCCTGCGTCCTCATATTAATAATACCTAACTCACGGGGTTGGCATGAGATTTCATTCAGTCAATCTATGTAGAGTGCTTGGAACAGTGTCTGACACAGAGTAAACAGGATACAGATGTTTGCTATTGTTAGTATTATTTGCTTTAGTAGTTGTTATTATCATCATTTCAGTCATTCAAAACTCTAGCGGGAAGAACAGTTCTATTCCATGATGATAAAAGCATGTTACCCTACAGATAACAAAGACTGGTATTTAACCTAGGACAGAATTCTTGCATTTGTTAGAAATACAAAAGTCAAAAGCAAATGGCCCATCATGGTGTAAACAGTTTTCTGCAAGTTCCTTCACACTTGCTCTTACCTTTCTTGGTCTCGGGTTTCCATACAGGTCATCTGGGGACAAAGCTACTTGACTCAAAGACACTGACGGTAATTAGACTGTTTTTAAAGCTATCTTGGATTCTCTCTTAGAATAGTGATAACGAAAACAGGTTGTTTCTTTAAGAAAGGTAACGTTTCTCATACTGACAAACCTAGATTTACTTAACCTTCACCATTGCGACTCACAAACAAACCAAACAACTTTCCAGGAACACCACTTCTCATCCTACCTGGGAGGATTTACTCACTGGCCAAACGTAAAGTCAATGTGAAGAGAGAAGATAACGCCAAAACAAAGCCTCCGACACTCCAGTGTGTCACTATTCAAAGAGAATAATCACATTTTTCATTGTACCGTTCCACATTTTATAATAATAAAGGCAATATTATGCCATTCCTTCCAAGGTCAATGACTGGGAGACAGCAGGCACTTGAATACTTATTGTTGAATGAATGGCAGTATGACCACTGACATTTTAGAGAGGAGGGAACAGGCACAGAGACCTGAAGGGGCTAGTCCTGTGTTCCAGCACATATGGAGCAGAGATCAGTTTCTAATTTGCCAGTGATCCTCGGGCTGCATCCAGATTACCGACTTTACTTCCTTATTTCCTTTCTGCAGCAAACTCTATCTGCAAATGATCCTGCACTGGTTCAGGATTGCAAAGATCCACCAGTGACAATGCACATGTCACCGAAGCAGTAAGAACACTGGCTCTGGAGCCAGGTGGATGGGATCCTTGATCTCGACTCGTGATATTTACTGACTGGAGACAGGGAACTTACCATTTATGAATCGGGGACAATATTATTATCTACCTTGTAGAATTGTTGTGAGGATTAATTGAAATAGTCTATGTCAAGTACTTAAACTCCTACTAAGTGCTCGACAGATAACAATTATTATTTTATTCTTATTAGAGGAAGTCATGAATTTAAAAAAATATCAATGTCATAAAAAACAAAGAAAGGTTGAGGATATGTTCCAGATGAAAGGGGACTTGACAACCGAGTGCAATAGATGATCCTAGATTGCATCCTGTACCAAAGAAAAAAATGCTATAAAGAACATTATTACATCAATTGACAACATGGTTACAATACTTGAATCTACTGTCTGTATTACAATGTTAAATTTACTGAAGTTGATAAATGTGCTGTGATTATGCATTTAGGAAAAAAGGCCCGTGATATATGCAACTTTCTCTCCAACGAGAGAGAAAAAGACAAAACAATAAAGCCTATGAAGCAAAAGGTTAATAGGTGAATATGAGTAAAAGGTAGACAATAGGGAGTTCTTTGTACTGTTCTTGTAACTTTTTCTGTAAGTTTGAAATTATTTCCAAGCAAAAGGTTAAAAGAGAAGAAGTACTGAACCAAAAGTTCAAGTCTAATTCAGAACAGCCCAGTCTCCTGTAGTTTTCAGATCTTGATTGTTCCCACCACTACAATAGCTTAGATATACTCTATTACAGAAGCTCTTCTAGACAGTCAAACCCGTCCCAATGTCCTTCTTGAACAGTGCCTAGTGAATAAAACAGGAAATCGTCGAGAGCCCTTCTGAAAAGGCAAAAGAAATCATCCCTTTTAAGAGTTCTTCTCCAGGTGGGTTCCCTTTTCTTAAGAAGTCTCTTGGCAGTGGTTTATAACCCCTCTGTGATCTGGCCTCTGCCCACTTCATTCTGTTACCACTCTCTCCCTAATCCTTCATACTCTGGACACAATGGCCTTCTTTGGGCTCCTCAGACATGCCAAACTTCCTCCTTTGGAGCACTTGTACCTGCTTTTCTCTTCCAGTGGGATGTTCTTCTCCCTGATCTCTGTGTGGTTGGAGCCTTGTTGTCATTCAGATTTGAAAGCAAATGTTACAACTTCAAAGTGACCTTCCTTAATATCCCCACTAATTCCATTTAAATTCGTCATCTTAGAGCTTAGAACACCACGTGGGATAGAGAAGGAGCTCAGTGAGCATCACTGATGAACAAATTAAGCCATGTTCTATTCAAAAGACAACTTGGGCCGCCCTTCTCCTCTGCCTCACTCACTGCTCATATTCCCATTATGTAGTCATTTAAAGCACGATAGTTGTTTTCTGCAAATCTGCCTCGCCGCTAAATTTTAAGCTCCTTGTGTGAAGAAGCTATGTCTCCCTTCTCCAATTCCCAGTGCAAATTAGCAAATTAGCAAAGACTCACAGTCCCAGAGCTTAGAGAAACTCTTATATTGTGCCTTTCCAACCTCCTAATGCTAACTGATAGCAAATAATAACAATTGGAGTTAACAGTTATTGAGTACTTACTATGACTCAGCCCCTATGATAAGTGCTTAAAATGTTTTATCTTCTTGAATCTTCATCATAACCTTGTTAGCTAAGGTATCATCATTATCCCTGTTTTATAGATAAGAACCTGAGGCTCAGAGAGGTTAAGTTATTTGCTCGAGGGTTCATAGCAGCGGCAGAGGCACAGCTCTAATCCAGGCAGTGGGTCCTTAAAGCCTGTGCTCTTTACCACTCTAGGATGGCTGGAGAAAATGTGGCGTACTGCTCATTCTTTCCACTCCCACTCTGCCATAGATCTACCCGCTACCATGTGGACACTTGCACATAGGGTAACAAGCTGACCTTACCCCCGGGGTGTCTGCTTAAGTGCTATACCGTGAAGGGCATCACTGAAAGAGTCCATTGACCAAAATTATTCTCAACCACCCCACTAGAGTGACTGAAAATCCTCTATCAGGGAGCCATTCTTTATGCACTGCAAAATCCCTCCTTAAAACCCAAATATTATCCAAAGGGTTAATTGCTTATAGCTAGCATGAGTCAAAAGCATTTTGAAGTGAATTATTCAGATTATCCAGCAGGGCCCTGAGGAATGGAACCCATTCAATTAAGGTTAAGTCATGAAAAGAGAAAATTTCAAGAAATAGCTAGCGGGTATCGTTCTTCAAGACCAGATCAAGGTCAGCTACAAGGACAAGCATTCATATATTTGTAGTAAAGGGCAGGGAGTCAGAGGAGTAGGACTGGGCTCTGAAGAAAACAACGCAGATGATAAGGAAAAATCTTCATCTTCTGCAAAGTGCTGCTTTAGAACCAGTCCTGAACAGCAGCAGCGCTTAAAAAGTTATTCACACGCAGCAAAGCAAAAACCACAGGGCAGAGAGGTAGGTGCCTGCTCCATTCAGCTAGAGAATACTGGTCTTCATCAAATTAGAGCCAGCAAAGAGCTAGATAAAAGCCAACAAAGCCAGTCATTGTCCAAAAAAAGCAGATGTTCACGCCACACATAACATTACAACGTCAGGGAGAAGGATTTCTAGGCACTTTTCACACTTGAAAACACTTCTTCTCCCACCCCTGGTTGGCCTGTTTTAGTACCTGTTTCCCCCTCTGGGCCCTCAACCCTCCACAAAATGGCATTGAAGCTGCTTCCACACACGACTGGGTATCTTCAGCTCTGGGCCACTTCAAGTCGGGAAAACTCCACGGGCTGCCAGGGTGATAGATGAAATCCCTGGAGGCAAGAGGAAAAGGCAGGCAGAGCGCCTCCTGCAATGGGAACCACTGTCATAACCTCATTAAGTTTGGCAGGTGGGACAGAGCAAGGTCTCTGACTGGGCTGGAGACCCATGGGACCAAGGGGATCTTGGGGGCCGAGGGGCCGACTGGGGACAAGGACAGCTTGTCTAGTTTCTTCAAGGTGAAAGTAACAGGATAACCATCGAAGACAGCATAAACTTTAGTCACTTGAGGGCCACTCTTCACGCCTGTTTCCACACTTCCATCCTCACCTGTGCTCTATCAAACACTTCTCTTTATCTGAACGAGATTTTTGCACTTAGATACACTTAGTTTGAAAGGAAACTTTATATCATTGTGAAATCTCTCGGTTTAAGGGAACAGTTTTTCTTAATACTAACGAAAACACTTAACCACGTTCGTCCACGTGCCACCTCAAATCATCGCTATGACCCGAAGTGGCGCCACACAGAGTAGCAGCCTTGGGAAGCACAAGCCATCCCTGACAGTCCCAGGGGTTCGAGCCCGGGCCTGGTGGGCATGTCCCGCCTCTTCCCTGCAACTGAGGGTACAGTCGTGGGGACGCATCTGCACACCCCTCGCCCACGTCCTCTGGGCGCCCCTCCCCTCCAGCAGCACGTTTCCTGTCAAAACAAACCCTTGGGGGAGGGGACGGCGGAGGCCGAGCCGAGCACCGAGGAAACCCAGGCAACAAACCCCAAACACGCACTTGGGGCCCCGCCCGGCCCCGACAGCGACTCAGTTCGCCCACCCGGGCCAGGGGTCGCAGGCGACAGGATGCCCCCTCCCGGAGCCCCGATGGTGGGAAGCCGCTCGCGGCGCGGTCGCTGGCACGGACCCAGGGGGATGTAAGCAGAGGCCAAGCGGCCCCGACCCTGGCGCCTCCAGGGCCCGAAGCCCGCGGTCGCCCCAACACCCACCGTGACCACTCGGCGCCCGCGCCCCGCTCCCACGCGGGACGGCGGTTCGAGGTCAAACAAGGTGATGTGGCGGGTTGGGGGAGCAAGGAGCGGGCCTTTACCGCCCCTGCCCCCGGGTCCCAGGACGGCGCTCCGAGCGGGGGTGGGGGAGACCCTCGGGCTGCCCGGGGGCAACGTGTCCCTCTCCGCCGGCCCGGGCCCATCGCCTCAGAGCCCGCGACCCCCTCCCCCGGAATGGTACGCACCGGCTCCGGCGCGGCGACAGGCGGAGGAGAAAGGCGACTGAGTGAGCCCGGTTCAGGAGTCTCTGGGTGTTCCCTCGCCCAGCACGGCACAAACACCTCAGAAGCCCACGAGTCCAACAACCCTCAGCCTCCCCGGTCCCCCACCACGCGGCATTTAAAGGGCCGGGAGGGACTCTAGAGAGGCAGCCACGGCGTGGCCACCACGTAACCGGAGAGAGGGGGGAAGACGGCATCGGGGAGAAGGGGAAATCTAGGGCACTTCAGCTTCGATGTCCGAGCTCTGACAGATCTGACCTAATACAGGACATTTTCCTCATCTTCGGATGAAAGAGGCCAAGGAGAGCTCGGATTGGGTGTGTTCTGGGTGCGAGAGGGAACGGTTCCCCCCCTGTGGGCTGAGAGTGGTGCGGTCCGGGGACTGCTAGGGGCGGGGAGAGAAGTGTTTACGGAACTGGGGCAGCGGTGCCTACTCCAGCTCTCGGTGTTGGAGGCGGGGCCTGTCGGGACGCTGGGGACTGGGCGGAGCGGGGAGTCTGGGGGAGGAGCGGGGATTCTGGGGGCGGAACGGGGATTCTGGGGACAGGGCGGAGGTGCTTGTGGAGCGCTGGATTGACCTCCCCCGACCCCGGGCTTCCGGGGCGCACCACCGTAAGCAATGCTGCTAGGTCCCCGGCCGCGCGTGGAACTTTTACAGCCCGAACACCCCTCATCTAGACTGGGCGATCCAAGTTAAGTGCCCACTATCACACGGTCTAAACTGAGACAACCCAACCCACAAACGGGCAAGTGCATTCCCACGCACGTCAGCAACCAACTTGTTACCTATTTTTGTATCTGCACCTCCACAGAAACAGGAGTCCAGATTTGCATATGGCTGGACAGGACGATTAGCTCCTGGGAGTCACACCCACCCAGGCTCTCTGAAGACATAAACTTCGTGTGCACGCAAAAGATAAAGCATCTTACTTCCCCTAGGGTTCTTCAGCATCTATCTCCCGGAGAAGTTTCGACAGTAGTTAATGTAAATAAGCAGTCCCAGGGAGCTCGGTGCGGTCAGGCCTACTGTTCGGCTCTGCTGTGGGTGTGCTTCAGAGTGTACAGAAACACCCTTCCCCCAACCGCACACACGAAAGCCACTGTATCTTCTGTCAGGTGTACATTGGTGTTATTTGAGAGCCAGTTTCATGCAAGAATGTAAGTGACTTTTGTATAGGCTCAAGTACTTCCGTTTAGTGCTGAAATCATGTCTGGATTGTAAAGGCAAAATTGGTTCTAGAAAAAGAACCAGACAAGCAACATTTTAAAGGACGGCAGAAAGCCAGTTAACCTAGATGGAATCATTCAGTGTCACAACATGGGCTCACACTACTATGAGATCTTGGTCAATGGGGAAACATGATAACTGGCTCATTGGGTTTTTGTGAGGATGAAATGAGATAAAGCAGTGCTTAGAGCTGTACACAGTAAGCACTCAATCAGTGTTGTTGAAACTATTTGGCAAACCACTCTGAACAACCTTAGCTGGTGATCTGTATAAATTTGTAGTATTTGTGTCTCCTTATGCCACTCTCTCCTCCCTTCTCCTAAAATACACAACTTGTTACAAATCAAGAGATTAAAGAGAAAATGCTATTGCCACCCAGGTTCTTTCCTATGAACCTTGTTTATACCGTTTGTTGGAATCAGAAGTCAGGTTGACAGAAGCCTCTAATTTCAATACTTGCCAAATAACAACCACCACACAACTGCCATCACCACCCTAAAGATTCCACAATAGAAAGATTAAGTAAAAATATCCCCCAAACTTCTGGACACTGTGACAATGACACATTGCAGCTTTGCTTCCTTTGTTAGCTTTGCAGGGGCTTAAGTGTTGTTTTGCCATATTAAATAATGTGAAGCAGGTAAGCATGAGTCAGGAGAGTTGTCCAGTCTACCTGGGTCACCAGCTGCCTGACCCTGGGCATGGCACTTATTTTAAAGCTCAAATATGTAACTCTCAAAGCCATGAGGAATCAATTTTTGTCAAAGCAGATGAGTCAAGTTTCAGCCTATGCTGGTGTGAGAACCTTGAGGCAGAAGAGGTAGGGTAAAACCAGAGACCCATGCAAAGGAGAAAAAGTCTCCTGGAAAAACAATCTTCTATTACATCAACGTTAAATAACTTGCTATCTGGAAACCTTTTGGTCAATTACCTGACTAATTGTCCTTAGCCTGGCTTGTATATAAAATCACTTTGAAGAAATACAGTACTGTAAAACATTAGGCAGTTTCCTTAAAAAAAAAAAAAAGCCTTGTATCATATTCTTACTCAGAGAGCTCAGGCTGTCATAGAATAAAATCCTCCTTGCTCAGATTATGTTCATGACCTTCCAAAAAAACTGTCTGAAAAGGCAACCTCTTTAGTAAGTAAAATAATTAGCTTTTTATTTGAAGAAGACATCACACCTAATTTTTCTAACTTTTCTGTTTTGAATCACTTAGAGAACTCATGGTAATGCAGTTTGTTTAAATTACACAATAGATTAAATTTGATCTGTTACCTTTGGCAAATGACAAAGGACAGATCAAAATTTTTGCTTGGTAAAGAAATGTAAATACTACTTTTCCTTTGACACATCTTAAATCTGAGTTTTAAATTACAGTGAAGCCTTGTATAAATCAGAAAATCCCAAAATGTAATTTTAATATGGATTTGCAACCTCTCAGCCATTTAACTTTTGTAGCGGGGCTGCATCTCGTGCTGATCTAGCATAATGCAAATTCAACTAGACAGAGATGGGACCGGGAGTGTGGAGCACAGCAGCATAACTGGAACTCTGCCAATGATTTTAACCCCTTCTCTCTGTGGGAGTTGTGAGGCTTCGCTTTCCTGAGTTGATCTCAGTTTCCAAGCTTCTCATTATGTTCCAAACTTCTTATCCAAGGCTGGTTTCGTGAGCATGCAGTGCCTCAAGACCCTGACCTTGGAAGAGCCCCATACTAGGTTTAATGCTCTGATGCTGCCAACTTGAAATTCTCAATATTTTTTAAACAAGAAGCTCTGCATTTTCATTTTGCACAAGACCTTGAAAATCATGTCGCTGGTCCTGACCTCACCCCACAGAATATGAGTCTAGTGTTTGAAGGTGCTTATTTTCCCTTTATCTGTCCTCAAATGCAAGTCAGTTACTTTATCTAGTGCTCAGGTGAAGAAACATATATCTGTTTCCAGGAATTCCCTGGTGGTCCAGTGGTTAGGACTCGGCGCTTTCACTGCCGCGGCCGGGGTTCAATCCCTGGTAGGAGAACTAAGATCCTGAAAGCTGAGCAGCCGGAAAAAGAAAAGAAAAGAAAAGAAAAAATGTGTTTCCAAGGTCTTACGATCCACTTAAGGAATTTTCAGGGATAACTTTGACTGCACATGATTTTGACCTTATGGTCTCTCTTTAGAACCTAACCCCTCACATAATATATGACTCCACTGTAAGTAGAAAAATTGATTAAATGGAATCCCATCTCTTTTTCTCTCCCATGTCCATCTTAACGTGCTAAGAAGGACTAAAAAGCAATAAAGGGGGGAAAAAAGGCAATAGAAAGTAGAAGGAAGAAAAATAATTTGGCTAATATATGAACAAGATGATCGGTCACTAAATGTTCAAAATTTAACCACACCTTCTTGGCAGATTTGTCATTTTTTTTTTCTTTTGGTCTTGAATATAAGGCAGATTTAGATCATTTACCAGTTCTGAGAATCAAAATGTTGATTCTTGATCAAGTTTCCAACTCACCAAAACCAGTTTTTCCCCTGACTCTACTCAACTGAATTGGTGTAAAATTGGAGATTATTTCTCATTCCAATTGCCTCACACCTACCATACTAGAAAGAAAACCATTTTTAATTAGTACCCCCCTTCACCCTCCATGGGCCCCCTCCACTTACCTGGGTACCACTGTTGTCCCTTGGAAAACCAAAAAAGAGAGCGAGGGCCAGCAGTGAGGACAACTCTGGGCAGGAAGTGGGAGGGGCCAAGGAGAGATGAAGCTCAAAGGAACACCTATGAGAGGCCAAAGAGATGATGGCTCAGAGCTCAGCCAAGACAGCCATGCTCTCTACCCCACCTCTGGGCCAGCAGGCAGTTGTTTTCTAAATGTCTTCATAGTCCTTCATTCAACCATGGATGAAGATTTGGGCCCTCCATTTAAAAATCAGTTGGAACACCCAATGGCGTGGCGGAAGAGCTTCTAAAATTAAAGGGAAAACCCAGAAGACATAAAGGAAAAGATTAAGAAATGTGACTCTTCAGATACAGCGTTCAACATAAAAACATGAATTATAGAACAGTCACTGTGCGGTGATACCATTTATGCTTGAGAGAGAGCTGGCACTAGAGAGCACATGTATGTATTTTGTATACATGACATGCATAGAAATGGACTAAAAAGTTAGCCTCCCAACTGTATAGGAGGCAAGTTGGCAGATGTTCCTCCTTTATTCTATATACATACAAATGGCTTATTTTTTTTACAATGAGAATGTATTCATTCATACATTATTAATGTAATTTCACATGGCCTCACAATGATACTACTCTTATCATTGAATGTCCTCCTAAATATGCCTTAGTGATGGAGGGCTATTAACACTACACAACAGTTTTCCCATCTCCTTTATATTCATATTTTTTTAAAGTCATGATAAGAAAAGGAGCTTTTTATGTAAACTATGGAAAGGAATAGATTTGCAAAAGGCCCTTCACTAAGGTATGTCAAAATTATTTATGCTGGGGGGGTGGAATACTCATCTTTACTTTTTAAGTTGTTCCCTTCAAGCCCAATTCTTAGACAGTCAAGGTGCATGGAGTTTACTTTGATTTTAAAAACATGTTTTGCCCCACCTGCAACCTCTAAGGGTTTCTTTCCTTTGATGATAAACCAAAGTGGTATGGGACTTAAGTAATTATATTACTTTTTGAGGATAAAAAATTGAGAGCCCCGAACATTCAGGTGTCTGTACAATAGTTTTTACTTAAGTTGCATAGGGTTCTAGTAGAAGGTATTACAGGGTTTATGACTGAGCAAAGGGATATTGAGTGACCCACTGAATTGGCTGGTCAAGAATAGAAAACAAAGCTCATTTCGTGGCTTCTGTACACACACACACACACACACAGTCACACACACAGTCACATGCAAAGTATTACCTATTGGCATTATTATTTAATTTCCATAACAACATGCCAACAAGCATGCCAGGACTGTATCAACTAAGTGCCCAAAGTGTTTATAATCACATTGCATTACTCTAGAAGGGTGCTTGGACCAGGTACTGGGGTGGCTGTGCCTTCCAGGTAGCGAGGAGAATGAAATGGTGCCAACTCTCTTAAGATATGAAGCTGTCCATGCATCTCTCATATGTATATATGAAGCAGTCAGAAAAAGAAAAAAAAAGTAAATTCTGCTAAGAAAATCTGGAGTAAAGAAGCAAGTAAACAGCAAGGTGTTTCTGGCCGATTCCCTGATAGGGATTGTTCATGTTAAGAGTATAACTCTAACCACATAATTAGCAAATCCTGAAAATCTGGGTACAACATAATTGTGGTCAAATGAATTTTAATGCTCAAGCCGACTTCTTTATTTAATAGAAGGCTATTGTGATTATACTTGTAAATTAAAAATGATTTTTAAAATTTTACAAATATATGTAGATCAAAGTTTTCAAAGAGCAAATCAATTCAGGTACAAACTACCTGTGTATAAAGAACAAATGTATTCTGGTGGAAAGAGGGAATGCTTTGGATTCACACAGACCAGAGGGCTCATATGTATCACTCATTATATCGATACATATGCTTTATCTTCATAGGTATAAAATATGGATAGTGATATTGTGGGGGCCATTTGTCATTTTGGTGGTCCAGCTTCCCAAATGGTAGTCGCATTATTACTATTTACTATAGAAGCCAAAAAGGGGGTAATGTGGTAATCCCATTAATACTTTACTACCAAAGCTGAAAGGAGAAAAGACATTCTTCCCAGACCCTCACTGGGCCATGGGCATGGGACCTAAGCATACCTATTAGATGCTGCCCACCACGGGCAGGTAGGGATGATTCACAGAGCCTGCAGTGGTGGTGTCCCAATGCATGGAGTCCTAAGCAGATCATCCCTGTGACAAGATAGCTATGCCTGACTTCCTTTTGTTCTTTCCCAAGCCTGGATCTTCAGCCTCCTGTTAATTCCATGAACTACCCCAAAGCATTCTAGTATATCTATTCAAAGTAGGTGTCTATAATTTGCCACTAAGAATGTTGACTAGAACAAATACCCCATAGTTCGTCGGAGAACTCAGAGATAATGTATATAAGGAGTTGAGCAGATTGCCACGTACATTGTATGGCTCAATAAACTATAGCTACTATTATTATACTCTTGTTATATACTGATTTAATATTTATAGTTTCAACTGGGCAACAGTTTCCTGAATGACTTAAAGATCTGTGACATATGATAATTTAAAGTTCTGCCAGGGAACAAATTTGAATCCATCAAGTTGGTGGTACAGGAGCCATTTACTTAGCTAATGAATGAGCCTGACAGAGTAGCCAGTATTGACATATCAATATGAATATTACTATTCTCTACCCATTAGGCCAATAACTCAGGATCCATTCAGGAAAACAAGAGTCTGTTCCGTATAGTTAAATAGAGGGAATTCAATAGGGAGAAGAAGTTATAGACGGGAAGGAAGAGCTAAAAGTCCTGTTACGGGCTGGTGAAACAATCCAGATAATAGAATCAGGGGAAAGCTACTTCCATCCCTAGAGCTAAAAGAATAAAAGGACAAAAGCAGAGCCTGGGTGTCAGGACTGTCCAGTGGGAGGTGAGGCCAGAGAAGGAGGGACTGAGGAGTAGGAGGCGAAACCATAGAGGAGATAAGCCTTGCTGGAGAGGCTTTCTAAAGGAGGAGGGTGGAAGAGGGGAGGAGGAGGGACAGGAGTGGGTGCGTCTCCCCTCTTCCTAGCCTCCTGTCTCCCTCCAGTGCCAAACCCTGAAGCCAGTTGGCAAAGGAGGCTGGGAAATGTAGTCCCCAAGAACCCAGAGCAGAGCGGGGAAGGGAAGAGAAATAACTCTGACAACTTTAAATATAACTTTTTTTCCCCTTTTCCTTTTTGCTTTGATTGAAAACCAGGAAATATACAAGGTAGTCAAAGGGATTAGGGAGATAGCTGTGAAATTAGGAAGGAAATACATTCCCCTCTCTCTGTTTAAATTGGAAACATATCTCGCTGTCTCTCTAAATAAGATCAGAACTACATGGGAGCTGACCAGAGAGGTTCTTGAGGAAAATCTATGTAGATTTTCTGGACCTAGGATAAGCTGAAATAAGCCCCAGGCAAGCCAAGAAAGATTAAAGATCAGTTAGGACTACCCAGAACTTTGTGAAAATTGGTGTTTGATCAACCAGTGTTTCAAACCATTCTAACTATTTATGAAGACACATAACAACGTAAGCATTTTCTTTGGGGGATAGTAGCTGGAGTGGGAGAAATTAGCAAAAATTAAATTAGCATAAAAGAAGGTGGGTTTATTAAAATGAATCTAGATTTGAATCCCAGCCTTACCACCTATTAGCTATATAATTTTAGGCAAGCAGTTAACCTTACAGAGTCTGAACAATCTTATCTATAAAATCAGAAGAATAATGCCCAACTACTTGGAAATCCCATGAAAATAAAATGAAATGTATGTATATGTGAATATGTGTCGAGATTGGCTAGGCACTCATACCTGTGTTTCCTTTTCCTTCTGGTGCACTGCCTCCCAGAGGTTAGATGTTAACATGTGACCTGGTTCTGGCCAATGGAAGGGGAGGGGAGGGATGGGTGCCCTTTTCCAGGATGGCCCTTAGATACCACTCTCCCCTAGAAGATAGAAGTCATAAGATGGAAGGAACCTGGGTCTCTGGATGCCTGCCAGCTGGGAAAATCCATTTGGACTTTATGAGAGTGAGAAGTAAGCTGTTATTTAGATTTGGAACAGTTGGCTTTAACTTCATTTAGTATATACATATATATATAAAATTTAAAAGTATATTAATATAATCAATACATAATATACATATATAATAATAGATTATAATTATATATACCTTCATTTATTATATATACAATATATGAAATAAATGTATAACATTTCCTTTATTATATAACATGTAATAAATATATATAAACTATATAAAAATATAGCTGTATTATATACCTTTATTTTTATTTATTTATTTTTTTAAATTAATTAATTTATTTATTTATTTTTATTTTTGGCTGTGTTGGGTCTTCGTTTCTGTGCGAGGGCTTTCTCCAGTTGCAGCGAGCGGGGACCACTCTTCATCGCGGTGCACGGGCCTCTCACCGTTGTGGCCTCTCCCGTTGCGGAGCACAAGCTCCAGACGCGCACGCTCAGTAGTTGTGGCTCACGGGCTTAGTTGCTCCGCAGCATGTGGGATCTTCCCAGACCAGGGCTCGAACCCGTGTCCCCTGCCTTGGCAGGCAGATTCTTAACCACTGCGCCACCAGGGAAGCCCTATATACCTTTATTAAATATAATTTTTAATAATAACATACATGACATATAGCATTTTCATAACATATGATAAATATAGAGCATGCTTTTATAGAGCAATTACCATGTGTCAAGCTCTATCCTAGGCATTCGAGATACAAGATAGTCAAGGAAGGGCCCAGGCCTCCAAGCGCTTACAATTTAGGAAGGAAGGTGGGTAACAAATCACAAATATATACTATGACTTTAGGTATCAATAAGTGCTATGGAAAAAATAATGCACAGAAAGGGGACTGAACATGATGGGGGAGGTGGATGGGAGGATGTGTCAGGGAAGGTTTGTTAGGGGGTCAGCCAGTTATTAAATGATTGACTCTCACCCCTAACCCACCTTCTGTGCTCTGATTTGTAATGCATGAAAAGGCTGAGGCTGAGACCCTACAGGTTACATTTCTCCTTTGCTAGGGGCTCCCTGTTAAGGCTATGACAATTGGGGTGGGGTTGTGCGCTAGAGGGAGACGATGAGGCTGGAAGCGATATGGTATGCCCCTCCATGGGTGCCCCAGCTGAGGTCTGAGGCTCAGCTCTGCGGATAAAGTCAAGGGGCTTGAGGTTCTGTGGGAATGAATGTCCATTAGGACGGGGACACTGGAGGAAGAAGGAAGATGGGAAGTAGTGACCTAAGAATGTCACTTGATGTGATACTTTGGAAATGCTACTGTTGTGGTCAGTGACCGAGACTGGAGCAACGCTGTCTGATAGAACTTTCAGCAATGATGGAACTATTCTACAATCTCAGTGTACTCAAGCCACAGGTGGCTACCGAGAACTTAAAATGTGGCTAGTGCAACTGAGGAACACAATGTTGAATTTTATTTCCTTTTAACTAATTTAAATTTAAATAGCTATGGTCTCATGGGAGAGAATAATACAGATAATTTCAAGGGAGTATGGTTTTTAAAAAGCACCCGGGATGCCAAGGGAGCACAGAAGAAGTGCACTTAGGCTAGTTTGAGAATTGTGAGGGAGGTTCCTGGAAAACCTCCATGTGCCAAATCCAATGGTGACTTCTCAGTCCTCAAGCTACTTGATCTCTGTATAGTAAATGGCGCAGTTTGAACACTCTCCGCATCTTCAAGCACATTCTTTGCTTTGTTTCTGTGCATCAGACTCTCCCACCTCTCTGTCTATTCCTTCCCAGTCTTTGCAGGTTCTTCTTCCCCTGATGAGCCCTTTAGATGACTTGTCCCTCTTGTTCTCGACCTGCCCACATCTCTTCCGCAGGTACCCTCGTCCCCTTCCACGACTTCCCTATTTATGTGCTGTGTCTCTCCTGGACTCTCTAAGTCTAACCCTCTCTACCTGTGAGTGGATGAGGAGCCATCAGTCACAAAACTTGTTTTTGACCCCCTCATTGGTAAGTCCTATCTAAGTAGTCTGACATCTCCCTTAGAGATAGGGGAGTAGTTGTCGGCCACTTTCTTGTGGCTGCAGATGAAACTGATACCATCGCTGTCTCATTAAATATCCTATTAAATCTCTTCCTTCCACTTGGACCCCATGCAGGTAAGGGCTGCATCACTCTTCATGGCTGTCTCTCCAGTGCCTGGTGTAGCATCTGGTGCATTGTTTGTTTCCTCATAAATATTTTGTGAATGAATGAATGAATGAATGAATGAGCTGCCCTAAGGCTGTCTTGATGGGTGAGTTAGTGCGTTAGCTGGAAGAAGAAAGGGAGTCAGTGTTCTGAATAAGAAGACAGCATGACCAAAGGCACAGAGGTGAGAAATAGGAATGTGTGCAGACTTTAAAAGCAAGGGCAAATGGCTACATCCCACATTACTTAGTTGTTTTCTCTTTGTTAGACTCGCCAATCTACTTTTTTTTAAAAGCCTATGGAAAATGGAGAAAAAAGAGAAGATGTTAGGGAAAAAGTGCAAAGGGAGTGGGAGCACATTGGCATACTTAAAAAAACAGCTAGGAAGCAAGCGTGGCTGGAATGTGGTGGGGAAGGGGTTGGGGGTGGGAGGTTGGAAGTAACCCAGGGCCAGATCACACAAGGCCTGTAAGTGATGAAAAGCGATTGGAGAGAAGGGACAGGATGTGATAGATGTTTTAAAAGAATCACCCTGACTGCGTGAAGGTAACAGCCTGGCAGGGCAAGAAGGAAGCAGGGAGAAGTGTTGGGAGGCTGCGGTTGCTATTCAGGCTGGAGATGAAGCTGGTTGTCCTGGGGTTGTGCTGGTGGCCTTGTCCCTTGCATAGATCATGCCTATGAATAGCAGTTGGCTGTGCTCCTTTGGAATCCTGACCTGGGAGTTCCCTTTGAAGTGAAGCTGTCTTAATTCCATGTCTGACAGTGAGAAGGAGATTACCTGGGATGG